>NC_039360.1:188469811-189084198 GCF_003573695.1 Papaver somniferum | reverse complement strand
AAAAAAATCCAAATACAAAAAAAACAAAAAACAACACAACTACAAGAAAAAAAAAGCTACATAGATAACCCAAGGAATGTGTTAGTGGCATGGACATCATGAGTACATGTTTCCGATTGTCCACCAAAATTCTTCAACGAGACAATGCTCCTCATATGAGGAATAATTGCAACCTTGCTTGTTTCCCACAATTGTGTCCCCCAAATTTCCGTTCAAGTTCTGGTGAGTGCATTGTAACGCAATAAACGCCCATTCAGCCACAATAGGAGGTCCTTGTTTTTTCCAAAAGCTATTGGGTAATAGGCCGGCCACCCTTCATCCTCATCCTTTTCCAAGAAAATGCTTATATTATGATTCCAATTCCATTCCCCGCCAGGTGCCCATGTATGAATATTTTTTTTTGGAAATGGGTGCCCAGAAATCTATCCGGGGCTGATTAATCCCCTCATCACAGCAGGCCTCATGGATGTAGTAAAATAAAAGGCGAACTCCGAACATAACTATCCCAACTGATGGGAATTCACTCCTAGGAATATGATGCGGGGGTCGCGAATGTTGATGAAATGTCTCAGTTTCCAAATTGAATGAAACTATGCCACTATCCCACTGACAACAATCCTTCCAAAAAATACAACCATGTGCGTACACACCTGAACTCCAAAAAAGATAAGGAATCTCCCATGCTATGTTCCTCCATCCTTTATTGTCTCCTAGAGTGTGTATTTGAACTTTACCATCCATGTGAATTCGAACTACCTTGTACTCATCGGTACGTTGACAGTATCCGGAACCCCCAATTACAGGATACCAAGAAAGTACTTGATCTCGTGCAATAATTGGGATGCATAGTTGTGGCAGATGTAGGTGCTCACCAGTTTCTGGATTCATAACATATACAGGATCTTGTATGCCGTGTTGTGAAGCATAAAAACAGACCAGACCATTGCAAGATCCAACTATTGGGTGCAACTTAGTCATATCTTCATGCGTTCCATCATTCGGGGTGTCGTGATTGTTGGCTGTTACGATCGGGCTGAAATCTTCCTCTCTATAAAAGAGTTGAGTAACTTCTTTCCCTGTTCTTGGTGTGACACCAAAAAGGATTCCAATTCTTTTGTCCCCGAGGATAGTATTCCACTCTTTGGAAACAACATTTGCTTGCTAAAATGCTTTCTGCGGTTTGGAGGTACTGTAGTATCTCGGTAGTTAATTCCGGAAACATATCCATCACTATTATACTGATGAAATATTATCAATTTTTTTTAAGCATTTAAGATTTTCTTTATATTGTAGAATGCTATAAGCAGATACGAGTAATGCTTATATAGACATCCAATACACCTGTTGGCGAATGGTTGCGTCCTTGATGAGCAGGCATTATTTGAAAGGTCGCGTCTTTAATGAGGAGACAAGTAACGCATATTTGCATGTTTTATCTTTGAAAGGTCGCGTCCTTAATGAGCATGCAAGTAAAGCATATTTGCCCATTTTATCTTATAAGAGGTTATAGCTTAAACTTATAACTGAATTTTTTTTTAAAAAGGAAACAAAATCTAAAGGATAACCATTACGTCATGAAGTAGGTATGAAAAGACACCAATTCACTAATGCTGACCTCCTGGAATTAGATACCCGTCACGACAACATCTTAATATTTACAACGACATTGGTTGATAATATAAAAAAGGAACTATCCATAAAATAAAAAACGTGAATTTATCACTACAAATATGGGCTAATGGTACCATAATTTATGCATCTCTCTTTTTGCCCATTTATGTTTTGGTTTTGTGTTTTGGTGTCAAACACCAGTTTCAAATCAATAATTCGTCTACAAAAAGAATCCCGATTAGTCACAAAATATTTTTCATACGTGTGCATTTTCAAGAATATCATCATTGATTTGTCTATCAATCACTTATACCATTTGCATCTCAAATTCTCACTTATTTTTACATTTTTCTTTTCCCCTCTCGGATTTTATTATAATTGTTGAAGAATAAACCAGGATACTATGAAGAATAAACCAATATGGTTGAGTCAACTGGTACAGGTAACATGAAGAATAAACCAATATGGTTGAGTCAACTGGTACAGTTGACATGAAGTGAATGGATCAACAACTCTTGTTGACATGGTACGGTTTATAGAAGTTTATTTGGGTTGCAAGTATTACTGGTTTTAAGAGTTTATTTACGTGAGAATTGTCTAGAAGTTTCTTTGTTAGAGTTTGATTATGTTTGGAAAGTTATTTTTCTTGAGAGTCAAGTTTGTTACTCATATAAATAGGCTGTTGAGCCATGAGTCGAAATACATCAATCCATGAGTCGAAATACATCAACCAAGAGAAGTTTGTTTGAGTTTTAGTTCTGTGTTCCTTTCATCAAGTCTTTGATATCAGATTTTCTACAATAATGAACACATAAAAGTTTCCCTATAGATTCGCAAAATTTATAACCATAAATACAACTGGAATACAGAACTGCCTCCTTATATACCAAATTGACCACCATAAAAGAAAATCCCCCTCTAAATTAGTCGGGAATATGTTTAAAAGCATTAGCTCCATTAAATAAAATACCAACCATTATTACCTAAAATAAGACCAACTCTGATTCTTCAGATTTCAAAAACAACTTTTAGTCCACACAAGATACGAAAAAAAAAAATCAAAGATGAGAAATAATACTTTTAAAAATATATAGTATATATATATTGAACACTAAACTACATTACTCTAATCAAAAAAAAAAAAAAAACAAAAACAAAAACGAAAACACTACACTCGGAATATGTTTGTGGCATGGTCATCGTCAGTACATGTTTTCGATTGTCCTCCACAATTCCTCAACGAGACGGCGCTCCTCATGTGAGGAATAACTCTAACCCTTACCGGCCACCTTGTCTCCCCAAATTCTGTCAAAGTTCTGGTGAGTTCATTATAACGCACTAAACACTGGTAGTTTTGTAATATGATGTCGTTGTTATTTCCCAAGGCTATCAGCTTATAATGCGACCCCCATGGATTCAAAGGCTCTTCCAAGACAATTCTCCTCTTAAGTACCCAATTCCATTATACACCGGGTGCTCGTTCATGAATATCATTATCGGAAATGGGTGCCCAAAAATCAATCCGGATATCATAAATATCGTGAATGTTGTAAAATAAAAGGCGAACTCCAGACAAGACCATTCCAAGTTTTGGAATACTGAAACCACCATTCTCATAAATATGATGCGGGGGTGGCGAATGTGACTGGAATGTCTCATTGTCCAAATCGAAAGATACTATCTGATCATTGTTATAAATATAATGATTTATCGAAAAAATACAACCATGTGCATACACACCTGAATCCCGAAAAGTAAAAGGAAATTCCCCGATATTCCTCCATCCCCTGTTGTCTCCTAGTGTGTATACGTCTACTTTACCGCCCACTTGAATTCGAACTACTTTGTATTCACTGGTATGTTCACAGTAGCCGAAACCCCCTACGACGTATCGTGCATATAGCCAACTAATTTGTGGCGTTGGTGTTGGATCGCATATTTGCGGCAGATGGAAGTTCTCACCCGTTGTTGGATTCATAATATAAATAGGATCTTGTATGCCGTGGTGTGAAACATAAAAACATACCAGACTATTACAAGATCCAACGATTGGGTGTGACATGTTTACATCATAGGATGGAATATTCCAGGTACCATTGTTTCCAAATAACATCTGATTTAAATCACCCATCACCGTGTAGTAATATTCCTTCTCAATTTGTTCTCTGTAGAAGAGTTGTGTAACATTTTCTTCTCCCACTTTTTTAGTGAAACCGAAAAGGAGCCCAATTCTTTTGTCTGCAAGGACAGAATCCACTCTTTACATACACATTTGCTTGCCAAAGTACTTTTTGTACTTGGGAGGAGGTGTAGTATCTCGGGAGTTAAATCCGGTAATATTTCCATTACTATTACTGGAGAAGTATTTTTTTTTTAAATGTAGAAGCATTTAGGATTTCTTTTTTGTTGAATGCTACTAGCAGATACAAGTAAATCTTATATACACATCCAATGGATGCAATATGTGTCCCCACACAACATACCTGTTGGAATTTTCATGTATTTTGGTGTTTCAAAATCTATTCGTTTAATGTGAAGCGTAATACGAAGGGGTGCGAACCGTTACACCGTTTGGCCAATGGTCGCATCCTTAATCAGCATGCCTTATTTAAAAATCCATGATCCAAACAAGAAACAAATATTTTCACGTGTTTGTGTGAGATTTTCTCCAGTTTATCAACATTCTATTTATGTGTCCATTGCAAATTTAAAAATTAGGGTTATGACCATAGTATATTAATCTTTTGAAGACAAGAAATTAGGGTTATAACCATAGTATATTAATCTTTTGAAGAAAAAAATGATCCCAATATATATTGCTATTGCCAATCATATATAGTTATAATTTATGGTGTTGACCAATATACGAAATCCAAAAGAGAATTTGGGCATGGTTATAGCGCTTGGATGGACGGAATTGTTGCGCATGGCTTTGAGTAAGTGTGAATTACCGAGGGAATTACACCAAAAATAGAAATTTGTTCAGAGAAGATTAGGCATGGCGAATCATGGAGAGAGATACTTCAGATACCTACAGATTTGGCAAGAGTTTAGCCAAGGCATACACATTAGCGAAGAGTACATGATTATGATCTACTGTAAGATAAAGCATATATGTACTCAATCAACATGGTTGTGTTTACGCAATTTTTTCGTGCTATTTTTCCGTATTTAGATAAATCATACTATAGACTAAAATTAATGTGGTGTTGTACGCGTATATGAGAATATATTTATCAATATGGAAACTGTTATATTTTGTTTATTTGAGAGTGATATGCGGAATACAACTAAATTAGGTAATTGGAGATAATGCTCCTAACCTAGAAAAAATAAGGTTTTTTTCAATATATATATATACCACACCAGCATAAAAGATAGATTGATATATTAGAGGAAGAAAATGATTTCCAATAAGAGGATTAAAACAACTCCAAGGATAGTAATGGATGTACCTACAAAGCTAATTATCACCATAACTATTCATGGCGTGTGTAAAGTTCCTGGCATGCCCCTGTTAGCTGAAGTTCAAGCTCACGTTGACAATCTTACTCTTCCTGCTTCTACTTCTGTTGAAATGGATGGTGTCCATGCTCCCATTCCTTCGAATGAGCCTGTTGGTGAAACTGTGTCTGGCGCACCAGAAATACCCAGGGAGACACCTCTAGAGCAAAAGTACTTGAAGTTCCAGCACAACCTGCTATTGCTGCAACACGAGTACCAGATCCAGATGGGATGATCTTAGTTGAGCAGATAATCAAAGAAACTTTTGAATAATGTGGTTTTTGTTTTTAGAATTTTTTTTATTTTGATTAATTATTTTTTTAAATATTGAGGATGTTGGTATTATTTTGCTTGGTTTAGTTTTATAAAAATATTGGTTCTTTAAATTCTTTGCTTGATATTTGTTTGTTAATAAGTCATTTGTAATTAACTCGTTGAGTCAACACAATTTAGTGGTCAGAATACATTCTAAATTAGAATTAGATGTGTATATGCCTCCACCAGCACCAAGTAGTTTTGTGGGTCAGTGGAATCATGTAGGTTTCACCGGACTCAATCTTGAGTCAAGTTATTACGGCTTTGACAGATGATCTACTGCTTGTTATACCTTTTGTTAATAAAATTAGACTCAGTTATAGTGTTTGGGTGTAGGATATTGTTACCATTAGTGAATCAAGATTGTAGTATGTTTTGAGAAGCATTTTCTGCACTTTAGATGAAAAGCATCTAGAATTAGGATTAATACCTTACCTTGTACCAGGATTCTAGTTCTGGATAGAATTCAGATAATGCTTTAGTAAATTCATAGATCATATAATACATTTCAACATACCAAAGTTTAACATACCATTGTTCCTTCCATTAGAAATCACAAAGACATCTCCAGCATACCAAATGTAACCCACTATATTCAAATCAACACAAAAAGAAACCGCAGTTGCAATTCCATTAACCAGATTTACAAATACTAGTCAAACCCACCATATTTACAAAAAGACCCTAATTCCTAAGTAGTTCCATTACAATCAAACCCATTCACAAGATTCACATCAAAACATGACCCAAAAACCTAGTTTGTAATTCTCTCAAACTTCTGATAGATTAACTATTCATACCAGGAAAAACTAGACTGTTACCCCCCTGCAAAAAGCACACCCTAATTACAAACAAACTAAAACTCTTACCCCCTGCAAAACACCTTAAAACCATTAAACCTTAAAACTTTTAACACCTTAACACCTTAAAACTGTTAGCAGTTACCATCTGCATAACAGTATCAAAAAAAGCCCACTTGTTCCAAAAAAAGAAAAATATCCGAATAGCAACATAACCACAAGAAAAGTTCTGTCAGCAGATTCAACAATATGAGAAAAATCAGCAATGAGAAAAATGATCCGCAAACACCTACAAGATTTCTTTGAATTTTCACGAAGAAGCTCTTAGTCCGATTTCACAAAATCGAAGCTTTCCCATCGAAATCTTGTTGATGTTCCAGGGATGATTATTCAGAATCATCACCGTTGTTCTCATTGCTCTGCTGACTGCTATCGTCGTCGTTGTCGATGCCCATCTCATGATCGCTGTAATCATTGCTATACTGACTGCCTGTTTCAGTTGCACTTCCATAACCTTCATCACCTGCATCTTCACTTCCTTCATCATCTTCATTCTCTTCCTCCAAATATCCAACCTCAACTGGTTCACCATTCTCATCAACACCATCAATTGTTTCTACATCATAATCAACATTCAATCTCTCATTCATGGTTCTTGCAAAAAGCCTAGGGATTGCTTTTTCTTCTAAGAACCTTTCATACCATGCATCCTTAATCTTCTTTTCTCTCTTCCTCCTTTGTTTCTCTGTCTCAGAATTTCTCTCATGATCATCACTTCTCTCAAAATCATTCTCTTTCTCTTCAGAATCAGTTGAGGTTGCACTGCGGGTCTTTCTCCAAACAAAACTGCTCCTTCTCCCATCATCTCTCTCCTCTCTTTCTATGGATTTCCTCACATCTCTTGCAATTCTCTTCCTCTTCCATTGTTCATACAATGGAGCATTTTCCTAACGAACTCTTTCGAACTCAGTCAGACGATTTCTCTCGTCAATCTCTTGCTGCACAAAATCCATCAAATTCTCCAACTCTCTAGTAGAGAGAGTCTTGGCAACTTTCTTGGTGAACTTAAAATGTGCAAAAGGCTGATTATCTCCGTTAGCATTGTTTCCTCCTAGATCACCCATTATCTCTAATGTATGTTTTCTTTTCTTAATTTCCTTGCATAATTTAGGATGATTCTGTATGTTTTGGAAATTCTCTGTTTAATTTCCTTTTGTAGAGAAGATGACATTAATAGTCATTTAAGGCATTCGGTGGAACGTCTAATCCCTTAGCAATTCACGCCTATTCAAAGGCATGCTCAACAAGTCCTAAACCCATCATAATAACTCCTGCAGACCAACATGGCTAATGGGAGTATACCAAATTAGCGGGTGGTGGGTTCAAAAAATCATAAGAGAAAACTGGTTTTGCCTTGGGGCTAGTACCCCCCCACTAATTTGGTACACCCCCATTAGCCTAATTGCAGACTCTTTCAATGGTGAATATCTAATAAATCTGCCATTAAGGGGTTGATAGACAGTTCAACCAAGCACTAATTATCATATTTGATTTTTTGGTAGATACTGCAGCGCCAGCACCTGTTGAGGGACATGATGTGTCGCTGGTGTACTCCATCTATAATGGCAATGTTCACACCTGAAATGGCTTAACATTGATGAGATTTGTTAGGTGTAAAGAAAATGGTCAAACATAGTTAGGTGTACAAAAAATGGTCAAACATAAGGTCAAATACCAAATAAAATCAGCACAATGGTCAAACATAAGGTCAAATACCAAATAAAATCAGCACACTTGTGTATATTTGGCATAATTATTTGATTTGATAATTAGTTAACAGATGGGCCATATCTTGAACTGCAGCATGTTTTGGTTCAGGCATCATGCCATATCTCAATACCCTGATCCCTGAGTCCTGACCAAAAACAAAATAGGTCAAGCAAAATCAAATCAGCACTGTGCCACATAATCCCTAAATTTTAAAGAAAAATAAAAAAGGTCTAAAGAGTTTCGAACCTCCAACCTCAAACTTAAAATAACTAAAGTGAACCACTGTGCCTCACTAACGTTTTTGAAATTTGATTTCCCTTCAAGATATTTTCTATTTTTTGTTGTTGTTGTTGTTGTTGTTGTTGTTGTTGTTGTTGTTGTTACCGCTTAACATCTAAACTGGAGTACTTATTATTGTACTAGCTAATTCCTTTGTTACTAGTGCCTTGGATATATAGTAATATCTTTTCTTTACTACTTTAGTCAACTACATTGCACTGTTTTACTCCCAATTCACATATTCTTAAAAGCAAACTAATAAATTATTACGGAGTAATATAGTACTAGCTAGTGCCTTGGAAGATCATAAATGCTTTTTTGTGCAATTTTTTTTGATTAAAATCCCAATTCATATTCTTAGAAGCAATTCTAGCTAGCTCTTACAATTAAATTTGTATTAAAAGAATCGATCGGTATTTATTTTTTTAAAATACTGGCCGATAATATAGGATTTTATCATGTTTATGCCTTTATTCTGGACGAAACAAGAAATATTAGTGATACATAAATATGAATATCCGATAATATCGCATTATTGGTCGTATCGGACCGATCAACCGATAATATTGGCAAGGATGTTTGGGGATCTTAGGTTGTCAGGTTTAACTAGTTTATTTGATTGGTCGGCATTATGAATTCACGAATGACTATGATTGGCTTCGTCGACAAGACTCGATATCCAAGTTTTTTTTACCAATGTCACTCTTGAACATGTCTTATTCAGCTAAACCATTTTTTATTTCGATGTCACGATCATAAAGAGTATAGTTCATCCAAAATTAAGTTTCCGAGATTATTTCCACCAAGATAAATTGATTGATGGTAATTTTCTATTTTTTCCGATGTCACTCTTGAACGAGCTTGTAAAATCTAAGTTTCATCCAAAATCTAAGTTTCCGGAGATCGCCGAGATAAATTGAATTAATTTTCTATTTTTACTGATGTCATGGACGAGCTTATAAACCAATTTATATTTCGATGTCACAATATTAGCAAGTACAATTTATCGCCCAAATCTAAGTTTACCGGGGAATATCTCCACCAAGATAAATTGATTGATGGTAATTTTCAATTTTTACCGATGTTACTCTTGGACAAGCTTATAAACCCCGGATTTTATTTCGATGTCAAGATATCTTAGCAATTATATTTCATCCAAATATAAGTTTCCGGAGATCACCGAGATAAATTTATTTAATTTTCTATTTTTACCGATTTCACTCATGGACGAGCTTGTAAACCAATTTATATTTTGATGTTACGATCTATGGTAATTTTCAATTTTTTACCGATGTCACTCTTGGACGAGCTTCTAAACCAATATTTATTTATTTCGATGTCACGACCTTAGCAAGAATTTTCGTCCAAGTCTAAGTTTCCGGGGAGTATTACCACCGAGACAAATTGCTTAATGTTAATTTTCCATTTTTACCGATGTCACTCTTGGACGAGCTTGTAAACCAATTTATATTTCTTCCAAGTTAAATTCCTTGATGTTAATTTTCCACCCGATTTATTTATTTTATATTATACTGTATTTATTTATTTTCCAAAGCTATACTTGTTCACTAGCCAAGTTATCATGCTTGTACATGGATAAGTTAGAGGTTGAATCATAAAGTGAAAACTTGTGTCACGGTATAAAACACGAGCAAGGGAGACTAGGAGAGTACTACTACTCGGCTTTTTCTTTTCCAAGTTTCTCTCTAAACTGAACCTAGGGTTTCAGTATCAAACCAGAGAAAATGACTTCTATAGTAGTAACTTCCTTCCGATTTCTTCTTCTTGATGATGAAGATAACGAGATTGTTGGTTATTTTGGTTGCAAGGTTGTTCCTTGTTTTGGAGATGAAGAGGATGATGATTATGATGTTGTTGACGATGAAGAGGATGATGAGTATGATTCTGAGGATGATGATGATGATTATGATTCTGAGGATGATGATGATGATGATGATGAGTATGATGATGAGGATGATGATGATGATTTAGATGATCCATAACACTTCTTTTGGTTTGGGCCAGCGCTTGAGGATGAAGACGATGATGTTGATGATGATTGGCCATACAAAGATGTGGTTACGATTGTTGACAGCAGCAGTGAAGAAGAAGGGGATTCTAAATGATCTAGTCCTCTGTTTTCATGGTTCTTCTATGCAAGAATGGTATTGAATCACATCTCGATCCATCATCTTTTGTTTAGTTATGTCTTTTTTTTTTTGTGTATGTGTTATTAGTGTATCTTATGTTTTTTTTCTTCAGATGTTTAATTAGTCTGTTTGTAAAGCTGCTTGTAAGTTTACTTTTTGTGAATGTTTAATATTTAAGGATGCAATATTTTGTTTAGATTCTAAGTGCATATGTTGTTTAATTTCTATCCATTGTTCATCTGTTGGAGTATCAATCTCTTGATGAAACAGAATGAACTAGTAATGTGTTTAAGGGAGCTTGGCTTAGAGATTTGGATCTGAAGAGTTAGGGTTAACCATGATTTTGTTGTGGCTTTGCTGTTAAAGTGATAGGATCATGAATATGATAGGGACTATATACTGAGTCATGTTAAAGTTGAAAAACATAGCCAAATTTTTCATAAATTGCAATGCCAAATCTGACAAACTTAACCAAAAAAAAAATCATAATTGAGAGCACAATTGAACAGTAGGCCTTTGACTGCTACATAATTTTGCTTATACAATTAACAAAATTAGCATACTAAAAATAATGTAAAAAACTTGAATTTAGTCTATGTCGAGTGCTCAGCCATAAATTTGCTGGTCTTGGTGGCTTCCCATGTTCTTATTCATTATAATCATTATCCAAATGTTCACCATAGCTTTTCTCAAATGCATCCCAAGAAGCAAAACTCTTAGGAGGAGGATCATCTTCAACATGGATCATTTTCTTAATATGAACAAATTCCCATTCTTCATCGACATACTCTTCTAGTATATCACTAATTCCCATCATGCACGGTTTACCAGGGTTTACAGGCATTATGTGACGCTGATGTATTGTCATATCTTGATTTGTCAAAATACATCATTATTATCCTCTCCTGACCCGTCCCATCTCTTAATTGGACACAACGTTATCTTTAAGAGTAAAACGAGGCGATAGCTTAATTTGAAGGCCATAACTGTAGCATTATGGTTCACCAGGGTTCGCATGTTTGGATCATGTATCAAGCCATATAAGTACCTGACCAAGTGACCAACAATAAGATCTAATTAATAATAAAATACAATAATAATATTTTACATCGACGAAATTAGGGATGGTCATGGGGCGGGTAGTGTCAATCCCAGTCACTGCCCGTTCGTAAAAAAATACCCATCCCCGCCCAGTTACCCATATGAATTGGGGCGGGGCAGGTACGGGGAATACCCATATGGGACTGGTTTCCCATGGGTTACCCGTAACACTGAGTTAATACATAAATTTTATTATAACCAAAACTTAAATATGATTCAAACAAAAATAATAACGTAAGAACAACGCATTCTGGAATCTTAAATTCAGTAATTTATCTTAAAGTGAACAAAAGATTCTGTTAATGACTTATTACTTTTTCTGTTTTTTCCTGTCCCGTTCTATCTTCGTCCACATTAACCATTTCATTATCTGCTTCATTTTCTCTATTTTAACTTTTAGAGAATGTGTTTGATCACAAAAAAAAGAACGAAAGTGATGAATGTACAAGAACGATCGAGAATATGATAAATGAAAGAAATCTCGACTAAGTGGTGGAAGTATAAAAATTATACACATTGTTGCATAAAAGTCTAAAACCCTAACTTGTGAAAGATACGGGGCGGGTATGGAGCGGGGACCTTGAATCCCATCCCAACCCCATCCCCGTAGCTTAGTTTTCGGGTATTACCCATACCCGATCCCATCTCCATTTGTGCGGGTAAAACCCTACCCGTACGGGGCGGCTACCCACGGGGATGGGTTTGGGTGGGGAAAATGGCCATCCCTAAACGAAATAGGCAAACACGCAACAAGCTGCGCCGCGAGCCCTTTTTGAATTGCAACCTAACCTATGGAAAACAAACTCCCTCGAACCAGGAGTCATGACATTATTGTGCATGACTTTCTGGACTCTTCTGAGGAGTCCAACCACCTCCGGAGCTAAAAAACCAAAAGTATCAAAAGCAAAAGGAATAAAGGTATGCCCATTATCAAGACACGCTTTCTCATGTTTCGTTATCTTACCTGAGGATGCCCTCAACGCCGCTTGCCCGACTATAAACGTACAATGTCCAATTCCTACTAATGGAGAAACCCCAGTAAGATTAACACATGCATGTTTTCCGTTAGCCCACCCAAAAATTAAAACATCTGCTGGTCTGAGCGTCGATTTCCCTTCGAGTGGATCAGTCAAAAAATTGATGGCCGCTTCTTTCTTTGCAGAAATACCGGCTCTCCATAATATATCATATAAAATGTCCCTCACATGATCATGTCTATGTTTAAACCAGGGTCTACCTTACAATGAACTGCATGTTCCCCATAATTGGAATAGCAAGTAAGAAATCCTGAACATGCCCGGCTTGCAGACAACCCGTAAACCCTATCCATGTCCTTAACTGCTTTACCAACAATTAAAATAAAAAAATGGTCAAACATAAGGTCCCTGCACAAATTGTGTATATTTATTTTTTTAATTTTAATTAGTTAACAGGGGTCATACCTTGAACTGTAGCTAGCATGGGCAACTATCAACACTATGTCAACAACGCCTGAGACATACTCTATTCTTTCTCCCAAACGATCAGCAGCAGAAATCTCTCTCGAATCCTCTCTTTTTCGTCGAAATCGAAATCCAGTTTCATCTTCATAAATTTCACACCCTAAACTCTCCATCAATCTTTACTCAATTTCGACTTAGATTACAGAGTTTGGATTTGGTTGATTGAATATTCAATCTTCTCTAACCCGTAACCCTAAATTCAAAGTTGGGTGAATTAAAACGAACCACCACCACCATCACCAAGTTCGTCCTCTGCTTTCTAATCGAAGACTGGGTGAATTCATTGAATTAATTCCACGATGATTATCTTCATGTAATGTTCATTTGGGGTTTCTTGGAGATTCATCTGCAGAAAACTTCATCAACAACAATGAATCAATTGATTCTTCTGTGAAATATCGATTCAGGCCTAGATTTAAGTTTAATCGATCTCTCATAGAAGTATTGCTAGTGATTCATAATTTTGGAAATGCAAATCTTGGTCATCTTCATCTAAGGTATTTCTCATTCATTCATTTGGGGGTTTAATGATTTTTCAAATTGGAGGTTACACACTACTGATTTTGAATGGTACAATTTCTGATGGTGATTATGAACATCTCTGTCTTTCAGATTTTAGATGTATTATGTTTGCTGTGAATTGTATCATGTTTTGAGAATGTTTGGTGATTATGAACATCTCTATCTTTCAGATTTTATGTTTATTATGTTGTTGTGAATTGTATCCTGTTTTGAGAATGTATTGTGATTATGAACATCTCAATTGCATGATTTATGCCTCCACCAAGTAGTTTTATATGTCAGTTGACAGATGATCTTAAACTAAGACATAGTATTTAGTTGTATGATGCCAACATTGGTGAATAAAACTTGTATTTTGTTTTGAGAAGCAGCATCTCAGGAGTCACTGTGATTTGTATTCACTGTCAGATTGTAGAATTAAATTAGGCGTGCATAAGGATCCACCAAGTAGTGCTCATGTCAATTATGTGCAAGTCGAATACGACGCAACAACGCAAGCCAATTATTGTTAGTCACTTTGATTTGATCTTTATATCTAAAGATCAAACATATATGGATGTTCGTAATGTGTCCCTTTCCATATCGTAGATTGAGACTAGGTATGTATATGCCTCTCTATCAAGTGAATTAGACTGGATAGAAAAACACTAAAGTGACTTGTTGTCAATATGCATTTGTTTTCGATACATCTTAGTCTTGTAAATGATCCAGTTCTTTGATTGTAGTTTTAGTTTCTAGAATACACCCTGCATCTCCAACATTATCGACGCACAATCATTGGACAATATAAATAAGCCGACTTCATCATATTGCATTTAAAAAATTTACAACCGTTCTGTTCATTCAGTGTTGAGCAACATTTACATGTTCATAAACTTAAACATACCCATTTACAAGTATTTCACCATATTACCCACAAAAAATCTAAATATCAAAAAGAAAAAGCAAAAAGAAAAATAAACATAACATTCCCCTGCATTTTCAGTCTCCATTGCCAGAACCAAAAAAGAAAACATGATTCAGTGACTTACCATTTGCATTAGACCCCTCTCCATTCGAATTCTTCTCTGTACTTTGATAATAGCTATTTCTTAACATTATGTCATCATTTCCATTCGAGCACTTACCCAAAAATCCACCATCTCTCTACAGAAGAATTCAAATGTCGATAAGGCTTACTCATTGTCATACACATCACTCGGAATCAGAATCATCAGATTCATCTTCCTCCTCATCAGACGCCTCTTCCTCATCATCAAACCCCTCTTCTTCCTCACCAGGCCCCTCTTGCTCCTCATCAAACCACTCTTCCTCCTCGTCTTCATCTGCATCGTCCGCTTCGGAATCGGTCTTTTGGTCCAACACTGCATCATTAATCCCAAATCTCTCATCTTGGCGAAAATCCTCAATCATCACTCTTAGAGCAGATTCTGTATCACTTCGATACCCAAAAAAGCAGCAGGCTCTTCATCTTCGGAAGCATCACTGTCATTTTCTTTCTTCATTACTTCCCTTTCAGCCAACCTCATCTTTTTAGAATGCACTTCCCAGAACTTCTCCTCCTCTTCTTCATCTTTGAAAAGATCAAAACGACGCTTGTTTTGCAAAATCTGTACCGTTTTTTCAACTGGTTTCTCTTATGCTTTGATTACATCCACTGCAGCATGCATGTCTTCCCAGAGTATAGGGACTTAAATATCATATAACAAGTCATTTACTCTCTTGTTTACCTTCTCCAGATCATCCTTGTTCATCTGCCCAATCATCTGCATAGTGGTTGATAGCCTTTCACATCTTTCTTTCTCTTCTAACTCTTTCAATATAGGGACTTCAATATCATATAACAAGTCATTTACTCTCTTGTTTACCTTCTCCAGATCATACTTGTTCATCTGCCCAATCATCCGCATAGTGGTTGATAGCCTTTCACATCTTTCTTTCTCTTCTAACTCTTTCAATAGTTTCTCTTCCGTCATGGGGGCTTTACCCTTTGGTATGTGTTGATCATCATCACCAGCCATTTTGATTGATTTGATTTGATTTGATTGAGAAAATTCAGAAAATAGTAATCTCCCTCTACAAATTCTCTCTCTGAATTTTTTTTGCTCTCTGACCCTTTGGTTTCCCTGTTTATTCTCTCCCTGGAATAAATAAACTATATTTTTGTAGGGTCACGGCTATTCCCAAGAGAAAGATTTAATCGAACACATACCCTAGTCTAATTGGCACCTATTCTAACCCACAATGTCATAATGACGTGATAAACCTAGGTAAAATGGCATTTTGGTTAATCAAAGTAGATTTTTTTTTATTTCCTTCTCTTACTTGCGCGGGAGAAAGACTGGAAGAGGCGAAATAGAGAATCCCTAGGTAAGGGATTCTTTCCTTCTCTTATCAGATTAAATTCAAACTAACTTGTTTAATTTCATGAATGGGGGATGTTTTTATTTTATTAATTTGAAATTACTATTGCTAGGGTTTCAGGTATATACCTTTCCCAAATCTAAAATCGTTTTCTACTGTATTATGTAAACCTAGGGTTCTGTCAATTTTAAGAGTTTTTTATGATCTTGGCTGTGATTCTATATCTTAGTAAGAATTTTAAGAGTTTTTTATTGTCAGGGTTTCTTTTGTTTTGTTCAGGTCTTTCATATTTTTATGATCATAAACCAATTTAGGTCTTTCATATCTTAGTATTAATTGGTTGAAACAATTGATGTTTTGTGTGATTCTTGTGATGGAAATTATGGAATTTGGTTTAGGTTGAGTTAATTTTTGTTACTAGTGGATATTAATGGATTTAGGAATTTGCTTTTGTTGCTGTAAGGAGTAAAATTTACATTGTAGATTAGGCCGACGTTGTTATATAACTGGAAAGGAGAATCTGTTAGTGTATTCTATCGATTTTGTTTTTCTTCACTTCGCAACAGTGTTCTATCATGCTAAGCAATTGGTTTAACAGAGAAGAAGGCGTATTTGAACCCGGCGTTCGACAAGCAATGGACGTGCACCACACTTGTAGCCTATTATAGAACCTACTCATTCCCTACCTCCACATACAACAAATGGCATCGTTTGACTCCGCGGAAGATTTGGAAATCACCAAAGCATGGGCAGACGAAAGTCGAGTTCTAGATCGCTCCTCGACCGAGACCCTTTGGGCGAAGATACATAACAAATATAGCCAAGATTATGGGAACCCGAGAGGAAGAAGTATTCAACAAATCAAGGATAAACACAACATCATCCTAGATGCGGTAGCTGGGTTTTTTAAAATCAAACACCAGATCTGGCACTCAAGCCACCTGAGCTTGTCCCCTCTACAACTTGTACGTATCTTTATGGTTTATTCTGCACAATACTTTTTTCAATTTATATGTAACTAAATAAGTTTGTGTGTTGTTTTGTAGCACGAAATCATTAAAGCTCGTTACTTAGAGGAAAAGGGGGAAGCATTCACATTTGATGAAATCGTTTACTTCATAGTATTCATATTTTCGGAGTACCACCAGCTACGGAGTACCACCAGAACTCAATGGTGGGTGAATTGGACTCCATACTCTTATTTGGCTTGCAGATAGCAAAGGCCAATTCTCTGTTAAGAGTGTCTATAATGTGTTGTCTAGTGCATCTAATACTTTTGCAGGTACTAATTCTGTTTCTCCACAGGTATGGAAAGCTTTGTGAAAGTTAAATTATTTGTTTGGAAGTGCTTAAAAGATATAGTCCCAACAAGAGATAAACTAGCTAGATATGGAAATTATTTGTTTGGTTTTAAATATCAATGTTAGTAATATTATGGTACAACATTGTTCATTTAGGATATAGATTCTCTCTTGGTTTATGGTACAACATTGTTCATTTGCAGGAACATAACTCCAAATAAGACAATGTCAATAGATGTCATTAATAAACTTGTGCCTCCTGGAACTAATCTTGTTTATTCTACTAATGGGGTTGTGCAGCCGCTAAGATGGAAACCTCCTGATAATGTTTACAAATTTTGATGCTTCTTTTAAGTCAGATTCATTACAAGGTGGAATAGGGATAATAGTTAGGAATTGTGCAGGTAGCTTCATTCGGGTGCAAGGACAATGCTTCAATGGAGGAATGAAGATAGGAGTTGTAGCTGAGGAGCTGGAATGTAAGGCTATGCTGGCAGCTGTTACTCTGGCACAAACTTTTATCATGTTATCTTTGAATCAGATTGACAAACTTTAATAAAATTCATCAATGATCAAACCTATTATGTTAATTGGATGAATCAAGCTTTGGTTTTAGATATTAATTCTAATTGTACAGAACACACAAATATAGTAGTGTGTTTTAGTTCACTTAATTCTAATTGGGGCCATAGCAGTTCTTACGATTTTTATTTTCATCTGCACTAACACGTACTCCACTTTATACAAAGATAGTTTTTTACTTTAGTACTGTTATAACAACTGCACCAACACGTACTCCACTTTATACAAAGATAGTTTTTTACTTTAGTATCGTTATAACAACTGCAGCAACACGTACTCCGGTTTTTACCTATCATTTTGATTTATTTATTTATTTTTGATTCATTTTGATTTATTTTCTGAATTCGGGTACGAACAAAAAAATATTCAGTATGGAATGAATATTAATTGCATCACATCTAACTCCGGTCATTTAGAGCCGTCAAAGCAGAAAATTATGCAGCAGGATAACAAGATTTGACTGAGAAAATTCTAAACATAGAACGTGCAGCATGCAAATTGAAGGATCTTTACCTACCTATTTTACCAAATTATTTACGATATACACTTAAATATTTTACCAAATTATTTATTAGTAAAGATATTGCCAAATCTCCATTTACCCTACGTGTTCATCTCTCTCTTCTTAAGTCATTTCATGTTTCTTCTCTTAAATCTTCTAACCTCCCCCTAGAAAACAAAAAAAGTTGTTTACTTTGATCATCTGATTCATCTTCTGGATAAACCATATATTCCCCTGTCAGTTTTTCTTTGCGGATTAATCAGATCGACCGTGTAAGTAATTCTTTTCAGTACTGCTTTGTTAACTGAGATTGTAACTCTAATGGTCATAGTAGGGTAAATATCTTCTCCATTAAATGAGATGATGAAAAGTACATATGAAGCTAAGAAGGTGGTGAGAGATTTGGGTTCAGATTACGAAAAGATACATGTATGCATCAATGACTGCATTCTCTATAGGAAGAAATACAAGGATGACATCAAGTGTCCCACCTGTGGGGAATCAAGATGGAAAGTTGACGACACCACCAAAGAGGTGCATGGAAAAATTCCGACAAAAGTCTTGTGGTATTTCCCAATTATCCCAAGACTGAAATGTCTGTTTCAATCAAAGAGAATTATCAAATATTTATTGTGGCACGACACCAGAAAGAAAGAAGAGGGTGTTTTACGGCATTCGACGGACTCACCAGCATGGAAAAATATAGATGAAAGATATCCCGTAATTCGTGATGATCCTCGAAATCTGCGGCTAGGCATTTCGGCTGACGGGGTTGACGTAAACAAAGGCATGCAAAAACAACACAGTGTGTGGCCAATTCTGACAGTGATTTACAACCTTCCGCCAGAGTTTTGTATGAAGAGAAAGTTCACCATGTTGTCATTAATTATCGATGGGAGGCCTTGTAAGGACAATGATGTTATGTTACAACCGTTTGTCGAGGATCTCAAGGAATTGTTTGAGGGAGTCTAATGTTTTGATGCACTGAAACATGAGATGTTTACTCTACGTGCGGTTGTTTTATGGACAATAAATGATTACCCTTCTCTCGGTACACTGTGTGGTTGCCCCTACCAGGGACCAGACGCCTGTAAGGTATGTGGGAGAAATACTTACTATGTCAGTCTAAAACATTGTAGAAAAGAGGTTTATACCGGGCATAGAAGATACCTACCATACGATCATCCATTCAGACGTCAGAAGGGGTTCAACGGAAAAGAAGAAACTGAAAAGGCTCTGGAACTTATGACCCCATCACAAATATACAATGAGGTAAAGATTATAAAGAATAAATGGGGAAAGGGACGGAAGAAAATTATGGTGGAATTCGTGCAGGATAACCCTGGAAGAGGTGGAAAGATGAAGAGAATCGAAAAGACCATCGAACCAAAAAAGGGGAAGGGGAAGGAGAAGGAGACCGAAAGGCGCTACTGGAAAAAGTTCAATATATGGTTCCGGCTCCCCCCTACTGGCGGTATCATGTTGTCCACCATTGCATAGATTTCATGCACGTCGAAAAGAATGTATGTGAGAGTATCGTTGGAACATTGTTGAACAATGAATTTAAGTCGAAAGACCACCTTGCTGCTCGAATGGACCTGAAGGAGATGGGTTTTAGAGACGAGTTGCAACCTCGGGAAAATGGCAAAGGGGGATATATACTAAAGGCAACATGTCACTCATTAAGCCCGTAGGAAAAGGACAAGTTTTGTGCAACATTATCCGAGATAAAGGTTCCACAAGGGTATTGTTCAAACTTTTCAACACTGGTGAATCGAAAAGATCGAAATCTTATCGGACTAAAATCGCATGATTATCACATACTAATGCAACATTTTTTGCCCATTGCGATTAAATCAATTATGCCACAGCCAACAAGATATGCTATTATCAGGTTTTGTTTCTTTTCCAGAGCAATATCTAGCAAAGAAATCAAGGTGGCAGAGCTAGAAAAATTGCAGTTGGATCTCGTTGTGACGTTGTGCTTGCTCGAGAAATACTTTTCTCTATCCTTTTTCGACATCATGGTTCATTTAACTTAGCATCTTACCAGGGAAGTGCAAACTTGTGGTCCTGTATTCTTTCGATGGATGTATCCATTTGAAAGGTGCATGAAGGTCATAAAAGGGCATGTGCGAAACAGAAAGAGACCTGGAGGAAGCATTGCTGAAGGGAACCTTGCGGAAGAGACAATTGAGGTTATTAATGAGCACCAACAAAGCATGAATGATACAGTCTGAATTCCACCAGACAAACTCAACACATCTGACACTGGCGAAGATTCTTATTCTTTCAGGGGAAAACCAATGTCAAATCCTAAGTTTCCTCGTGTTGATAAGGATCTGTTTGATAAAGCGCATTTCTATGTATTGCGGAATTCGCCTGAAGTTGCTCCTTACGTTGAGTAAGTATAATTAGATCTAACCAGATAACCTCATTTTTTATTTAGTTTTTGATTCTGTGTCCGAATTTCTGTAAAGATAATAACATTAATCATTGTACTGTCCAGCCGACACCAGAAGTTTTTGAAGGATAAGTATCTTGGTATGAGTGATAGACAACTAGATCAAAAACATCGTAAAGAGTTCGCCAAATGTTTACAAAAAGTGGTAAGAGTTTGCAGAAAATGTTACTCTTGCTATGTAACTTTTGCGTTGAGACGGAGGCTAATCCTTATAATGTATTTCAGTTTGACAGTGAGTGGGCAGACTCTAGGGAAAACTTCAATCAGGACTTAAGGTGGCTATCAATCCCACCGAATGCACAAGTAGAGACATACGAAGCATATCACATCAATGGATACCTGTTTCGCACAAAATCTCATGATGGTTCCGTTAACCAGAATAGCGAGGTTTACGTAGAGGCAACTGACACGCACATTAGACAAGCAGGGATTAGTCTTAATCTGGCGGATTATTATGGTGTTTTACAAGAGATATGGGTGCTGACATATCATTCGCCGAAAGTGCCACTTTTCAGGTGTAAATGGGTTATCAAAGCAGGGGTCTCAAAAGACAAACTTGGCTACATTTTGGTTGAGCTTGATAAGTTGGGACTCCAGGATGATACTTTCATTGTAGCCTCCCAAGCTAAGCAGGTATTTTATGTGCCAGACCAGGAAAATAAAAGAAAGTCTATTGTGTTAGGTGCACCTACCCAAATCTGGAAATATACTGGTGATGAAGTCGACGAGGAATTCAGTACGGCAGTTATTTTTCGGAATGAGTATAAATTTCCAAAGGTAGATAAACTTGACCTGCAAAGGACATCCATGGATGATTACTATCGGGACGACATTTAGGGTAGAACTGCAAGGAAACCACCAGCACCAGCACCAACAACAGTCCCTGCTTCTCAAACGACTGCATCTGAGCAACCATTTCCAAGGACTAAGCGACAAGATAGGTGATAGAATGTAGTTGTTTGGATTTTTCAGTTAACTAGAGAATGAATGTATGGATTGTTGAAACAAAAAATTGATTCTTAAATCATGGTGGGGTTTTGTATGCAGATGGGTTTTAGCAATGTTGGATGAATTTGGATTTGTCTATACTGCTTATTGAATTAATATTCTGTCATGCTACGATTAGTAGTAATAGTACTAGGCTTGCACATAGATTTTTTTTTGGAATTGGGCCTAAAATAGTCTTTGAATTAATCTTACTCCAACAACATTTTATAAACTGGAGTAATACCCACAATCTTAAATAGCATTTTATATACCCTATTGATTCATTAATTCAGTCATTCCTGCCCATCTCTACTTAACAATCATTGGAATTTTAGAATCATTCACCAAGAACATTGCTTGTTTGTACATTTAAAAAAACAAGAAGACAATAACAAAAACAAGTCCAATACTACAAACATTCCTTTAACATTTATCAGCTCATTGAGAATTATATGAAGTTTTTTCAATTTCCGCATCAGCACCACAAGTTCACACAACTATCAAACCCTCAAAAGATCAAAGATTTAAACTACCATTACAACTACCATTACATATTCTCAAAATACCTTCACCAAAAGGCCATAACCCAAACCCCCTTCATTACAAACCATTACTACAAACTTGAAACAACGACTACCCCTTTCAACTTTACAATCCAAACACAAGAAAATTCCCTGTATCTTACTACTTGCCCACAAAATCAAAATAAAAGGAAATCCAAAACCGTCCGCATCAACTTTCAAAATACAAAGAAACTTACCATCTTTCGCACCAACATCAGGAAGAGTATAAGGAAGGAAAATTACCAGAAAAGTTGTTTTGCAAAAAACTTGTTGATCATTTTCAGGATTTATGCAATGCCTGAAAATCTATCCTTTCCTGGTAACTCTGATGAGATTACCACCGTTCATCCTCATCAGTATCCAGACCCTCTTCACCATAGTCCTCGCTATCAGATGGTGCAGGAGAAGTCCCACTGGATGATGATTCATCATCACTATCCTCATCCCCTTCTTCCCTTTCTTTCTCACTTGACTCATCCTCGTGATCAGCGATTCGACGACTCACCTTCACTGCAACAGCTTCACCCTCACTCATGGTTCGAGCAAAAATCTTGGGATTGTCAAGTTCATATTCAAATCTCCTTCTCGCCTTCTCATCATGATAAGAATTCATCCTTTTCTTGTCCTCCGCAGCATCCGAATCTAGGTCACTGGTATCCACTTCCTACACTTCATACTCATACCCTTCTGAGGACTTGTAATCACTTTCTGTTGAACTTCCAAACTTTGGGGTCTTGGCCTGCTTCTCAGCCTTGTCCTCATCCTTCCATTCTTGCCATTATAATAACTTGGGTATCCATGTATTGTAGAGAGCCTCAATCTCCTTTTCTTCCGCTCCTGAACAACCTCTTCTGCCTCTCTCTGACGAGTTTGCTCTTGAATACGATGATCAATTTCAGACTGTGCATCTTCTCTTAACTGCTGCAATTCCTCTATGCTCAAAGAAGGGAGAATTGACTTGGCTTGTGCAAATGCAGGTGTTACTGGTGGTGCATTTGGAAGATTTCCGATGGAATTGGTTGAATTCTGGGCAGGATCAACCATACTCTCAATGTAGTTTGCTAAACCGAAACCTTTCCTCTTCTGTTAAAGATCTCTCTGAAAATGGTAATCTCTCTGCTAATTAACCCCTCAAATACCCCATTGTTCCAATTCAATTCCATTTATGGCGCTTAGTTAGCCGTCATGTCACTTTGTTAACTACGCCCATTCAAAGCCATTCGTGTCCCCTTCAGTCTAATAACCATCATTACCCTATCAAGACCTATTTTCAATACCTAATTCCCATTAAGATTTTTACCTTCTTTGGAACTGCCATTAAGGGAGTATCTGGTGAGTCACCAAACTTTGATGTTTATCTTTGGGGTCTAATTAACTCTTTATGTTTTATGCATACTAGGAGATGGCAGCACCAGTTGGGAGGCTTCATTGCAAACTGCTAAAAATGCTCTTCCTGCTAGAACAGTCCTTCATATAATAGTGTGTCCAAAAAAGGAAAATTTCAGGTCAGAGACGGGTAGCCCGCTTGCCACTTCAAGCCTGTCTCTGACGAAAATAGTTGGGGGCAGCTGCGGTTCGGTACTGGGTTTCGACTTCGGGTCACGGGTAGCCCGCTTAGAGAGTCCGCTTGCCAAATAGCTGCCAAGTGTTTGTTGCCGCCTCTTAACAGCCAATAAGTTGGGGTGGCGTTCAATAGGTCTTTGCATGCACTTAGTAGGCATGTGCCTCCACGATATCTCAACTAATTGATCCCGAGGATTGATAAAGGATGGGTGAGATGTGTTAACTGTTGGTCTTCTCGTCCATAAGGCCTGTTTGGAAGAAATCAGTTTTAATTTCCAATTCTGTAACTCTGTAACTTCCACATTCCATCTCCGCAAAATCCCTTCATTGTTCCAATTGTTGAAGCTATTTCTAAGCGAGGTTATAATGCATATCTAAATCTGAATGATCGCCTAGCCATGTATACAAATCAGGAATCCATGGGTAGACCAGAGGAAAAGAAGGCTAAGATGAATATGCAAGAAAACCAGGCATTTATTTTTGATAATCATGGAAGAATTATTGGGTTCAAGGTGTTGAAAGTGAATTTCATAGTTGTAATTGGCTTTATTAGTAACTGTGATGGTGTTATTGATTGGGATTCCCCCATTTCTCCAATTTGACAGGTAGTAGAGATAAGCAGTAGCAGCAGTGAGGAACCATTTCCAAACATGCAAGTTGGTACTGGAGGTGTTGGAGAAGTCAAAGAGGATAGGGTTGTTATGCATGATAGTGCCAGTGCTTATGCGTTGGAACCTCAACTTCCTCAACTCCAAGGGGATGATGAAGGGTGGGTGGTGTGTTCTGTTCATCCTGACAAAGGCCAGTTTGTGATTAATGAAGGTGTGGTGCTTGTAGGGGAGAAGCAGGTGGTTTGTGGTGGTGCTATACAAGGGTTCTATTCTGCACCAGTTCCAGTTGCATGCAAAGCTAAGATTCGGGAGAATGACACTCTTGGTCTCCCCAATGATGTGGTAGTCTTCCCCAATATCTTCATGATGGCACCAGTGATGCGACAGTTGGCAGAG
This sequence comes from Papaver somniferum, assembly GCF_003573695.1. Lineage (NCBI taxonomy): Eukaryota > Viridiplantae > Streptophyta > Magnoliopsida > Ranunculales > Papaveraceae > Papaver > Papaver somniferum. The sequence continues at coordinate 189,059,311 of NC_039360.1, read as the reverse complement.
GATGCTTATGATATTGCAATCATCGGACCAGGGGAGATAATTGATTCTAATGAGATTCCTGAGGATGTAGTAGTGCCTATTCCTCCTCATAGGGGAAACTATTCTGTGCCAAGGAGGAGGGATGCACCAGAAGGGAGTGGAGCTAACAAGAAGGTTGTTGGAAGTGGTGTGGGGACCTCTGGGGTTGCACCAGGAGCTTGACCAGTATTCAACCATCCCCTTCCAGATGGTAAAGTAAGTATTCCTGTAAATATTTTTTGGGTGAATATTGCATATGTTTCTAATGGATAAATAGTTAATGCTAGTGGTGCTGATTTTGGATTTGATAGTGTTGGTTTTAAATACAATGATGTTCAATTGAATGTATATGTGGTTCTGGGGTTATTGTATTATGCTTGGTTGAGTGGATGTTGTGTTTAATTTTGGTTTTGAGCTTGATATGGTGACTATAGTAAATAGCATGGGGAATTTGAAAGGGGGTTATCATGAAGGTTTTAAATTGTTTTATGGGGTTAATAGTTTTATCTGGGCATTCATATGAACTACTCCAACTGGTAGAATAACATATTAGTACAGGAATGCTTGAGAGAGCAATGAAAAATCTTACCAGAAATCCAGTGTGGTAGCTGAGAGGCAATTTTGACAGCACACATAGTCCAGGAGTAGGATCTTTTAGAAACCAAATTGCAGACTCCCAAGTTATTTATAGCATTCCAATTCAACGGATTACCAAAAATATTTGATTATAGGTGTTTAGAAGATTTGCAGAAATAGTTTTGGAGAAACCCAATAACTTGCAGAACATGGAAGTCATAATCCATTCCAGAGAAAGTTAGGGAATTAGTATTGAGGGTGTTGGGTGTACTTTTTGGCCACATTTTCAATTTGGCGTGTTTTTTTAAATGTTGAGTAGTTCAACCAGTGTAGTTTTTTCAAAATACTAATCATAAACATCTAAAGATGGGAAGTTTGGTGGATTGGTACGTTATCTAACTTCTTCGAGGTCATGCGTTCGAATTTGGGCGGAAGCTTTTTATTAATTTTTTCAAAACGAACTTTTTAGCCACACTATAAAACCGGCGTGTCTATAGAACGCACAATATGGACACACATATACTAGCGTGTCCAAAGAAGAACTTTTTGGCCACACTTTCAGTTTTGCATGTTTATTTAAATGTTGAGTAGTTCAACCGGTCTAGTATTTTCAAAACACTAATCATAAACATCTAAAGATGGGAAGCTTGGTGGATTGGTACGTTATCTAACTTCTTCGAGGTCATGCGTTTGAATACAAGCGAAAGCTTTTTATTAATTTTTTCAAAATGAACTTTTTAGCCACGCTATAAAATCGACGTGTCTATAGAACGCACACTATGGACACACATATACTAGCGTGTCCAAAGAAGAACTTTTTGGCCACACTTTCAGTTTGGCGTGTCTATATGGCCTACACTATGGACACGCATATATTGGTGTGTCTTTAAATCGTATACTATGGACATGCATATATTGGCGTGTCCAAAGAAGAACTTTTTGGCCACACATTGAATTTGGCGTGTCAATCAATCATACACTATGGACACGCATATACTGGCGTGTCTAATGAACCAACTTTAAAACCACACCTTAAATGGCGTGACTAACCTTTTGGAAACGCCACAACTACCTAATGTGTCCATAGACTGGTCTATAAACACGCCCAATACCTAATGTGGCCATAGACTGGTCTATAAACACGCCCAATCAAAAATTTGAAGTTAACGTGACTAAACGGTTGAAATTTTGACACACTACTATCCATGGCGTGGCTGAAAGCACTTATATGAACACGCCCATTGAACATGGCGTGTCTATAGGGTAGAAGTATACCCTATAGACACGCCAAAACCAAAAAGGCGTGACAGGAAAATTTATATTTGGCGTGGCTAAAGGCCATTTCTGTACTAGTGAATATGGCCATACCTGCTCCATATTTTCGTATACAGAGTCACGAATTCCTTTAGCACTAAGAATTTACTGACGCTTCGGTAGCTAGAAGATAAACACTTCATATGGATTTCAAATGACAATCCTGCACTGGGATATTCATGGCAAGAGATACCTCAAATCAGGGTTTTCCAGATCAGCAGTGGTTGGTATGCTCGGGTTTGAAGAAATATGGCGGTCAGATCATCATCATCAATGACGGTCACACATGTCCCAGTTGGATATCTCTGCGCAAAAGAAAATCTCCCTTCGTCACTCGCCAGCAATAATAAACAAATATCTAATGGTTAACGAAAGCATACCGGTATGATCTTCTTGACTCGGATAATCCAGATGGGGGAATTGTCGCAAGTGTCACACCGCTTGCGCTTGACTGAAGAAACCGGCCGGCTCGAGGATGATTCACTTCTGCTCGACATGATGAAAGAAATATGGATTCAACAAGAGAAACCTTTGCCTTGAACGGGGAAGGATGATACAGTTTCACTCTTATATATGCTGTGGAAACCCCAGAGAGAAACGGATGCTGAGCAAATGTGATGAGCCAATATGACAGCCGAAAAATCAGCCTCAATGATATCCCTTGTCGAAACCCTAATGAAGATTAAAAAAAAAAACGGTCAAACGTTCAAAGGAGGAATACGTTTCCTAGCTCGGAACCTTGGCATGGACGCGTACCTGGAATGTATTCTCCTTTCCGCAGAGGCATTAACCATGCAAGAGAACGGCCAAGCCAAGCCAGTGCCAACGACTCCACACCAAGCCAACATCATCTCTGCGGCCAGGCCAAGCTAGCAGCGTCACGACCAAGCCAAGCCAAGCCAGCAGCGCCGATGGCTCCACGGCCAAGCCAACACCAACATCTTGCATCCTCCCAGCGCTAGCTTCTCTGCTCGATAGTCGATGCACCTGCGACCTTCTCAAACGCCAACTTTTACGCTCTTGACAAGTGCCATCCGCAGCCCAAGCCAACGCCATGAACCATTCCTTAACAAGTAGCCAAAGATACCACTCTGGTGCCAACATCCCATGGCCAAGACGAATTTATACAAAAGCCTCCAACACAAGGATCACAGATTCCCCATGCCTCCCACCAAAAGGTTAGTTGAATTTCCCTAACAGTCTCTTCACGTTTTTACTCTTTCGATTTTACTCTTGTCTGTCATCATCTCATGCTTACCCCGAAACAATGCCACTGTTACGTGCTAAGTAGGGGACTTAATGTTCATGGTGGTTTTTAGCTTAGGGTTAAAATCGTAAAACCTTGCATCTGACGTCACTCTGCAAGGAAACTGTGCCGTGAGTGCTAACCTCTCCACCGACGTATTTATTGAGTCATTCAATATATTTACATGAAATTTATCCAGACTGGCGAGTGTAGCAACCATCCCAAACACTCTGTAAATTTCGACACCTCGCCAATGCAAGACTCGCTAAGTACCTTCCTGTGCTGTGTTCCCCGGCAGAACCCTTAATATCGGTATGGCATAACGGATTTATGTTCACTCGCAGCGGAGTAGCATGAACCTCCAAGTACCAAAGTTAAGGCCATCGCACGAAATCCTCAGACGGAAAGCACATTGCATTCTGTAGATAAGGATTTTTGTGGCAGCATAGAAAATCCAGCCGATTATTGTGATAACTCACAAAAAACTCATAAACCTGACTAATTTGCAAAATTAGGGTTTCGCGCCTCGCGCAGTATACTAGACCCCGTTGGTCGAAAAACTATGCTTAGCCAAAATAAGGCGATTAAATCCGCCACAACGCACTGGAAGTGTGACCACGCCCTAGCTTGCCGACCCCACTTCCTATCGACCAATCAGGTCGCTTTAAAATCCGTCATACTCACACAGAAGTGTAGCCACGCCCATGCCTGGACGACCCTCTTAAATTAACCAATCAGGTTACCTTAAACTCGCCACAATGATGAAAAGAAGGAAACCGCGCTGGATGGACGCAAAGCCAATTGGTTTCCCAAAAAACGCACGCCAGGCACACATGCCAGATGCACATGCCAAACACGTCAAACATGGCCACTCGCCCCATGCGACGTGCTACATAGGCTAATTAGGGTTTCGACAAGCCAAACCCTAAGCAAGATTTCCACACCGACGTGCCAAGATTTCAATGGCTATGGATACACAGCCGCGCCGAAGGCATAAACGATCCATGCCAGCCATTCTGCATGCCGCTAGCACGAGTTAAAGGCGCCACTGCCAATTGAAGGTAGCCATGATCGACGATTATCTTTCCTCCTGAGATGCAATCTCAACCATCCAAGTTCGCCACCAAAATAACAGACTTGTGGCAACTTTTGAGCGACCATGCCGCCAAGCCCTAAATTTTGGCCACGGTGCCAAACCCTAAATTGGCCATGACGCCAAGCCCTAGCCTTGGCTACAATGCCAAGCCCTATCCTTGGTCGTGCCGCCAAACCTTAACTTTAGTCACGGAGCCAAATCTTAAACTTTGTCCATGCTACAACACCACGGCCACCGGCATGCCACCATGCCACAGCCACGGGAATGCCACCATGCCGCAACCACTGGCATGCCACCATGACGCAACCACTGGCACACCACCATGCCACGGCCACTTTCATGTCACCCTGCAGCGGCCACTTGCATGCCACCCTGCCGCAGCCACTGGCATGCCACCATGCACTACTATTGGCGCCACTTCGACTAGCCAAAACGAGCCTAGCATTACATATGTTATTTACCTACGGAAAGCCTCTCAATTCTAAACTTTCCACACGTAGCAAAGTGCTACATGTTTTCCACGAAAAAACTCGAGATATCAAAACATGTCACAAACTGGGGGATACTCATCAGGGTATTGGTCTGGTGGTTTACAGCATGCGACGTGCAATACGTCCATTACAAAAAGTGTCATAAAACGGGGCGGTTAGTAATGGCAAGAAATAATGGTGTAAACATATCCTTCATTATGGGAACATAAATTCCAGGCGTTACCCGTTACTCCCTTATTCCACCACTCAATCGTTTTCAATTCCCACGAGACCAGGGTACGTTTTGTTGCAACTTGTATAAATAGGTCTCACCTATTTTCCACCAACAACAAGTTTTCGTCAGGAGAAAAATACAACATCCAGAATTCATCTGATAGCTTATCATTCAGCTATCCAGTTCGACTTTCTGATATAAGTCATGAAATACCCACACTTACAGAATCAACTATTCTGGTCTCAACACTTTCTTCGCTTCCCTCACTAAGGCCAACCCTTCTCCTTCACTTTGTGACCGAAGCAAGCCTAGAACGGCCATTTCTTGGTTTAGGCCAGGATTGTACAGATTGATCTCTCGAATCAAAAGTACTCTCGTGCAGTACATTGTTTAGGGTTTAGATTTGTTTCTCACCCACACACCCGAAATTACCAAAATCAGCAGAAATAGTTTTCACCCACAAACAGTTGTGTATCGTCTTTCCTTTCATTCCTTTCGGCAACAACGTTTGTTAAAGGCTGGGGATTATACTGATTGTTGACTAAACATCGGCTTCTTCGAGGTTCCTCGACCTTGCAGACTTTGCTCTTTACAGTAAAGCAGGTGCAGTAGTCGCTGATCGTTTGGCTACTTCATGAAGCTCTGAGAAAGTCTGGAACCGGAGCTTTTCCAGTAAGGCTCTGTATACCGGCATCGTTCCGTTGATGCACAAGTCCACCAGTTGTTGTTCAGTGACATTCGGGTCATGACAATCCAAAGATTGGACGCTGAACCTCATCACATAATCGTTCGGATGTTCATTATTCTTCTGAGCCATCCTTCCTAAGTTAGAAAGAGTAATCTTCTAAGAGACGAAGAAGTACTTCTTGTAGAAGGAATTAACCATTTCTTTCCAGTTAGCGATGCTCCCAGGTGCAATGGTGTTGTACCAGGTGTATGCTCGGCCTGTCAGAGATTTCGAGAATTCTTTCACACGGACAACACGGTTGTGTTCATGCTCTCCTAGTGCCTCCAGGAATCGAGAGACGTGTTCTCGAGCATTTCTTGTTCCGTTGTACAGTGTGAACGTAGGAGAAGTGTAGCCTTTTGGGAGAGGGATTCTCTGCGTAACAGCAGGGTATGGAGGCTGATGACGGTGGACAGATGGCGTATTTCTTTTCCCTCGATCCTCCATAAAACGTTCCAGATCTTCATGAGTGATGAAACTGACAGGTTCTTTTGTTGATGACTTTTCCGCAGCTTTGTAGACTTCATCATCGTCAACTACTGGAACAACTTCAGGATTAGCAGTTGGATATGTTTCTTTGGCTTTTCCCTTCTCCTGAGTTTTCTCTGACATCTTGTCAGTGAGAGTTTTGAGATAATTGCACAGCTCTTTCTGTGTTGCAGCCATGTCAATTTGATTTTTGGCGAGAAATTCCTGGACCTTCATGAGATCAACTATGGTGGGCGGATTTTCTCTGACTTCCTCGGGATGCTGGCCGAAGAGAGGATGATTTCCAGTGTTGGTTTGAGGAGGAGTGGTATCACCAGCACCGTTGATGGAAGAAGGAATAGTTTATGGAGTACCACGGTTGTTGCTAGTGCTAGCGACGTTTGTGTTAGGATTTGTAACTGAGACTGACCTAAGATCAATCGTTTTGTGAAAGTTTGGATTGCAACCGAGAGATTAATCTCCCACTGTGGTTGCCAATCTGTAGATGGGAAAAAACGTTTCGCTAGTTTTCCAGGCAATTGTAGAGACGAGCGTGTTTTCGAGACTCCTCAACCGAGAAAACTGCTCAACCTCAAACAGATGCACTGCAAAGGGAGTGCTTAGATTCGAGAGATAAATCTGTAGGACTCCGTCCTAAACCAAGTCAATGGCCATTCCATAGTCAATTCAGTCAGAAAGAGGGAGATGGGTTGATATGTAGGAGGGAAGCTGAGAATTGTGTAGGATCAGTGATGATCAAGGATTATGGATGTGTTGAACGTTTCTGCAAGTTTTCAGCGAACTGATGAGTTCGAATAAGTTCTGGTAAATTGATGAATTCTTGAGAGTAATTGCTCAAAATATTCTGTGTAGACGAATGTTCGAGTGTTCGAATGTTGTCCTCAATCATGGATTCAGAGACTTATTTATATTTTCAAAATAGCAAACACCTTGATCCCTGTAAGTGTGACGGTTTCTTGAGTGAAAGAGTGGGAAATTGGAAGATCGTAGTGAAACCAGTTACAGGTTGTGCGGAGACTTGGTTAACCGTCCACCCACTACTTTGCTAACTCCCTCAACCGCTTGCACGACTTACTCACATTTATCATCGTGGATGAATCCACGTGCTGTAGGCCGCCGGACCAAAACCCTAATTGATACCCCCCATATGACGTGATTGATTTCTCACGAATCGTGGAGTATGCATGACAGACGTGTATTTTATTAATCAGTTGTTAAATGATTAGACAATGAGTCTAAGTTTTGTTGAATCGAGCATGAGTGACGAATGCTCAATGATTCATGGATCGAACATGTCTGTTGAGACATATATTTCTTTGAATGATGTTGATATTGCATGTATTAGCAAAGATGGTAAATTCGACGACTGAGCAACTGAGCAAGTATTGATCAGTTCGACGAATTACTGATAAATTACTAAATATTGATAGTTGGATCAATATTCGAGCAACTGAGCAAGTATTGCTCAATTCAGCGAATTACTGATAAATTACTGAATATTGATAGTTGGATCAATATTCGAGAAACTGAGCAAGTATTGCTCAATTCGGCGAATTATTTATTTATTGGTGACGTGACCCAATAAAATATTAATTATAATATTGGTAGAATACCAAATATTATATAATTAATCCCGATGTTGATTTCTGGATCAACATAAATTTATTAGTGTTTGAACCTGCTCAGAATGATGATTTGTGGAGCGTTTGTTCGAAACCCTAATTTTTGATCAATTATTCGTCAATTGATGAATTGATGAATAATAGGTCATGAGTGATAGAGGGAACTACCACATGGAATGATGGACGTCCATGTGGCGCCCAAGTGCTTGAGTGAGCATGCACCAGGGTCCTTAGTTGGCCAGTTGGTGAAAGAATGATGATTTAAATGCCGGTTTCATCATTTTTTGAAATAGTGCTCGACTGAGCATTAGGTGATAAAACCTAATTATATAAAAGTGATGGACCGACCAAGAGGGCATAAAACCGTCCCTTGGTGGTCATGGGACCCGCGGATGGCCGTTTGAGCAAATTCCAAGTTGATTGGAAAGAGTTTGGAGCCAATATGAGCAACTGATCAAATTAGGTCAAGAATTGAGCATGTGTGTGGGACCGGCTTTATGTAATCCCTAGGGACGGCCTTGGTCGGTCAAGGAAGCATGCCCGGGTCACCATGATGTTCGTGTCTCAATTCTGAGAGTTTTGGTATTTTCTGATGTGCGTTTGAGCAATATTGTGGATTTTCATAAGAGTTTGGTCTTGACTGAATTTTTGATTTTTTTGCTCGAATGAGTATGTGTGCTCATTTGATCAATGTTATGTAAATATCAAAATTAGGATATTTTAATATTTGTATTGTTGTGAATAGCCTAGACGGTCACGTGACCATGTTGACTTTTGGCTTTTTCGTGGTTTTAGCAATATTTGAGAAAATATGAAGAAACCATGATTTTTGCTCAAGTGAGGAATTTTCATGAGTTTATGAAAATAATAATTATGGAAATAAGGATTACAAGGTGTGGGACCGGCCACAACTAGGGCATGGCCGGCCGGCTAGGTGGCCCGGTCCCGCACACCTTTCCTTATTTTATTATTTTTTATGAAACCATGAAAATATGGAGAAACCCTGAGTTTTGCTCAATGCAGGAAAATTGCTTGAATGAAGGAGTCTTCATAAGTTTATGAATAATAAAAATAAGGATTGCAAGGTATGGGACCGGCCACGGCTAGGGCATGGCCGGCCGGCTAGGTGGCCCGGTCCCGCGACACCTTTCCTTATTTTATTATTTTTCGTGAAACCGTGAAAATATGGAGAAACCGTGAGTTTTGCTCAAACAAGGAAATTTGATGAAATGAGAGAGTTTTCATGAATTCATGAAAATAATAAAAATAGGAAAAATAATGTAAGAGGCGTGGGGAACCGGCCAAGGAGGCGTGACCGGCCGGTTCCACCATCAACAACCATATATTCTTTTTGTTTCCTTGAAAACAGGAACATAACCATAGAATCCAAAACAAATAGCGACACTGGGGCAATGGCATGTTTGCGAGAACAACTCCAAAAGATGTTGGATACCAAGTTCACTGAACTCGGAGAAAAAACCAAGAAGTTGACTCTTAAAACTATTACTGAGACTCTAGGAAAAAATGATGAGTCTAGAATGGGTGACAATGATAGAGTTGATGATGATGATGATGATGTCAAAAAGGAAAATTTTGTAGAATTGGGAGAAAACACTGCACGTGAACGAAAATTATCACAGAGACTCAAAAAGGTTGAAAGGACCCTACAGAAAATGGATGGGGGTATATTAGATACACATGGGCTATATCCTTATCCCGATATCCGTTTACCTCCTGGCTTCAAATTTCCAGATATGGAGAGATATGATGGAACTGGGTGCCCAAAAACCCATATTCGCATGTATGTTGGGTATTTAAAACCATTGGGTATTAGTGATGGGTTGTTAGTACAGTTGTTTCAGAGAAGTTTGACCGGTACAACCTTAAAGTGGTTGATGAAGACAGACCCAAGCCTAGTTTTGAATTGGCAGGATATGGTCGATATGTTTGTGAGACGGTTTATGTTGGTCCCTGAAATTCAGTTTACTCGCAAACACTTAGAGTCGGTCAAACAAGGACCCACTAAGTCATTTAGGAAGTTCTTTCCACGATCGAGGACCAAGGCATTAGAGATTGATGAGATATTAACCGAAGAAGAGATGATAGATATTATAATGAACTGTTTGAACCATGAATATTGGAACCGATTGATATCATCTTACCATCCAACATTACACTCTTTATGGAAGGCGGGTTCACAGATTCAAAATGCATTGGACACGGGAAAAATGATAAGGTTGACCAATCCGGAGAACTCTAATGGGAATAATAATGGAGGAACCACATTTACAGATGAAAATCAAGTGAATAAAGTGCCAGTTGCATCATTAATTGCATCACACGTACGACCATATTAAGGGCAGAGCCAGAACTGGAATTAAGGAAGATATAGACGTCCCCAGAGGAATTTTGCAGAGGCAAAGCACTCATTTCCTTATCATCAAAGGGAACCCAAGGTCAATTTTGTCTTAGCAGAAAACCGGAAAAATTTAGTGGACTCAATCTACAAGCAAGAATCTGTTGTCAATCGACCTATTCACATTAGTGAGATCTTCACGGATCAGGTACAAACTGTGAATTCATTTAATTCAACTAATCGTCATGTTTTTTCTATCTGAATTAATGTCAGATTATTATGGAGTTGAGCAACCAAGGAACGTGCCAAATTCCAACCGATTCCCAGCAGAGCCTGTGCATATCTCTGACCTTCTACCAAAGCAGATCGCGCCTGTTAGGCCTGTGCATATTTCAGAGATCTTGTCTTATTCCCGTCAACCACCAGTGGGTCCAGAGCATGCAACAATCAATCTTCTTTTAGGTGGGTGGATCCGGTTAAAAGTGACGGTGGTGATGAAGTTCAAAATGTAGCAAGAAGCAGACTCATTTACAAGCCACCTCATCTCAGGGATAAAAATACAATGCCTCCTACACAACCATCACCCAGGTTAAAGTCTACACGACAAGAGGATGGACAAAACGTGGTAAGAACAATAGAGGTAGAGTCAGGTAAGTCTCTAACTCATTCTGTTGAATTAATCAGACCGGTTAAGGGTACACCACCTGAATTTGTAAATAAGTCGTCTTTCATTTCCAATTTTCAAAATATTTCAAAAAATCCAAAAATGTTTTGAAGAACAATATACTTGGCATAAATAAAGTGTTTGAGAACACTGACAAGCCGTGGGGAATGTGGAACCACCAAAAAGAAAAACCCGAACCGGCTAAAGAAGTAAAGTTTGTCAATCAAAACAAGGAAAATCAACGTTTAAGGGCACCTCAGAGAAAGAAGATGAATGCGACCAAAATGTGGATACAATGCAAAAATGTGCCAATACAGAAGACAGAAGTAGTGAATTTAATTGGAGAGAAACCCTTGCAGCTAAGACCACAATGGATGTTGAAGATCTATGATAAGAAGGAAGAGATATTCAAAGCACATGAAGAAGAGATTTTTCCACCAAATAAAGGCAAGATAACGAATCATCTACCTAAGAAAACAGTTTCTTACAAAGACGTGTTATTAAATTTGAAAAATGATGGAACAACTAATCAGAAGGCAAATAATGATTTTCCCAGCATAAATTCCAAGAAAGCAATTAATCATAAGGAAGTGAATGATTTTCCCAGCAGAAGATTCAAGAAAGAAACTAATCAGTAGACAATAAATAATACTCCCATCATAAGATTCAAGAAAGAAACTAATTAGAAGACAATAAATAATATTCCGAGCAGAAGGTTCAAGGAAACAATTAATCAAAAGACGATGAATGATTTTCCCAGCAGAAGGTTCAAGAAAACAATTAATCATAAGGCAATGAATGATTTTCCCAAGATTAAGTTCAACAAAGCTACTAATGTGAAGATGATGAATGGTTTTCCAACTATAAGCAAGAATACAGTTAATCAGAAAGTAATGAATGATTTTCCAGATATAGGGTTCAAGAAGATGAAGCAATTAGAATTTCGAGAAGATCCAAGGATCGTACAAAATAGAAGAATTGTTCAACTATTTGATCGGGGAAGCCAACATGATCCAGGCCCAACAAGTGTTACTCGACCCATGAAATACCATACCTAGGTAAGTACTCAAATCTATGTAAGGGCGGCGAACGCTCATAAAATTTGAGGAGATTTTTTTTAGAATTCCCATCTCTCTCATAGTGTCAAAGTTTAGGGGCAGAATCGTCGTCAAGTTTGGCCCCTTTAGTCAGTCGGTCCCAAAAAAAAATGTACTAGGGGCAAAGTCGTCACTATGTTAAGCACTCGTCAAAAAAAAGAATTATTATTTTCAGTTTAATAGTGTCAAAAAAAATCTAGGGGCAGTGCCATCATCATACTGGGACCCATGTCATTAGAGTTTCAGTCTTCTATTATCGTAACTTAGAGAGAGATATGTTAGTCCATTTGTATGTCATCATTAGTCCTTTAAGTCATCTCCTAAAGTTCTATGAGCAACGGACGTCCAAACGGATAGATTTAAAAAAAAAACTGAAATAAATAAATGAAAATGAAATAAATGGTTATTAAACAGCCAATTGGGAAAATTGAGTAGTACTTAAAAAGATAGAGGAATAGAAGAATCGCTTGGAGAAAATCGAAGATTTGAAGCATCGAACGTCATCCCTGGAAAGCAGAAAAATCCTGAATCGTTTTACAGTTTGAAGCCAATTGATGAAGTTAATTATAGCTGGGAGATAACTAGGAGGATTGACAGATTTGAAAATTTGGATGGGGACGGTAATATTTTTGGTGGCACCTATCAAACATGTGGCAGGTCAGGATTCCTAAACCTTTGTATATATTGAGTATCTCGTTTTTCACCTTTTTTTTTTTGAAAATTATTTCTAGGATTTGTTTCTTAATGAAAAATATAATAATAATGAATAAATAAATAAAAAATAAAGTATAAATAAAAAAAATTATAAAAAAGGGGATTACCTAGCATTATTAAGTAAGAAAATATTAAATTAAAATAAAAAATAATTTAGTATTTATTAGGAACACGTGCTACTAATAGCTCTTTTGCAAGGTCATCGATTACAAGCTTTTTCCAAACTTTGTACGCAAAACTCGAAGGGAAAGTGAGGCTTACATTCTACATAAGGATTGTGGCAATCAAGAATGCTCGAGACAATTTATTTATCTTAATCTCCATATGGATTGTTGAAAGGACAAAAGATGATGAAAATATTTGAGCAAATTTTTAAAGATGGAAGAGCCCGCTACTCAGGCGATGCAATCGATGTGATGATGTAGCATGTGGTCAGAAGAATTAATGTAATAAAGCGCAACCTGTTCTCGCAATAGTTGGTATAGCACAAGTACCGCTTCGTCATGATCTCTATCATGAGGATGTGTACTGGTGCAAAATTAAAATACTTAGAAATAATTCGGGTGAACTTACAAAGTCTTCCCAGATAATTTGAAAGTGAGAAATCCAACAAAATATTTATAATCGTGTTAAGGTGCAAAATAGGTGTGTATGTCTTTGGCATTCAGTTGCACGCAAATCTCTTCCAAAAAGGGGCAACTGTAGGTACCCCAATTTTGCACGGTCACGAATGTTGCCGTAGTATCGTATCCGAAGTGGTCCTAGGCATTGAGTATGTTGCGAGCCCAAAATAATTACATTTGGTGAGCCAGAGTGCACTATCAAATCAGCCTGTCTATGCTAGCTTAGTGACGCACTTAGGAATATGCACTTTAGTTTCCATCGTTACTAAATGTGTCAACTTTGACATAGGTGCCCACCGATCAAAAATAGCACTAGCTAGACTTGTGTGTCCACTAAGTCCACCCAAACAGTACACCCATTGGTGTCCAAAATCCCATTCGTTTCCTATACCAAAATAAGATTGTCCACCCCATTAATAATATGAGTAAAAATGTCAGACACTTTGTTTTACTTTGTTCCCAAGACTTGCCTCCCTTGCTTAGATTTTAGGTTTAAATGAAAATATTTTATTTTAGGAAATGAAAAGAAATAATATAAAGAATATAGGAATAACATTCGTTAAAATGGGAAATGATATTTAGGTTTTTGCTTTCAGTCGTCGGATTGGATCGTTGAATCCTAAGGTCATAGTTAAGGAAGTGAGACTATAAATAGAGAACCATTTTTTGGTGTCAAAGGAAAAACAAAAATTCGGAAAAGAGTTTAGGATCATGGAACAATGCAATAGAGAAAATAAGTGGTAACTAGTAATCAATCTTATTGAGGTTTTGGATACGATTTTGCCAAAAATATAGTTGGTTTCTCGTCTAATAATCTAAATGACATTGGAAATTCTTATACCGAAAACAGGCCAGGCTTATATTACTCTTTCATATTTTATTTGTTTGATTTGATGTCATCGTATTCATTGTGATTCGTTGCTTGGATGTTGCGAAGTTAAATTAAACCAGTTGAGTTTCTTGTCTAATAAAGAATCTCGCTTTCGTCTTTGTTTCAATTGTCTGAATACATGAGATGCGATCGCCGATCAGGCTTAAGGTATTGCTTTCTATGATTGGTTACATAATTAGTTTTGGTGACGAATCTTAATTGTGGCCAGTACTTGTTTGGCATAAATAGTGAATGATTTGTATTGAATCTGCTAATGACAACTGCTCATATTCTTATGCTTACTGTTTTGGTGGTATGACTTGCGAAATAGCTAGGATTTGTCCCATTCACATACAAATGGTGCTTGGCTTATTTTATGACCCATAAGAATTCCATCTCTTTTCTAATAATAGTAATAATAATAATAATAATAATAATCTTGCCCTGTTAATTTTGATTGCTTTGGTTCTAAATAATAATAATATTAGTAATATTCTGCCACTTTTATTTCCCTTTTGATAATAATAACAGTTTGGATTTTGTTTTGAGACCAGGTTTTTGATTGGTTGGATAAAGTGCGAGCCGACACATTTAATATTTTTGTATTATATTTTTATGAATATATTAATTTATATTGTGTATAATATTCAAAACTCCTAAAATCCCAATTATAAAGTAGAGGCCAATTTTCAGATTGGACGGGCTAGGTGCCTCACACCTTCCTAGCCTGTATCTTGATTCCCGAACTATATCTCTGTTTTGGACCAATGCTTATTTGGGTCCCAACTCCCTAAGTTGGGTGGAGATTTCTTATAATAATAATTTCAAGTGTATTTTCCATTTTGGATATTTAGAGATCTCAACGGATTTCGACGGTATCTACAGAATCCCAGGCGGAAGGGGATTCCGCGGATGAACGAAGAATGATAGAAGGGAAAGTGTAATCTCCATTATGAACTCCTAGGAGAGGAATCTCTTCCGAAGCGGCTATCAGAGACACGTCCGCTTGAGGGCGAATAAGCCAATTCTCGGATGAAGATGGAGGAAATGGGTGAGGATTTAGCATGCGCGAAACCCAGTTGCCATCAGTCGGAAACAGAGTCGAACCATCTTCCGCTGCAGGCGGCCGCAAGAGATCTTTGAGTCGACGCTTGCTCCTTATTTCGTCGAGTGTGTAAGGTTCCGATCTAGGGGGTAAATCACGATCGGGTGATTCGTCAGCCGTAGCGAGAAAGGGGAATAGAGAAGAAAGAGAAGAGATGCAATAAGATAGATGAAAAAGGAAAGACGAAATCTCCCCTATTTATAGGAGGGTAAAACAAATAGCAGTTACTGGATAAGCTAGTAACTGCAGCATCTCAAGAGTCGTGGGTCTACACCGTTTAAATCCACTAACCGCAACCATCAAGTTATCATATCAACACGTGATTGTTGACACGGTTTACGACCGGTCAAACAGTCAAGGGACTAATGTTGATACATGGAAATAACCAATCCAAAAATAGGTAACCTCTTAACCTATTATGGGTCCCTTTTTGTAAAGGGAGACTAGGGGACTAGGCCTAACCCACAAGGTTGGGATTGATGGTGTGGAAGGCTCAACAAATTAATAATCTTATTTCCACACAATTAACTGGTAATATAATGGAAGTAAGGATCGATCCCACGAAGAGCAATGAGTTTTAGTTGTCAAAGTGTCACAAAGGGGGGTTTGTTTTTGATTTGAATAAAGTAAATAAAAGCAATTGAAAATATTAAATTGTAAACAATAGGGAGATAGATGATCGAGGAATCCTTCTTCGTATATAAACCGTCAATGAGTTAATATATTCATTTATTCGTCATTAATCATAGATTATCACCAACCGCAGAAAAGAAGCTAGAGCAGTGTTATTCTCTAAAGTCCTTCGGTCACTGGGTACCGAAGCGCTCGAATATCAGATTGTATTCATCCAAACCACCAAGTAGTAGCGCACTCAAGGTGTAGCTTGGTCGAACGCCTTATGTTTTGTGACTTAGGTTAATCCTGGTAGTTAGACTCTTAGCGCAAGGTCCACTTTCTAGTGTTGTTTCTACACGTGATTGCTCCACAGAATCCCTCTGCAAGGTTTCACGTTTTTTACTCGTGTAGGGGTTATTCAACAATTACAAGGATATCCTAACCCTTTACTAGCTTTAGATTAATCAATAAACTGATTTAGTTGGCCACCTAGAACAATCAATCAATCAATCATAATATTTATTCATAGTAGAAACAAACGATAATCATATGAAGAAATCAAAATAGATTCATATATTAAATCAAATCAAGTTTACAACTTAGAATTCATCCTCAATCAATGGGTGTTTAGCTACTCATGGATGTAGAAACATCCATGATATACATATGAGAAAAATAAAGAGATAACGTTACGATTGAGAATCGCTCTGTGTGTTGTTTCTCCTCTCCAAGATTTACAATTTTGTGACCTCTTGATGTGATATCCTTTTACATAACCTAATACCTTTTTATAGGTTTACATTGCTTGGTCTTCACGTATTTAGTTCGGTTCAAGAACCCAACTCGAAATAACGAAATAACGACCCCAAACGTGACCTTAGGCCTTCACAAGTATGCATACTCGTTTTTATACCTGTTAAGTATGCATACCGGTATGCGTACCTCAAATTCCAACAGAAATTTTCGGAATTAAGGCATGCATACCCGTTTGCATACTTTACTGTCTTCGGTATTCGATAAAAAGTTTGTTTTGGTCACAACTTCTTCTTCCAAACTCGGAATGACCTCATTCTTTTTGCATTCTTTTTATCCTTCAATTATCTTCAAGATGGTGATGAGAAATCCTTAATTTGAATGAGTTAAGATCTGTCTTTGGCCCTTCTCTTGATTTTGAGCGTTTTGCTCTTTTTCGTCGCACTTCTTCCACTTCTCTTAGACTTGGGCACTTGGATACATGTAAAACTTCTCTTCCTAGATTTTTTTAGCACTTTGTAACTCCTTTCTGGATGATTCACCCAATAGAGGCAAATAAGAGAAAACAAGAGTAATAATACGAAAATATGCAAGAATAATATCTAAAACAAGTATGGAATGGACATTATAATCATATGAATTATGCACTTATCAAATTCCCCCACTCTTAGATTTTGCTAGTCCTCGAGCAAACTAAAATAAAACTAATCCTAAATACAACAACTCCATGTCGTTGAGAAAACAATTACACTTAGCATGTATAACAAGCCTTTAAACCCCTAGGTGTCCCTAGTGGACGAGTTATAGTCTCGTGAGGGTTTACAAGAGGTATACCCACAAAACCTACTCCAATCTCTCGCCTTGGAAGAACCACTAAGGATAGACACAAAGTAGAAAGCCAAATAATTAGCTTGCATAAGTTCTTTAGCTACAAACATCCCACATACATTCCAATCATCACACACACGCAATTACTTACGTGTGACAATATTCAACCTGATTGCAAAAGTCTACTAAGATAGTCATCGTACTTGTTTCAACGTTTTTCACAACACTCGCATAATGGAATCATGGATAGATAAGAAAATGGAAATAGAAAAATGAAGTGTGCAAATGTTAACTAAAGTGAAAGATGTTACCCACAATAATTGTATGAATGTCGTCAAAGGATTATTATTTATAGCGCAATAGTTGAGAGAAGCACCCATTTAAATTGACCACATGATTAGATACTCTAAGCACCTGTTTCCTTTTCAACAAGCATGTGATAGTTTCCTTGGATCCTGCATTCCACGCTTGTTTAGGCGACGGAGACAGGGACAACGTTTCACACATACTGCTATCCAAGCGTCAAGAACCTCATCAATAATCTTTTTGACTTACTATATAATGATGTTATGGTTTTTATTTTCATCGACTACATGATTAGATACTCTAAGAGCATGTTCCTTTCCAGCAAATACGTGATAGTTGCCTTGGACCCTGCGTTCCACGCTTGTTTAGGCGACGGAGACAGGGACAACGTTTCACACGTATTTCTATCCAAGTGTAAGACAATTGTCTATGGGGCTTTTTTTTCCCGGCTCACTCTTTATGAGTGTAAGACAATTGTTTATGGGGATTTTATATACTCAACCAATGATTACCTTGATACAACATCCACGGTAGTATCAGGATCCCACCAAATCACTTTAGAGAAACATATAACTGCAAAAATAAAAAGAAAGTGATTCAGTAGTGATTAATTGCGAGGAAGACTCTTTTGAACGACTACCATAGCTGAGTTTCACATTTAATTATTGATTAATGAATTTTGATGTGGTTGTAGTAATGAGGTTCAAACTCTCGTACTTGTGAAGGATAATTTTTTAAACTTAATAAAAAAAGATAAATATATACAATAAAAATATTAACAATGGTGAGAGGTATTGGGACTAATGCTTCGGCCAATTTTCATAACATAGGGCTCAATGATTTATTCTCAACAATAATCGCTCAAAACATAAATTATATGGACTCTTATTTTGCCAAAGTAGATTCTCAAAACATTGATTGTAAATGTTAAGCATGGAACATCAAATCACCTAAGCTAAGCATGATCCATCTAATCAAATAACAACCAATTTAATTAAATCATGTTTCAATTAATTTTTAATGCAAAAGTCTTAAAAAGAATTAACAAAATTACCCATGGATGAAGCTCGGCCTCCTCCGTCGTCCCAGTGATGGGTTCTAACTCCGCATATTGGAAACACGCTCAAAGGAATTTTTCATTGCTCAAAAGAGGTGTACAAATGATGAAATGGAGATAATAATGAAAATCGGGTGTTTGCAACGTTTATAATTGTTGGAAACACCGTTACAAAAAACGATAAATGAAAAGTGCTTTAGTATACAGAATACTACGACCCTCAAGTGACAGTCGTTGTTACTGTAGTATGAACGACTGTCTCTGGTTGTCTAATGTTCTTCGTGTTCTTGAGTTGCAGCAGCAGAAATGGTGGCTCTGCAACTCGATTTTTCTTCACTCTGTAGCCTCCAAAGCTTCCCCAAACTCTCGACAACCTTCGCTAGGATACCTCAGCAACTATTTATAACCCAACAGCACCGAAATATCTCGTCATAACTTCATATAATCCTCCATTACTCGGCACTGATGAAGAAAATATTCTCGGATATATTTCTTCCAAATTTCGCTCTTCACGCGTCTGTTGGTAAACTTCCTAAGATAGAGCAAGAATCAAAGACAAGATATTCTCTAACTAATTGGCCACGTAAATTCCAAGTTAGAATCAAACAGAATCGATATTATCTTCTCTTCCCTGTTTAGCTTTATCTTCATCCCACGGCTTTGCTGGCCCATTTTGCTCGATCAAATTGACCATACTAATACGGTCTAGTATATTCAGGCCCAGCCCAATCATTTACAGCGATTGAATCTCGTTAAAACAACCCGAGAATTCAACTCCAAAATCTGCAGCGTCTGCATGCAATATTCCCGCCAAAATCGTTTCAAACGGGGAAGAAACTGGTAGCCCCCTATCCAGAGTAGGGGTGCGAATAGCAGCTGCCTTGGGGGTGACCTGGGGGTGCCCCTTAGTAATTAGGTTACCCCTTATCCAAAAGCGAGAGTCCGAATAACACTTGTCCTCCGGGTGCCAAAATCAACTTTTCGAGCCGAATTTTCCAAAAATGTTTATTTCCTAAAAATACATAAAAACACAATATTAGTACAAAAATAGAGTTCCAACAATACGGACATTGAGGACAAATTAGACACAAAAATGTGTCTATCAAATACCCCCAAACTTATTATTTGCTAGTCCTCGAGCAAAACTAATAAAAAATAAACAAAACCGAGTTAATCTCGGGAGGGTTTACCAGAGGTGTGCCCACAAAACCATTACTCCAGACCCTAGCTATCTACGCAGAACCTTGGAAGGCACTAAAGAATCTCCTTGGTTGGCGTACAATCATTGACTATAGGAGGAAGTACCCTGATGCGAAATTCCAATTGATGTACACGAGTTTGCACTCAAGCATACTAAAATTCATATGTAAGTGACAGAGCTCTACTCAGATAGTTGCACTATGGACATCATATTCGGAGTCAAACTAATCACATGGAAATATTAAGAGATGGATATAGAAAAACATAGATGGTTTTGATGTTTACTAAGTGAACGGCGTTTCCCATATCTGTCTGAAGGCCACTGCCAGAATGAACCTATCCTAATGGACTGAGATACCGGTCTGACTAATATCAACACAACTGGCATATACAAGGGAACCAGTGGTCAATAACTTAAATCTAGATCAACAAACTGGCAAATACAAGGGAACCAGCAGTTGACTACACAGAACAATAACCATTTTTTTTTTAACTTAACGGCATGAATAGATCTTTTTGATCCAAGCGCATGCTTCTTGTCAGCAGATTACACGATAGTTCCCACGGGTCCTGCATTCCACGCTTGCTTAGGCGACGGAAATAGGGAGAACACACGCATATTGCTATCCAAGTGTTAATACTTATTCCGATTGGTATAATTGGTCCGGTCTTTTTTTTTTTTTTTTTGGTAACTCAGACACTCTAATTCACCCTAGCAGTGGTAACAACTTGAATCGTGTGCCCCACCTAATCATTTAGGGAAACATAGTTTAAAATGAATAAAATAAAAAAAAATGAAAAGGACTCAACGAGATATGGTGCAACTATCATGTTATTTCTAACACCTGAGCTCTGTGCTTTTATGAATAGACTCTATAGATGTTTCCATCTAATCAGATTGGTTCCTCAACTCCTAAAACCAAGATGCTTCCATCCACTTAGATTAGTTAGTGCAATCCTTAATAAGCATAAATTTCTAGTCTCTGGAGCTTATTTATTGCAACTAAAAAGTTTCTCCCATACCCCCAAACTTAAATCTAACATTGTCCTCAATGTTCTAAAGATGAAATTAAAAGCATGAACAAGGAGAAACGGTTACTATTTGAAGAAAAAGAGTTAAGGAAGGATATTACCGGGTTGCATGAGATTGGGTTACCTCCCAAGAAGTGCTAAGTTTATAGTCTTCAGCTAGACTAAGAAAGGTTTAATCACCTCGAATCATATAGCAATAGCCGAAATAATTGTGGGTTATCGAAACCAAAAAGAGCTATCACAAGTAAAAGACATCTGCAACAAGCCAAGAAAATGAACATGTACTGCATACCCTTATCTAGTTTCCTGAATAAGATACCTATGTCCCATTGTGGTTCAGGTTCAGGTTCTATGAAAGGATCTTGATAGAATATTTTCATTGGATGCACTTCCTCATAGCTAAGATCCAACAGTTTAGGTTTAAAAGTCTGGAAAAACTCAATTAAAAATAATAACAACCTGAATAACCGGGGATCCTTAAAGTCAATCAGATTTGACTTACACAGCTGACCACAAAGAGAGTGGTGGTCTTCCTTAAACAGATGTGTCGACCCTAATCTCCTAAAGTAATTAGGTTTAGTCTCAAAACTTAATAATTGACACATCTGAAATTTATATGTTCCCACAATTGGTAGAAAAGTTTTTGGTGGGAAAACAAAGTCAATCTTGGTATCATAGCCTGGGTTAACCACATCAACCAGAGGATGGGTTTCTAACAACTGAGCTTCTTTCTGGACATCATTAGGTTCGGGAAAACGTGTATGAAGATAATCTTGTAAGATGGTTGAGGCACAAATGTCAAGTCCTACAGGAAGGTACTTTCTAATAGTTAAAGCACACGGAGAATGATAATCACCCCCAAACTTAGAGTTTTCTGTGTATCTAGAAAGACTAGTCACAACTTCCCTAATTTCTAGGTCATCAGATTCCTGGAAATGGTCAATAGATTCTTCTAAGTTGGGTTCATCCTCACTCATTTCTACGAGTTTATCATCTTCTAAGACTAGTGTTTCTAAATCGCTAGATTCTAAAACAGTATTCTCAGGGTATACTCTTTCCTCTAAACCATCATCACAATCATATAAAGGATTATCAGAGAAAGTTTCATATAAAGGCTCATTAACTAAGGTGTTAATCAAAGTTACTTCCTCCGATCCATTAATAAGTTCATCAAATAATGGATTGTCCAATACTCTGTAGGCTAAAGGATCATGAACTACATCGTCTAAAACGGTGGTATCTCTAGTCAGATCCACATCCTTTTGAATAGGTGAATAATCATTGAAATTATTGGGATCTGAAACAGAAATAATATTATCATTATGAAGCTCAAATGGAGTAACTAGTTCCGGATCAGTATGCCTACAAATGTATGATTCTTCATCAATATTATCTTCATCATAATCATCATGAACCTCATCTAAAGTAGTGTCTTTTATTTTAACCTCGTCCTCTAGATTGGGCAAATATTCACTATTGATATCAAGGGTAGAACTGGAAATACTATTTTGGAAATTTAGATTATTTCGAGCAGCATTAGCTAACTGTTCATTTTCTGCCTCTAAACGTGCTTGAATTTCACTGAGCGTAACACTTATACGTTCACAAGTCTCATTGAATATCTTAGACCGTTGTGTACTCTCTTTTCTTGAACTAACTCTACGTTCATACTCCATTCGAACTTGTTGGTAGGTTTCTTCTAGAGATTGAACAGGTTTAGAAATGTCATAATCAGGACTAGTTTTTAAGTAATTTTCCAAAAACGCATGACTAGTACTATAATATTCCTGATTTTCTTGCTCGTAAGACCAATTCGTGTGTGGATAGTAATTGGGCTCACTATGGTATGAACCATAACCTTGAAAAGGTTGGCGTTCCCAACTACTATTCCCACCATGGTCATAAAACTAATGATGTCCATATTCAAATTCAGGTCGATACTCATTGTATTGGTTTCTATCATACCAGTTCGACATTCTTAATTGCATGGGAATTCTACACAACCACAAACAAGGCCGACTCGACTCCACCAAAACAAACCTAAAGATTTCTAGCAAACAAAAAGCATGATGGCTCCACTTAGATTGTTTTCTAGACCAGCTTCTATTCCTTCGAAAAGGAATTCGTTACAATTTGAGCACACCCTTCTGGAATCAATCCGAGCTAATGTAAGTTGAATCGAGGCGAGGGAAGCTTAGTAGAGCTTTGATACCCAAGGCCTCACCGCATTAGAAGGCGGCGCAGTCACGCATTCAACTCACAGAAACCATCATGAACTTTGAAGTGTGCTTAAAGAGAAACCAATATTTTTCGAACGAGTTTCCTATTAAGCTCGTTACCCTATCGGTCTCGTTCTATTCCAAATTTTAAAGCTTGGGTTCGCGTTAGGTTTCGTTTTCCTAAGGCGTGCAAGAAGGGAGCGGTGATGAAATCCGAACCCTTATCTTGTATTGGCCAGGCCTTGCCCTTTAATAGGAATTTAAAAACAGTCCAAATTCGTCCTCAATCAATGAATCACCTTAAGGAATACAGTAAACCCGCTGACAGGAGATTCACGAGTGTTTCGATGGACTTACCTCCCGTATCAGATGGGGGATGAACCGTTGAAGTCGACTCGGGCCACGACTCCTATGTCATGTACGAACCCGAGGGGTCGAGACGATATAGTAATCGTCGTCCTTCCCTGCACACAGTTTATATAAATTTTTTTATTTTTTTTAATAATACCCTTCCGTAGGGTTAAAAAAAAAATCCAATTGTCCAGAATAAAGTCCAAATAAAAAGTCCAAAAATTACAAAAATTATGAAAAATAAAGCCTATTTACAAATCTTAAAAAAAAAAAATTATGTCTTTTTTTCTTCTCTTTTAGCTTTTAGCTTTAAGCTTTTTGTTCCCAAGTCCTTAGTATTCCACTTCGAACCTGTAAATCAAAGACACAAAAAGAAACATAAAAAGGAACAAATAATAGTAAAAAAAAAAAAACCTAAAAATTATACCTAAGCACAAATCCGCGTCGGCGGCGCCAAAATGATTAATGAATTTTGATGTGGTTGTAGTAATGAGGTTCAAACTCTCGGACTTGTGAAGTATAATTTTTTAAACTTAATAAAAAAAGATAAATATATACAATAAAAATATTAACAATGGTGAGAGGTATTGGGACTAATGATTCGGCCAATTTTCATAACATAGGGCTCAATGATTTATTCTCAATAATAATCGCTCAAAACATAAATTATATGGACTCTTATGTTGCCAAAGTAGATTCTCAAAAAATTTATTGTAAATGTTAAGCATGGAACATCAAATCACCTAAGCTAAGCATGACCCATCTAATCAAATAACAACCAATTTAATTAAATCATATTTCAATTAATTTTTAATGCAAAAGTCTTAAAAAGAATTAACAAAATTACCCATGTATGAAGCTCGGCCTCCTCCGTCGTCCCAGTGATGGGTTCTAACTCCGCATATTGGAAACACGCTCAAAGGAATTTTTCATTGCTCAAAAGAGGTGTACAAATGATGAAATGGAGATAATAATGAAAATCGGGTGTTTGCAACGTTTATAATTGTTGCAAACACCGTTACAAAGAACGATAAATGAAAAGTGTTGTAGTATACAGAATACTACGACCCTCAAGTGACAGTCGTTGTTACTGTAGTATGAACGACTGTCTCTGGTTGTCTAATGTTCTTCGTGTTCTTGAGTTGCAGCAGCAGAAATGGTGGCTCTGCAACTCGATTTTTCTTCACTCTGTAGCCTCCAAAGCTTCCCCAAACTCTCGACAACCTTCGCTAGGATACCTCAGCAACTATTTATAACCCAACAACACCGAAATATCTCGCCATAACTTCATATAATCCTCCATTACTCGGCATTGATGAAGAAAATATTCTCGGATATATTTCTTCCAAATTTCGCTCTTCATGTGTCTGTTGGTTGTAAAACTTCCTAAGATAGAGCAACAATCAAAGACAAGATATTCTCTAACTAATTGGCCACGTAAATTCCAAGTTAGAATCAAACAGAATCGATATTATCTTCTCTTCCCTGTTTAGCTTTATCTTCATCCCACGGCTTTCCTGGCCCATTTTGCTCGATCAAATTAACCATACTAATCTGGTATAGTGTATTCAGGCTCAGCCCATTCATTTACTCGTTAAAACAACCCGAAAATTCAACTCCAAAATCTGCAGCGTCTGCATGCAATATTCCCGCCAAAATCGTTTCAAATGGGGAAGAAACTGGTAGCCCCCTATCCAGAGTGGGGTGCGAATAACAGCTTCCTTGGGGATGACCTGGGGGTGCCCCTTAGTAATTAGGTTGCCCCTTATCCAAAAGCGAGAGTCCGAATAACACTTATCCTCCGGGTGCCAAAATCAACTTTTCGAGCCGAATTTTCCAAATATGTTTATTTCCTAAAAATACATAAAAACACAATATTAGTACAAAAATAGAGTTCCAACAATACGGATATTGAGGACAAATTAGACACAAAAATGTGTCTATCAATTATGAGCATATATATTTAATAATTTTAGAACGATAAAATGGAACTCAATCCATAGTTGTAAGAACTGTTTCAACCTAAAAAGGTTTAGTGTGTCATCCTAAATAGCTCATAATCAACTCCAAAAGATGAAGCCTCAAGAATGCAAGAAATCAAAGAGTATTATATTTATATTATATATATTTTATAAATGAAACCCAACATGCTTAACTATTCCGCCACACTTAAACTCAACATTGTCCTTAATGTTCGAAACCGAAAATTCTGTTTTCTAACATAACATCCCTGAAAAACTCAACAAATGTACCAATGGGTAGGGAACTAGAAAAAACATTATAAACGAAATTTGTTCGCCTATGTCTTTTATACAAGGTGTCAAAAGGGAACAGTATTTCGATAAAAGGTCTTACTTTTATTTCTTCCGGACTGACATTCATTCAATCTGAAAAAGTTCTGGAAAATTTCCGAAACTCAAATGTCCAGGCATATCGCTCCAACTAAACAGACTCCAAATTTAGATTTTTTTTTTGTAAAGGAAGTGTGAGTCAATCCTCTTTAAATTTGTGGTCAACCACTCAAATAGGACTCCGTATGAAGTCTCGAAAGCCATTTTCGTGACAAGTGCGCAGTCAGAATTTTCTGACGAGAATTCGTCAAAACTTTCATTATAGATATAGGTAGTTGTAAAATCTAAGATGGGAATGCAAGATATGATATGAAAAATTAAGGAAACTAAAAATAAAAGGGATAGAGATACAAAACCGATGGGTTGCCTCCCATGTAGCGCTTAGTTTAATGTCCTTAGGCCGACTTGGCATTCCAGTTATGCTACTCCTCTAGAGGGAGTGAATCCTGAAGTTCAATTACGTCTACATCCTCTGTAGGAAAATATTCGTAATATGGATTCAATCTGTGGCCGTTGACTTTAAAAATTGTCCCTATAGTGAAACTAGTAACCTCAACTGCACCATAAGAGAAAACATTAGTAACAACAAACGGTCCACCCCATTGGGACCTTAGTTTACCAGGAAATAACTTAAGACGAGAATTAAATAAAGAACTTTTTGATCCACAACAAAACTCTTCCGAGAAATCATCTTTGGAAAAGCGGGGGTCTAACAAGCTCACCCAATATTTCAATTAGCAATGTGTATGGACTAACTCCAATATACGTTCTAGAGAATCAACTATACAGTCAGACTCAATCTAGATAAAAGTATATCAAAGAGTTAATATCTCAATCTTTCGACTTGATCTTTACTCAAGCAAATGGAAATCTGCGAGTCTTTATCAAATACTAGAGAGATAAACTTGGATGGTACCAAAGACCAATATCCAAGTGTCAATCAATTTAAATCAACAACCAAAGGTTGGATATTCTAATTGATTGATCTTAACGCACAACCTGTGATATTTCAATTATATAACAAAATATAATGCAGAATAGAAATAACACATACACCAGAAATTTTGTTAACGAGGAAACCACAAATGCAGAAAAACCCTGGGACCTAGTCCAGATTGAACACCACAATGTATTAAGACGCCACAGACACTAGCCTACTACAAACTAACTTCGGTCTTGACTGTAGTTGAACCCTAATCAATCTCACACTGATTCAAGGTACAGTTGCGCTCCTTAGTCTCTGATCCCAGTAGGATGCTACGCACTTGATTCCCTTAGCTAATCTCACCCACAACCAAGAGTTGCTATGATCCAAAGTCGAATACTTTAATAAAAAAACTGTATCACACAGAAAAGTATATGATAATAGATAAATCTGTCACCACAGATAAACCTAAGAGTTTTGTTTCGTCTTTTGATAAAATCAAGGTGAACATGAACCAATCGATAACCCGGACTTATATTCCCGAAGAACATCCTAGAATTATCAATCACCTCACAATAGTATAAATCGTATGGTAGCGAAACTAGATATTGCGGAATCACAAACGATGAGATGAAGATGTTTGTGATTTCTTTTTATCTTTACCTGTCGGTGATATAATCTCAAGTCAATTATTCAATTGAACTCGTACGATAGAAAATGGCAAGATCAGATCGCTCAACTACAAGAAAAGTAGTTTCGCTTGGCTTCACAATCCCAATGAAGTCTTTCAGTCGTTAACCTACAGGGTCTCGAGAAGAAACCTAAGGTTAAAGGAGAACCGACTCTAGGAAAACCAGTTAGTATCACACAGGAGGTATGGGAATTAGTTTTTCCAGTTGCTAGATGTCTCCTTTATATAGTTTTCAAATCAGGGTTTGCAATCTAAGTTACCTTGGTAACAAAGCATTCAATATTCACCGTTAGATGAAAAACCTGATTTAACCAAGCTAATATCTTTCAACCGTTAGATCAAAACTTAGCTTGTCACACGCAACTGAAATGTATTTCATTTAAGTTTGAGTAACCGTACCTAAACGTGTACACTTAGTTGGTTCACAAATAGTTTACCAATGGTTAGCTATATGAGCACTTTCATATTAACCGTATTCATCTTCTTCACAACTAGTTCAAATGACTTCAAAAGAACTAGTTGAAGAGTTGTTCAATTGCTTAGGTCTTTATGAATAGACACAATTGAAATAAAATAAGTTTGATTCACTTGAATCAATTCATGAACAATATAGCCACGGTTTGCAAAGATTGCATTCCTTATTTATTTATTGTTTAAGTTCATGAACATCCGATTTGAGAAATATAACCAGCTTAGGTACGCGTACGGGTACGTGTACCATAGCTACCAGATTTGAGTTTGGAAACTCAGTAGAAATTTTCGGTCGAAAATTTCCAAGGGCACGCGTACCTAAGGTGACTGGTTTAACAGTTTGCAAACTTACAAACTCAGCAGAAATTTTCGGTTCGAAAACTTCTGCTAATACGCGTACCCAACCTATCTCCTTCACCAATACCGTATGCACACATATGCACACACTTGGTTCCCGGCACATGGATTTATACACTAATGTGCGAACACACTATATATGCTTATATCCATAGTTGGTTACCAAATCTCAACTCTACATTTGAAATATTGAAACATTCTTCTATAATGTTATAACAGTCGTTATTTACAATTATCGTCATTAAAGTTCTTTTCAAGATTGAAACGTCATCATGATTTTCGTCACGGGTTAAGATGAAAAGTGGTTAAAGCGAAAGCTTACCAACACATATTTCGAGAAAAAGATAGGCGAGTAAACTCGGCTCGAAATAATAAATGTGTACGTATGAAAACTATCATACTTATACGACTTTGTCTCAAGAATAGGAGATAGAGAGGTAGACTTTTAAGTGATAGATAAGTTCAAGTATCCACATACCTTTTAGTCGGATGAAGTTCCACTGGTTCCTTGAGTAGTTCTTCGTCTTCGTAAGATGATCGCCGTGGAGTCTGAAGCTCAACTACGCTTAACTGTCCTAATCCGAGACTTAGCTATAAGTAGTCTAGATATCAAGACATATAGTTTTGACAACTAAACTTGACAAACATGCTTGAGATAGCAACGCATGCGAGTTTGACCGAGCAATGCTCTAACAATCTCCCCTTTGTCAATTTTAGTGGCAAAACTATCAATACATATGGATTACAAAATAAATAAAACTTTGTAGCTTCTCGTCCACATGCTTGATATCCTCGGTGCTTCAACATTACTCGAAAACTTCGTCTTTTCCAAGTACTTCCATGATTCCATAGATGTTCAATTCAGCATCATAGTTGTTGAAGATCCGTAGCCATATCAATGAGAAAACAAAAGCTCTAGATCATTGTTATACAGTGTCATAGTACTATTATACAGTATCAAAGTTCTTATATCACAACTTCGACAAAAATACTATGGTGATATGTATCACCCCCCCTTAGTCAATACTTTCATCTCAACATGAAAACCACTCCCCCTTACATAATGATCCATAAAACACGTAAACCATATGTATTTGTAGTGTGAACTACATATTAATTCTCCCCCTTTTTATCAATAAAATTGGCAAAGGTACGAAAACGGGATCCTAATGAAATTTCCACGGAGATGCTTCAAGACCAAAGAAAAGTACATATAAACTTTGTTTAGATGCAATCAAATATCCGAAGCTAAATGCATTCATCAAGGAGATTATAAAAATATAAGATAACTCCTAAAATGTTCCACAGCCGCACTCCCCACAAAGATATGGATATTAAGCGCAAGTTCAAAAGAACTGTCCCCCATTTAATGTTATTCCCGAAAGAAAAACAAGAGCGACCTTACTTTTACAAGAAAATAAGGATTTCTTTGGACACCAAAAACCAAAAAATGATTTTGTATCCAAAAAATCTCAATTAAACTAATCACAAGAGAACCCATGATTAATTTAATCGGAATACACAACCAAATTAATCATAAACGAATCTATGATTTGTTTAGTTGGAAATGCTCACATAAGAAGACTTATGGAGCCGCACAATATATACATAAAATATGGATCAGGGAAGATCAATACTGCGGAATATACAAAGATTCATTCTATCTTCATCACTGTTTGCATAACGACATATAATAGGCATAATCTTTGTAAACAAAAGATTTTAACCTATCTTCCATTAAAAATGACATAATAGGCTTAACTTTTGTTTGTCAAAAGTTCATCGATCTTGTATCAATACATGCATATCGACATATGAAAGAGATAACTTTTGACATCGTATGGGACAATAATAGTTCACGGACGCAAACAGACATATCCCATAACTTATTGCAATATATAAAACCATAAAAATTAATACTGCAAACATCATCTTCCAAATCACTGTAGATGTAGACTACACCCCTCACAAGATTTCATTAACATTCAACTCATTTTAGATCAACAATCTTAATTTTATTGATGAATCTTTGAACAATCTTACAAGGAAATATAAAGGAATCAGTAATAACCACTGCTCAAGATTTTCTCTCTCCTCTTTACTTGCTTCTCACTCAGAAAAAGATCCCCCCCTCCTTTGCAACTGAACGACTATTTATAAGGAAATACATAGTGGATGACAGCTAATATGTCCTTTATTTTCGGATATGGCTTGCGAAATTATCGCAACCTTACAAATGTTAATCTCGCAAGCTCTCTAATTTTCGCAGGACTATCACATCTTTCTCATGATTTTAGCTGACGTCGTTTTTTATATCATTTCTGAAATTGTTCTGCGACGCTGTTGTGTTGTGTTGTTTATAATTTCACTGAGACATTATCGCTGCGAGATTATGATCCTACATCTTGCCTCTTCTCATATATTCTCTGCGAAGTAGATAATGATGTGAGAAATGTCGCAGTTATCCATCATTTCATATTCTGCATTTATCACACGTATCCTTTTTCCCATCCGTATCTTGACACGTCTCTTGTAACTGCTGCTTTTTAACCACTTACATCTTTCCGCATTCATCGTGTTTATCTTCTCGATAAAAAATTTCCTCTATATATACTCTTTCTCACTCTTTTTTTCTCTCTTTTTATTTTCTATGCAACTTCATCGTTCTTTTGCAAATTCCATTATTGCAGCTTTTCTTCTTTCTTCTTCTTTCAATCTTTTAAGTTCTTCTTCATCTCCATATTGTTCCCTCTGTAGATCTTCATCATTTGTAATTTTGTTCAAAATAATCTTCCTGCTAGTGTTTTCCATGGATTCATCAAGGTTAGTTTTCTTCCTTATGGGTTTTGCTGAAATTAATCTTGCTTACTGCCTTATTTGATGTTGTTTATGTGATTCCCATACTTTTGTTATTTCAGCAAAAGCGCCTCCAACACTAAATTTACGGTTCAGAACCCTAATATTCCCAAGCCGCAACATAAGATTGTTGTACACAAAAGAAAGTATGCGAATCAGAAGGTAGTAAGAAACATTATTCTTCTCTAATAACAATATTGTTGCCTTTGTTTCTTATCTGGATTAAAATTCACAGGGTGATAAGGATGTCATTAGACCTCTCAAGAAATCTCGCCACCTTAAAACTGTTGAAACCTCTGTTTCATTTCATTCACTTATCCTTTCTAAATCTCCTGCGACATCTTCGCAAGTTAAACCATTATCTCCAATTCGCGAAAAAGCTGCCTCTAACTTCATTTCCTCAACTGTCCTTACAATGATTTAAACCCCCATTATTGATCCTTCTGTGAATGAAACTTATTCTCTCCCTATTGATAATGTTTCTCAACCTTCTATCATTACCAGTTCTCTACCTGAGTCTCTTCCCTTTTCGAAAGAAACTGTGGAAGGAATAGATATTGCTTTCAAAGTTTTGTCTGAAGTCCTGGATGATGGCAAAAAGTCTCCAATTGATCCTGTCAAGTCTAATATTTGCGAAATTCTGAGTAAGTATTTCGGTTCTGATAGAGCTGCTTCGCAAACAGGTTTGGAAAAAGAGTGTAATGCTCTTTGTCTCGAAAATCAAAAGCTTCAGAATGTTTTGCTGGATCGTGACAATCTTCGCAAGAAGAATTATGAATTGAGAGGTATGATTTCCTTATATGTATCTTCAATTTGCCTTTCTAATGATTTTATCCTTCCCGTATTTAATTATCCTTGAAATCCGTCTTTCGCATGTTAAGCCGTAAACAAGAAACGAATAATGGAGAGATATAAATTTGAATATGCTGTTGAAGAAGCCCGTGTCGATAAAGAAATTTTGATGGATCAATATAACCAATTAGATAACCTATATTCATATTCTGTTGATCATATAAATAATCTTACCAATGAAAATACCCAATTAGTTCAGAGGCAAGACTCATTAAGTAATGAAATATCTCTCCTTTCTTATTCTTTGACTAAAGCTAATTTAGGGATGAAAATTTATCAGATGATAATAAAACCTTATCTCAAGAGAAGCGATCTTGTTTAAACAAGATGGCGATATCTTCGCAACAACTTATCATTCTTCAGAAAGTATGTGATAACCAAGAACAATCTCTTCGCTCTTTGAGAAATGAACTTAAAGAAGTAACAGAGTCATCTATCGCTGAAAGAGATACACTCATTCAAGGTAGAATAGCTTTAAGTGTAAAGGCGAATCAACTTAAAGAACAATATTCCAAATTAGAAGAATCTCATTCTTCTCTTGCGAAGAAAAATGCCTTTCTTATTTCTAAAGAGAAAAATCTCCAGTCTCGACTTAAAGGTTTAGTTGGAGATAAATTTGATGACGCAATGGACCATTGGGAGAATAGTTGTCTGACCTTGATTCAACACCTTATTTCGCAAAAGGAAGGTAGTCATAATAATTTGACTGCCTTTACTATTTTTTCTTTGTCATATCTTTTTGAGTTCTTCATCTTATTGAAATTTTGTATTCTACCTTTCGTAGAGTCTGAGAAAAATATTCATTCCTCCATTTCTATTTTGGAGGCTAAATATGCCAAAATTCGCAAAGAAAATGCATTACTTGTTTCTGTCCTTACTGGTTCTCGCGACCGAGCAGAAAGAAGACTTGATTATCTTGCTTACTTAAGGATATTCAAGATAGGAATCATCAGAGAGCACTTCTTCGTCAAGTTCATCTCCAAGCTAAAGTCCTTGTAAATGATATTTTATTGTCTAAATCTCTTCCTCCTACATCAATCGAACCTCTGGAAGTAGATGATGATGAAGTTCCTCGTCCTGCTGACAGTGATTATGATTATGAAAGTGGTGCAGAGGGTAGTTTTTTGGAAGATGGAGGAGAAATTCCTTTGTAAGGAAGCAACTGCTGGTGTTAATGAAAATGAAATCTCTTCTGAAGAAGTAATTTTTGGCGATAATCAAGGTGCTAATCAAGGCGAAGATCAGAATCGAAATGCAGGAGAGGCTGGCGATAATTAGAACATTGGCGAAAAACGTCTATTATCTCCTTCTACTGGATTTAATACTGAAGCATGAGATTCTTATCTAGTTATACCTTCTTGAATTGTCTCATCTTTATTATTTTTTGCGAATAATATTCTTCAACCAACTTTGGAATCAATTTTCCCTTTTAGTATTTTGCTGGTGAGAAAGATAATGCCTCTTGTTTATTGATTCCCATACTTGCCTCTCATTATCTTTCTTGCGAAAAATGATCTGTTATGAATACTTATAAATATTTTTTTTTGTCATGTGGTCTTATTTTTCCTTCCTAATTAAAGGTCTTATTATGCCACCTCTTGTCATTGCGACAAAATCTCAGGACGTTCTTGCACTTTCATGCAAGAACCCATTGATCTTGCCTTAACTTTTTCTTTTGTATTATGGCCTCTTAAGGAATGTTGCGACACTATGACAGGCCTAAATATTCTTGCGAAAATAAAGCCCCATGACATTGCCGTCTTGCAACGAAATCGCAGGACGTCTTCGCACTTTCATGCGAAAACCCATTGATCTCGTCTTATCTTTTTCTTTTGTATTATTGCCTCTTCAGGATTGTTGCACAAATATGACAAGCCTTAATACCCTTGCGAGTAAAAAGCCTCATGACATTTGCGTCTTAAGACACTTATCAGCTCCCTAATGGAGGGTGCCGCCCTTATCTTCGGGCCGAGTGCAGTATAAGCCAAGACTTGTCAAGAATGGAAAGGTACGCTTCAAACGCCCTTGGCACTCTTGACTCAACCATGTACCTCGGCGCCTTGATCATATTCTGCACTCCTTGGGAGAGTCCTTATTACCTTAGTCGCCCAACCTAAATCATATGTTTAAGTTGAGAATCCAAGGTGCCTCTCCCGGATGGGATTTATTGACCCCAAATCTCCATGACTCAGGTTCCGGTGGCGGTGTAGCCTTTCCCTGAGCCATGCAACAGGTACCCCCTTATATGACGTACTTTAGGTCTTACATTTTCCTCTTGCGAAATTTTATTCGCGAACTAGGGTGTACGCCATAAAGGTTTTCCCTTTCTTTCATGTCATTGTTTTATGATTATCTCTGCGAAAGTTTCGCACATCATGATCTTGTTTTGATATGAATGATCTCACAATTATTATTTCAGAGTCCATAACTTCTCAAAGCTTCTTACGGATAATATCTTTTTAAGTACAACCTGTTCCATGGTCTGTCAAGTCTATGACCAACATCTCTACCTTCTGGATCCATTAATTTATAAGCTCCTGTTAAAACTATCTCCTTAATGATGTAAGGTCCGTCCCATTTTTTTTGCTAACTTTCCACCATTTTCTCGCTGATATATTGGTGTCTCTCGCAGAACTAAATATCCTGGTTGGAATTCGCGTACTTTGACACGTTTATTATATTCTCGGGCTAATCTTCGCTGATAATTCTCCATGGGTGGTAAAGATCTTTATCTTCTTTCTTCTAATTCATCAAGTTTGTTTAAGATAAAACCCGCACTAAGATTTTTCTCCCAAGATTCTTTCTTTGTTGTTGGAATAACAACTTTTGTTGGTAACACTGCTTCAACTCCGTATGTTAAACAAAAAGGTGACATTCCAATAGCTTCTCTTCTAGTTGTATTATAAGCCCATACTGCATTATGTACTTGTTCGCACCATGCTCTATGATGTACTTCCAATTTCTTCTTTAATATATCTGCAATTGTTTTGTTTGTTGCTTCTACCTGCCCATTAGCTTGTGGATACAAAGGAGTAGACTTTCCACATTTTATCTTAAATGCATTAAGTAACATTTCTATGTTCTGTCCTTCAAACTGCTTCCCATTATCAGATACCAACTGCGCAAGAATTCTGAATCTGCAAATAATATTTTCGAATATGAGTGTAAAGATATCTTTGTCGTGAATATGCTGTACTGCCTTCACTTCTGTCCATTTTGTGAAATAATCTGTTGCGACTATTAAGTATCTTCTTTGTCCGGAACCTGGTAAAAATGGTTCCACAATATCTAAACCCCATTTTCCAAAAGGCCATACACTGGTTGAAGATGACAATGGTGCTCCAGGTGCATGTATTTTCTTTCCATGCCGTTGACAATATTCGCAACGTCTTGATATTTGTTTTGCATCTTCGTACATGTATGGCCAGTAATATCCTTGCATTTTTGCTCTATGTGCCAAAGATCTTCCCCCGCTATGATTTCCAGCATCCCCACTATGTAACATTTTTAGCACTTTTTCTCCTTCCTCTCGTGTCAAACATCTGAGTGATGGTCCATTAAAGGATTTTCGGTATAGCATCCCATCTCTTAATTCATAATTCGTTGCGCGGCTTTTTAACTTGTGTTTTTCCAATCTATTTCTTGGTGTTTCTCCTTTCGCCAAATATGCATGATGTTCTGTTCTCCAATCTGCGATATTGTTCGTTTTTTCTTCTTCTAAACCTTCTGTCATCATTACGTCCACTTCTTCTTCTTCTTCATTATTGATTGATGGTGACAGAAGTGTCTGTATTTTTATGCATCTCGCAGTTGTATCTGTCATCATGCTTGAGATGAAAGCAAAAGCGTCTGCGAGTCTGTTATCCTTTCTTGAAATGTGCCTCCATTTTATTTTTGGGATTTTCACTGACAATTCTTCAACGAGCTTCTTATATTTCTTCAAGGATGGTTCATTTGTAGTATACTCTCCCTTTATATGTCGAATAACTAGCTTCGAATCACTAGTGATCCTGGCATTTTCTAGTTTCATTTCTATTGCAAATTTTAAGGCATGTATCACAGCTTCATATTCCGTTTCATTATTAGTGGATGTGAATTCCAATCTGAATGAAAAAGCCATCTTCACTCCTTCTGGCGAAATTAAAACAATTCCAAATCCATTGCCTTCTCCATTTGATGATCCATCTATCAATATCTCCCATCTATTTGGTTCTATTATTAAATCTTTTGGATCTCCGTGTTCTTCTTCTATATCCATCATTTCTTCTACCGCTTCATCTTCTTCTAAAGGAAATTCTGCCAAGAAATCTGCAACAACTTGTGATTTTGGTGAAGACAAAATTTCATATTTAATATCAAAGTAGCCTACTTGTGCATTCCATCTCTCCATTCTTCCTGATCTTTTAGAATTCTTCATCACTGATTCAATTGGTACTTTTGTTAATACCTTTATCTTGTGCGCTTGAAAATATATGCGGAGCTTAAATGATGCATAAACTAATGCTAAGATTAACTTCTCAATCTTTGAGTAATTCTTCTCGGCAGTATTAAAAGTTTTGCTAATGTAATAGATGGGTTTCTCCACTCCTGCGTTTATTCACAATAACACAACACTTAATGCATGTGACGTTGTCGCGAGATAGATCAATAACTCTTCTCCTGATTCTGCCTTTTGTAAAATAGTTGTATTCATAAGATGTTCTTTGATCCCTTGAAAAGCTTTTTCGCATTCATCAGTCCATTTGAATTTCGCCCCCTTCTTGAGTATATCGAAAAAATATTTGCATTTGTCTGATGATCGCGAAATGAATCTCCCCAGCGAAGCTAAAAGTCCATTCAACTTATGTACATCTTTTATTGTTGTGGGTGTTGGCATGTCACAAACTGCTTGCACTTTTTCTGGATCAACCTGTATTCCTTCCTTTGATACAATGTAGCCTAAATTTTTTCCCGATGCAACTCCAATAATACACTTTTCAGGATTCAGTTTAGTGTTATACTGCCGCATTTGCTCAAAAATCTCCCTCAGGTCCTGTACATGGTCTTTGGATTCTTTACTCTTTACTAACATGTCATCCACGTATACTTCTAATGCTTTGTGTATCCATTTCGCGAACACCTTCTCTACCATTCTTTGATATGTCGCTCCTGCATTTCGAAAACCAAATGGCATTTTCGTGTAACAATATAGACCCCTAGGGGCGAATAAAGCAGTATGTTATTGATCTTCTTCAGCGAGAGGGATTTGGTTATATCCTTTGTACCCATCTAAAGACGATACCCTATCATTTCCCGCTGCGGATTCCACCATTTGAGGAATATCTGGTAATGGAAAACTATCTTTAGGACAAGCTTTGTTTAAATCAGTGAAATCTATGCAAATTCTTATTCCTTTGTTTTTCTTTGGGACAATGACCATATTCTCTATCCATTCTGGGTATTTAGCTTCTCTTATGATTCCTGCATCAAGCATTTTCTGTAGTTCTTCTTCTATTTGGGAATGGTAAGCTGTTGCGATTTTTCTTATTCTTTGTTTAAATGGTCTCACATTCTTGTTAATCTCCAACTTGTGATATGCAATTGATGGATCTATTCCCGGTATCTCATCCATGCTCCCTGTGAAAACGTCTTTATATTCTCGCAAAAGGTTAACAATTCTTTCTTCTTCTCTACATCCATCTTGGTTCCAATTCTCAATATTAAAGGTTATTTTATAGTCCCAACGTTTACTTCTTTTGTTGGTTCTGCGACAGTGTAACTGGACTTGGATTCTCCCATTGGTGTTGGTTCTTTTATTGTTTTCACAGGTCCTTCTCCCTCTTTCGAAATTTCGCTGGGTATTCCCCTGCCTTCTTTTGCCCTTATCATGTATACTCTAAATTCTTCTTCTTTCTTTTCCTCCTTTGCCAACTTTCTGCGGAATTGTTTCCTTTTTACCTGTCCTTCATAATGCTTTACTTCAATTTGATGACATAATTTCGCATTGTCAACATCTCCTCTGATTTCACCTATTCCATTTGGTGTGGGGAATTTAATACATTGATGAAACGTTGATACTACAACTTTTACCGCATGTATCCATGGTCTTCCTAACAACATATTATATGGCGATTCCATATCCACCACGCATAGTGTCACATGTGTTTCGATCTCTCCTAGCGGAATTCGTACTACTATTTCTCCTTTAGGTTTTGTTGTGGATTTTCCAAATCCATGAAGAAGATATGTTGAATTGGACATTTCTTCATCTTTAAATCCCATTCCCCTGAATGCATGATAGAATATTATATCCACTGAACTTCCTGTATCGACTAAAGTTCTGTTCAATATCCATTCTTCCGTGGATTTTGTTGTTGTTCCCTTCTCTTTTCGCGTAATAGGCACTGTAATAACCAATGGAGATGTGTGATTCAAATTTTCTTTTGGTATTTCTGCCGCCATGAATGTGACTTTTTGCTTTTCCCAATTTTTTAAGGGTGATGTCTTTTCTACTGCCATAACCTTCCTTCCTTCAAAATTTCGTTTATGTATTCTTCATTTAATGTTTTCATGGAATTCATTAATCATTGTTTTCGTTATCATATTACACTCCAATATTTTGTCATCTTCATTGACTCTAATCATATTTCTTTTAACTGGTTCACTGATTTATTTAATCAATTTCTTTATTTGAACAATTTCAACAACAATCTTCAACTTTTGATCTTCTTGTCCCTGTTTCTAGCGCCATTATGTAGTTGCAGGAAATCCTACACTACACCTCTCACAAGATTTCATTAACATTCAACTCATTTTAGATCGACAATCTTACAAGGAAAGATAAAGGAATCAGGAATAACCACTGCTCTAGGTTTTCTCTCTCCTCTTTACTTGCTTCTCACTCAGAAAAAGATCTCCCCCTCCTTTGCAACTGAACGGCTATTTATAAGGAAATACATAGTGGATGACAGCTACTCTGTCCTTTATTTTCGGATATGGCTTGCGACATTCTCGCAACCTTACAAATGTTAATCTCGCAAACTCTCTAATTTTCGCAGGACTATCACATCTTTCTCATGATTTTAGCTGACGTCATTTATTATATCATTTCTGAAATTATTCTACGACGCTGTTGTGTTGTTGATAATTTCGCCGAGACATTGTCGCTGCGAGATTATGATCCTACAATCACTTTAGAATTTAAATAAATAAATCCAAAAAACATTGCAAGATGAAAACGTTGGACATAACTATGTGTACTCACAATAATGGCTATTCCAAACCCTAGTTATCCTTCTTAAACAAAAACAAGAATAAAACTTCTCTTAAGAAGTTTTACTAGACATTAATATCTTTGAAAAATTCCTTATCGTTCCCGAACTCCTTGTCGTCAACAGCCATTGGTACATATGGTTCATGGAGGAAGGAGTCAATACCAATAAACCGTCTTGGTTGATGATGTCGAACCAGGGCCTTCTGAATTTCTAACGATCTTAAAACACAATCCTTTATTTGTTGAATGTCTTTTCTTGCCAGCTTCAACTCTTCAAGAACATCAGAAAACTTCTGAGAATTAGAAGGAACTGCTCTTTGCTTCCTCACATTCCTTCTTTTTCTTTTCAAAGTTGGAGACAAAGGAGATTTCTCTTTTTCCTTGGTGATGTAGGATCCAAATATAGCACAAGTATTTGTAAGTGTGCGAGATTCATAAAAGGCTGTGTGATAATGTCGCACGGAGAATAGGAAATAAAAGGAAATATGAGCTGTCATCCACTAGGTAGCATCCTATATAAAGAGAAAGGTAGGAGAGAGAAAATGAACTATTATTATTATTT
Organism: Papaver somniferum; assembly: GCF_003573695.1. Classification (NCBI taxonomy): domain Eukaryota; kingdom Viridiplantae; phylum Streptophyta; class Magnoliopsida; order Ranunculales; family Papaveraceae; genus Papaver; species Papaver somniferum. Next base: position 189,019,410 of record NC_039360.1, on the reverse strand, counting down.
TCTTATTCTTCCCCAAAAACCAGAGAGAGAGCTCCAAATACTCATTAATGGAGTCTCAATGTAATTCATATGTCATTCAATGATCATAGTGAAACCTAACCCCGTGGATGTAGATCAAATTGATCGAACCACGTAAATCTTGTGTCTTATTTTCTATTTTCATTATCTTTATCTTTATTTTCATATCAAATAAGTTTAGATCTGGAAATCATAGTCATGATAATACAAGGGGTGTGTTATAGGATTTCCTGCAACTACATAATGGCGCTAGAAATAGAGACGAGTAAAGGATTTATCCTTCCCGTAACTTGTTGATTCAAGAAATTTTCATGAAGATTAGCTATTGTTCATATTTTTCTAGATCTACAAAATTTAGGTTCAAAAATGGAAATTTTATGGAAGAAATCACACTTTCAGGGAGTAAACATCATCAACAATTCAAAGACATGAAAAGAGTGAGAGAAAAAAATTAGTTGTTGTGGTGAAATTTAAGGAGAAAATGGAAGTTTCAGTGGAAGATTTTCATGTTCAGGAGAAGAAGGAAAATGTGAAAGAAGTTAAGGAAGGAAGAAGAAAAGATAAGAGGCAGATGCTGCAATTTCTATCACAAACAGAAATTTGCACAGATGGTTTGAGATGGAGCGAGTAAGCGATAGGTCACGGGTTCGAATTTCGCAGAGACACATATTTTTCATTTTCTTCTCATTTGCATGGGAGAATAAAATAATAAGAGAAAACCATTGTGCGTTTATTTCGCAAAGAGATTCTTGAACAATTGGTCAAGATAACAATATGTACGTTCGTGGTCGCAAGTTTGAACTTTCCTGCGAGCATAGTTTTCTTCTTTTTACAGATAGCGAAGAAATGAATAATTTCGCAATATTGTTTCATTAGTTCGCAAACAAGAGGTAGCATAGTTGGTCAAGCTTCGCTAGAGTGAGTTGTAAGACTCGAGTTCGAATCCCTTATCAAGCTTAATTTTTCGCACATTTTTGAAATCCTAAAGGCGAAGAAATGGAATAAAGTACAACATTGTGTGTTTCTTTCGCAAGCAACAAGTAGTGCAGATGGTCAGAGAAGGAGTATGCAAACTAGAGGACATGGGTTCGATTCTCCCTGTGACCAAATAATTTTTGCTTCGCAAATGTTCATTTCGCAAAGTTGATATTTGATTACTTCGCACATTCTTTGATTATTTCGCAAGAGAGGGTTAGCACATTTGGTCAGGAGGCATGAATGCAAGCAGTAGTTGGAATTTGATTACTTCGCAAGAACTTTGATTATTTCGCAAAAGAGGCTTAGCACAGTTGATATGGTGCGAGAAAATCCAAGAAGCAGATCAAGGGTTCAAGTCTCACTTCTCAAACTTCTTTTTGCTGCGCGAAATTCATACATTTCAAGGCATTTATTCACTTCTTTGACAACAACAGCGACTCACATGAAAGATAAGTACCACTTCCTTGAACATTTTACTTTATACTAAGAACGAATGAAAATATTTTTGATTTGATTTACCAAAAAGAGATTCAATCGCACGATTACAAAGATTTCAAGATTTCAAAGATTACTAAGATTTCAAGATTACAAAGATTGCGAGATTTCAAAATTACAGAAAACTGAGAAAATTTAATTTATATGTTTCTCTATAATATTTCTTTTACAGAGAATAAAAAGATTTTTGATTTTATTTACAAAATGCGAAACAATCGCAGAATTACAAAGATTTCACAATTACAAAGTTTTCACAATTATAATGTATTAGAACTTCTCTTGAATATTTACTTTGTTTCAAATGATATGATATTATGAGAATGAAAGAATGAATGAAAGAATAAAAGAACAAAGAAACGCGAAAATTTCGCAAGATAAAAATCTAAGATCCATAAAAATCTAAGATTAGAATGGAGCGAACCTTTATGGCGTACACCCTAGTTCGCGAATAAAATTTCACAAGAGGCAAATATAAGACCTAAAGTACGTCATAGAAGTGGGTACCTATAGCATGACTCGGGGAAAAGGTTACACCGCCCCTGCAACCTGAGTCATGGAGATTTAGGGTCAATAAAGACCATCCGGGAGAGGCACCTTGGATTCTCAGCTTAAGCATATGACTTAGGTTGGCGAATAAGGTAATAAGGATTCTCCCAAGGAGTGCAGAATCTGGTCAAGGCGCCGAGGTACACGGTTGAGTCAAGAAACCCAGGGGCGTTTGAAGCGTCCTTGCCATTCTTGACAAGTCTTGGCTTATACTGCACTCGGCCCGAAGAAAACCCCACTTAGGGTGCAGTCTCGTAACCATAATCCCTATAGGTAAAAGGGATAAGAGACTGCGAAAACAACTGGTTGTTGTTAAGACCGGATGGTAGGAGCTAACCTTGTATGGTAGAAGTACGCCTCCTTGAAGGGGAAACCAGGGGGGAGATAGGGGCGGCACCCTCCATTAGGGAGCTGATAAGTGTCTTAAGACGCAAATGTCATGAGGCTTTTTACTCGCAAGGGTATTAAGGCTTGTCATATTTGTGCAACAATCCTGAAGAGGCAATAATACTAGAGAAAAAGATAAGACGAGATCAATGGGTCATTACATGAAAGTGTGAAGACGTCCTGCGATTTCGTCGCAAGACGGCAATGTCATGGGGCTTTATTTTCGCAAGAATATTTAGGCCTGACATATTGTCGCAACAATCCTGAAGAGGCAATAATACAAAAATAAAAGTTAAGGCAAGATCAATGGGTTTTTGCATGAAAATGCAAAGACGTCCTGCGATTTTGTCACAATGACAAGAGGTGGAAAAATATGACCTTTAACTAGGAAGGAAAAATAAGACCACATAAGAAAATGAGTAAGCAAGTAAGCTTGCGAGAATGATTATATGTAAGCAAACAAGCTTGCGAATATGTACATGGAAATGAAACTGAGGAAATGAAAATGCCGCAGACTTGATATTATGATCATACTGTTATGAGATACTAATAGTGCAGGAAAAAGGAAAGATGAAACACAAGTAAGAACTTGTGAGGAACAATAACTACACGAAGAGGAATGTATACACTAAAGAAAAAGCCAGAAAAATTGAGAATGGAGGAAATTTAAAGCTACATCAATTTTAGCGTGCAAAATGAGCTAAGTAACGCAAACATTAGATATACATTGCAATAGATAAGCATTCTCATCATACAAGCATCATACTCGCATCATAAAAGCATTGCATAAGCATTTCATAACATAAACATCGCATACACATTTCATAACATAATCATCACATAAGCATTATATTCGCACAAGTACTTTACAAAACTGTACGGAATAATATTGCAGAACTTCGCAATAATATCGCAGAATTTCGCAGAATTATTCAGAATTTCGCAAAATTATTCAGAATTTCACAAAAATTTTCAGAATTTCGCAGAATTATTCAAAATTTCGCAGAAGTATTCAGAATTTCGCAGAATTATTCAGAATTTCGAAGAATTATTCAGAATTTCGAAGAATTATTCAAAATTTCGCAGAATTTCGAAGGATTATTCAGAATTTCGCAGAATGTGTCAGAATTTCGCAGAATTATTCAGAATTTCGAATTGTTTCGAAGAATTATTCAAAATTTCGCAGAATTATTCAGAATTTCGAAGAATTATTCAGAATTTCGAATAATTATTCAAAATTTCGCAGGATTATTCAGAATTTCGCAGAATGTGTCATAATTTCGCAGAATGTGTCAGAATTTTGCAGAATTATTCAGAATTTCGCAGAATTTTTTAGAATTTCACAGGATTATTCAGAATTTCGCAGAATGCGTCAGAATTTCGTAGGATTATTCAGAGTTTCGTAGGATTATTCAGAATGTGTCAGAATTTTGCAGGATGTGATTATTCCGAATGATATGATCATTTCGCTCAATTATAAGCAACTTGAAGAGATTATACTATCGCATGAGCACAAAACATGAGACAGAGGAAAGATGAGAATGAAGAAACAATTCGCACATTCAACATTTTCTCAAACATTCTACCCTCGTAGATAAATAACAGAGACAACTATGGATTAGCAAGAAAACATTTTATGTTCTTTATCTTCTCGGCAAGAATCACCAAAAATAGAGTAATAATTTCGCATGAATAGAGGCAATACTTATTATTCTCATTCAAGGACGGATACTTCTTACATTTCGAGAATTGAATATTTCTTATACTTCATCAAGGATACTTCATGCTTTTTATACTTCTTCAAGGATACTTCATACTTCGCATACTTCAAAAGATGATACTTCTTATTTACTTCGCAGCATTCCGGAACTTCACAAAAGAATAGAGGCAAGTACGTACTTTTCAAATCCAGTATTCTTTCGCTCGGTCCTTCATCAACAAAGATCAAAGACTACTCCAACAACACGTATCTCGCTCCAACAACTACAACAATGGATTTTTTTCCTGAAGATCGCTCTTCAAGCAATATTCAAGAAAAAAGAGGCAAGATGTAGGATCCAAATATCGCATAAGTATTTGTAAGTGTGCGAGATTCATAAAAGGCTGTGCGATAATGTCGCACGGAGAATAGGAAATATGAAATAAAAGGAAATATGAGCTGTCATCCACTAGGTAGCATCCTATATAAAGAGAAAGGTAGGAGATAGAAAAGGAACTATTATTATTGTTTTCTTATTCTTCCCCAAAAACCAGATAGAGAGAGCTCCAAATACTCATTAATGGAGTCTCAATGTAATTCATATGTAATTCAATGATCATAGTGAAACCTAACCCCGTGGATGTAGATCAAATTGATCGAACCACGTAAATCTTGTGTCTTATTTTATATTTTCATTATCTTTATTTTCATATCAAATAAGTTTAGATCTAGAAATCATAGTCATGATAATACAAGGGGTGTGTTGTCGGATTTCCTGCAACTACAGGTGATTGGTGGCTTAACAATCATATTGATATCTTTTCCATCAGAAGACATGATGCTTGGAGTACCCTTATGCAACCGGTTTTTTGTGAGAGGAATTCACAATCTCAACAAGCAGTCTTAAGATATAAAGAGTATCAGAGAAGGAAAAAGGAATGTAGGGTTTCGAAACCTTTAAATAAGTTCGTACACGTCCAACTCACAACCCGAAGGAATTCCAAAAACCAAACAACACAAAGCTAAAAACGAAAATAAATTTTTAAAGCCTGAGGTGTGAAACATCTTGTCTCTTTTGAACAGGCACATGAGACAAGATGCACATGACAACACAATCAAGTTGTGCTGTGGTGAACAACAATTTGTCCACCATGACCCTTTTGGTTGGAATTCATGGAACCCTACCTTTCCTTATGTTTAGACCATATTTTCTTCTCTAGTGGTCTAAATCTATCTTTGGAAACTAATTTCTTCGATGAAGATAAGATCTTACATACCTTAGCTGTTTTCTTCGCTAATTTAATCTTAGTAGCTAGACGATCTGCTCTTCGTTGAAGCTTGTTGACATATCTCATATTGTGTTTGTACTTGAAACACTTTTAAAGTTCATGACCCTTGAGAGAACAATAGGATCATGTCAACGCATAAGATGATTCAGGCGCCTGTGAAGTGCAAGCTGCTAGGCACAAAGTAGATCCTGAAACATTAAACATAGAGTTTCCAAAAGAAGGGTCAATTGATTCTTCCATCTTGATTAGGTTCTCTTCTAAAAGATTATCAAGATTGATGTATGTATTGCTACTACAATTGTCAAAATAAATATTTTCAAATAGAAGAGCAACACTTGATTTTTTTGTCTTCATCAGAATCATAATTGTCAGACATCTCATCAAGTGTCGCAGCAAGACCTTTGTTCCCAGTGTATTTTCTACGATTTTGGCATTTGTTTGCAAAATGACCAAAACCCTTATACTCAAAGCACTGAGGCGTATCCTCCTCATCAGTTTTATCAGCGTCCCTATTTTTAGGAGGAATACGATTATGAGGTTTGACTGATGCCTTTGTCTTATCTCTGGAGAACCGTGTACTTCTCTTCAATAGAAGATCCCTAAATTGTCTTGTGATCATCGAGACCGATTTTTCAAGATCTTCATCTGATGAATCCGTCTCAGAGTGATCAACTTCAGAGATATATACATTTTTACTTTTATCGAGTAATTTTGTGTCTTTTTGTGCTTTGAACGCGACATCCTTGGATTTGGACGAGTGTTCATGATCAAAGATCTTTATCTTCCCAACCAAGGTATTTCTGGAGAGCGTATCAAGGTTATTTTCCTCAACGATGGCATGCTTCTTAGAATCGTATCTAGATGGAAGCGATCTGAGAATTTTCATCACAATGTCCTTTTCAGGAATAGTCTTACCCAATGAAATGATGCATTAACAATTTCAGACACTTTGTGATTAAACTCATCAAATGAATCTTCATCTGCCATACGAAGGTTTTCCCAATCGGAATTTAGGTTTTGAAGCCTGACTTCCTTTTCACTGGTATTGCCTTCGAATACGGTTTCTAAGATATCCCACACATCTTTAGACATAACGCAATTTGACACATGGTGTTGAAGATTTGGGGTAATGGAATGTATGATGGCATTCAGACCGTCGGAGTTTTGCTTTGCAGCAATTATCTCAGCAACATCGTATTCGCCAATATTTTTTGGAACAGTAGTGTTACCTATTGCCACAACGGGAGCATCATAGACGTTAAATACATATACCCATGGTTGAAAATCACGTGCTTGAAGAAAAGCTCGCATAACAATTTTCCACCATAAGTAGTTTGAGTCATCGAAGATTGGTGGTACGTTAATAGAGATAACACCTCTGTCCATAGAGTCAGATCGCTACAAACACAGACTTTTGAGGTCTTAAACGTGTTTGCATGTACCAATTGAAAAAGCGTGGGTCTAACAACCTCACCCAATATTTCGATTAACAATCCGTATGGACTAACTCCAATATACTTTCTAGAGAATCAACTAGAAAGTCAGACTCAATCTAGATAAAAGTATATAAAATAGTGAATATCTCAATCTATCGATTTGATCTTTACTCAAGCAAATGAAAATCTGCGAGTCTTTATCAAATACTAGAGAGATAAACTTGGATGGTACCAAAGACCAATATCCAAGTGTCAATCAATTTAAATCAACAACCAAAGGTTGGATATTCTAATTGATTGATCTTAACGCAGAACCTGTGATATTTCAATTATATAACAAAATATAATGCGGAATAGAAATAACACAGACACCAGAAATTTTGTTAACGAGGAAACCGCAAATGCAGAAAACCCCTGGGACCTAGTCCAGATTGAACACCACATTGTATTAAGCCACTACGGACACTAGCCTACTACAAACTAACTTCGGTCTGGACTGTAGTTTAACCCTAATCAATCTCACACTGATTCAAGGTACAGTTGCGCTCCGTGCGTCTCTGATCCCAGCAGGATGCTACGCACTTGATTCCCTTAGATGATCTCATCCAAAACCAAGAGTTGCTACGACCCAAAGTCGAAGACTTTAATAAACAAATCTGTATCACACAGAAAAGTCTATGATAATAGATCAATCTGTCTCCCACAGATAAACCTAAGAGTTTTGTTCCGTCTTTTGATAAAATCAAGGTGAACAGGAACCAATCGATAACCCAGAGTTATATTCCCGAAGAACAACCTAGAATTATCAATCACCTCACAATAATATAAATTGTATGGTAGCGAAACTAGATATTGCGGAATCACAAACGATGAGACGAAGATGTTTGTGATTTCTTTTTATGTTGCCCTATCAGAGATATAATCTCAAGTCAATTATTCAATTGAACTCGTATGATAGAAAATGGCAAGATCAGATCGCTCAACTACAAGAGAAGTAGTTTCGTCTGGCTTCACAATCCCAATGAAGTCTTTCAATCGTTAACCTACAGGGTCTCGAGAAGAAACCTAAGGTTAAAAGAGAATCGACTCTAGCAAAACCAACTAGTATCACACAGGAGGTATGGGGATTAGTTTTTCCAGTTGATAGATGTCTCCTTTATATAGTTTTCAAATCAGGGTTTGCAATCTAAGTTATCTTGGTAACAAAGAATTCAATATTCACCGTTAGATGAAAAACCTGATTTAACCAAGCTAATATCTTTCAACCGTTAGATCAAAACTTAGTTTGTCACACACAAATGACATGTATTTTATTTAGGTTTCAGTAACCGTACCTAAACGTGTACACTTAGTTGGTTCACAAATAGTTAACCAATATTTAGCCATATGAGCACTTTCATATTAACCTATTCATCTTCTTCACAACTAGTTCAAATGAATTCAAAATAACTTGTTGAAGAGTTGTTCAATTGCTTAGGTCTTTATGAATAGACACAATTGAAACAAAATCGGTTTGATTCACTTGAATCAATTCATGAACAATATAGCCACGGTTTGGAAAGACTGCATTCCTTATTGATTTATTGTTTAAGTTCATGAACTTCCGATTTGAGAAATATAACCATCTTGGGAACGCGTATGGGTACGTGTACCATAGCTACCGGATTTGAGTATAGAAACTCAGCAGAAATTTTCGGTCGAAAACTTCCGTGGGTACGAGTACGGGTACGCGTACCTAAGATGAATGGGTTAACAGTTTGCAAACTTACAAACTCAGCAAAAAATTTCGGTTCGAAAAATTCTAATGGTAGCGTACCCAACCTGTCTCCTTCACCAATACTGTATGCACACATATGCACACACTTGTTTTCCAGCACATGGATTTATACACTAATGTGCGGACACAATATATATGCGTATATCCATAGTTGGTTACGTAATCTCAACTCTACATTTCAATCATTGAAACATTCTTCTATAATGTTATAACAGTCGTTATTCACAACTATCATCATCAAAGTTATTTTCAAGATTGAAACATCATCATGACTTTCGTCACGGGTTAAGATGAAAAGTGGTTAAAGCGAAAGCTTACCAACACATATTTCGAGAAAAAGAAGGCGCGTAAAATTGGCTCGAAATAACAAATGTGTATGTTTGAAACTATCATACTTATACGACTTTGTCTCAAGAATAGGCGATAGAGAGGTAGACTTTTGAGTGATAGATAAGTTCAAGTCTCCACATACCTTTTAGTCGGATGAAGTTCCACTGTTTCCTTGAGTAGTTCTTCGTCTTCGTAAGATGATCGCCGTGGAGTCTGGACCTCAACTACACTTAACTGTCCTAGTCCGAGACTTAGCTATAAGTAGTCTAGAAATCAAGACATATAGTTTTGAAAACTAAACTTGACAAACATGCTTGAGATAGCAACGCATGCAAGTTTGACTGAGCAATGCTCTAACAATCTTGTCATGGAAAAGTTTCGTCTTTTCCTTGTATATACGAGAACTCTCATACACATCATTACGTATCTCCTCTAGCTCATTAAGTTGTAACTTCCTTTGTTTACCTGCATTGTCATAATCCATGTTGCACATCTTTATCTCCTAATATGCCTTGTGTTCAAGTTCAACCGGAAGATGACCATCTTTTCCATAGAGCAACCGATAAAGAGACATACCAATCGGTGTTTTGTACGCCGTTCTATATGCCAATGTGCATCATTGATCCTATAACTCCAATATTTCCATGTAGTTTTAATGGTTTTCTCAAGAATGGATTTAATCTCACGGTTCGATATTTTGGATTTCCCATTAGTTTGTGGGTGATACGGCGTACCAACCTTGTGTGTTATGTTGTACTTCTTCAGAAGAGCATGGAAGGATTTCTCAAAATGTGAACCTCTGTCACTGATAACCACTCTTGGTGTACCATGTATATAAAAGATATATTCCTTCACAAACTCACAAACAACTTGAGAATCATTAGTAGGGGTGGCTTTAGCTTCCACCCATTTAGAAACATAATCCACAACAAGAAGTATATAAAATTTTCCATTAGAATTGACAAAACGACCCATAAAATATATACCCCACAAATCAAAAACTTCAACAACAAGAATTGGTGTGAGTGGCATTTGATTTCGAGCATCTAGATTGCCCGTTCTTTGACATTTATCACAAGATTTGCAAAAAATATGTGCATCCTCAAATAGGGTAGGACAATAAAATCCACTTTCTAGTACTTTGAAAGCGGTACGTTTAGAACCAAAGTGACCACCACATGCATAAGTATGAAAAAAGTAAGAATAGATTGAAATTCAGAATTATGTACACACCTGCAGATGATTTGATCAGAACCGTATTTCCACAAATAGGGCTCATCCCACACATACTGCTTGGCTATTTTCTTAAGCTTAAGCTTTTGAAAAATAGACGATGTACTAGGTACTTGTTTTGTAACCAAGTAGTTCACTATATCCGCGTACCAAGGTGTTGAATCTTCAATTGAGAAAAGTTGTTCGTCTCGAAAACTATCTTGTAAAGGAAGTTCTTATTCGGAAACAACAAGTCTACTAAGATGATCCGCAGCAGTATTTTCAACACCTCTTTTATCCTTAATTTCATAATCAAATTCTTGCAACAGTAGTATCCACCGTATAAGTCTTGGCTTAGCTTCTTTCTTCTTTAATAGGTACCTAAGTGGTGCGTGATCAGAATACACAACCACTTTTGAACCCACCAAATAGGATCTAAATTTTTCTAGTGCAAATACTATAGACAATTTTATTTTTCTCGGTGGTAGAATAGTTGATTTGTGCATCGTTTAGGGTCCTATATGGATAATAAATCATATGAGAAAACTTATCTACTCTTTGACCCAAAACGGATCCAACTGCATAGTCACTTGCATCACACATTAATTCAAATGGTAAACTCCAATCTGGTGACTTGATAATTGGTGCAGTTGTCAACAACTCTTTAAATTTATCAAAGGAATCCTTGCACTCCTTGTTGAAGTCAAAAACAACCTGTTTATGCAGTAATCTGCACATCAACATTGAGATTTTGGAGAAGTCCTTGATAAACCTCATGTAAAAACCTGCATGACCAAGAAACGAGCGAATATCCCTCACCGATGTGGGGTATTATAAGTTTCTTATTAAGTTTATCTTTTCTTTGTCAACTTCGAGCCCTCGAGAGGGCACAATATGACCGAGCACTATTCCATGGTTACCATAAAGTGGCATTTCTCCCAATTTAAAACAAGATTAGTGTCTATGCATCTTTTAAGCACAAGTTTAAGATTTTGTAAAAAAAATATCAAATGAATTTCCATAAACACTAAAATCATCCATAAATACCTCAATTATGCGTTCCACATAGTCAGAAAATATACTAACCATACACCTCTGAAAAGTGGCAGGTGCATTGCAAAGACCAAGCGACATCCGTCTATAGGAAAACGTACCAAAAGGACAAGTAAAAGTAGTCTTCTCTTGATCCTCCGGTGCAATAACAATCTGATTGTAGCCCGAATAACCATCCAAAAAGAAATAATGTGAATGTACCGCTAACATCTGATCAATGAAAGGCAAAGGAAAATGACCCTTCCGGGTTGTTGTATTAAGCTTTTTGTAGTCTATGCACACCGTCCATATTGTTTGAACTCTTGTAGGAATAAGTTCATCGTATTGATTAATAATAACAGTAACACCTGATTTCTTAGGCACCACTTGAACCGGGCTAACCCATTTGCTGTCAGAAATTGGGTAAATCACTCCCACACTTAGTAATTTGAGGATCTCTTTCTTCACGACCTCCATCATTGGGGTTAAGCCTAAGCTGAGCATCACGTACAGGCTTAAAATCATCTTCCATTAGGATTCTATGCATGCACATGGATGGACTAATGCCTTTGATATCAATAATTGTCCAACCAATAGTCGTTTTGTGCTCTTTCAGAACCTTGAGTAGACGTTCTTCTTGTATTGGGGTGAGGTTCTTTGCAATAATCACCGGAAGTTCTTCTTATCACCCAAGTATGTGTACTTTAAGTGATCCGTAAACGGCTTCAGTTCTAGTTTCGATGCCTGCACAATAGAAGGTAATGGAACCTCATTAGTTACGGGTAAAGAAATATAAGAAATATTACCCGGTTTAACTTTGTAGTGTTGTTAAAGCACCACATATCTCCACCAATTCTTTGGCTAATTCAACGTCCAGGTTCGGCTGTCCGTGAACGTCCAAAGAAATGTTATTGCGTAACACAACTCCAAGTTCATCTTCAATACTCAAATCAAACATTTTTTGTGCTAACGAACCAATAACATCAATGGAGAAAGTCGAGTGAACATCACTAGGATAACGCATGGTTTCAAAGATATTGAAACGTATGATCTCCTTATCAAATTCCATAGTGAGTGAACCACTATCGACATCAATCTTCGTCTTTACAGTCTTCATGAACGGTCTCTCCAGAAGTAACGAAGTATATGAACAATTATCTCCATTTTGCATATCCACAATATAGAAGTCAACCGGAAAGATCAACTGATTCACTTGAACTAACACATCCTCCACGACTCCCTTAGGATATATATTGGACTTGTTTTCCAATTGAATAGTGATCTTTGCCTTTTTTAAAGGTCCGAGATTTAAAGAATCATAAATATCGGCTGACATAACACTCATGGATGCTCCAAAATCAAGCAAAGCACGCTCGAATCGTCGGTTACCAATGGTAACGGGTACCGTGAAACAGCCAGGATCTTCACACTTTGTAGGCATCTTGTTTAGTAACATAGTTTTGGCACTTTCGCCCACCTGAGTAATCTCATTAGCAATCAACCTATCCTTCCTTGTGAAAAAGCGGGGGTCTAACAACACCACCCAATATTTAGCTTAGCAATCTGTGTGGACTAACTCCGAAATACTTTGCTAGAGAATCAACTAGACAGTCAGACTCAATCTAGATAAAAGTATCTCAAGGAGTTAATATCTCTCTCTTGATTTGATTTTTACTCAAGATAATAACAATAGCGAGTCTTTATCAAATACAAGGAATAACTTGGACGGTACCAAAGACCAATGTCCAAGTGTTAACCAATGAAATCGATAACCACAACGTCGGATCTCCAATCAATTAACCTTTAACGCACAACCTGTATTATTTCAATTATAAAGATAAACAATATAATACGGAAAATGAAATAACACAGACACCAGAAATTTTGTTAACGAGGAAACCGCAAATGCAGAAAAACCCCGTGACCTAGTCCAGATTGAATACACACTGTATTAAGCCGCTACAGACACTAGCATACTCCAAGCTAACTTCAGACTGGACTATAGTTGAACCCCAATCTGTCTCCCACTAATTCAAGGTACAGTTGTACTCCTACGCCTTTGATCCCAGCAGGTACTGCGCACTTGATTCCCTTAGCTGATCTCACCCACAACCAAGAGTTGCTGCAACCCAAAATCGCAGACTTGATAATAAACAAATCTGTCTCACACAGAAAAGTCTATCAAAGGATAATACGTCTCACACAGAAAAACCCTAGGTTTTTATTCCGTATTAATATATGAAATCAAGGTGAACAGGAACCAATTGATAATCCGATCTTATATTCCCGAAGAACAGCCTAGATTAATCAATCACCTCTCAACAGTCTTACTTGAATACACAAGAGGACGTCGAGGAATCACAGACAGTGAGACGAAGATGTTTTTGACTTCTTTATCTTGCCTATCGGAGAACTCTCACGATTTCAATCCAATCAATAAGATTGTACTCCTACGATAGAAGATGCAAGATCATATCACAAAACTACGATAAAAGTAGTATCAGTTTGGCTTCACAATCCCAATGAAGTCTTTAAGTCGTTAACCTGGTTTTAGAGAAGAAAACCTAAGGTCAGAGGAGAATCGACTCTAGAGAGCGCACTAGTATCACACAGACGTGTGGGGATTAGTTTTGCCCAATGCTAGATGTCTCCTATATATATTCTTCAAATCAGGGTTTTGACTTAGTTACAAAGCAATCAATATTCACCGTTAGATGAAAACCTGATTTAGATTCAAGCTAATATTTCTCAACCGTTAGATCGAAAACTTATCTTGTCACACACACTTGAGATATACGTTTACTGGGTTTGTGAAAATCTTTCCCAAACGTGTACGTGTATGTTGGTTCAATATAGTAACCCAAAAGGTCAACCATATGAGCATTTCATATTAACCTTGTTCTTCTTCACCATAAGTAGTTCAATTGACTCAAATGAACTAGTTAGAGAGTTGTTCAATTGCTATGAGATATTATGTAACTACACAAGACACAATTGAAACAAAGATGTTTCGATTCGATTGAATCGGCTCATGAACTTTATAGCCACGGTTTGCATACTACATTCCTTAGAAATTTAAGTTTCATGTTCAGACATTTTTAGATCATAACCCACTCAAGTACGCAAACAAGTTCGAGGACTTAAAACAACCGGCAGAGTTTTCCAAACTCAGGAAAAAATCTCGGCAAGGAGACTTCCGCAAGTTCGCAGACTAGGTTCGCGGACTGAGTTCGCGGACTAAACACGCAAACGAGTTTTTGGAAAATCCCAGCAGAAATTCTCGGCAAGAGAACTTCCGCCAGTTCGCGGACTGAGTTCGCAAACTGAGTTCGCGGACTTGGCAAAGCCAATTCCTCCGGTTTCTCTATCAACAAAGTTCGCAAACTTCGGATTAAGGAATATGATTTATGCACATATGTGTTTCCATACAATGCTTGTATCCATCATTGGTTATATAGACCTAAACTCTCATTCCAACCATTGAAACATTCTTAGAGGACGTTATATAGTTGTTACACTATTTCTCGTCAAAGCGATTTTCACAGTGATTGAAACATTATGACTTTCGTCATTAGGTGAAGATAAACACGATCAAAGCGAAACGCTTTACCAACAAATGATTTCGAGATATAAATAGGCGAGATATACTCGCCTAAAAATATCAAATGTGTATGATCCAGTCAATATAGCATACGACTTTTGTCTCATAAGAAGTAGGAGATGAAAGAGATAGACTTTTGAGTGATAGATAAGTTCAAGTCTCCACATAACTTTTTGTTGATGAAGTTCCACGGTTCCTTGAGTAGATATTCGTCGTTGTATGATGAATCGCCATGAAGTCCTTGAGATTAACTACACTTTTCTATCCTAGTCCGAGACTTAGCTATGTAGACTAGAAATCAAGACTCATAGTTTTGATCACTAACATTGACAAACATGCTTGAGATAGAAACGCATGCGAGGTCGACCGAGCTATGCTCTAATAATCTCCCCCTTTGTCAATTTTAGTGACAAAACTGTTAATACATATGGAATACAAAAAAGATAAACTTTAGTGGACCTATTCCATAGTCTAATCTTCAACGTTCCCTGAAATCTTCGTCCTTCCAAGTACTCCAATGATCCCAAAGGTTGTAAGTTTAGCATCACCGTTTTTGAAGATCCGTAGTTATAACAATGAGAGAACTCGAGATTCTCGATCATTATTATACATTGACATAGTATTATTATGTAACATCAAAGTCCAATTGCATCACGACTTTAACAATAATACTACGGTGATATGTATCACTCCCCCTTAGTCAATACTCCATCTCACATGGAAACCACTCCCCCTTACACAATGATCCAAAAACCATATGTATATGTAGTAGAACTGCACATTAATTCTCCCCATTTTTGTAAATAAAATTGGAAAATGTACAAGAACGGGTTCCTAATGAAATTTCCGAGAAGAGACGTTTCATAGACTAAAAGAATAAATACATACCAACTTAATTTAGATGCAATCATAAAGCCGAAGCTAAATGCATTCATCAAGGAGTTTTAAGATACAAGATAACTCCTATAAAATTCCACAGCCGCACACCCCGCAAGACATTACCATTACACACAAGTTCAAAAGAACTCTCCTCCATTTGATGTCATTCCCGAGAGAACAACAAGAGCGACCTTAATTTCGAAAGAAAAGAAGGATTTTTAATTGGACACCAAAAATCATAGGAAAATGATTTTCTATATCCAAAGATCAATCAAATTAATCACAAGTAAACCCATGATTAATTTAATTGGAATATGCAACTAAATCAAACCACAAAAGTGATCAATTTAATTGATTGTGCTTAACATAAGTAAACTTACGGAGCTACGACTAAGGTAATCATACGGAGATGCCTAACTTAATCGTTCACATACTCAACATAAGGAAAACCTTACGGAATATACGACTACATCAACCAATAGAACATAGTTTGTATAGCCGTTCATATACTCAACACAAGAACTTGTGGAATACACGAAAACTCAACTAGACTAATTACAAGAGAACCCATAATTAATCTAATTGGAATACAAACAACCAAACTAATCTCGAAGGTAATCAATTTAATTGTCAAAAGTTTTGCTCGAGAAAAGAAGACTTTCGGAGCAAATAACTAAATAACCAACCAAGATGAATAATTTAGCTCATAATGCTCAATATATAGCATCTTATGGAACAACCAACAAAGCCAATAAGAATAATCGACTTAGTTGTATCGTGCTCAACATAAGACACATAATGGAGCCTTCACGGTAATACAAAAAGAATGGATCAATGAAGATCAATACCATGGAATACATACAAGGATCTATTCTATCTTTCCATCACTATATGCATAATGACGTAATAGACTTTATCCTTATCACACAAAATATTTTATCCTATATTCCATCAAGTAGATGACTGCATAGGCATAACTTTTGTATTTGTCAAAAGTCCATTCGTCCTTTCATTAATACGAAAACCAATCCATGAACGACTTTACTTTTGACAACATATGGGACCTTCAAGTTCACAGACACAAACAATACATATCCCATAAAAATATTGCAATATCACAAAATCATAAAGATTAATACTGCAATAACATCATCCTCCAAATATTTTTAGAATTTAAACCAGTAAACCTAAAAAATAAATATAAGAAGATGAAAACAAAAAATAGCTATGTGTAGTCACAATATTTGCTATTGAAAACTCTAGTTATTCTTCCAACTAATCCAAAAAGAAGACTTACTAGGTAACCTCAGTTTTCCCTGATGATTTCATACCTCTGAAATGGTCCATCAAAATAGGAGTCACTGATATCCTTGATCCTGTTGATTGTAGAAACACCATGTTCAAAAGTAAGAATGTTGACTTTCCGATCAATAGTGCGAGCATAATGGCGAGCCTTTGCGCAGTCAAGGATAACTTTTTTTTGATTCCTGATCAAGATATTCTGAGTACTAAGGATTTTTGCATGTCCATCAAAAAGCTGGTTCATCTGCAGTTGAAGGTTAGCAAGTTCGTTCTTGACTTCATTTTGAACACGAATCAGATCCTTGACAGATTCTCCAATCCAAGAGTTATACTCTTTTCTTTCAACCATCTTCTTCAAAATAAAATCTTGACCAGAAACACATCCTTTGAGATCATCCTCAACCATAGGTTTAACTTCTTCTTTGGGAACAGATTCCATAGAGTTCCTTTCTGAAGAAAAAAGAAACACATATAAGACTTATATATATGTTCGTGAGTACCCTAGCTGGAAACCCTAAAGTTTCTTGAGGAGACACGGACGTTCGTGGACCAGCCAAAGTACAAATGGCCCAACTTAGGAAAACTGCATACCAAGCTTTCAAAGATTCTCTATCTCCAAAAGATCATAGTGACAAAGGAAAGAAGTACTAACAACATAACATCATAAGATATACAAACTGGAGAAAAACAACACAATACTTGAGCATCTCACAAATTCTCATTCTTTTATCTCTCAAGATAGACACAAGAATAGACTTTCTGCTACTAGGTAGCAGAGGGAGACACAGTCTCACCATAGGTTCTGAGATAATAACAGTTATTTCCTCCAGGATATCCGAACTTCGCATTTCTTGTCCTTCCTTGGAAGTTTCCAGATACGGGAGAACGTCTCACAGTCCCTCTGGGAATCACATGTGAGTAATCTTTCTGATAACAAAGTCTAGGACCTCTAGAAATGGGTTCTAGGGGATTTTCCGAAAATGGTCTCCATACACTAGATTTAAATTTCCCAGAGTTATTCTTATAAGCACATGACATGCTTTCATAGGTAGTATGATTTATACCACTAGGATTTACCAGTGTCCTGTAATGATTTCTAGGAGAGAGATCACTCTTATAAGATGCCTGGTTCCGTGTGGAAGCGAGGTTCACTGCAGCATTCATCTGACTATTTACTCCATTGACAGTAGAAAGAAGAAATTTGTGAAGTTCAAAGACTTGTTTCTTTCTGGAAAAATAATGAATAACATAGTGATTTCCTTTTCCACAGAAGGTACAGGTTCGTGGAGGAGAAGCAACATCAGACACTTGTTTAGACTTCATAGCAGTCAGAGAAGATTGTAAGTTACTAAAACACTTTTTAACACAATCTTCATCTGGAGAAGATTTCATTTTGTACGGTAACTCGTGAGAATTAGTTTGTGCAGAAGAATTTCTTCTTAAGACAGAGTTTTCCTTTTCCAAGGATTTACACCGTCCATGGGCTAGAGAAATTGATGCTTCAAGTTTCTCTTTCTCAACACGAAGTTTGTCAAGATCAGATGAATGCGTCTTGATCAAACATTTTTCTCTAATTGAGCCTTCTTTAACCATCTTTTAAAGATCACAAATATTTTCACGCTGTTGATTGTTTTCTTGAAGAAGTTTCTCAATTTCCTTAGAGAATGACCCTATAATGTTGTAGAGTACCTGTTCACGATCAATAGACTTCTCGAATTCATCAAAGAAGAATTATTTGAAATTTTGGTGAGCTCCATTTCAGCTTTAACCATTATGTCTAATGTTTCATTGGAGGAAGAGTGGCTGACACAAGATGAGATAGTCTTCATACCTCGGGATTCAGAAGAATCAGCTAAGGAGTGATCCTTTGAGGTATTTTCGAGACACTTGACAAAGTTGACATCTTTAGGAGGCATTTTGGTATGCGTATGAGATTCCGTCCACAGACTCAGATTGCCACAAACACAGACTTATAAGGTCTTTAACGTGTTTGTCTGTTCTGATACCAATTGAAAAAGCGGGGGTCTAACAACACCACCCAATATTTCGCTTAGCAATCTGTATGGACTAACTCGGAAGTACTTTGCTAGAGAATCAACTAGACAGTCAGACTCAATCTATATAAAAGTATCTCAAGGAGTTAATATCTCTCTCTTGATTTGATTTTTACTCAAGCTAAAAATAATAGCAAGTCTTTATTAAATACAAGGAATAACTTGGACGGTACCAAAGACCAATGTCCAAGTGTTAGTCAATGAAATCGACAACCACAAGGTCGGATCTCCAATCAATTAACCTGTAACGCACAACATGTATTATTTAAATTATAAAGATAAAAAATATAATGCGGAAAATGAAATAACACAGACACCAGAAATTTTGTTAACGAGGAAACCGGAAATGCAGAAAAACCCCGGGACCTAGTCCAGATTGAATACACACTGTATTAAGCCACTACATACACTAGCCTACTCCAAGCTAACTTCGGAATGGACTGTAGTTTAACCCCAATTAGTCTCCCACTAATTCAAGGTACAATTGTACTCCTACGCCTATGATCCCAGCAGGATACTGCGCACTTGATTCCCTTAGATGATCTCACCCACAACCAAGAGTTTGTGCAACCCAAAATCGCAGACTTGATAATAAACAAATCTGTCTCACACAGAAAAGTCTATCAAAGGATAAATTTGTCTCCCACAGAAAAACCTTGGGTTTTTGTTCCGTCTTAAGATATGAAATCAAGGTGAACAGGAACCAATTGATAATCCGGTCTTATATTCCCGAAGAACATCCTAGATTAATCAATCACCTCTCAACAGTCTTACTTGAATACACAAGAGGACGTCGAGGAATCACAAACAATGAGACGAAGATGTTTGTGACTTCTTTATCTTGCCTATCGGAGAACTCTCACTATCTCAAGCCAATCAATAAGATTGTACTCGTATGATAGAAGATGCAAGATAAGATCACACAACTGCGATAAAAGTAGTATCGGTCTGGCTTCACAATCCCAACGAAGTCTTTAAGTCGTTAACCTGGTTTTGGAGAAGAAAAGCAAAGGTTAGAGGATAATCGACTCTAGCGAGCGCCTTAGTATCACACAGATGTGTGGGGATTAGTTTTTCCCAATGCTAGATGTCTCTTATATATAGTCTTCAAATCAGGGTTTTGCCTTAGTTACAAAGCAATCAATATTCAATGTTAGATGAAAACCTGATTTAGATTCAAGCTAATATTTCTTAACCGTTAGATCGAAAACTTAGCTTGTCACACACACTTGAGATATACGTTTACTGGGTTTGTGAAAACCGTGCCCAAACGTGTACGTGTATGTTGGTTCAATACAGTAACCCAAAAGGTCAACCATATGAGAATTTCATATTAACCTTGTTCTTCTTCACCATAACTAGTTCAATTGACTAAAATTAACTAGTTAGAGAGTTGTTCAATTGCTATGAGCTCTTATGTAACTACACAAGACACAATTGGAACAAAGATGATTCAATTCGATTGGATCGTCTCATGAACTATATATCCACGGTTTGCATACTGCATTCTTTAGTAATTTAAGTTTCATGTTCAGAGCACATATTTAGATCATAACCCACTCAAGTACGCAAACAAGTTCGCGGACTTAAGACAACCGGCAGAGTTTTCCAAACTCAGCAGAAATCTCGGCAAGGAGACTTCCGCCAGTTCTTGGACTAGGTTCGCGGACTGAGTTCGCGGAATAAACACTCAAACGAGTTTTTGGAAAATCCAAGCAGAAATTCTCGGCAATAGAACTTCCGTCAGTTCGAGGACTGAGTTCGCAAACTGAGTTCGTGGACTTGGCAAAGCCAATTCCTCATATTTCTCTCAATCAACAAAGTTCGCAAACTTCGGATTAAGGAATAGGACTTATGCACATATGTGTTTCCACACAATGCTTATATCCATCATTGGTTATATAGACCTAAACTCTCGTTTCAACCATTGAAACATTCTTAGCTGGACGTTATATAGTTGTTACACTATTTCTCGTCAAAGCGATTTTCAAAGTGATTGAAACATTATGACTTTCGTCATTAGGTGAAGATAAACCCGATCAAAGCGAAACGCTTTACCAACACATGATTTTGAGATATTGATAGGCGAGATATACGCGGCTCGAAATATCAAATATGTATGATCCAGTCTATGTAGCATACGACTTTTGTCTCATAAGAAGTAGGAGATAGAAGAGATAGACTTTTGAGTGATAGATAAGTTCAAGTCTCCACATACCTTTTAGTCGATGAAGATCCACCAGTTCCTTGAGTAGTCCTTCATCTTGTATCATGATTGTCATGGAGTTCTTGAGCTCAACTACACTTTCTATCCTAGTCCGAGACCTTTATCTATGTAGACTAGAAATCAAGACTCATAGTTTTGATCACTAATATTGAAAAACATGCTTGAGATAGCAACGCATGCGAGGTCGACCGAGCTATGCTCTAACACCTTGTACACAAATCCTTCAAAGCCTTGGCATATCTGGATACGGTTCTGATGGCCTCAATAAATGGAATGTTGATGTGTATCTTGTTGAAGATGTCCATGATCTCTTTGTCTTGAGCTTGCTTCTTCGATTTTGCAAAACGACTGGGGAAAGGAGGTGGTATGGTAAAAGTGGGAACTGTGTCCTTAGGTTGGCTATTTGAGGTTGCCTTTTCCTTTGGGACGGTTTCCTCCTCCACTTCCTTTTCGATGTCGTTACTAACCTCTTTTTGTTGATGTGTGGAAAAGTGGGGGTACAACAACCACACCCAATATTTCGCTTAGCAATATGTATGGACAAACTCCAATATACTATCTAGAGAATCAACTAGACAGTCAGACTCAATCTAGATAAAAAGTATATCAAAGAGTCTATACCTCAATCTCTCGATTTGATATATACTCAAGCAAATAAAACTCTGCGAGTCTTTATCAAATACTAGAGAGATAACTTAGATGGTACCAAATACCAATATCCAAGTATCAATCAACTTAAATCAACAACCAAAAGGTCGGATATTCTAATTGATTGAACAACGCACAACCTGTGATATTTCAATTATATAAAAAAATATAATGCGGAAAAGAAATAACACAGACACCGGAATTTTGTTAACGAGGAAACCGCAAATGCAGAAAAATCCCGGGACCTAGTCCAGATTGAACACACACTATATTAAGCCGGTACAGACACTAGCCTACTCCAAACTAACTTTGGTTTGGACTGTAGTTGAACCCCAATCAATCTCACACTGATCCAAGGTAAAATTATGCTCTTACGTCTCTGATCCCATCAGAATGCTACGTACTTGATTACCTTAGATGATCTCACCCACAACTAAGAGTTGCTACGACCCAAAGTCGAAGACTTTAATAAACAAATCTGTATCACACAGAAAAGTCTACGGTAATAGATAAATCCGTCTCCCACGAATATATCTACGAGTTTTGTTCCATCTTTTGATAAATCAAGGTGAACAGGAACCAATTGATAAACCAGACTTATATTCCCGAAGAACAACCTAGTATTATCAATCACCTCATAATAATCCAAATCGACGCAGCGAAAAAAGATATCGTGGAATCACAAACGATGAGATGAAGTGTTTGTGATTACTTTTCTATCTTTCCTATCGGATATATAAATCTCGAGCCAATTATTACAATTGTACTCGTAACAATAGAAGATGCAAGATCAGATCACACAACTACAAGAAAAGTAATATCGGTCTGGCTTCACAATGCCAATGAAGTCTTTAAGTCGTTAACCTGGTTTTAGAAGAAGAAGCCAAAGGTTAAAGGAGAATCGACTCTAGCTATGCAACTAGTATCACACGTAAGGTGTGGGGATTAGGTTTCTCAGTTGCTAGAGTTCTCCTTTATATAGTCTTTCAAATCAGGGTTGCAATCAATGTTAGCTTGGTAACAAAGCATTCAATATCCACCGTTAGATGGAAACCTGATTAGATTCAAGCTAATATTTCTCAACCGTTGGATCGAAAACTTAGCTTGTTACACCCAAATGAAATGTACAATTTTGGGTTTATGTAACCGTTCCCAAACATTAACATTTGTTGATTCAACAATAGTTAACCAAATGGTTAGCCATATGATCACTTTCATATCCACCATATTCTTCTTCACCATAACTAGTTCAAATGACTCAAATGAACTAGTTAGAGAGTTGTTCAATTGCTTAGATATTATGTAACTACATAAGACACAATCGAAGCAAAAACGGTTTGATTCACTCGAATCGGTTCATGAACTTTATATCCACGGTTTGCAGAAGCATTCCTTAGTTTATATAAACATGAGTTCAAGAACAACCGATTTTATCCAGTTCGCGGACTGAGTTCACGGACTTAAGCTCACGGAAGAAGTTCACAAACTCCAGCAGAAATTCCCGGGTCGAGATCTTTCGCCAGTTCGCGGACTGAGTTCGCGGACTTGGCTCACGCCACATTCCGTTTCTCTTGATCAACAAAGTTCGCAAACTTTGGTTCAAGGAATAAGGACTTATACATATATATGTGTTTCCACAACAATGCTTATTTCCTACCAGTGGTTATGTAATCTAAACTCTCATTTCAATCATTGAAACATTCTCAAAGGACGTTATATAACCGTTATTCACAGACCATTTTTCGTCAGAGTAATTTTCAAAGTGATTGAAACATAACATGACATTCGTCACTAGGTAAAGATGAATTTGGCAAAACCAAAAGCTTACCAACACATATTTCGAGAAATAGATAGGCGAGTTACAATCGGCTCGAAATAAAAAATGTGTATAATGAAAGTCTATATATCAAAACGACTTTTGTCTCAAGAGTAGGATATAGAGTAGATGGAATTTTGAGTGACAGATAAATTCAAGTCTCCACATACCTTTGAGTCGATGAAGATCCACCAGTTCCATGAGTAGTTCTTCGTCTTGTATGATGATTGTCATGGAGTCTTGAGCTCAACTACACTTTCTATCCTAGTCCGAGACCTTTAGCTATATAGGCTAGAAATCAAGACTTATAGTTTTGATCACTAACATTGACAAACATGCTTGAGATAGCAACGGATGCGAGTTCGACCGAGCAATGCTCTAACAATCTCCCCCTTTGTCAATTTTAGTGAAAAAACTATTAATACATATGGAATACAAAAAAAAAAATTAACTTTTGTAGCTCCTATTCCACATGCCTAATCTTCAACATTACTCGAAATCTTCGTCACTTCCAAGAACTCCAATGATCCCAAAGGTTGTAAGTTTAGTATCATCGTTGTTGAAAATCCGTAGCTATAACAACAAGAAAACAATAGTCCCCAATCATTGTTATACAGTGTCATAGTATCATTACACATCGTCAAAGTCCAATTGTATCACAACTTCAACAACAATACTATGGTGATATGTATCACTCCCCCTTAGTCAATACTCCATCTCACATGGAAACCACTCCCCCTTACATAATGATCCGAAAACCATATGTATTTGTAGTGTGAAATACATATTAATTCTCCCCCTTTTTGTCAATAAAATTGGCAAAGGTACAAAAACGGGATCCTAATGAAATTTCCGAAAGAGACATTTCTTGACCAAAAGAAAGCAAAAGTATATCATCTTATTTAGATGCAATCATAAATCCGGAGCTAAATGCATTCATCAAGGAGTTTGTAAAGATACAAGATAACCCCTATAATATTCCACAGTCGCACTCCCCACAAATATTTGGCAATTAAGCACAAGTTCAAAAGAACTCTTCCCCATAAAATGTCATTCCCGAGAGAACAACAAGAGCGACCTTAATTTCGAAGAAAAAGAAGGATTTCTTTGGACAAAATAAATCACATACAAGTATGAATTTGAATCCAAAATATTCAATTAAACTAACCACAAGAGAACCCATGATTAATTTAATCAACAAATGCTCAACATAAGTGAACTTATGGAGACTCAAATTATACAGTTAGATTAATCACAAGAGAACCCATAATTAATCTAATCGAAGTGCACAATCAAACTAATCACAAAAGTAATCAATTTAATTGGTCGTGCTCGACATAAGAAAAACTTACGGAGCAACAACTAAATAACCAAACAAGATGATTAATTTAGTTGAACATGCTCGACATAAAGTACCTTACGGAACAACAACATAGCTAATCATAAAAATAATCAACTTGGTCGTTCAACGCTCAGCATAAGATACTTTACGGAGCCTCACAGTAATACACAAAAAATGGATCAGGGAAGATCAATTACTGCGGAATACACAAGGATTCATTCTATTTTCCATCATTATTCGCATAACGATATTTAATAGACATAATCCTTGCAAACAAAAGACTTTAACCTATCTTCCATCAATAATTGACATAATAGGCTTAACTTTTGTATTTGTCAAAAGTCTATTCATTCTTTTATCAATACATGCATATCGACATATGAAAGACTTTACTTTTGACAAGGTATGGGATAATCATAGTTCACGGAAGCAAACACACATATCCCATAAAAAATTTGCAATATATAAAACCATAAAGATTAATACTGTAAATATCATCTTCCAAACAAATTTAGAATTTAAACAAATAAATCTAAAAACAAAAAGATGAAAACGTTGGACATAGCTATGTGTAATCACAAAAATGGTTATTCCAGTCTCTAGTTATTCTTCTAATAAAAACAAGAAAATAGAAGATTTACTAGACAATAATACCTTTGAAGAATTCTTTATCATCCCCGAACTCCTTGTCGTCAACCATTGGGATATAAGGTTCATTAAGGTAGGAATTTATATCAATAAAACTTCTCTTCTGATGTTGTCGAACCAGGGCCTTCTGAATCTCATGAGTCTTAAACACAAAAGCCTTTATTTGTTGAATCTCCTTTCGCATCTCCTTCAACTCTTGAAGAACACCAGAAAACTTCTGAGAGTTTGAAGAAACGGCTCTTGGCTTCCTCACATTCCTTCTTTTTCTTTTCAAGGTAGGAGATACCAGAGATTTTTCTTTTTCCTTCATGAATGATGGCTTAACAATCATATTAACATCTTTTTCATTGGAAGACATCATGCTTGGAGTATCCATAACGAATGGGTTTGTGAGAGGAAATCACAAATTGAATTCAACAAGTAGTCTTAAGATAAAAAGAGGTTTTGAGGAAGGAAAAAGGAATGTAGGGTTTCGAAACCTTTAAACAGTTTCGCACACATCCAACTCACAACCCTATAAAGAGTGGAATTGTTGATAATAGCCCTCCTTTGTTGATAGACAAGAAGAACAAAAACTAAGAAAAGAAGAAAGAAAACTTTTCTTAAAGCCTAAGAGGTACAAAATCATTGTCTCTTTTGGTCAGGCACATGAGACAAGATTTCCAAATCAACACAATCAAGTTGCGTTGTGGTGAACAACAATTTTTCCACCATTTTTCTCTTGAGAGGAATCCACAGACCTCTGTCTATCAAAACGATTCGACCATATTATCTTCTCTAATAGTCTTGGTTTATCCTTGGAAAGTAACTTCTTAGACGAAGATAACATCCTACATACCTCAGCGGTCTTTTGAGCAAGTTTAAGCTTCCTTGCTAAATGATTTGCTTTTCATTGAAGTTTGTTGACGTGCCTCAATTGGTGTTTGTACTTGTAACACCTTGAAAGTTCATGACCCTTCAGTGAACAATACGAGCACATCAAACTAGGATAAAAGTCAGCTTCTGAGATGTGCACGCATCTAGACACATGGTGGAACCTGAAACATTACAAACAGAGTTTCCAAGTAATGGGTCAATTTTTTCTTCAAGATTAGTTGGATTATCTTCTGAAAGAATATTGAGATTGATGTATGTATTCCTACAGTTATTAAAATCAACATTTTCACCAAGAAGTGCAACACTTGATTTCTCGTCTTCATTTGAATCATAGTTGTCAGACATTTCATCAAAAGTTGCAGCAAGACCTTTGTTCCCGACGTATTTTCTATGATTTGGGCACTCGTTTGCAAAATGACCAAATCCCTTACACTTAAAGCACTGAGGCATATCCTCATGAACAAATCACTTACACTTAAAGAACTGAGGCATAGTTGTCAGATATTTCATCAAAAGTTGCAGCAAGACCTTTGTTCCCGACGTATTTTCTACGATTTGGGCACTTGTTTGCAAAATGACCAAATCTAATCAGTTTCATCTGTTTCCCTGTTTTTAGTAGGAATACGATTATGAGGTTTAACTGATGCTTTAGGCTTATCTCTGGAGAACCGTTTACTTCTCTTCAACAGAAGATCCCTAAACTGTCTTGTGATCATCTAGACTGACTTGTCAAGATCTTCATCTGGTGAATCTTTCTCAGATGGATCATCTTCAGAGATATACACTTTTTTACTCTTATCAAGTAATTTAGTGTCCTTTTGTGCTTTCAACGCAACATCCTTAGTTTTGGATGAATGTTCGTGATCAAAGATCTTAAGCTTCCCAACCAGCGTATTTCTGGAGAGATTATCAAGGTTATTTCCCTCAATGATGGCATGCTTCTTAGAATCGTATCTGAATGGCAGCGATCTGAGAACTTTTATCACAATGTCATTTTCAGGAATAGTCTTACCCAAGGCAAAGGATGCATTAATAATTTCAGACACTTTCTGATTAAACTCATCAAATGTTTCTTCATCTGCCATATGAAGGTTTTCCCAATCGGAATTAAGGTTTTGAATCCTAGCTTCCTTTTCACTGGCATTACCTTCAAAAACGGTTTCTAAAATATCCCAAGCTTCTTGCGACTTAATGCAGTTTGACATATGGTGCTGAAGATTTGGGGTAATGGCATGTATAATGGCATTCAAACCGTTGGAATTTTTCTTTGCAACATTTATCTCGGAAGGGGTGTATTCACCAATAGGCTTGGGAACGTTTACATCTCCAACTGCCACGACGGGAGCATTATATCCATTAACAACATATACCCATGATTGAAAATCACGTGCTTGAAGAAAAGCTCGCATAGCAATTTTCCACCATAAGTAATTAGAGCCATCGAAGACTAGTGGTACGTTAATTGAGATAACACCTCTGTCCATAGAGTCAGATTTCCACAAACACATACTTGTAAGGTCTTAAACGTGTTTTCCTGCTTTGATACCAATTGAAAAAGTGGGGGTACAACAACTACACCGAATATTTCGCTTAGAAATCTGTATGGACAAACTCCAATATACTTTTTAGAGAATCAACTAGACAGTCAGACTCAATCTAGATAAAAAGTATATCAAAGAGTTTATATCTCAATTTCTCGATTTGATATATACTCAAGCAAATAAAAATCTGCGAGTCTTTATCAAATACTAGAGAGATAACTTGGATCGTACCAAAGACCAATATCCAAGTATCAATCATTTTAAATCAACAACCAAAAGGTTGGATATTCTAATTGATTGAACAACGCACAACCTGTGATATTTCAATTGTATAATAAAATATAATGCGGAAAAGAAATAACACAGATACCAGAATTTTGTTAACGAGGAAACCGCAAATGCATAAAAACCCCTGGACCTAGTCCAGATTGAACACACACTGTATTAAGCCGCTACAGACACAATCCTACTACAAACTAACTTCGGTCTGTACTGTAGTTGAACCCCAATCAATCTCATACTGATCCAAGGTACAATTATACTCTTACGTCTCTGATCCCAGCAGGATGCTACATACTTGATTCCCTTAGATGATCTCACCCACAACTAAGAGTTCCTACGACCCAAATTCGAATAATTTAATAAAAAAATCTGTATCACACATAAAAGTCTACGGTAATAGATAAATCCGTCTCCCACGAATATACCTACTAGTTTTGTTCCGTCTTCTGATAAATCAAGGTGAACAGGAACCAATTGATAAACCGGACTTATATTCTCGAAGAACAACCTAGTATTATCAATCACCTCACAATAATCCTAATCGACGCAGCGAAAAAGATATTGTGGAATCACAAACGATGAGAATAAGTTTTTGTGATTACTTTTCTATCTTGCCTATCGGAGATATAAATCTCAAGCCAATTATTACAATTATACTCGTAAGATAGAAGATGCAAGATCAGATCACACAACTACAAGAAAAATAGTATCGGTATGGCTTCAAAATCCCAATGAAGTCTTTAAGTCGTTAACCAGGTTATAGAAGAAGAAACCAAAGGTTAAAGGAGAATCGACTCTAGCTATGAAACTAGTATCACATGTAAGGTGTGGGGATTAGGTTTCCCAGTTGCTAGAGTTCTCCTTTGTATAGTCTTTCAAATCAGGGTTTGCAATCAATGTTAGCTTGGTAACAAAGCATTCAATATTCACCGTTAGATGAAAACCTGATTAGATTCAAGCTATTATTTCTCAACCGTTGGATCGAAAACTTAGCTTGTTACACACAAATGAAATGTCCAATTTTGGGTTTATGTAACCGTTCCCAAACATTAACATTTGTTGGTTCAATAATACTTAACCAAATGGTTAGCCATATGATCACTTTCATATCCACCATATTCTTCTTCACCATAACTAGGTCAAATGACTCAAATGAACTAGTTAGAGAGTTTTTCAATTTCTTAGATCTTATGTAACTACACAAGACACAATCGAAGAAAAAACGGTTTGATTAACTCGAATTTGTTCATGAACTTTATAGCCACGGTTTGCAAAAGCATTCCTTAGTTTATATAAATATGAGTTCAAGAACAACCGATTTTAGATATAACCTTCTCAAGTTCGCGGACTGGGTTCGCGGACTTAATCTCACGGAAGGAGTTCACAAACTCCAACAAAAATTCTCGGGTCGAGAACTTTCGCCAGTTCACGAACTTGGTTCACGCCACATTCTGTTTCTCTTGATCAACAAAGTTCGCAAACTTTAGTTCAAGGAATAAGGACTTATACATATATATGTTTCCACAATAATGCTTATATCCTACCAATGGTTATGTAATCTAAACTCTCATTTCAATCATTGAAACATTCTTAGAGGACGTTATATAGCCGTTATTCACAGACCATTTTTCGTCAGAGCAATTTTCAAAGTGATTGGAACATAACATGATATTCGTCACTAGGTAAATATGAATTTGGAAAAAGAGAAAGCTTACCAACACATATTTCCATAAATAGATAGGCGAGTTACACTCGGCTCGAAATAGCAAACGTGTATAATGAAAGTCTATATATCAAAACGACTTTTGTCTCAAGAGTAGGAGATAGAGTCGACAGACTTTTGAGTGACAGATAAGTTCAAGTCTCCACATACCTTTTAGTCGATGAAGATCCACCAGTTCCTTGAGTAGTCCTTCGTTTTATATGATGATTGTCATGGAGTCTTGAGCTCAACTACACTTTCTATCCTAGTCCGAGACCTTTAGCTATATAGGCTAGAAATCAAGACTTATAGTTTTGATCACTAACATGGACAAACATGCTTGAGATAACAATGCATGCGAGTTCGACCGAGCAATGCTCTAACAATGTGGCTCTTCAGTTTGTCTCCCACTTCTTAGATTTACTGCATTAACGTGCTCTCTTGGATTCACAAAATGTTGTGATGTAAACTTTGTTGAAGCTTCCGCTTTCATTTGATTCATATTTGTCGCCATTTGCCCCATCTGAGTTTGTAAATATCTAATAGCGTTACTAGTTTTCAACTGATTATGATCAGATTTCTATTGACTTTGTTGAAACATGGAGATGAGCATGTCAATCTTAGATTCTTCAGCTTGAGGTCTTTTTTGTGGTTGGAATTGTTGTTGTAAACCTCCTTGTTTCGCATATGGATTATGAGCTGCAGCTTGCTTATTCGCATAACTAAAATTTGGGTGATCTTTCCAACCAGGATTATAAGTATTTGGTACGGATCATACATTTCCCTTTGGTTAGGAAATATAGCATTCACCTCAACATCATCTTCATATGTAGGAATAACTATAGAAGCTATCCGTTGAACCATCCTTTCCACATTACCCATTCGTTTCTCAATATGCGATGAATCTCCCATCTCACTAACTCTTCTAACCACCGATGAATTTCTAGTATAAAATTGTTGTGTATTTGCAGCCATGATCTAGATCAAACTAGTAGCCTCCTTGATGGTTTTATTAACCAGTGCACCACTGCTAGCCGTATCAATCAAATGCCTCTCATGCGGTAATAACCCCTCATATAAGTGTGTGATAATAAGTTGTGGTAGTATCTGATGGTGTGGACAACTCGCCATCAATCTCTTGTACCTCTCCCAATAATCGTACAAAGATTCTCCAAAGATTTGTACAATGCCACTGATTTCCTTGCGAATAGCTGCAGCTTTGGAAGCAGGGAAATATTTCTCTAAAAACATCTTTTTCATTCCGGTCCATGTGGTAATACTTCCGGAAGGGAGATAATATAGCCATGATTCTGCTTGGTCCGTTAATGAAAACGGAAAAGCTTGTAAAAAAGTTGTATCATCATTATCATCGCTTTTTTTCATACTTCTTACTGTATTCTGAAACTGCTGCAGGTGTCGATTAGGATCTTCCCGGTAGTCCCTTAAACTTTGGAATCCAATGAAGAAGACTTGACTTAAGTTCCACTGTGTCAGTTAGAGTAATACACAGTGTTAGAGAATCCAAAGATGGGGATGTTAGATCTCTCAACGTTCTCCTTGGTGGAGGTGTATTTGCGCCTTCCACCATCTCCTCTGAAGGAGGTTCTTGTTGCAACTGCTGACGTGCTTGAAGTACCGTTCCTTTACGGGTTTGAATTCCGCACCTCTGGTAATCCCAATTTTTCGGTGCCAGAGTCTAAGTACCTGAAACCAAAATCTAGAAAATGATAATTAAAAACTAACAAGAAAATCTAAAAAAAAAAAGAATAAAACTAAGAAAAATAACAACTAAAGCTACCGACTGCTCCCCGGCAACGGCGCAAAAATTTGATGGTGTAGAAGCCTCAACAAATTAATAATCTTATTTCCACACAATTAACTGGTAATATAATGGAAGTAAGGATCATCACAACGAAGAGCAGTGAGTTTTAGTTGTCAAAGTGTCACAAAGGGGGGTTTGTTTTTTATTTGAATAAAGTAAATAAAAGCAATTTAAAATATTAGATTGTAAACAATAGGGAGATAGACGGTCAAGGAATCCTTCTTCGTATATAAACCGTCGATGAGTCATTTATTCGTCATTAATCATAGATTATCACCAACCATAGAAAAGCGGCTAGAGCATTGCTATTCTCTAAAGTCCTTGGGTCACTGGGTACCGAAGCGCTCGAATATCAGATTCTATTCGTCCAAACCACCAAGTAGTAGCACACTCAAGGTGTAGCTTGGTCGAATGCCTTATGTTTTGTGACTTAGGTTAATCCTAGTAGTAGTCTTAGCGCAAGTTCCACTTTCTAGTGTTGTTTCTACACGTGATTTCTCCACAGAATCCCTCTGCAAGGTTTCACGTTTTCTACTCGTGTAAGGGTTATTCAATAATTACACGGATATCCTAACCCTTTACTAGCTTTAGATTAATCAATAAACTGATTTAGTTGGCCACTAAAAAATCAATCAATCAATCATAATATTTATTCATAGTAGAAACAAACGATAATCATATGAAGAAATAAAAATAGATTCATATATTAAATCAAATCAAGTTTACAACTTAGAATTCATCCTCAATCAATAGGTTTTTAGATACTCATGGATGTAGAAACATCCATGATATACATATGAGAAAAGTAAAGAGATAACGTTACGGTTGAGAATCGCTCCGTGTGTTGTTTCTCCTCTCCAAGCTTTACAATTTCGTGACCTCTTGATGTGATATCCTTTTACATAACCTAATACCTTTTTATAGGTTTACATTGCTTGGTCTTCACGTATTTAGTTCGGTTCAAGAACCTGACCCGAAATAACGACCCCAAACGTGACCTTAGGCCTTCACAAGTATGCATACCTGTTTTTATACTTGTTAATTATGCGTACCGGTATGCGTACCTCAAATTCCAGCAGAAATTTTCGGAACTAAGGTATGCGTACCCGTTTGCATACTTTACTGTCTTCGGTATTCGATAAAAAGCTTGTTTTGGTCACAACTTCTTCGCCCGAACTCGAAATGACCTAATTCTTTTTGCATTCATTTTATATTTCAATTATATTCAAGATGGTGATGAGAAATCCTTAATTTGAATGAGTTAATATCTGTCTTTGGCCCTTCTCTTGATTTTGAACGTTTTGCTCCTTTTCGTCGCACTTCTTCCATTTCTCTTAGACTTGGACACTTGGATACTTGGAATACTTCTATTCCTAGATCGTTTTAGCACTTTGTAGCTCTTTTTTGGATGATTCATATAATATAGGCAAATAAGAGAAAACAAGAGTAATAATACGAAAATATGCAAGAATAATAGCTAAAACAAGTACGGAATGGACACTAAAATCATATGAATTATGCCCTTATCAGGGATAGTCCTATCCCATGAAAGAGTGTATTAAACTAGTTGGGTTTTTGCCCAAGAAAAGGAGAAAAACCTCTTATAGTTTGTTAATAACTTGGAGGAGAGGGACATAATAGTTTAGTAATATATTAATCTTATGGGTACTTATCTATAAGAGGGGGAAGGGGAATTATTATAAAAAGGGAAGAGTGCATACTTAGAGGAAACAATTAATCCACCATTACCTCTCATAAACCTCTCTACACCTTGGGAGTACTTTATGTGATTAGGGCTATGTAAGGACCCGCAAGCGCGTCAACGCTATTGGACCAGTCAAGAGACGATTAAGCCGCTAATGACTCGACTAATTAATATAATTTTTAATTAACAGAAATTAATCTAACAGAAATTAATCTAACAGAGATTTATATTCAACACTAGTACCGCTGGGTAGATCTTGAAAAGTTACGCGGAATGGACTACTCGAACGTGTCATTCGGATACCGGACAAAGAAGATGTCTTCAGATATGTACGAAGGGCAAAAATGTCATGTCTTATCAAAACTGCTTGGCTGCCCTTATCTTTTACCTGGGTGCTTTAATCATTTCTGTTGGCCTTGTCACCACTCCACGTGTCGAAGAGAAATCATTTATCTTATTCTTCTTATTTCTTCTTCTCTCGTTCTTCTTCTTCTTCATCATCTTTCTTCTTTTCTTTTCTTCTCATCTCTTCTTTGATTCTCTTCTGTTGAGAGTTTGTGAGTCGTGCGTACGGATTTACTAAGCACAATCATTAGATGAAGAAGGGGTGATCGTTCTGTAGAACTTTAATGAAGAAGATGGTGTTGACAAAGAATCGATAAAAGGTAATTTAGGGTTTCGAATTGATTGAAGTTGTTTTATGATTTTGATGTGATTTGTTATAAACGAATAGATTACGGATAGGTTCGTGTTTAATTAAAGTTTAGATGGTTCTATAGGGTTTAATTTTAATTAGGATGTTAATCGAATCAAGTTAGAGTTTTCTTGAGTTGAATTGGAATTCGAAATAGATAATAATTAAGAAGGAATCAGATATGGGTTTAGTTAATTAAAGCAAGAGTTTTGGTTCAACTGATATTTTGAAGTGGTTTTGATGTTAACTGGGAAGTTAGGGTTTGAAGATCTGAACTAGAGGTTGAATTGAAGTTGATGAGGAATTTAGATTTGATTCTCGTGTTAAGATGGTGATTGTGACAATTAGATGTATGTTTAGGAATTGCAGATGGGTCTGGTTGTTTGATTACTGGGATGAATTTTCCACAATTTTTTCAATAAATTTTTTTCTCTCTCCTATATTTGCTCTGGCGATTTTAGGGTTTCACATTTTTTTAATTTTTTTTCTGCGCTTTCAACTTGGATCACCTCTTTAGTGATTCGAGATGGGGGATCAACCTGATCCTTCCCAAACCAAGATGTTAACTTATGCTGATTGTTTAAAAAAT
The DNA here is from genome assembly GCF_003573695.1 of Papaver somniferum. Taxonomy (NCBI): domain Eukaryota; kingdom Viridiplantae; phylum Streptophyta; class Magnoliopsida; order Ranunculales; family Papaveraceae; genus Papaver; species Papaver somniferum. Next base: position 188,984,483 of record NC_039360.1, on the reverse strand, counting down.
AAGTAACAGTTACCTACAACTTCAGTTGATTTAAGCACATTACCAAACCCTACTAAGAAAGATGGCAAGCATGTTGTTGTCTTACAAGAGGCGTTTTATTTGGAAGGACGCGAGATTTGGCAGTTTAGCCTTGGTCGCTTAGATTTCAAAGGAATCAATTTTAATGATACAAAGAAAACCCTAGAGCAACAATGGCAGCTTGGTGATGGCCGAGTTCAGTTTGTTTCTCTGAATAGGGGTTTCTTTATTGTCAAGCTGAAGTCACAAGATGATAAGAACAAGATTTTTGAAGCTGAATCATGGATGGTTGATCAACAAAAGTTAAGTTTAATGGAGTGGTACCCTAGTTTTGACGCTGATAGACGGAGAACTTCTCACGCTACAGTTTGGGTTAAGTTCCCTGGTTTACCTATGGAATTTTTGATCGGAAAAACTTTGCTAGGTATGGCAAAATCTGTGGGAACTCCTATAGTGGTGGATAAACGCACATTGGCTCATGAATATGGTTACTTTGCTTCAGTTTTGATTGATATCAATTTTGCTGAACATGATATGGATTCAATTCATGTTTCAGTGGGAGGATTGGACTTTTGGAAATCTATTGATATTCCTAAGAAACCTAAATTTTGTTCGAAGTGTAATATTGTTGGACATGCTGATTCAGAATACAAGCACAAGCACAAAAACAATAATAATTCAGGGCAGCTATAGATTTCAACTAATGTACAACAAGGCACGCAGGTAACTAATAAGGAGAATGGTGGTGGTTCTATCACTAGTGATGTGAATGCTTGGCAAGAAGCTAAACGTAAGAAAGGGAAGAAATCTCCTAACATTCCTGTCATCCCTGAATATGTACGTAGGTAGCCAACCAGATTGCAAAATGTTGTTGTTCAAAGCCAACCCGCTATTGTTCATGGCCAGCATATGGTTGTGCATGGCCAGAATGTTAATGATACTTCAGCGAATTCTATTCAGGAGGAATGTGAGATTACATCGCGAACCCAGTCCGCGAACTTGAGCAGGTTATATCTAAAACCGGTTGTTCTTGAAATAATGTTTATTTAAACTAAGGAATTCTTTTGCAAACCGTGGCTATAAAGTTCATGAACCGATTCGAGTGAATCAAACTGTTTTTGCTTCGATTGTGTCTTGTGTAGTTACATAAGATCTAAGTAATTGAAGAACTCTCTAACTAGTTCATTTGAGTCAGTTGAACTAGTTATGGTGAAGAAGAATATGGTTGATATGAAAGTAATCATATGGCTAACCATTTGGTTAACTATTGTTGAACCAACAAATGTTAATATTTGGGAACGGTTCGTAAACCCAAAATTGAACATGTCATTTGTGTGTAACAAGCTAAGTTTTCGATCCAACGGTTGAGAAATATTATCTTGAATCTAATCAGGTTTTCATCTAACGGTGAATATTGAATGCTTTGTTACTAAGCTAACATTGATTGCAAACCCTGATTTGAAAGTGTATATAAGGGAGAACTCTAGCAACTGGGAAACCTAATCCCCACACATTATGTGTGATTCTAGTTCTGCTAAGCTAGAGTCGATTCTCTTTTAACCTTTGGTTTCTTCTTCTAAACTAGGTTAACGACTTAAAGACTTCATTGGGATTGTGAAGCCAGACCGATACTACTTTTCTTGTAGTTGTGTGATCTGATCTTGCATCTTCTATCGTACGAGTACAATTGAAATAATTGGCTTGAGATTTTATATCTCCGATAGGCAAGATAAAAAAGTAATCACAAACAAACTTCGTCTCATCGTTTGTGATTCCGCAATATCTTTTTTCTCTGCGTCGATTAAGATTATTGTGAGGTGATTGATAATACTAAGTTGTTCTTCGGGAATATAAGTATGTTATTATTGATTGGTTCCTGTTCACCTTGATTTATCAAAAGACGAAACAAAACACGTAGGTATATTCGTGGGAGACGGATTTATCTATTATCGTAGACTTTTCTGTATGATACGGATTTGTTTATTAAAGTCTTCGACTTTGGGTCGTAGCAACTCTTAGTTGTGGGTGAGATCAGCTAAGGGAATCAAGTACGCAGTATCCTGCTGGGATCAGAGGCGCAGGAGGATAACTTTACCTTGGATCAGTGTGAGATTGATTGGGGTTCAACTACAGTCCAGACCGAAGTTAGTTTGGAGTAGGCTAGTGTCTGTAGCGGCTTAATACAGTGTATGTTCAATCTGACTAGGTCCCGGGGTTTTTCTGCATTTGCGGTTTCCTTAACAAAATTCTGGTATCTGTGTTATTTCAATTTGCATTATATATGTATATATAATTGAAATAATACAGGTTGTGCGTTTTTCAATCAATTAGAATATCCGACCTTTTGGTTGTTGATTTGAATTAATTGACACTTGGATATTGGTCTTTGGTACCATCCAAGTTATCTCTCTTTGATAAAGACTCGCATATTTCTATTTGCTTGAGTAAAGATCAAATCGAGAGACTGAGATATAAACTCTTTGATATACTTTTTATCTAGATTGAGTCTGAATAAAGTATATTGGAGTTCGTCCATACATATTGCTAAGAGAAATATTGGGTGTGGTTGTTGTACCCCCACTTTTTCAATTGGTATCAGAGCAGGCAAACACGTTCAAGACCTTACAAGTTTGTGTTTGTAGCGATCTGAGGATGGACGATACCAGAAATAAAAGCTCTGTCTTGTCTAATTCTATTAAAGAAAAAGATTCCTCAATCTCGAATATAGACGAACCATGTGTTCCAACAAGACAGACATGCTCAAACATAAGTATTTCTGATTACCCTTGAAAAGAGTCTATCTCTCTAAATGAATGGGAAACAGCTGAAAAGAGTGTCTTGATTCTAAATCTTGCTAGAATCCAAGCTGATAAATTTAATCGGTTAAAACACCATGTCGATGTTCAAAGAAAATACTGAAGATCATTCTTCATGTATGACTCCTGAGGCTCGCCTCAAAAAAGATGCATTGGAAATTGAACATCGCTTGAGTAAACTCTCTATTCAAGGATGCTCTAAGCAGTCTAATATACCAAGCACTTCTGCTACGCCTGAAAACCTTCCAGCTCCAGAAGTAAAATTGGAATCCCTTCCTGTTAAAAAGAATGTGTCTGAATTTCCCATTGATCAAGGATGTTCCACATCACATAGAAGGAAGAAATCTCCTAACGAGGTTGTTAAGACTACCTTGCATAATCACACTTGTGATCAGAAAGTATGCCTGTTTTGTGATACAAAAGGCTCTGCTAAACAAAAAGGAAATTTTAGGTTGAATAAAACCTCCTTGGTTCAACTTCAACACGCCTTAGACTTAATTCTCAAAGGTGTAACTGACATTCGTATGTCTAAACCAGTTGGTTTTTCGTACTTATCATGTGTACGTTACCAGGAAGGTCAGTTCAATGAGTTCCTCAAATGCTCTAAAGCAGAATAGGAGTCTTAATAAGAATCGTCCAAGGAAAGATCATGTCGTTTCCTTTGGAAATAACATTTCCCTTAATGTGAACAAAATTCCAGAAAAAAGAAGAAAATTGATGATATGAGAAATAACCTGATGGAGATGATTGAAGGATATAAAGAAATTGTCGACAGGTTGTCATCCTCCTCAAGTCAAAATTCTTCTGGTAAGAACTCTAACTATGTCTCGTATTTTAACGACAGTAAGTTTTATGATATTTTCTCACATAAAAAGGGATCTCTTTCTAGATTTAGAAGGAAAAACAGACTTGATCAAAACACAATTCTCTTAATGAGCTCAGTGCTCATACTTGTGCCAATTAATCACAAGAGCTGACTGGGTTCGCAAAAGCATTCCTTAGTTTATATAAACATGAGTTCAAGAACAACCGATTTTAGATATAACCTGCTCAAGTTCGTGGACTAGGTTCGCGGACTTAAGATCACGGAAGGAGTTCACAAACTCCAGCAGAAATTTTCGTGTCGAGAACTTCCGCCAGGTCGCGGCCTGAGTTCGCGGGCTTGGCTCACGCCACATTCTGTTTCTCTTGATCAACAAAGTTCGCAAACTTTAGTTAAAGGAATAAGGACTTATACATATATGTGTTTCCACAACAATGCTTATATCCTACCAATGGTTATGTAATCTAAACTCACATTTCAATCATTGAAACATTCTCAGAGGACATTATATAGTCGTTATTCACAGACCATTTTTCGTCAGAACAATTTCCAAAGTGCTTGAAACATAACATGACATTCGTCACTAGGTAAAGATGAATTTGGATAAAGCGAAAGCTTACCAACACATATTTCGAGAAATAGATAGGCGAGTTACACTCGGCTCGAAATAGAAAATGTGTATAATGAAAGTCTATATATCAAAACAACTTTTGTCTCAAGAATAGGAGATAGAGTAGATATACTTTTGAGTGACAGATAAGTTCAAGTCTCCACATACCTTTTAGTCGATGAAGATCCACCAGTTCCTTGAGTAGTCCTTCGTCTTGTATGATGATTTCCATGGAGTCTTGATCTCAACTATACTTTCTTTCCTAGTCCGAGACCTTTAGCTATATAGGCTAGAAATCAAGACTTATAGATTTGATCACTAACATTGACATACATGCTCGAGATAGCAACGCATGCTAGTTCGACTGAGAAATGCTCTAACAATCTCCCCCTTTGTCAATTTTAGTGGCAAAACTATTAATACATATGGAATACAAAAAATAAATAAATTAACTTTTGTAGCTCATATTCCACATGCCTAATCTTTAACATTACTCGAAATCTTCGTCACTTCCAAGTACTCCAATGATCCCAAAGGTTGTAAGTTTAACGTCATCGTTGTTGAAAATCCGTAGCTATAACAACAAGAAAACAATAGTCCTCAAGCATTGTTATATACAGTGTCATAGTATCATTACACAGCGTCAAAGTCAAATTGTATCACAACTACAACAACGATACTATGGTGATATGTATCACTCCCCCATTAGTCAATACTCCATCTCACATGGAAACCACTCCCCTTACATAATGATCCGAAAACCATATGTATTTGTAGTATGAACTACATATTAATTCCCCCCCTTTTTGTCAATAAAATTGGCAAAGGTACAAGAACGGGATCCTAATGAAATTTCCGAAAGAGACATTGCTTGACCAAAAGAAAGCAAAAGTATATCATCTTATTTAGATGCAATCATAAAGCCGAAGCTAAATGCATTCATCAAGGAGTTTGTAAAGATGCAAGATAACCCCTAAAATATTCCACAGCCGCACTCCTCACAAAGATTTGGAAATTAAGCACAAGTTCAAAAGAACTCTTTCCCATAAAATGTCATTCCCGAAAGAACAACAAGAGCGACCTTATTTTCGAAAGAAAAGAAGGATTTCTTTGGACATAAAAAATCACATACAAGTATGAATTTGAATCCAAAATATTCAATTAAACTAACCACAAGAGAACCCATGATTAATTTAGTCGACAAGTGCTCAACATAAGTGAACTTATTGAGACTCAAAATATACAATTAGATTAATCACAAGATAACCCATAAATAATCTAATCGAAATACACAATCAAAGTAATCACAAAAGTAATCAATTTAATTGGTCGTGCTCGACATAAGAAAACTTATGGAGCAACAACTAAATAACCAAACAAGATGATCAATTTAGTTGAAAATGCTCGGCATAAAGTACCTTACGGAACAACAACATATCTAATCATGAAAATAATCAACTTGGTCGTTCAACGCTCAACATAAGACACTTTACGGAGCCTCACAGTAATACATAAAATATGGATCAGGGAAGATCAAATACTGCGGAATACACAAGGATCCATTCTATTTTCCATCACCATTTGGACAATGACATACAATAGACATAATCCTTGAAAACAAAAGATTTTAACCTATCTTTCATCAAAATTGACATAATAGGCTTAACTTTTGTATTTGTCAAAAGTCTATTCATTCTTTTATCGATATATGCATATACGATAGACTTTACTTTTGACAAGGTATGAGACAATCATAGTTCACGGACACAAACACACACATCCCATAACAATATTGCAATATATAAACCCATTAAGATTAATACTGCAAAAATCATCTTCCAAACAAATTTAGAATTTAAACCAATAAATCTAAAAACATGAAGATGAAAACGTTGGACATAGCTATGTATAATCACAATAATGGCTATTCCAAACTGTAGTTATTCTTCGAATAAAAACAAGAAAATAGAAGATTTACTAGGCAAATAAAATAAATTAACAAGCTAGGGAACAAAACCAGACTCCAGTGCGATGGCCGAACACGAACTAAGGTCAAATAGACGGTTCAGGATCCTCACGAGTCTTGGCATCTTTGAGCTTGTGATTAGCAGCATCCATTGCATCTTCAGAGAAGATATTCTATTTATCAAGATCATTGATGTGAGATTTTATGAGACCAAGGTCATTTGAAACCTTTTTCAACTCAGTTTTCAACGCATCAAGACTTTTCGGAGTATCAACGAGCTGCAGTTTAGCTTCCTCAAAATACTTAAGAAAGTCATGGACCACTTCAGTAGAAATCATATCATCCTTCTCAACATTCTCATGAGTATACTCATAGTAACACGAGGCATTGGGATGATTTTCATCTACAAGGGTTCTTTTCTTCCTCCATTCGGATTGAAAACAAATTCCTTTATCAAGAAAGACTTTAGAAAAATCACACGATTGTGAAGAGGACGACATTCTTGATAAACCAAAATAACCTAGAGTATGCAAACGTGAATCAGAGGTTTGGTATGTATATGGTTTCTTAGGGAAGAAGACCTTTAGGGTTTGCAAACCGTTGACTCGTGATGGTAACCCGTGTACACATACGAATACAACATGGCCCATAAAGAATAAAAAAACAAAAGAACTTTTGCTACATGAGAATCCATAAATGGCTCAATAAATTCCTTACCGTAAGAGTAATTTAGAACACAAGTGTAGCAGACCACAAAGCTGCAAAAGAATTTCAAAAAGAGAGAAACGATACTAGACAACACAATACTTTTTAGACAATATTTTCTGCAAACACTAGTTTAGCTATAAACGATAAGAGGATAGCTCACCTATGCAGAACACCAAATTGCCATAGTATACCTGATTTTTACACATCTTGCTCAACAGGATTTTTATGAGCAGGTTTTTAACCCTTGTGATTAATTAGCACAAGTATGAGCTCTGATCTCATTAAAAGAACTGTGTTTATGATCGAGTCTCTTTTTCCTTCTGAATCTAGAAAGAGATCCCTTTTTATGTGAGAAATTATCATAAAACTTACTGTCGTCAAAATACGAGACATAGTTAGAGTTCTTACCAGAAGAATTTTGACTTGAGGAGGATGACAACTTGTTGACAATTTCTTTATATCCTTCAATCATCTCCATCAGGTTATTTCTCATATAATTAATTTTTCTTTTTTCTTCTGGAATTTCGTTCACATTAAGGGAAATGTTATTTCCAGAGGAAACGACATCATCTTTCCTTGGACTATTCTTGTTAAGACTACTATTCTGCTTTAGAGCATTTGAGGAACTCATTGAACTGACCTTCCTGGTAACATACACAGGGTAAGTACGAAAACCAACTGGTTTAGACATACGAATGTCAGTTACACCTTTGAGAATTAAGTCTAAGGTGTGTTGAAGTTGAACCAAGGAGGTTTTATTCAACCTAGAGTTTCTCTTTTGTTTAGCAGAGCCTTTTGCATCGCAAAAAAAGGCATACTTTCTGATCACAAGTGTGATTAGGCAAGGTAGTATTAACAACCTAGTTAGGAGATTTCTTCCTTCCATGTGATGTGGAACATCCTTGATCAATGGGAAATTCAGACACATTCTTTTTAACAGGAAGAGATTCCAATTTTACTTCTGGAGCTGGAAATTTTTTAGGCGTAGCAGAAGTGCTTGGTATATTAGACTACTTAGAGCATCCTTGAATAAAGAGTTTACTCAAGCGATGTGCAATCTCCAAAGCATCCTTTTTGAGGCTAGCCTCAAGAGTCATACATGAAGAATGATCTTCAATATTTTCTTTGAATTTGCAGTCTCATATTACACCAAGCAGAACATCGACATGGTGTTTTAACCTATTAGATCTATTAGCTTGGATTCTAGAAAGATTTAGAATCAAGACACTATCTTCAGTTGTTTCCCGTTCATTTAGAGAGATAGACTCTTTTGAAGGGTAATCGGAAATACTCATGTCGGAGCCTGTCTGTCTTGTTGGAACACATGGTTCGTCTATATTCGAGATTGAAGAACCTTTCTCTTTAATAGGATTAGACAAGACAAAGCCATTATTTCTGGTGATGCATTTATCAGAGATACTATCGTCCATCCTCAGACCGCTACAAACACAGACTTGTAAGGTCTTAAACGTGTTTGCCTGCTCTGATACCAATTGAAAAAGTGGGGGTACAACAACCACACCCAATATTTCGCTTAGAAATCTGTATGGACAAACTCCAATATACTTTCTAGAGAATCAACTATACAGTCAGACTCAATCTAGATAAAAAGTATATCAAAGAGTTTATATCTTTATCTCTCGATTTGATATATACTCAAGCAAATAGAAATCTGCGAGTCTTTATCAAATACTAGAGAGATAACTTGGATGGTACCAAAGACCAATATCCAAGTGTCAATCAATTTAAATCAACAACCAAAATGTCGGATATTCTAAGTGATTGAACAACGCACAACCTGTGGTATTTCAATTATATAAAAAAATATAATGCGGAAAAGAAATAACACAGACACCAGAATTTTGTTAACGAGGAAACCGCAAATGCAGAAAAACCCCGGGATCTAGTCCAGATTGAACACACACTGTATTAAGTCGCTACAAATACTATCCTACTCCAAACTAACTTCGGTCTGGACTGTAGTTGAACCCCAATCAATCTCACACTGATCCAAGGTACAGTTATGCTCCTACGTCTCTGATCCCAGCAGGATGTTATGTACTTGATTCCCTTAGCTGATCTCTCCCACAACTAAGAGTTGCTACGACCCAAAGTCGAAGACTTTAATAAACAAATTTGTATCACACATAAAAGTCTACGGTAATAGATAAATCCGTCTCCCACGAATATACCTACGACTTTTGTTCCGTCTTTTGATAAATCAATGTGAACAGGAACCACTTGATAAACCAGACTTATATTCCCGAAGAACAACCTGGTATTATCAATCACCTCACAATAATCTTAATCGACGCAGGGAAAAAAGATATTGTGGAATCACAAACGATGAGATGAAGTGTTTGTGATTACTTTTCTATCTTGCCTATCGGAGATATAAATCTCGAGCCAATTATTACAATCGTACTCGTAACCATAGAAGATGCAATATCAGATCACACAACTACAAGAAAATTAGTATCGGTCTGGCTTCACAATCCCAATGAAGTTTTTAAGTCGTTAACCTGGTTTTAGAAGAAGAAACCAAAGGTTAAAGGAGAATCGACTCTAGCTATGCAACTAGTATCACACGTAAGGTGTGGGGATTAGGTTTCCCGGTTGCTAGAGTTCTCCCTTATATAGTCTTTCAAATCAGGGTTTGCAATCAATGTTAGCTTGGTAACAAAGCATTCAATATTCACCGTTAGATGAAAACCTGATTAGATTCAAGCTAATATTTCTCAACTGTTGGATCGAAAACTTAGCTTGTTTCACACAAATGAAATTTTCCTATTTTGGGTTTATGTGGCCGTTCCCAAACATTAAAATTTGTTGGTTCAACAATAGTTAACCAAATGGTTAGCCATATGATCAGTTTCATATCCACCATATTCTTCTTCGGTACTATAACTAGTTCAAATGACTCAAATGAACTAGTTAGAGAGTTGTTCAATTGCTTTGATCTTATGTAACTACACAAGACACAATGAAGCAAAAACGGTTTGATTCACTCGAATCGGTTCATGAACTTTATAGCCACGGTTTGCAAAAGCATTCCTTAGTTTATATAAACATGAGTTCAAGAAAAACCGATTTTAGATATAACCTGCTTAAGTTCGCGGACTGGGTTCGCGGACTTAAGCTCATGGAAGAAGTTCACAAACTCCAGCAGAAATTCTCGGGTCGAGAACTTCCGACAGTTCGCGGACTGAGTCTGCGGACTTGGCTCACACCACATTCCGTTTCTCTTGATCAACAAAGTTCGCAAACTTTGGTTCAAGGAATAAGGACTTATACATATATGTGTTTCCACAACAATGTTTATATCCTACCAATGGTAATGTAATCTAAACTCTCATTTCCATCATTGAAACATTCTCAGAGGACGTTATATAGCCGTTATTCACAGACAATTTTTCGTCAGAGCAATTTCCAAAGTGATTGAAACATAACATGACATTCGTCACTAGGTAAAGATGAATTTTGCTAAAGCGAAAGCTTATAAACACGTATTTTGAGAAATAGATAGGCGAGTTACACTCGGCTCGAAATAGCAAATGTTTATAATGAAAGTCTATATATCAAAACGACTTTTGTCTCAAGAATAGGAGATAGAGTAGATATACTTTTGAGTGACAGATAAGTTCAAGTCTCCACATACCTTTTAGTCGATGAGGATCCACCAGTTCCTTGAGTAGTCCTTCGTTTTGTATGATGATTTCCATGGAGTCTTGAGCTCAACTACACTTTCTATCCTAGTCCGAGACCTTTAGCTATATAGGCTAGAAATCAAGACTTATAGTTTTGATCACTAACATTGACAAACATGCTTGAGATATCAACGCATGCGAGTTCGACCGAGAAATGCTCTAACACGGTCCTTTCAAGACACTACGAGGGATGGGTGAATAATTTTTTAAATTCCTCCACAATAATGCTTGGAGAAACATTGAATTAACATAAGATTCAATTTTCATTAAGCCTTTAGAAACGCTGGAGTCTACAACCAAGGAGTCTAAGTTGGAGAACAATGAACCCAAGAACAGACTACCAACAGGAAGCCTCTCACCTTTATCCATCTTAATATCAAAAGGAATCACAAACAGTTTCAAAAATTGTCCGCTTCCTTAAAGCACATCCTTTTACAACCACAAAGATAAGAAAACAGAAATGGTTAATGTACCATCAGCAGGCCTTTCAGGAACTTTATCTCTTGGACACCAGTATCTCAGCCATTGGGCATAACATCATTTGCCGGAGGATTTATTAAAGTCATGCATCTTGGCTGTCAGAGTTTTGGACATCGCACTTTCTTCTGCTGACATTCTCTCCAGGAAGATTAACTGTAACGGGAAGATGCAACAAGACTTCCACGTCCTCCAAAGTGATGGTGAATTCTCCCCATCTGCATACAAAGGTGTGAGTAGTAATACACCAGAGATAGCAAGGCTATTATACCTCGTACGTCATGATAAACAAACAGGTCTCCAGCTGCTCGAATGGCCTCTATTACTTGTGCACGACCCAACACGGCTCGAAAGTGATCATGACCTAGCATATGTCTCTCCCATCTAGAAAATTCTGCTAAAGGTTTTCGGGAAAGCTTAAATTCTATAAGTGAAGATGAATAGTGTCCACCTTGCAGACAGAATCGAATTATCGCTTGAGGAGACACCAACTTTCGCTGAGTAATTTCTATGGGATTCACAAGAAGGCGAAATGCAGAACCTGGGAGACGTTTTTCGGGTCTGTACTGAATTGCGAAGAAGTCATCTTCCGTGTTTGGAGTGTTCTTAATTACATATACTTATTCCTCTTCTCCATCAATAGAAATGTCATCATAGCTGGAATTGGACATCCCTCCAAAGTAGATGTGACGTCCATACAACACTTCTACTTCAATATATCATTCATACAAGATACAAAATTCAACAAAGCAATGAATCACGCAATAACGGAATAATAAGGATGCACACATCAACTTATATTAAATGGTAACAATCCAATTCTTACATGTTTACAATTTCACTAATAGTAGTGATTATAACGCAAAAGCTTCGAGAACTTGCTCGTTTCTGCAAAGACGAGCAAAGTTCATTTTTCAAAAAATCAAAACTTGATTTTATACGAAACCGTGAACAACTCACGTAAATTTTATTGTGTGAGCATCCACTAATTTTTCAGAGTTGAACAGACATCTGTTTCAAAATTGTGAAAGCTCACATAAACATATTATTTCATCGCAAATAATTGTTTATTTTCAACGATTGTTCAAAAATCAAAATTTGATTTTTACAAAACAAAAAATTGTTTTAGACGTGAATAATTCCTGCAATTTTTTTTCTCTCGAACGAGCATCCGCCTATGGAACGAAAGTATATTCTATTTTTGTGAAAGTCCGCATATTCAAAGTAAAATTTTGTTTTCATGAAAACTCATAGACAAAATTTTCTTCACTACAATTAGATCATGTCTATTCAAAATATATATATTGTTCGTTTCTTAAACTAACGGACGGAAGGATGTTCGTTTGCTAAAGCAAACTTTTGTGAAAACTCATGCATGCATATATACATATATGGAATTTTTGTTTTTTTATAAAACAAATCATGAACGAACGATTAAATTTTTATTTTTAATTTTACCTGGTCGGTGCCACCGACCGGAAGGTGATCGGGGAAGGGAGCTTCGGCGTTTTTTTTTCTTCATTTTCCCCTACTGCTCGGACGAGAAGGAGGTGGGAGAAGAAGGTGGTCGGCCAATTAAACAAAAGGGTTTTCCGTCCCTTTTATAACAATTTTATTTCCAAAAACCTAATTAAACAAGGATTTTCTTTTTGGGCCCGGGCCCGTAAGTGCTAAACCGACCAAAATTGGACGCTCGATCACCCAAATCAGCAGTGCCTCATCTCTCCACACTCACTGGACGACGCTCTATCATACATCCAGGGTTACAATTCAAGCTATTGCTCGCACGTGACATCACTGGAGCAAATCGAGAATTTTGGTAATATGTTTTACGACTAAGTTAAATTGTCTATTTCGTTTATAATCAGAAAAATCACCATCCAGTGCTTACTGTGGAACATTATTGTTCCTCACTAAGCAGGGGACTTAATGTTGATGGTGGATTTTCGACAAAGGATAAAATCGTAAAATCATGATTTTGCATATTTCTGACACGACTTCAGACATTTATGTGAAACTCATATTTTAGGATTCGTGAAAGCTCATTCACAATCTCTGACTAAGTGTACACCCTCTCAGAGTATGCATAAATATGTGATGCTTAAATCCTCTCAACTGAGCTTTCAACACTTCACATATTTCATCAATACTTTTGTATAGGAATCAATAATGATTGGACGACTCCTAGACATATTTCATGCTAGTATATAGTGTTAACGTCTTCAGGATGTCTGAATGTTCCCTGACTATACAGGATTAATATTCAAAACGAGTATGATGTCTCTATCATCTCATACCTCGATTCTCGAATAAACGCTCCTATACATATTGCATGCTAGTATAGAGCCATTCATAGATTAATTCTAACGCAACATTCATCAATTGAATTCCTAAAAAAATATTCTATTTTATCTCATTACTACGTTTCATGGCTAATTCTCAACTGAATTCCATGGATTATTAATAAATATTCACCATTCGGGCATTTAGGTCAGCACCGAGTAAGCCCCGAGAAAATGGTGCGAGTGTACTTAATTATAATGCACGAACAAACACCTAAAATATGCATAAGTGAGTACCCAAATGCATAAACGAGTATTCAAAAATATGGATGAACGGGGAAACCTATGCAAAATAGGAAAGGAAAATAATAATAAAATAATAAAAGAGAGGCGCGCACAGGACCAGGCCCACCGACCGGCCGGTCATGCAGCCGTGGTTGGTCCCACGCCTCCCCTTTTATTTTTATCTTATTTTGTTATGTTCTTCATCTCATGAAAACTCATTTGTTTGAGTAAACTTCCTCATTTGAGCAAAACTCCTAGTTTCTCCATATTTCCTCACACGATGAAAAATCTAGAATACAAAACATAGTTTGGCTAATTTAACCTGGATAAAAAGTGGTCAAGATTTTCCTAGAAAAAGATAAATCTACGGTCATAGTTTGTTCAGCTTTAATGTTAGTATAAATGTTTTATTAATTGGTGATTGCTCATAATTAATGGTTTATTAATTTTTTATTTCTCTTAATTAATCTAATAAATACATATTCCATTAATTGCTTAAATGTAATTATTAGTGTTTAATTAAGTCATATCTCATTAATTACTTATGATGAATGATTTATTAAATTTTTATTTTCCTTGATTAATATAATAAATACATAATTTCATTATTAAATAACTTTTACTAAAAATTATATCAATAGAAACTATTAATGATGGTTGTGATTGGGAATAAAAATTAATGTAACGGCCAAAATTTTGTTATGTCATAATAATTGTCATGTTAAAAATGATAGTAAATAAATTATACTATTAATAGTTATATAAATACATTTTTATTAATTAATACTTAGATTTTTTTGTATCTTTCTCTTTTTGATTTTTTTTGTTATTTTAAATAAAAATTACTCCAGGACAGGTTCTTTCAAGAAGTCAGTTGGCACACGATACACAAGTTGTGTGCTAACCCCTCTCTGAAGAGCAACCCCTACTCTATGGAAAAGAAAATTTCCAACACTAACATTAGCATCATGACTAGCTGAGAAAGTACGCAATCTCTTAAGAAAGTCGATAGTCTCATCACCCAGTCCACCCAAAGTGGTGAAAGCTAAGGTGCCAAAACCGAAACCCTGAGCATTACATTTCTCCAGGTACTTATTACGCTTGAGGGAAACAACTTTTTCAATGGATTGACCAGGCACAAAGGAACGAACACCATTTCCTGTGAAGGGGGAAACAACAGTGACATCAAGGCACACATCACGACCATTGTCCTAGTTATAAACCATTATGTCCGCCGGAAGAAGACCAGAGCCATTGTTAGAGATAAGTCTGAAATCAACCTCTTTCCCTGCCGGAACTCCCAACCGATAACATATATCCGCAATAATGTCACGAAGAAGGTCATGTCTGAATTTCAAGCCCAGATCATTTTTGCAGTGCAATGCGTGATCCCCAAACTTATCCATCGCAGACGAGCAACTAGGGAAAACCCCATCCTCTTCAAAGAAAGGAATCCCAAGCCTATACTTGAGGATTGCACTGAAGTGTCTCGGGACGATTTTCTGTCCCAAGCCTTCAATGGGTATTGCCAATAGGAAATCTTGAGCATGCTGGTCACGGTTGCATTTCCATAATGCGCTATCACGGTCTGTCATCTGGAAGCTGGTAGGCATCGAACTAACCACAATATCTAAGTAAATAGTTGCGAGGGAACTCATAGAGTGGACAGGTGCAACATCTTCTAAACCGGGTGTAGAAATGAAGGCACTACAAGCTGTGTTAAAGTCATGTAAGGCATTAGAAAAGCAAGAACCAGCAGGATCAATACCTAAATGTCTCAGAATGGATCTCTGTAAGGCAAAGGTCTGGAGGCAGAAAACAAGGTAACAGTAAGTGTGTGTATCAGACATAGAATATGTACCCAAACCACCATACTTGAGAGGAAGAGTAACAAGCCTATTTTGTAAAAGCCCATAACCCGGACCATCGCCCGTGATTAATCGACGCAAAAATTGGAAAATATGAGTATCAAAGGTTTCTGCAGCCGAGTCTATAAAACCAGGCATGGTAGTTCTCAAGGTAAAATACAATCTTGAGACTCCAGTGCAGTTCCTGAGAAGCAGCAATTCGCATTGAGGATCCTCTAATTTTCTAACAGCCTCCATCAAAATAGTAAATACTTTTATTTTAAAATTATTCTACTAATAATATTTTTTACACGTCGGTGGTGGGGAGCCTAGCAACAAGCTGGGCGCCAACACTTTTTTGAATAGCAATTCCAATTCAATGAAAAAGAGCATCGCCTATCTTACAGTTCGTATCATGGATTATAAGGAAGTTTCTTAATCTGTTCATAAAAGAAATTGTGTCTTCCCCTAATTCCCCTAAAGTTGAGAAAGCGAGTACGCCAAATCCATAACCATGGTCAGTGCACTTATCAAGGTATTTGTTTCGTTTACGAGTGATTGCCATGGAGATTGCGTGTCCGGGAGTAAAGTTGCGTGTGCTAGCACTTGTAAAGGGAGAGACACCCGTGACATCAAAACATACATCCTTTCCATACTCCCAGTTGAGCACAAGGATGTCAGCCGGTTTAAGATCTTTGGGTGAAGTAGATCGTAAACTTAAGGAAGCTTCTTTTCTGGAAGGTACCCAGGCTTTGTAACATATATCTGAAAAGACATCTCTCACCCCATCGTGTCGGTATTTGTTCCCCACATCTTTGGCACAGTGGACGGCATGGTCACCATAGATGTCCATAGGCTTGTCACAACAAGAGCAATAAGAGTCAGCTCCAAAGAGAGGAATGTCGAGGCGGTATAGGAGTACTGCACGAAATTGCCTGGGGCCAATAGATTGACCAAGCCCTGGAATAGGAATGTATTTGAGAAAGTCCAAAGAGTGAGGAAGTCGGTTGTTGTGCCATAAGAAAAGGTCTCTCTCTGTGAAGGAACAGGTAGTTGGCATATTTTCAGCGATAACACCAAAGTATTTAGCTGTCAGTTGGTGCATAAACTGGGGGGCAACTTCGTTGATTTTGAAGTAGGAAGGATAACTGCCAATGGCCTGTGTGTATGCAAGGAGAGCACAATTGTAGTTGGCGCAGGCTTCTAGTGAATCCGTGCAGGCTAAGATAGAATTCTGTAGATGTTGCGTTTGAATGCAAGATGAAAGGTAGCATTATGCACTAGCATCAGTCATCGTGAGGACGCCGAGCCCACCAAGTTTCATTGGCAGTGTTGCAACGCGTTGTTGTCTAGCACCGAATCCAGATCCATCTCCAACTACTATATTCCGTAGATAGTGCATGAGGTGCATGTCGAAGATCGAAGCTGCAAGGAGAGCACAATTGTAGTTGGCGCAGACTTCTAGTGAATCCGTGCAGGCTAAGATGGAATTCTGTAGATGTTGCGTTTGAATGCAAGATGAAAGGTAGCAGTATGCACTAGCATCAGTCATCGTGAGGACGCCGATCCCACCAAGTTTCATTGGCAGTGTTGCAACGCGTTGTTGTCTAGCACCGAATCCATATCCATCTCCAACTACTATATTCCGTAGATAGTGCATGAGGTGCATGTCGAAGATCGAAGCTGCAGGGTGTAATGTTTGTTTGCGGGTCGTCCTTAACATGAAGTATAACTTCGAAACACCACTACAGTACAGTAATTCAGCCTGTGGATCCTGAAATTTCTGAATTTTGGACATCAGCAACACTGTACGGTCGACCCTGTGTTGAACCAGATCTTGGAAAAAATGCAAGTCAAGGCTAACTGTCCCTCCTAGCAATTTCAAACCCAATTGCTAGAAATTATATAAACGGCCATAATGGTGGTTGTGGTGGAGTTGAAGAGCAGTGGAGATTGCAAGAACTCACGGTGTTATGGATAGTGGTGGCGGAAGATGTTTCGACAGCAAGAGTGGTGGTGGATGGTGTTGTAGGGGTGGTAACTATTGGTGAACAACGGTGGTCGGTGAAAAATAAAATGCATTCATGTCCTTGAAAAATAAAATGCATTCATGTCCTTCAACTATACTAGAAGGCATTGACTAATCTTTTTCTGTTTTTCCAAATCAAATTAGTTGCGCAATCTTCAATCACTATCACTTTTTTTGCTTGCTCCCAGTTCATTTTTTTTTATTTTTCTTATTTTTATATGACTTTCAACCTCAATCAAAACAAACGACTAAAAAGGAAAATTATGGTTATTTCGTCGAACATGGTATGGTTTTATTTTGGATGTTCCACTGGGATTTCCACAAGCACAGTTGCGAGGTGATGGAATTTTTCTCAATTCTTCATCGAATTATGTTCCCCGAAAATGTATTTTCCATGGTTGCTTTATTCGTTATATTCTCAAACTTTGATCATGTTGCTAAATATTTTATCTCAACTTTGTTATGAATTTTTAAAATTTTAGTCGTTTGCGGATCAGTGACAATAATACCGTGGTTTTAAAACAGTATTATTATAAATGATAGAATCTTTTGCGCACATGTTTATTACTATAACTCTATAAGATAGTGCAAACAAGATATTGATAACGCACACATGTTTACAACTATAATTTTTTCATCCAGACTCTTTTCCTAGCTTACTAAGAGGTTTTCTTGGGCGCGGTTACATGATTTTAATTTTTCAGGTAGCAAGCGCAAAAATAATACCAATTGATTGTAAGAATTATTGCGCATCCAAGATATTTCTTAAGGCATTTCATACAAAAATATTTCTTACTAAATGTTTTGACGTTATTTTTATTCAATAATGGATAACAGAGTCTATTGTTATCAGGTTAAGTGGTTAACCATTTAACTTACTAGCCAACCATGGTTTCATCATTTTTATGCAACGAATAACCTCACATTTGGAAGGTCGGGATCATAGAATGTATATATAGGAGGTTTGAGGAACTGGAGATCTTAATGTGTTATTGACTTCGTAAGAACATAGAATGTGATATTTATTATTGAGTCCATACTGGGTTTTAATATATTTGGACTATTCTTAAAGGTAGGGGTGAGCAACGGACGGACGGTTGCGGATTAGGGGTCACCCGCAACCAAACCGTCAAAGTTGCGGATTTGGAAATTCAAACCGTGACCGGCCCAATCACCCGCGGATTTTCCCTCTGCGGATCAGCGGATTTTGCGGGCCGGTTGCGGATTAACCGCGAATTTGATCACAAGAATCATAAAAAAAAAACTAAGTATAGAAACTAGAAAGTTACAAACTAGAGTACAGACGTTTTTTTAACACAAAAGAGTTCTAATTCAGTAATTCAAAAGCAACAATAGACATAAGATAGTTAACAGCTAACACAAAAGAGTACTAATTCAAATGCAACAAGTCTGGTGCCAAGCCATATGAATCTCTGATGCCAAAAACTGAAAAAGAGACCTTGGATTCGAGTACTAGTTTATTCAATCCATGATAGATATGTCTGGACTTTCCTGCAAGATTTCTTCCGCATCTGTAAAATGAGGAGGAGTTATAAATAATCAGTAAACACTAAATTTGGACATCATTCTGATCATAAGTTCCTAATTTGATCTGATATATCATAAGCCGAAGGAACCAATGTCACAAACAGCAGAAATCTTAAGGGGAGCAAAAATAAGCAATTCTCGAGCAAAAATAAGCAATTCAGTTCAATATCTAATCACTTATTCTCATATCAAAAACATTCAAACAGGATCACTTCAATTCTGCCATGCCAATCAACATTCAGATAGACATAAGACAAACAAGAACTCCACCACAATCAGCAACTAATATACAAAGCAAGCTGTAATTTCAATTTCCAACCACACATTTCTAAGTTCCTTAAATGCCAGATATGACATAAAACGTAAAACACTCAAAGCACATCAGTTCATTTCTGCCATGTAAATGAGCACTCAGATCATAGACAAAACCCAAAACACAACTCCACATCGAGCCAGTAACTAAATTCAGAATTGTAATCTTAAATTTCTAACCATTGTCATTTCTTAACTCTATAACTCCCGAATTTCACATAAACGTAAACAAATTATCCTTTTCATTTCTTTGTAAAACTTAAAATCATCAAACAATGACAAAAACGGATTATTCCACAACCTATACCCATACACCATAAGAAGTCATAATATCATAATACTACTAGTTCATCTATATTCAAGATGACATTCCAAAATCACCCCATCATATTCACTGATCTATAAAGACAGAAAGTTTGTAACCATAACTCACTGAAGTGCATTTCCTCCAAACACATCGCAAGAAATAGCCAATTTTTTATTAGAATAAACAACTTTATAAAAAACAAAAAAGAATATGATTATTCATCTATAAAGACAAACAATACGTAGACAGGATAAATATGTATATACGAAGTCAGATCTCAACAAACCATACTGCAAGAGAGTGAAGAGACAATGAAAAATATTGATATATGGTTCCCACTACAAGATTAACATGTAAAAATTGTTCCCACTACAAATCAATGACCTAACAATACCAACAAAAATTTGACTCAAATCAACAAAATAGAGAGGGATTTGGAAATCAGTTACCTTACCGTAATAATCAAACGATTTGATGTCTACCCAAATCAAAAGCTTCCCAATACTCAATTCATCTGATAGAAAAATTTTAGTGGGAAAATATGATTAACAACTCCATCCAGGCTAATCATTGTTATTAGAAGAATACAAACCTTTCTTTGCAACGCTTCCTCGTCTATATCCCTTCGTCTTCAGCCGACTAAAATTATACTTCTTTTCTTCCTGGATGTGAAGGAAAAATTATCAACATTAATAACCCCTTTTCCAAATATGATTTATTCACAAAAAAATGGTACCCATTGATTGAACCAATGAAAATCAAAAAATGAATTAGAAATTGAAAACGAATACAACTTAACCTTAATTCCCAAAACAAATATACACCAATTAGAATTCCTTGTACCCAATTGAATTCAAAGTTACTTAACCCTATTTCCCAAAACAAAATAAAAACTCAAAAATGAATACAATTAAATGAGAATGAATCCCCTGTTCCCAATTGAATTTATAATTGAAAGTTAACACTAATTTCTAAAACAAAAATCTGAACTGAAATTAAAATTATCTAAATTTAATTGATAATGGAAACCACTAAATCATACAAATGATCTAACAAATATCAATCTCAAATTCTCAATTTTCAGTTCCATATAATCTTAGATGAAAAATCAAACTTTACACCAAATTAAAGTAAACCTAAAAGTAATTACCTTTTATGAAAGAGTCAAAGAATACTGAATACATGAACAGAAAGTGGTATTTGCTTGAGGTTGCGAGAAAATCAACTTTTGATCGCCAACGATAGTGATTAGTGAACAAAGAGCTTGGCTATTAACCTAGAAACTTAAAGAAACGAAAGAGAAAGAAGAGAAACTTTTACTTTAAACCAATCACAAACATGCAATCGATTTGGGGAAAAAAATCAAAAAATTTAATTTTTCTGCAATAAAAATTAAAGTTAATCATTACTTACTTCTCTGCAAATCGATAAAGATGTTACAACCAATGAAGAAGAAATTACTTCTCTGCAATCGAAGATGAGACGATGAACTCGATGAACTCGGAGAAAAAAAGATGAGATGATGAGACGATGAACTCGAAGAAAAAAAAAAGGCTATTAGGGTTTAGAAATATAAGATCCTTATATATAAAACCCCAACTTCCCATATTATCCTTAATACTTTTAATAAATTCCCTAAATGTCCTACGGTGCGGGTAATCCGCGGTTATCAAATTCCAACCGCAACCGTAACCGCACCGCGTGCGGATTTGAAAATGCACCCGTGTCCGGTCCATAACTCTTGCGGATTGGTTTTTACCCGCAAATTTGCGTACGGATACGGATGAAAACCGCGGTTACGGTTTTTCTGCTCAGCCCTACTTAAAGGGGGAAAGTCAACAAGGATCTGGACATTTTTAAGGCCTACCTAACTATCTGAAAATGCGGGGGGTCTAACAACCTCACCCAATATTTCGATTAGAAATCTGTATGGACTAACTCTAATATACTTTTAAGAGAATCAACTAGACAGTCAGACTCAATCTTAATAAAAATTATATCAAGGAGTTAATATCTCTATCTCTTGATTTAAATCTTACTCAAGCAATCTGCGAGTCTTGATTAAATACAAGAGAGATAAACTTGGATGGTACCAGAGACCAATATCCAAGGATCAATCAATTTCCAATCAACAACCAAAGGTTGGATTTCACAATTGATCGATACAACGCACAACCTATGATATTTCAATTATATAACAAAATATAATGCGGAATAGAAATAACACAGACACCAGAAGTTTTGTTAACGAGGAAACCTCAAATGCAGAAAAACCCCAGGACCTAGTCCAGATTGAACACCACACTGTATTAATCCGCTACAGACACTAGCCTATTACAAACTAACTTCGGCCTGGACTGTAGTTGAACCCTAATCAATCTCACACTAATTCAAGCTACAGTTGCGCTCCTTACGTCTCTGATCCCAGCAGGATACTACGCACTTGATTCCCTTGGCTGATCTCACCCACAACCAAGAGTTGCTACGACCCAAAGTCGAAGACTTTAGTAAACAAATATGTATCACACAGAAAAGTCTACAAGGATAGATAAATCTGTCTTCCACAGATAAACCTAAAAGTTTTGTTCTGTATTTTGATAAAAATCAAAGTGAACAAGAACCAATTGATAAACCAGACTTATATTCCCGAAGAACAGCCAAGTATTATCAATCACCTCACAATAATCTAAATCGTATGGTAGTGAAACTAGATATTGCGGAATCACAAACGATGAGACGAAGATGTTTGTGATTTTTTTTTATCTTGCCCTATCAGAGATATAATCTCAAGTCAATTATTCAATTGAACTCGTACAATAGAAAATGGAAAGATCAGATCGCTCAACTACAAGAGAAGTAGTTTCGTCTGGCTTCACAATCCCAATGAAGTCTTTAAGTCGTTAATCGACAGGGTCTCGAGAAGAAACTACGATTAAAGGAGAATCGACTCTAGGAAACCAACTAGTATCACACAGGAGGTGTGGGGATTAGTTGTGCATAGTTGCTAGACGTCTCCTTATATAGTTTTAAAATCAGGGTTTGCAATCTAAGTTACCTTGGTAACAAAGCATTCAATATTCACCGTTAGATGAAAAACCTGATTTATCCAAGCTAATATCTTTCAACCGTTAGATCGAAACTTAGCTTGTCACACACAAATGAAATGTATTCATTTAGGTTTGAGTAACCGTACCTAAACGTGTACATTGGTTGGTTCACAAATGGTTGACCAATGGTTATCCATATGAGTGCTTTCATATTAACCGTATTCATCTTTCTCATAATTAGTTCAAATGACTCATAAGAACTAGTTCAAGAGTTGTTCAATTGCTTACGTCTTTATACATAGACACAATTGAAACAAAATCGGTTTGATTCATTTGAATCAATTCATGAACAATATACCCATGGTTTGCAAAGATTGCACTCCTTATAATTTATTGTTTTAAGTGCATGAACTACCGATTTGAGAAATAACTAGCTTAGGTACGCGTACGGGTATGCGTACCTTAGCTACCATATTTTGAGTTGGTTTTAGTTTCCAAACTCAAAAGACTTTTTCGGGTGAAAAAATTCCTCCAGTGCGCGTACGGGTACGCGTATCTAAGGTGACTGATTTTTGAGTTCGTAAACTTCAAACTCAGCAGAATTTCACGGACGTGAACTTCCGCCAGTACGCGTACGGGTACGCGTACCCAACCTGTCTCCTTCACCAATACCGGATGCACACATATGCACGCACTTGGTTTCCAGCACATGGATTTATATACTAATGTGCGAACACACTATATGCTTATATCCATAGGTGGTTACATATTCTCAACTCTACATTTCAATCATTGAAACATTCTTCTATAATGTTATAATAGTCGTTAGACATAAAGAATTGATTATCGTCATCAAAGCTATTTTCAAGATTGAAACGTCATCATGACTTTCGTCACGGGTAAAGATGAAAATGGTTAAAGCAAAATCTTACCCAACACGTATTTCGAGAAAAAGATAGGCGAGTAAACTCGGCTCGAAATAGCAAATGTGTGTGTATGAAAACTATCATACTTATACGACTTTTGTCTCAAGAGTATGAGATAGAGTAGATAAATTTTTGAGTGACAAGATGAGTTCAAGTCTCCACATACCTTTTGGTCGGATAAAGCTCCACCGGTTCCTTGAGTAGTTCTTCGTCTTTGCAAGATAATTGCCATGGAGTCTGGAGCTCAACTATTCCTAACTATCCTAGACCAAGACTTAGTCATAAGTATACTAGAAATCAAGACATATAGTTTTGATCATTAATATTGACAAACATGCTTGAGATAGCAACGCATGCGAGTTCGACCGAGAAATGCTCTAACACTATCCAGGACGGATGAACTCAGACGACGTAATTTTTTAATAACTATTGTAGTTCAATGCTTTGGTTTTGCACGGTCATTAAAGTAAGGGAAAAATCAAAAGTGCAATATCATTTAAAATGACCCATAAGATACCTTTGTAAATTATAAAACACATAACTGTTTTTTTTTCTTTGGGAAAGAGAGTGTGAAAATTAATTATGATAAATTTGTGACTTGAGGATACAACTCCAACATATTTAGGAAGATGTGAAAGTGTTACACATTCTAGAAATAACTCATATATGGGTACATGAGAAAGGATTTGTAGACTAAAGACCGGGAATATCAATCGATTTTTTCTTTACTTTTGATAAGGAGGGAAACACGACAAATAATAAGTATTAATTCTAATATCGGAACACCGAAAAATGTATATCAAATAAAAATTATGCTCGTGCCGTTTCGGCACGGGTTAAGACCTAGTAATAATATAAAATAGGGAATAGCATGGGACCGGGAACAGTGGCCGCCCGTCCATGCCTTTGCCATGGCCGGTCCCACGTCTCTCTAATTCCTTATTTTATTATTATTTCTTCTCTCATCTCATGAAACTCCCTCGTTTGAGCAAAAAAACTAATTTCTCCGTATTTTTCCAATATTGCTCAAACTACCAAAAGCCAAAAAGTCAAATGGTCACAAAACCGTTCGGGCTTCTCACTGCAAATATTAAAATATCGTTATTTTAATATCCTCAAATTGGTGGCACGAGCAAAGTTCTACTTGCTCATTCAAGTAAAATCGAGAGTGTCAGTCAAGATCCAACTCTTCTGAAAATCCAAAATAATGCTCGAACGCACACCAGAAAATATCAAAATTGAGTCATCGGCAACATGGTGACACGGGAACGCTACCTTGATCGACCAAGGTCGGCCATTTGGCTTGCAAGATCCGGTCCCACACCCTTTTATGATTTTGACCTAATTTATCTTCTATTATTCATATTGGGTTCAAACTCTTTCCAAACAACTTGAAATTTTATCAATCGACCATCAATTGGTCCCACGACCAAGGGCCGGGTATATACCCCTTGGTCAGTCCTCATCTCTCCATAATTAGGTTTTATTACCTAATGCTCACACGGGCACTATTTTAATAATGATTAAACGGGAATTTAATCATCCTTTCACCAACTGGTCTACAAAGGACTTTGGTGGATGCTCATTCGAGCACCTGGGTACTACATGGTCGTCTCACCATCTCATGTAGCCGGTCCCTATCTCACTCATGATTTATTTTCAGTAAATCATCCATTGATCAACAATGAATCAAAATTAGGGTTTCAAACCAAATGCTCTGCAAAGCATAATTCTGAGCAAGTTCAAACACTATTGAAATGACAAGGGTACTCAAATACACCACAATATTTTTGTTTCAACATATAAGTCATATGCCGAATGTGATAGTCTATGGACAAAGTCGAGACTATACGATAATTCGATTCATACTTAGTCTGATCGTCTATGGATAAGAGATTGAGACAATACGACAACAAGATAACTCGTGTGATTGACTATGGATACAAGATCGAGACAATACAACAACAAAGTGTTTTAATTGATAATAGGTTCGGCAATAACCAAACTCTATAGGATCATTATCAAGTACTAGTTTTTACGCCCGTGCTCTGCACGGGCCTAGATATTTAGCATGGACTCTGATTAGTTGTCTGAAGTCAAGTTATTATTAAACGGTGCAATGCTAATAAATTGCGTGTTTGTGTCAAAATGATTAAATCCAGTAACTATCCAATTCTTGTTTTGCAAATTACTAAGACATAATGGTCATTTTAACTTCTCATTTTTGAATGAACAGAATCACTTATTATTGTTAACTTGTTTCTCTCGAACTGAACTTGACTCATCCGTCCAGTCAACCCAACGAACACAACTTTATTTCTAGATGTGTTTTATTTATCTCAATCACAACAAAAGCCACCAATCTTGTATAAGGATTGCAAAGGAAAAAAAACAATTTTTGAAAAAATAAAAAATAAAAAATCTACACCAGAATCGAGAGTCACAAATGTTAGCCTCAAAGATCTTCACCGAAATCAAATACTTGTTTAGCCAATGCAAAACTATTGTGCACCAATGCTAACCATATATTTGAATTTTAGTCATATAAATTTTTAAACTTCATCTTCTATTAAGAGGAAAGAAACTAACACACAAAGATAAACATTTGTAATGAGATTAGAGTTAAAATCTTAAGCTACTTCATGCTTCATATAATGCTAAGTTATCACAAAAACCATATTACCTGATCAAGGAATTGACTATGAGAGGAAAAAAATCTTAAATACCTGTCATGTAAAATAATTTTCTATAAAATTTATCTAAAGTAAACTTTCTCATTTAAAAGAATCTCTTTGGATATAGTAACGTGTCATTAGACATTTCTGGGCCGGGGATATATTAATGCTTTATCAAAAAAGAAAACCAACCATTCCCGTTTGGCAATGCGAGGACTATTGGGGTATTTTTGTTTTTTTTGATAAATCAAAATTGTATTAAGAAATAGCAATATTTACAAACAAGTTTACAAGAAAAGAGGTTAAGAAAACCCAAAAAACTTATAAACTAGATAAATTTGAAATAAACAAAATTTGGGAATTCTATACTAAGCAAAAAATCAAGCCTTCCTTCATAATTCCAACCCTCTCCTTCAGCTATTAAACATCCCTTCTTGGCCGTAACATCAGCTGCGAAATTAGCTTCATGATTCGTGTGTTGAAAGGTAATAGATCATAAAAACGCCTTACATCCTCCCATCTTTGTTTCGCAAACCAAAGGATTTCAGCATTCTCAAAAGCATGAATATCACTCTTAGAATCCGAGCGAATTAGAACATTTCCAACTTCACATTTAACAACCCACTCTAAGCCTACTATAATGCCATACAATTCAGCCAAAAACTTATTAGTTACGCCGAAACCAATACTCATTGCTCCAAGAACTCTACAATCACTGTCACGAACTACAACTCCAGCTCCATCCATGAATCATGACTATTGGGGTACCTTTACTAAAAGTGCAACTCTAATCGGAGCCATGAATCATGACCAAGATGGTATTTTGGCACTTTTTTAATGTACACCTGTGTGCTACCATGAAAACTATGAAAGGTTTAAGCTTATTCAACTATATATGCCATCCGTGGGAGTCGAACCCACAACTACATGGTTGAGAGAATTCATGTGCTCTGCCATTTGAGCTAAGACAACAAGTATCACTGTCTAATAATATGAGTGGGATTTAATACAATCACTCTGAAGCGCAAATGATTCATGGGCATAAGGAAATTGCAAGAAGAAAGTTTACCTTTAGCTTACTTATATAACGTAATGAGTCATATATAGAAACTAAAGTCATGAACTACCTTTCGAAAAGTAGAGTGCAGAGGTCCTGAAAATTATTAAACCCTATCGAGAGACCGTGTACAGCCAAGTACACGTTCAACAATTTGGACCTGTGTCAAATAAGTAACAACATCTCGACAAATTATCTTTTTTATTATTAAACCTAAACAAAAACAAAAGTCATAAGACAAAGTTTCTCAAAGATGTTGAAGTACTGGTATTTTAGGCAGATAATCGTTTATGTAAAAACAAGGCTCGCATCTTCTAGGATATTCACAAAAATGACTTAGTATGGATTACCAAACATGTCTGGTTAAGACTATCCCCTCGTATAATGCCTATAAAACACGCCACAAAATATCATATCTTATTGACACCCCATATTCATATTAAACAAAGATACATACATGAAAAATGGATCTTTTGTGCGAGAATTGGATAACCACCTAAATGTTTGGATGACCACCTGAATGTTTATACCGGAAACTAAACTTATAACCCATCCAAATAAAATCATATAAAAACCTGAAAAGATAAATTCATTACCTCCACACAATGAAAAATTATTTGTGATCCCTATAAAAAGGGAATGATTGCCTAATATAAACATTTATTTACTATAACCCATAAAGCAACCAATTCAACTAATTAAATGGTGGAGAGATCCTACAACAAATTTGGAGAGGCATAAATCATTACCTCTCGTATATTTGGTTCCAATTTGGTTAAGGACTCAGGAAAATTCAAATTTTGCACATCGTCGGTAATTTCACGATCCTTCATATTCATGGTTGTTTCCAGCAAAAGAAAGCATAGAAGTGAACCTCAGTGATTGCGAATAAGAATCATGTAAGGAATAGAGAAAAATATGTAGTATACAATTTACGTACCTGATCCTTTTGTGACGATATTGTTGCTCGAACTCCAATGAGCTAATTCTTGTATGCACTATGCATACCTTGATGCTATTCAGTAATTCAAGTAGTCAATAGAGACGGAAATCAGTTATTCAAGTCTTCCCCATATACACACAGCTGAGCTACTATACAATGCAAAATAATAGTGAAGTCTTTGTTAGCATCATGAATCACCGTGCAAAACGAAAAAAGACATACTTTTA
Source organism: Papaver somniferum (assembly GCF_003573695.1). NCBI lineage: Eukaryota > Viridiplantae > Streptophyta > Magnoliopsida > Ranunculales > Papaveraceae > Papaver > Papaver somniferum. The sequence goes on along the minus strand of NC_039360.1, from coordinate 188,955,873 downwards.
GGGTAAGAGAACTAAACTTGTTGTTGGTTCCACTTCCACCACAATAAGAATTAAAATTGAAAAACAAACAGAACACAGATCGTAAAGACCCTGTTCCCACTAACTCACATCAAATATAAGCCACATATTCTCATAAAACCACCAAAAGGCCTCTGCCTCGAATGCATTATTCCCATAACTGGAGTTTCTTTGCTATTTCTTTAACAAACAAATATATCATGGAAATCATTTTAAAAGTTTTAGAAATTATATTTCTTAATTTAGTTTCACCCAAGCTTAAACAACAAATAGAGGTTTTAGAAAATATATTTCTTAATTTAGTTTCACTCAAGCTTAAACAACAAACAGAGGCATAATAAGCTAACCTTTCTATTCAAAAAAAAAGGATATCAATTAATTCAGATAAACAAACACAATTAGAGCAAAAACAGAGAAAAAGATAGGGTTCATTGCTTAAGATAAACAAAGTCGTATTCACATAAAAGGGGAGAAAAAAAATTAGGGTTAGGGTTTACCAACAAATAATGAATCATATTTGATTACATATCCTTTCAAACGAATAACGGACCTGGAAAATAAAATCAAACACATTAGGTTTATGGTTTACCTACAAATTAGCGAAACAACCTGTTAAACCCTTTACAAAAGAAATCACAACAATCAATATCAGAATCAGCAGATTCGAAACCGAAAATATCAAAACACAATATTGAAAAGTAGACATACCAGTAAGAGAAAACAAATACAAAGAGGGAGAAGGTAAGGTAGATGAATAGGGTTTTCATTTTTGGAGAAAAATAGAAATGAAGAAGGAATATAAGTTACAAAGGAAAAGGAGAATACGATTTTGTATTTTAGATATAGGCAAAAATTACCAAATTTTTTTTTCCGAACACACGAATTCTATTGGTCGAGATTATCTCTGGTGGGACCAAAAGCTCTAGGAAGAGAGCTTGATTCATCTTTTAACCACAACAAAGAAAATTCACCTGAAATCATATTATTATTACGGAGTTAACATACTTGTGTATTTTACTTAATTATAATAACAATTATAATGCGGAAATCAAAGTAAAAGACACAACAAGATTTTATTAACGAGGAAACCACAAATGCAGAAAAACCCCGGGACCTAGTCCAGTTTTGAATACTCTCAGAATTAAGTCGTTATACAAAATCTAATACCAACTTCGTATAGTTGAGACCAAGATACCCTAGCTACTTAGTTCCCTCAGTATCCCTGCGCCTTCGATTTCTAGAGTCACGCATGTGAATAACAAGTCCTTTGGATCATATTCCAAACAACAAAGGAAGAATCTGTTTGGTAACCACTCTAATCAATCTTGCTAAAAGATATAGATGAGTCATTGACAAAGGATCTTTCTTTCAATCTAATAAACTCATTTGTCTGGTTAGATCAATCTAACTTTAACTATCGAAATATTCAAGCATAGATTCACACTCAACCAATATATATAGATCTCAAAGAGAAATATATTGAATGTTGATCTTGTGTAACTAATCAATCAGATCTATGAAACATAAACCGATTCTAGTTGGATCTCAGCCGATCAAGGTTTGTGCACTAAATCCACAAGATACAAAAACTAATAAGAATTCTTCTTCGTCTTCAAATCTTCTTTTATCTTCAAAACCTGCACAATATCACTTGAATCTCTTGTGATCAATCATGCACATAACAGAGTCTATTAACAATGGATTATCACAGGATGTCTTTAGATCTAACTACAGTTCTAAAGATCCCGTCGATACTTTGATATAGTCTGAGTGAATCTTATATCAGAAGAGAAGATTCTCAAGAATAAACAAACTAGGTGCGATCAAAGTTTCAACAACCGTTAGTCAATCAAATCAAATCGAAAACTAATAACACTGCAATTATCTAGTTTCCCACCAACGGTAATTGTAGAGCTTCTTGATCTCACAAAAGTCTTTAAACGAGCGGTCGTAGGAGATTTCACCTAATTAGGATATTTTCTTCTCCGAATAGACGACTCCACTAGAAATAACAAGAAATGAAGTTTGTCTGGCTCTTAGGATAGTTTGTTATAAATGCAAACTTAGGTATTTATAAAAAAAGGATGTTTGGACACCAAGGAATTTTCGAAACCGAAAATATTCTCAAGATATGCAATGAATGGTAAAATTCGGTTTTCATAATTCCAATAAATATTGGTCCAATATTTCCGAAATCTCTCAATAGAAAATCTCAAATTAGTAAATGCACATTACTAATTTTTATTCTCTAGAGCTATGCTAATTTCTGGTAATTAAAGCATATAAAATCAAAAACCTTAATTAAAAGATTCTTAATTTATTTCGGCACAGGATCACCTTGAGTACCAAGGAATATCTTTGAATAATTAATGATAAGAGTTACTGCTCATGTTCAAAGTATGTTGACATCTTTTCAATGCAAATCTTTATTTCATATTTACATGTATTTGCTTCTTGGAATCGGTTATACCACACTTTCCAAACAAGTTTAGAATTGGTTTGCCAGTATTCCAAGACTACTATGTGATTGGTTATACCAAATTACAATGGTTATTTATGATCGGTCCTTCCAAGTCACATACATGGGTTCAGATCGGTTATACCAATCACTAGGATCGGTTATACCTAAATATGGTATCTGCTAGTGATCGGTCATACCAGTCACTAGGATCGGTTACACCAATTACAAGGATTGGTCTCACCAATTACAAGGATCGATCATACCATCTCATGGTGATTACTTAGGATCGGTTACACATATTACCAGGACCGGTCATACCAAATCATAAGTCTAGGCATTGTGATTGGTTATATCAAGATACATAACCTGAGTTAAGATCGGTTCTACCAAATCACACATATTGGTCATCCAAAGATATGCAATAAATATCAAGGCCAATAATCCTATTGATTTCCCTTAACTAAAAGATTCTTAATTTATTTCGACACATGGAGTTACTGCTCATGTTCAAAGTATGTTGACATCTTTACACTGCAAATCCTTATTCCAAATCTACACGGATTTGCATCTTGGAATCGGTTCTACCATACTTCCAAAAAAGTTTAGAATTGGTTCTACCAGAATTCCAAGACTACTATGTGATCGGTCATACCGAGTCACAATGGTTAGTTGTGATCGGTCCTACCAAGTCACATACACGGGTTCAGATCGGTTATACCAATCACTAGGACCGGTCATACCAAATCATAAGTCTAGGCATTGTGATCAGTTATACCAAGATACATAACCTGAGTTAAGATCGGTTCTACCAACTCACACATATTGGTCATCCAAATATATGCAATGAATAGCAAGGCCAATAATCCTATTGATTTCCCTTAACTAAAAGATTCTTAATTTATTTCGCACGAGGAGTTACTGCTCATGTTCAAAGTATGTTGACATCTTTACACTGCAAATCCTTATTCCAAATCTACACGGATTTGCATCTTGGAATTGGTTCTACCAGAATTCCAAGACTACTATGTGATTGGTCATACCGAGTCACAATGGTTAGTTGTGATCGGTCCTACCAAGTCACATACACGGGTTGAGATCGGTTATACCAAGCACTAGGATCAGTTCTACCTAAACATGGTACCTACCTGTGATCGGTCATACCAGTCACTAGGGTCGGTCATACCAATTACAAGGATCGGTTACACAAACACTTATGATCAGTCACACCAATTACCAGAGTCGGTCATACCAATTACAAGGATCGGTCATACCATCTCATGGTGATTACTTAGGATCGGTTACACTAATTACCAGAACCGGTCGTACCAAATCATAAATCTAGGTATTGTGATCGGTTATACCAAGATACATAACCTGAGTTAAGATCGGTTCTACCAACTCACACATATTGGTCATCCAAATAATATGCAAGGTATAGCCGGACAAATATACCTATTGATTTCCTTTTGATTCATGAAACAAGTTCACCAACGTATTTGCTTCAAGAAAATATAAAACATTTTTTCCTAGGATAAAATCTTCACCATACACCATACACATAATCATAAAACTATATACAAGATTATGTCGATGTCATATCTATGAAGTTCAAAAGATAAGCGTTATACTTCGTAATCTAATTCCTTAATACTATGACCATACTATTATGTCCATGTCTCTTTACTAGAGTATTATATACAATATGTACAATATATACAACTATAACACGACCTGAAAGATATGTTAGGAATTGAAACAAGTTCAAGTCAATATTACTAACCTCAAGTGGAAGGATGATGTCGTCGTTGTAGTCGTTACTTCTTCTCATTCTTTAGGTCTTCGGAGTAATACTTGTATGTCTCAACATTCCTAGACTTTCTAGTCTAACCTAAACGAAGTTGACTCTAGTATTTAATCAAACGACTCTAGATGAGTTTTGATACTAAAATATGACAACCAACCTTGACATACCAACGCTTGGTGAGTTCAACCGAGCTATGATCTAACAGTTTCAAAAACATATCTGAATTTTTCTGCAACTTTTTCTCCGACGTTTCTGGAACAAATCTTTTGTAACTTTTTTTGGCAACAATTTTGAAACAGTTCTGAAGCTTTCTGCAAATTTTTCCACAACGTTTCGGAAATCCTAGTTTTGAAAAGCGCTTGAAAAAACACTTATCTCATTGGGGGAACACGATCTCTTGCTCATAGTCCCCTTAGTAGGCGCCAAAAGACGTTAGTGTAAAAATATTCACCCCAACACTCTTCGAGATGCGCGTAAATGATTAAATCTATGATGTTGGTTTGATTTCACCAAAAATGCTGATGAAACTGAGATTGATTTTGGCCGTTTGATCTCCAACTGCTGATTTAACTCCACAAGAAATAGTTGATGATAGTGTGATGGATGTTGAATGGTGGGGGGTATCTGCAAAAACACTCTGATGCTAAAGTCAGAGAGAGTTTCTTAGCAGGTATATTGTGTGGAAAAGTATTGGAAAATTTGTACCTTTTGAGGTGGGATTTAACCTCTATTTATAGGTATAAAGTATATTTTGCTTTAGGGATTAATAGTTATCATAATAACCTCTCCCATCTATATAATTTCAATAAAACAACCAGGTTCATGATAAAATTTGTTATTCCCTCTCATACCTATCATAATCCTTATTTATCTTAAATAATTATAACCATCTAACATAATTATCATCTTTCTGTTAGGATTTTGCAATTATCCTAATAATCATAATTATCTTGGATAATTATAGTAATTTCAAAGATTATATCCCCTTTAAAATATCTTGATCCCCATTCAAAAATTAACGATTCTTATCCATATTTAAACTCTTTTGCTTGAAGCTTGAAGAGAGGATAACTACAGTCGATGGATTAGACCACAAGTTTTAAGAGTTGACCCACGGGTTTATGGGTTCCCATAATAAGAAAAAATGAACTTCAATAATAAACCAAATGAGCTTCAATAATTAGTTAACTGGGCTTCCAAAATAAGCCAGTTATGTTTCCACAATAAACAACATGGGCTTCAATAATAAACCAACTAAACTTTCAAAATAAGCCAGTTGTGTTTCCATAATAAACAAAATGAGCTTCAACAGTAAGCCAATCGGGCTTCCAAATTAAGCCAGTTATGTTTCACAATAAGCAAAATAGATTTTAACAATAAAACAATTAGGCTTTAAGTTATATTTCCATAATAAAAAAAATGGACTTCAATAATAAACCACCATCCGTATGTTGTTTTAGACTTTTATCATTCATATAAGTTCTTTTCCTGACATCGGATGACATTTTGATTTGTTGGAAAGAAACAAAATGGAAGTTTATCTTCTACTATACGTAACAGTGCTATTTATAGTTGTTAAAAACATCAATAATTCCTTAGTAGCATAACAAGTTCATAGGTACATACATTTATTTGTGTACGGAGCAATAAAAATACATGTACGTCATCTGGTACAATTACAAATACATTGAACATATACTGAACTTAAAATTTTATATCCTCTATGTGTACCTTTTTATATTAGGAAAAGTGATACTTTCGTAGTTTCATTTTTGCCTAAAAGTATGCCAAAATGAAAAAGTGAAAATATCTATTAAATGGAGTGAAAGTATCATTATTCCTGAAACGAAAAATTAATTGATGCATAAACCAAAATATGGTGGCATAATGGGTTATGCATCCTTTGTGGTGGTTCGCATAATGACTATGCATTGAATTTTCGAAAATTGTGCCTAAAGTGAAAGTACCACTTTTTGTAAAACGGAGGGAGTACATCGTTTTATTAATTGCAAAGGAAATTAGTTGATGCTTAAACCAAAATTCTGCCTAATGTATTATGTATCCTTTGTGGTGATTTGCATAATGGCTATGCATCCAATTTTCAAAAGTGTGCCTAAAAAGATAAACACCACCGAATTTTTCGTAAAAACTCTAACTCATTGGGTAGATTTATTTAAAAACTTTCCAACGAGATAAAATTTATAAAATTTCAAGCACGAATTTTTAGATATGTTATATATTCTAGTTTGATTTCCAATTATACCCCTAATGATATAGGATACACAAACGAGTTATAGTAATTGGACTAAAAGGGAGGGGTGTTTTTTGTCTTTCAATCCACATCTTTTCCAATCTTTTTGTGTCAATTGAGCACTTACATTTTATAAAAAAGTGACTATATCGAAGGTTCTCTCCCCCGGTTTGCTCGATCGGCCCAATAATTATGTGAATGCCCAAAAATATTAATATAAAGAAGTTCTACCGTATCACTCATTCTGGAAAAAAAAATCGATATGATATTGAGCTGTAACAACACAACACATGAAAGAAGTACTTGTTAGCAATTGCCCCTTTTGGCTTAAGTCCAAATTCCAAAAGTGCAAGTGATTATCTTAAAAAACTGGTGCACCGCTATGCTAACCATTTAGATGCTAACGTATGGCTAAATGGCGCACAATCCGGAGAGAGGAACCGAGAAAACAGTAGCACGAGGTTTCGTTTTCTCTCCCCCCATTACTCCTTCTTTTACTTTTTCTCTGTCTCTCTCTAACTTATTAGTCGTTTCTTACTCTCTTTCTCTTTCTGAATTGAGAGTAAATAATAAACCAACAAAAATTATTTGTACTTATCCTGGACCAAAGCAAAACTAGACACATAAGAAACAAGATAAAACAAAGGGGAGGAGGAGGAGAAGAGGAAGAGAAGGGGAAGAGAAAGTGAAATTATTTGTGGTATGAAAGATGTTTAGGAGAAGATCTCATTAGGTGTTTTTATTTTCATTTTGCATTTAGATCCATATTTAACACAAATTTTCTTCTCTATTGCTCTAGCATTTGGATACATATATATTCAAATTTATGTGTTTTTATAATTGCAAGTTGTAGTTGTTTTGCTTAAAATAAAAATATAGAAGAGAAGAGAAAGTAGATTTATAGAGATAGATAAGACGGTCACTCTCATTGTGATAGTAACCAGATGGTTTATGTTGTTTCCTTTTTATTCTTCTTAATTTTCTTGCTTCCTTAATCACAAACAAACCTTAATCTTTGTAGATATTGAGTGTCTTGTGTATTTCTCTTTCTTTCTTTCAGAGATCTCATTTCATCCATCCGTACTAGTACCACTAGTTTCTCTAGAATATAAACCATATTAGGGTCCCACTTAAAAAACTCCTTCGCTACAACAATCGGTGTTGATGAAGACCATGCATGGAGATGGTACTGAACAAAATCATCAAGAGAATGAGGAAAAATATGATGAAGATGATAGACGAAGAAGAAGAGATATGTATGAACAAATAAATCCCAGTAATAACTATGAAAATACGATGGATTGGGAAGATGAGGTTATAGGTGCCGAAGATCTGTTGCATGTGGATGATACGTTAATGTCTTACGGGGATTTTCCACCTTTACCTGATTTCCCGTGCATTTCATCTCCATCCTCATCTTCTAAATCTTGTTATTCTTCTTCTGCACCACCACCAACTTCTTCTGTGAGTCAACGTCAGCACCATGGATCAGTTACATGCAGGAATAATTCATTTCCATCATCATCAGCTACATCTTCAGCATCTTCATCGGCTTCTTGGGCAGTTGGTAAGTCGGATCATAAAGAACATAGTGCTGTTGATGAGAAAACTAAAAACCAAGAATATCATGAAAATCGTTATGGTAACTTATTATCTACTACTGATTCAATGGAGATTCAACAAGATGAGCTTAATAGATTAGAATCTGGGGACTGCATGGATGTTATGGAAGGTTTTGGTGAAATAGGTTTGTTTGATACTGATGATATTTGGGACCCCTCTTGTTTATTTCCTTATGAAGAAGAAGAAGAAGGGTTTCATCAACCCAAAGAAGATCACAAGTGTTTGGTGGACAGAGAAACCGTTGATAATGATAACGATGGTGATCAAGAGAAGAACAATAAGCCATCTGAAGATCTTGCTTTGGTTTTCTTGGAATGGCTAAAGTCAAACAAAGAAACAATCTCCGCTGAAGATTTGAGAAGTATTAAACTTAAAAGATCTACAATTGAATGTGCAGCTAAGAGACTTGGTGGAGGAAAAGAAGGAATGAAACAGCTGTTAAAACTAATACTTGAATGGGTTCAAAACAATCATCTTCAAAAGAAAAGATTGAAAGAAGGCCAGGCTTCATCTTTTCCTTCTTACAGCAGTCAGCAACAGCATCAAAATTGTAACCCTAATTCTCATGAGTTTAGTTCATTCACTCCTCCTGAATCTAATCCTGCTTGTTTTGTACCAACTGCTAATCCATGGAATGTCTCACGAAACCCACCACCACCAGTAGTACCTCCATCAACTTATGTGTCTGATCCAATGACATCGGGACTTGCAGTTTATCCACCACCGCCTCCTCCACCCATGCATGGTTTCATCAATGGAGATCCTTCTGTGCTCGTTCCACATTTCAATCAAAGTCCGTACCCATCTTCAGAGGAGTACATGTTTGATGCATCTTCCCATCTTCAAAATTGGGCGCATCATCAGCCACCACCACCAACACATCATTTCTCACTCTCTTCTCATCCCTACGGTGCTTCGTATCATCATCAAGATCCTCATGCTCATCATCTTCAACAACCACCGCCACCTCCACCTCTGTCGAGATCTTTCTTGAACTACCATCAAAATCAGTATCAATCATGTCATCAAATGTTTCAGGGCAGTAATACCACTACTAGTGATGGATCATTAATTAGGTTAGGTTCTTCAGCAACCAAAGAAGCAAGAAAGAAAAGAATGGCTAGACAAAGGAAGATTTTTTCTCATCATCAGAGACATGCTCAAAACAATCACCAAACAACGGACCTGCAACAAACTAGGGTTTCGAATGACACAACAACAACTCATCATCAAACTTTGAATAATTCAGCTAATTGGGTATTTTGGTCTCCGTCTCCACCGCCACCCATAACTGTTTGTGGTTCGTTGTCCCCGATGATGATGGTTTCGGAAGGTCGGCCACTAACTGTAGATCCACCACTGCAACCCACGCAGTCTCCTCCTAATTATCACAAACATATCAATATGGAAAACCGACGCCAAGTATGGTTTTTGTACTGTCCTTTGGTTATTACTTCGTTTAGAAACCATTTACCATGCATGTATCGACAATGGTTTATATTAATTGTGTTTCATTTCTAGGGTTGTAAACCCGCTGAGAAGAACTTGAAGTTTCTACTGCAAAAAGTTTTGAAACAAAGTGACGTTGGTAACCTCGGGAGGATTGTTCTCCCAAAGGTATAACATCTCCATTCTATTAAAATGTGCATGTTTATTGTGGAACTTAATTTTATATCTGGTTCGTTGTTTATATCAAATGTACCAGAAAGAAGCGGAAACATATCTACCAGAACTTGAAGCAAGAGATGGGATCTCAATTGCTATGGAAGATATCGGAACATCACGTGTGTGGAACATGCGCTACAGGTATGTATTAATTAACAAATTCGTCTTTATTAAGTTTTTCTATTTATTTTCCTTCTAACTGTGGATTGCATTCTGGTTTTCAGATTTTGGCCAAACAACAAGAGTAGGATGTATCTCCTAGAAAACACAGGTAAGTTCTATTTTTCTGTTTGCTTCATGTAGTATGCTAGATTTTCCTGCACCTGTTTTCCGGTATGAATTTTTGTCACTTGCTATAAATTGGCATCACTTTTTTATTGGATCTGACCTAGAATTCAGGACAATCTTATTTTAAGTTTTTGTTTATCTAGTGTAGTAGTTTTTTGGTCAAAGATTGAGGTAATGGTTAATTGAAGAGATTTAGGTTTTATGACATACATTTGGGATATGGAAGTTTTAGTTCTTGGTATATTAGTATATGAGTCCATCCTTCATATACTTTTTGAAGATAAGACCCATTACGGTAATAGTATAAGACCCATTACGATATTCCAATTATGTAAGTTCGGTTTCTTTAAATAAATTCCATCCTTCAAAAAATAAAATAAAATATGAGTCGATATTCTTTTGTGTCTGATGGCTTTGTGCGAAGTGAATTGACTCCAAGCTCTAAGCCATTGTACGAGTCATTTTGTAGTAAAAGAATACAAACCAAGTTCTAAGCCATTATATGAGTCATTTTGTAGTAAAAGAATACAAACGTGAAAATAAGGACAACACCCAATGAAACCTTTTCCAACACAGGAGAGCCTTGTGGTAGTAGAATGTAGTGTGCTACCTATCAAATAACCTTCTTTTTTCCACCAACCTCCTCCATGAGCTGACCGTGTAGAGCAGAAAAAACAATAATGAATTTTTCTGTTAGCAGATTCATAATTGTATTTTTCATGCAGGGGATTTTGTGCGTTCCAATGGCCTGCAAGAAGGGGATTTTATTGTTATCTACTCCGACATCAAATGCGGCAAATTTGTATATCCCTTATAGCTTATTCTGTCTGGTTGACCAACGAATTGTACCATGTTTTTGTAGAGTATGATTAATTCTAAATTAATATTTTTTAACTTGACAGATGATTCGAGGAGTGAAAGTAAGACAACCAGGGTCTAAATCTGAAGCGAAGAAATCAGCGAAGGCTAATAGGAACCTCCATGCAAACTCCCCAATGTGTGAGGGGCCTTCTGCATCCATGATCAAACAAGCTGTTGCTTAGGATTTGGATATCCAGTGGACTGATCACCACCACATACATGCTTGATTTCTCTCTTCGTCAATCTCGTGCATTTTGTATGTCTAATATATATATAGTGTAGATATCGTACAGTGAGGGAGATGGAGAAAAAATGGCGTTTCACACTTTCTAGATGACAGTAAATAGAATCTTTCGTATATAATTAGATTCCCTTTGCTGGGATGTGTCCTGCATAACTCTAGCAAACTCAAGATATGCCTAGGGTTTAAAGTTTAGGGTAATTAATTATGTGCATGTTTAAGTATTAATTTCTTGTTGACTAGCTATCTAGCCATCTTTTTCTTTTCCATCATGACCGTAATCACAGTAGCATATGTACACTGGTTAATTATTAGATCATGTATGAACTGTTTGAATTTTTCTTTCAGTGAAAGTGAATGATTTCTTCCATTCACCTCACAAGAAGTAACACATATATATATACACTAGGTATCACCCCGGACGCTCAATCTTTTTCGTTTTGTTGTTTTGTTGTTTGATCGGCTGGTCCGTATTCTACCAAAATCTTTTTTAATCATTCGCAAAAACTAATTAGATTATAACGGTCAAACATCGAGCTTATAAGTTAGTTCGGACTTGCGTCCCTAGTGGTTGTGGTTGTGTCAAATTAGTAGGGGCTTACAGCCCCGGCCGTGGTCCCTTGAGGATACCATAGTATTTTGTTGATATGGTCAAATTAGCCGGGGACGTGGTCCCTTGAGAATACTATAGTATTTTGTTGGTCAGGTCAAATTAGCCGGGGTTTACAGTCCCGATCGTGGCCCTTAAACATCCCCTAATGTTTTGTTGGTCGGGTTGTGACACTTAAATCTTTACCATGTTTTTTATTTTATTTGTTTTTTAAAAATAGCTTTTAGATTAGTTGAGTCTAACTTAAATTTTTTTGAGAAAATTATGGTACAAATCATTATGTTTATTGGATGATTGAACGTTCGATGGACCAGAGTATATCTGGTGTATACGAATAATCTTCATGGAGGGTCATCCACCAAACATAAGTCAAACAGACCCTTAGCCATATGTTTTCCGTGAAGATGTATTAGTAAGGAGATATTTGGTTGCATTAAACATAAAACCTCTTAACCAATTCACTCCTCTTTCTCTATTAGGTTTTCTTTCTTCTCCTTTCCCACTTTAGACCAATTTTTTTTTTAAATCATCAGCTCTGTTTTCTTTTATTTTACCGTATCCATCCTCTAAATCATCAATAATAATAACTTAGTATTATTATTATATAGAGAGACGAAGTTAAGAATTAGAAGTCGTTAATGGAGGGGAGAATCTATAGATAGAAGACCATCTGTTGGTGAAACCGTTAAAGAATGACGCTCTTCTGTTCTATAAATACATCTACTTAGTGTTAGCCTGTATTAACGGAAACTTAGTCAAATTAGGAAATCTGACGCTGCAGTCAAATTAAGAAATCCAAGGATCCGACGCTGTTAAATAATCTTTAGAATCATATTTTTATTAGGAAACCAAGGGATCGGACGGACGTCTATATAGGACATATAACCGATCAATCTCCATCGTGGGATGACGAAATCGATGGTCGGATTTGTAAGGCTACACACACACCACTTCTTTTTATAATATAGATAATCGGGTTTGTACATATATATATATATATATATATATATATATAATCGGGTTTGTAGGTGTGAGCAAAACAACCATTGATCGCTGTCGTATGCGTCAAAAATAAATTACTTTCTCACTGCTCAAAATATAAAAATATAAATATAAAAATATAGCAAGGGCAAGAAAGGATCGTTCCACACACAGAGGTGTTGGGTTGCCAATATGTTTCGGTTTCCTATATAAAATAATGGGGAAATTTTCTGATTTTTTATAAACTAAAACTAAAATAAAAGTAAATAAATAAAAGTAAACAAATCAAATCAAATAGATGAAATATTGGATTCATCTTCATTCACAAACATGCTTCTTAACAATAACTAGAATTGATTTTTAATCTCAACTTAATCAAAATCCCTAGGATACCTTGATCGTAAGAATATTCCGCTACTTTCCTCTTGGAATCAACAAACATTTTAAAATATGCGAGTATGAGTTCTATCTAAGAGAATAACCTAACGTGTAAAAGCATTAATCAAGTTTAATTTCCTAGATGCATTAAGTTCTATGAAATCAGGCCAATCAAAGCAATCGAACGTGTAAAAGCACTAATCCGATTTAACAAAGATTATGATCCAATTGTGACTATTGGGATGTATCACTACAATCAATATTCACAATTATGCTACTTGCAATCAGAAATTTATCACTTTTGCGTATAATAAACTCTAATCTAGCAATAAAGATGAAGTAAACTCAATCGATTCGCGACTCGACTAAACAGGCATTCCTCCGCTGGAGAAGGTGATCATGTTGATGTATTTTTTGTCCTGAGATAGTTCTACCCTTTTCTTGGGGGCTACCTCAGCGTCAGCCGGTTGTATTTGTACATACTCCATGAACTTGCATTCGTCTATGGATCTCTGAATCGTGTTCCGTAGGTGATAGCATGTGTCAGTTGTATGCCCGTAGTAATGGTGGTACTCACAGTACTCCTTAGCCTCCTTTGTTTTGTCTGGTTGCTTTCCTCTAGTATTAGGGTAAGAAAATCCCGGCTTTGCTCCTTCCTTGCTTAGAATGTGAGAGAATGTTATGTTCGTCTTTGTGTAGATTTTATCTACAAATTCTTCTCTTCCTTTTCCTCTTTTTCCATCTCCGTATTTGTATCTTTTGTCTCGAGAGTTGGTTCTGCCCCGACTTCGTTTTGTCGCTTAGGTATCTCCGGAATCGGTTCCAGAGAGTTGGTTCGCTGCGGAGCTGTTGTTGCCTTTGTTTGTGTCCTGGGGTTGTCCTTCTAGATTTCTTCGAGTCTGATGTAGCGATCTTGGACAACCCTAAGCTCTCCTTCGGAATCAAGGGCTCAGTTGTGAAGCTCCACGAAGATAGATGAGGTTATATCAAGTCCGTACTTGTAGCAATTAATACTAATTTCTGGATTGGCTTTCCCAATTGCCTGGCATGTCTTCTGCCACCTGTCCGTGTATTGCATCAATGTTTCCCTGGGTCGGATAGCTAAAGCAAATAGCCTATCTAACCCTGCCTTTGTTGACTTTTTGTACATGTATGTCTCCAAGAACATCGTAGACAATTTCTTAAAAGAGTCAATTGAGTTTGCTGGTAAGTTATCATACCATGCCAATGATGATCCTGTCAAGCTTGCAGGAAAATACGTAAAAAGTACTACCTCATCTCTTTCCCAATGGGCAAGGACACGAGTGTAGTACCGTAGGTAGGCTGCGGGATCAGAGGTACCATTGTATGCCTGAAATGCAGGTATCGGGCATTTTGTAGGGATAGGCTCCCTCAAAATACGAAGAGACAACGAAGATGTTGTCGCTTGGAGCACCTCTTCTAGCGTTGCTCATGCGTGACTGGTTTTCAATCCTTGTATCTCCTTCCGCATTTTCTCCATTTTCACCATGACCATGTTCACATTGTGAGAATCTCTAGAAAATGTGTCATCATAATAAGATTGAGATGGCTTGTAAGTTGGATACATTTAGTTTGGATCATGTTGCGTTCTCTTGACTCCCCCTGGTGGGTTAGCCTTTAGTGGGTTTAGATCAACCCTTCGTCTTCCTGAGATAGCTCCGTTCTCACGCCTATTTAACGGAAGGTGAGTTTGGGAACCTTCGATCTGCACATCCAGCATGTCTTTTAGGTTCTGGTTCTCCTGAGCCATCACATGCATTGCATCCTCATGCTCCTTATTACGGAGTAGCAAAGCTGCTAATTGTGCTGCCATTTGATCTTCATTCTGGATTCCACCACCCTGAGGAGTGCTGTCGGCCGGATCCTCAGAGTCATCCGCTCCTTATTCTATGGACAGAGCGTCGGGATCTAGCTGAATTGGAGTTAGGTTTCCCAACCCCGCCCCGTAGGAGCTAAGGTTCTGGGTAACCCTGCGTTGGCCGCAGGTGGCTTTGTTACATTAGGATGCTCCGGAAACGGCATGTCGTAAAGTGGTTGATCTCCCGATGTTTTCCCCATCCCTTCAGCAGGAATAGGTGGCTTGTTAGCAACTGTTTTTCTTGCTATTTCGCTTTGCCCGTCCTCTGGTTCTTCTCGTTGATTTGCTTGAGATGGATTTTGAGATCTTCCTCCGTAACTGTTGGTCATGAGCTTGTTGGCACGTCACTTGGTTTCTGCATGGTTTAGGTCTTTGACTATCCTGTAGACACAGAAAAAAGTGGAAAAATCTGCTACTTGGATGCCTTCGTTAATAACAACAATTAATGCTCTGACATGGAAGACGGCTAAGCAGCTTTTTCAGTAAAAGGACTGAAATGCCGCCTTGAAAGACATGTATTAAATTTCTTATGACACCCTTGGAAAGAACAACCTTAAATGCTGAAAACCAATTAAAAAAGGGTGTCAGATCTCAAAAAAAAAAAGTTTATTAAATGCTTTAGAAGATCTTTTTCCTTAAACTCTCACTGAGAATCCTCTGTAGTCAGAGGTACTCAGATCTAAAAGGTGCCTTGTCGGAAAAGGCTGTTTTAGTATAAAACAAAAGTTTTAACGTTTTGTGAGTGCGTTTTTTCGAAAAACTTTGTAGATCTGTGATGCGGTAAGTCTTTAGAGGCTATGAACTCAAAGAACATACGTAAATAACGGATGAACAAATCACTAGAAAGTGAGATTCATCGTTGTAGAGCACAGATCTCTTCGTTACAGAAGATGTTTAAGTTAAAAATAAAGGAATATGAAAACTCTAGCTGGTGAGAAAAACCTTCTAGCGCCAAACTGTGACTACTAATTTTCACATAGTCTACGTGATGTATACAGCTCAGAGAATCAGATAATAAGTAGTATCGATTCCTCTGTTGGACTGATAATGCTAAGTAGTAAAAGATACTCAAGATCACAAAAATAACGAAGAACACAAATATAATGTAAAAGCTACTAAGTTATCATGAGACACAAGAAACATGGTTCGACTTTCGTCTACGTCCACGGGGTAATGGGTGATTGTTTTGTATTAAGTTATGGTGGTTACAAAGATCTTAAATGTTTCCCAAAGTAATAGAGAGAACTCAAGTTGAAGTAAATACTTAAGTTCTAAACATTAAAGAGGTATAAGCTTAAGACTAGATCTTCTCTCCTAGATATTGAATGCCTTTAGTTTGTTGGTGAAGCTTGGTATTTATATCCCCTTCTGCTCCAGGTATATGTTTGCTGTCTTTGGATCCATCGTTTCCTGATATACCTTCCATGCAAATGGTACCTTCGTTCACCGCGTGCTTTCTCCAGTCGGATTCTGCCACCTCAGCTGACCCACGTTCCTTCGGGAACTTCCCATCCTTAGTATAGATTGTACCTTAGTTCATCGCTATCCTTTGCCATTCATGTTCTGCCACATCATCTCTCTCCACGTGCTTTGGTTATGCGTGTAGATAAGAGATTTGTGCATCTAATGCTGATTAGATATGTCATCTACCTCTGTCCCTTCGCCAGCTGCCTCCCTCTAGACTAGGCTTTACTTTTTCCATCTTGACCGTCGAGGTATCCTTTCTTGGAAAAAGATAAAGTAGATCTGCAAAGGTATCCTCTGCTTTCTTTGTACAGTGAGGGCTACATAGTTATCTTGTGTGCGACCACTGAAACCTCCACACGTGTTCCGCAGAATATTGGTATTCACAAACCTTAGGTTTCTTCTCGAGACCCTGTAGGTTAATGACTTGAAGACTTAATTGGGATTGTGAAGCCAGACCCAACTATTCTCATTGTAGTTGTGTGGTCTGATCTTGCTGTTTCTATCGTCTTTGAGTACAATCATAAGATTGGCTTGAGATTGATTTCTCTGATAGGAAAGATATAAAAGAAGTCACAAACACATTCGTCTCATCGTTTGTGATTCCACAATATCTTCTTTCGCTAGTCGATTAAGATTACTGTGAGGTGATTGATAATTCTAGGTTGTTCTTCAGGAATATAAGTCAGGGTTATCAATTGGTTCTTATTCACCTTGATTTATCAAAAGATGGAACAAAAACTCGTAGGTATTTTTGTGGGAGACATATTTATCTATTACCGTAGACTTTTTTATGTGATACAGATTTGTTTATTAAAGTCTTCGACTTTGGCTCGTAGCAACTCTTAGTTGTGGGTGAGATCAGCTAAGGGAATCAAGTGCGTAGTATCCTGTTGTGATCAGAGACGTAAGGAGCGCAAATGTACCTTGGATCAATGTGATATTGATTGGGGTTCAACTACAGTCCAGACCGAAGTTAGTTTGTAATAGGATAGTGTCTGTAGCGGCTTAATACAGTGTGTGTTCAATCTGGACTAGGTCCCGGGGTTTTTCTGCATTTGCGGTTTCCTCGTTAACAAAACTTCTTGTGTCTGTGTTATTTCTCTTTCACATTATATTTTGTTATATAATTGAAATATCATAGTTTGTGTGTTGAATCGATCAATTGGGAAATCCAACCTTTGGTTGTTGATTGATCCTTGAACATTGGTCTTTGGTACCGTTCAAGTAGTTTCTCTTGTATTCAATTAGACTCACAGATTTCTATTTGCTTGAGTAAGTATTGAATAGATAAAGTGAGACATAACTCTTTGATATACTTTTATTAAGATTGAGTCTGACTGTCTAGTTGATTCTCTTAAAAGTATATTGGAGTTAGTCCATACAGATTGCTAAGCGAAATATTGGGTGTGGTTGTTAGACCCCCTGCTTTTTCAATTGGTATCAGCGCAGGCAAACACGTTTAAAGACCTTACAAGTATGTGTTTGTAGCGATCTGACTCTATGGACAGGAATTTTATCTCCATAAACGTACCACCAGTCTTCATTGGCTCAACTACTTATGGTGGAAAATTTCTATGTGTGCTTTTCTTCAAGCTCGTGATTTCAAACATGGGTACGTGTTGTTAATGGCTATGATCCTCCGGTAAATACAGAAGGAGATGTATCTATACCTAAGGATATTGGTAGATATAGTCCAGAAGAAATTCTTGTTGCAAAGAAAAATTCTGCTGGCTTAAATGCTATCACACATGCCATTACCCAAGATCTTCAGCATCATGTGACTACGTGCACAAATTCTAAAGAAGCCTGGGATATCTTAGAAACCGTATTTAAAGGAAATACCAGTGAGAAAGAAGCTAGGCTTCAAAACCTAAATTCTGATTGGGAAAACCTTCATATGGCAGATGAAGAATCATTTGATGAGTTTAATCACAAAGTTTCTGAAATTGTTAATGCATCTTTTGCATTGGGTAAGACTATTCCTGAAAAGGACATTGTGATGAAAATTCTCAGATCTCTGCCATCTAGATACGATTCTAAGAAGCACGCCATTGTTGAAGGGAATAATCTCGTAACACTATCCAGAAATACGCCGGTTGGGAAGCTAAAGATCTTTGTTCATGAGCATACGTCCAAGTCTTGTAAGGATATTTCTTTCAAAGCACTAAATAACACTAAATTACTTGATAAAAATAAAAGTGTGTACATCTTTGAAGATGATCTTTCTGAGGCTGATTCATCAGATGAAGATCTTGACAAGTCAGTCTCGTTGATCACAAGACAGTTTAGGGATCTTCTTTTGAAGAGAAGTAAACGGTTCTCCGGAGATAAATCCAATCCATCAGATAAACCTCATAATCATATTACTCCTAAAAATAGGGATAATGATGAAACTGATGACGAGGATATGCCTCAGTGCTTTAAGTGTAAAGGTTTTGGTTATTTTGCAAATGAGTGTCCAAATCGAAAGAAATACACTGAGAACAAAGGTCTTGATGCAACTCTTGATGAAATTTCTGACAACTATGATTCTAATGAAGACGAAAAATCAAGTGTTGCACTTCTTTGTGAAAATATTGATTTTGATAGTTGCAGCAATACATACATCAATCTCGATATTCTTTTCAGAAGAAAACTCAACTAATCTAGAAGATAAAATTGACCTTTCTATTGGAAACTTTGTGTATGACGCTTCAGGTACCAATATGTGTCTAGCAGCTTGCACATCTCAGATGCCTGAATTATATCCAAGATTGACGTGCTCATATTGTTCACTCAAAGGTCATGAACTATCAAAGTGTTACAAGTACAAACACAAATTGAGACATGTCAACAAACTTCAACGAATAGCAAATCGATTAGCAAACAAGCTCAAACTTGCTCAAAAGACCGCTGAGGTATGTAAGATTTTATCTTCGTCTAAGAAGTTAGTTTCCAAGAATAAAACAAGACCATTAGAGAAGAAAGTATGGTACAATCGTTTTGATAGACAGAGGTCTATGGATTCCTCTCAAAAGGAACACGGTGGACAGATTGTTGTTCACCACAAAACAACTTGATTGTGTTGATTTGTGTATCTTGTCTCATGTTCCTGATCAAAAGAGACAAGGCTGTGCACCTCTCGGTCTTTAGGAAAAGTTTGTTTTCTTATTTTGTTTTAGTTTTTTTTTTCGTTTGATGCAAAATTGGAATTCCCTGTCTATCAATAAAGGAAGGTTATTCTCGATAATTCTACTCTTTCTAAGGTTCAGAGTTGTGGGTGCACGAACCGGTTAAAGGTTGTGTAACCCTATATTTATTTTTCCTTCTCTAAAACTCTTCTTAAGACTACTTGTTGAGTTTAAATTGTGATTTCCTCTCACAAACCCATAATCTTATGGATACTCCAAGCATCATGTCTTTTGATGGAAAAGATGTTAATATGATTGTTAAGCCACCAATCATGAAGGAAAAAGAGAAATCTTTGTTGTCTCCAACTTTGAAAAGTAAAAGAAGGAATGCGAGGAAGCCAAGGGTTGTTCCTTCAAATTCTCAGAAGTTTTCTGATGTTCTTGAAGTGTTGAAGGAGATACGAAAGGAGATTCAACAGATAAAGGCTTTTGTGCTTAAGACTCATGAGATTCAGAAGGCCCTGGTTCGACATCAGTCAAGAAGGTTTATTGATATTAACTCCTATCTTCATGAACCTTATGTCCCAATGGTTGTTGACGACAAGGAGTTCGGGGACGATAAATAATTCTTCAAAGGTCTTAACATCTAATAAATCTTCTTATTATAATTTTATTCTTGTGTTTTTAGGAAGAATAACTAGAGTTTGGAATAGCCACTATTGTGATTACACATAGCTTTTTCCAACATTTTCATCTTCATTGTTTTTAAGTTTATTTGTTTAAGTTCTAAAAATTGTTTGGAAGATGATTTTTGCAGTATTAATCTTTATGGTTTTATATATTGCAATTTGTTATGGGATATGTGTGTTTGCGTCCGTGAACTATGATTGTCCCATACCTTGTGAAAAGTTATCTCTATTATGTCGGTATGAATGTATTGATAGAAGATAGAATGAATTTTAACATTACAAAAGTTTAGCCTATTGTATGTATGAAAATATTGATGGAAGATAGGATGAAATTTTGTTTACGAGGATTATGTCTATTGTCTGTCATTGTGCAAATAGTGATGGAAAATAGAATGAATCCTTGTCTATTCTGCAGTATTGATCTTCCCTGATCCATATTTTTTATGTATATATTGTGCGGCTCCGTAAGTTTATGTTGAGCATTTCCGATTAAATTAATCATGGGTTTTCTTGTGGTTAATTTAATTGAGTAATTTTGGATTCAAGTTCATATTCGTATGTAATTTGTTATGCCCAAAGAAATCCTTTTTTTTCTTGTGAAAATAAGGTCGCTCTTGTTTTTCTTTCGGGAATGACATTTTATGGGGGAGAGTTCTTAATTGAACTCGTGCTTAATTACCAAATCTTTGTGGGGAGTGCGGCTGTGGAATATTATAGGGGTTATCTTGTATCTTTATAAACTCCTTGATAAAAGCATCTAGCTTCGGCTATATGATTGCATCTAAAAAGTTGATATGTGCTTTCTTTTGATCATGAAATGTCTCTATGGAAATTTCATTAGGATCCCACTAGTTTTCGTACCTTTGCCAATTTTATTAACAAAAAGGGGGAGAATTAATGTGTAGTTCACACTACAAATACATATGGTTTTCGGATCATTATGTAAGGGGGAGTGGTTTCCATGTGAGATGAAATATTGACTAAGGGGGAGTGATACATGTCACCAAGTATTGTTGTCGAAGTTGTGATACAATTGAACTTTGATGATGTGTAATAATACTATGACATTGTGTAACAATGATTGAGAATTCTTGTTTTCTCATTGTTATAGCTACGGATTTTCAACAACGATGATACTAAACTTACAACCTTTGGATCATTAGAGTACTTGGAAGTGACAGATATTTCGAGTAATGTTGAAGAACCAAGGAGATCATGCATGTGGAAGAGAAGCTACAAAAGTTTATTTATCTATTTTGTATTCCATATGTATTGATAGTTTTGTCACTAAAATTGAAAAAGGGGGAGATTATTAGAGCACTGCTCGGTCGAACTCGCATCCGTTGCTATCTCAAGCATGTTTGTCAATGTTAGTGATCAAAACTATAAGTCTTGATTTCTAGTCTACTTATAGCTAAGTCTTGGACTAGGATAGAAAGTGTAGTTGAGCTCAAGACTCCATGGCGATCATCATACAAAGACGAAGAACTACTCAAGGAACTGGTGGAACTTCATCGACTAAAAGGTATATGGAGACTTGAACTTATTTATCACTCAAAAGTCTATCTACTATATCTCATGTCTTTAGACAAAAGTCGTATTACTATATAGACTTTGATTATACACATTTGCTATTTCGAGCCGAGTTTATCTCGCTTATCTATTTCTCGAAATATGTGTTGGTAAGCTTTCGCTTTGGCCAAGTTCATCTTTACTAGTGACGAAAGTCATATTAGTTTCAATTATTTAAAAATCGCTTTGACGAAAAATAGCTTGTGAACAACAACTATATAATGTCCTCTAAGAATGTTTCAATGACTGAAATGAGAGTTTAGAATATATAACCTTGGAAGGATATAAACTTTGTGTGGTAACACATACATGTGTAAGTACTTATTCCTTGAACTAAAGTATTTGTACTTTGTTTCTCGGGAAAACCGGAACTAAAGTCTGCGTACCAGTACGCGCACTGTCGGAAGTTCGCGTCCCATGAATTTCTGCTGGAGTTTGTGAACTGAAAACAAACTTATTCCGGGTACTTAAGTCCGCGTACCAGTATGCATACTTGCAAACCGTGTCTATAAAGTTTATGAATTGATTCGAGTGAATCTGTGTCTTATATACTTCTATAAGATCTAAGCAATTGAACAACTCTTTAACTAGTTCACTTGAGTCATTTGAACTAGTTGTGGTAAAGAAGAATATGATTGATATGAAAGTTCTCATATGGCTAACCATTTGGTTAACTACTGTTGAAACAACTCAGTGTACATGTTTGGGTACGGTTACATTAACCTAAATAAACGTGCATTTCATTTGTGTGTAACAAGCTAAGTTAGATCTAACGGTTGAAAGATATTAGCTTGAATCTAATCAGGTTTTCATATGACGGTGAATATTGAATGCTTTGTTACTAAGCTAACATTGATTACAAACCCTGATTTGAAAGTCTATATAAAGAAGAACTCTAGCAACTGGGAAACCTAATCCCCACACCTCCTATGTGATACTAGTTGTATTAGATAGAGCCGATTTTCCTTTAACCTTAGGTTTCTTCTCGAGACCCTGTAGGTTAACGACTTGAAGACTTCATTGGGATTGTGAATCCATACCCAACTATTCACTTTGTAGTTGCGTAATCTGATCTTGATGTTTCTATCGTATTTGAGTACAATCGTAAGATTGGCTTGAGATTGATTTATCCGATAGGCAAGATATAAAAGAAGTCACAAACACCTTCGTCTCATCGTTTGTGATTAAACAATATCTTCTTTCGATAGTCGATTAAGATTATTGTGAGGTGATTGATAATTTTAGGCTGTTCTTCGGGAATATAAGTCCGGGTTATCAATTGGTTCCTGTTCACCTTGATTTATCAAAAGACGGAACAAAAACTCGTAGGTATTTCTGTGGGAGACAAATTTATCTATTACCGTAGACTTTTCTGTGTGATACAAATTTGTTTATTAAAGTCTTCGACTTTGGGTCGTAGCAACTCTTAGTTGTGGGTGAGATCAACTAAGGGAATCAAGTGCGTAGTATCTTGCTGGGATCAGAGACTTAAGGAGCGCAACTGTACCTTGGATCAGTGTGAGATTGATTGGGGTTCAACTACAGTCCAGACTGAAGTTAGTTTGTAGTAGGCTAGTGTCTGTAGCGGCTTAGTACAGTGCGTGTTCAATCTGGACTAGGTTCCGGGGTTTTTCTGCATTTGCGGTTTCCTCGTTAACAAAACTTCTGGTGTCTGTGTTATTTATTTTCCGCATTATAATAACATGTAGAAGGCCCTAGAAAATAAATAATATGCAGAAGGATCTTCTAATTTGTTAAACTACTAATCAAGAGGCTGCAACCGGAATGGTAGACCCAGTTAAATCATCAGTCATAAGCTACATATTTCAGTGATCAAAGTGGATTTCACTTATAAGATCAAGCAAGAGCAAGCAAACCACTTTAATCCACTTCAGATGACAATTTTAACAGAGAGCAGATTCCCATATAATTCTTTAACCTTCTGCTTCTTTATTCCCTTACAAGTCCGTCAACCCTGCAAGAGATCAAGGTGGGCTAAGACTAAGACAACTGATACACACTAGAAAAAAAGCTCAGGTGGTTAAATTACCTCTGACAGATTGAGCTTGTTCACAGCCATTCGCCATTTTCACAAAGAAGGAACAAAAGCCTCTTAAGCTGATCGACTCAGGAAGAGAATTCATTCCTCATCAACTCATTATAAACCCTCTTAACCTATTTTAGATTCCCAACTTCGCAGAACCTTTCAGTCAGTGCATTTTAACTACAAATGTGGCTTTGATTTGGTAGAATCCAGTTCAACTTACCTGCCTCTGAAAGTCTATCCACAAGAACTAATCCCCTAACCCTCTACATTCTAACACTCAATATCAGGAACAAGATTACACTTTTTTCATTCTATCCCAGATCATTTCACCATCAGAAAACCGACCATCGCCAAAAAAATCCTTTCAGGAGCATGCTGAATGCAACCCAATATTAGGGGTTAACCTAGTTTTATTTCGATGCATTCAGCATTGAAAGAGAAGAATCTAAAGAAGTTATTTTACAAAAAGCTTGGTTTAACGAGGAATTTAATTGGACAAACTCTTCAAAATTTTCTGAATCCAGACACTTAGAAGATCTAACAGTTGCATTTCCATTCAGGCCATTCGTCAAACATCTTTGGAGGCGTGGTTTTAACTGCGAAATCATCTTTGGTGGTGATATTATCCTTCTTCTGTTTTTCAGGATTTCTTTGACGAGAATCTTCAGGTGGAGGTCTCCTGCGACCTAGTAAATGAGACATTTGTTACAAAATTAGTCGCGTTTAGAAGATTTTCTAAGATTTTCAACTATAATTTGAGGTTTCGTTTTTTCAAATGCAGTAAGAACAGGTCATGATCGTACAGTCTTTTTGGATACCACCGAAAGAAGTCACTTTTCGATTTTTAAAAAGCAACACAGCCGTATGTAAGTTTGGGAACACAAGTTGCAAACGTAGAAGCAGAAAAATCGAAAAAGTTCTTAATTCCGATTTTTGGAATTGACTTTTACTTCTTGTAGTATCCAAACATTAAGAGCTAAAAAAAGGTATGTCCTGGAAAACAGAAATGCAAGCCAATGTTTGCGGAAAAATGTGAAAGGTGATGGGTAAAACAACTCTAGCGCGGTATTAAAACCGGCTCTAGAGAAAAACACTTCTTAGTTTTTTTTTGGTTTTTTTAATCAGAATTACCAAAACTCTCTATATCCTGACGCAGTTCGGAACTACCAAAACAAAAAATTCCATTTTTTATAGGAGACAAAAGGCCCAAAACTACTTTTGGGATGTTGTTGCATTAGATAAAAATAAATAAATAAATAATCATATTGAACTAATTTTTAATAAGAGAGAGGATTTATGACCAATCTTATATGGAATCTATCTATTCAAAATTGAACCAATTTCTCTTTAGCGTCCAAATAACAACAAATTTGAACCTAGTAATTTGATGACATGTTAAATAATATGTCATTGCGTATTAGTTGTTAATTATATCTAGTTTAGTTATATTAAATCTAAATTATAATTAGTTTTGTTAGGTATTCAGAGTTCTCGATTATTTTAGAAGAATAGTTTAATAATATACTCTTTTTTCATTTCAAAAGCCAACCCAGAATCAAGAAGATCTAAGTATAACAACTACCGATTTTACTTGTAGCTTACAAATTAATTGATGCGTACACTGCAGTTGGCACCTAGTTTAATTTATATGCTCCAATTCTAAGAACAATATTGGAATTAAGCCAAAGAAAAAGATAGATTTTATATATGGGATAAGACAAATCTTGCTAATTTTGGGCACTGAAAGCTTGTTTACTTTTGAATTCGAATTGGGAAGATATTGGATTTGGTTTCATCCGATTGTTGCACTTTAGTAGTTCTCAATAAGGGGGCTATACATCGGCAAGAAATTTACAATATCATGTCGATTCTAACAAAATCAATAGTTATTGCTTTTTGAATATATATTGTCCTAACTTATTCTCTCCACCAAACAACACATATTTATTTCATCTACTTAACCTATCCAACTTTTTTATCTACAGGTATCGCATTGTGTGACTCAAATGAATATTTGGTCATAATTAAAGCTTGGTATAATCAAATTTCTTACGAAGACATCCAAGCCGAAACAGTTCCAATCGATAGCTTTTGAAGCGGGTGATATACCAATATGGGCGAGATTATCAAAATTCGAGAAGTGAATCAATGCATAAAATGCATGATAGGTACCAAGTAATCCAGAAAGGGATAACACATTATGTAGCCATATAATATAGGATTTTTAGCCATAACACTTTAGACTTGTCGATTCAAAGTTTTATAAATAATTTTTGCATTTGTTTTATATAAGCTAAGTTGTTGGTTTTCTAATTAAACACTAACAAAGTAAGTTTGTATTTATTTATTTTTTTGTGGGAGAGATTCACAAAAAGACCCTACTCTCATGATAAAGGAATACAATTCAAATTTGTTGAATGCTTCAATTTATATAGGAAATATTCCATAGGTGGACCTGTCTGGCGCACTCAGCGGTCCCGCCGAAGATTCTGTTAAAGTTTGAGATAAAGTTAGTATTTTTGATTAGATTTTGTGGCTACACCATATGTAACTCCTTACTAGATTAAACCCGCCCGCTAGGACCGCCTATATGATTAAAAAGCTTGTTGCGCATACTAAGTGTAACCGTGAATGCTGTTGTTCACTAATAGATGTGATATCAACAAACACCTAACTACTGTAGAAATGATTCATACTGAATTCTACTGATCAAGGTGTAAAAACTCAACTAAATGATAACAACAACTTCCGAAATTCTCGTCCCATCGAAAACTCCTTCAGGCATCATCGTATGAGTAATTAAGTAAAATCAACATTTTAAGAACACAAATAAAAAAAAGTAATTTGCATGATAAATTAATGGTGAAACTCGCGATGAAATACATACATTCCGACAAGTAAGTAACATATCGTACTCATAATTCCCTAGTGGCCGAACATTTACTTGCGAGAGGAATAACTTACATCATGGTGCCTGATCGTCATTCTGCAGTTAAAGTTTCATGAATAATGTTCAACTTTACATATCAAATGACGTCTCTAAATAAAATACAATCTACGTTCTATTTATGAACACGTTTATCACGTAAACAACCGACAATCATATTATTTTTACATATGGTTGGCTACTTCTCAAATCATTAGGTCGTTTTGGTTTATAGAAAATGAAGGAAGCATCATTATACCTAATCTTTTGATGATGACTAACACATATTTTCCCAGCACCAAAGGTCTTTGTTGGCCTACGACCCTTGGTTATATATATATATATTATTATTGTTTTATTTTTTAAATTGAGACTGTAGGATTTACTTGTATATTCACCATTTTTAAACCTATTAAATAAATTTCGCTAATCTAAATAGTTAATGTTTACCTTTGCACTCTAATGCACGATAAACACGCAACAAAAATAATTAAACTAACATATTGCAAATTCCAAATAGGCCTTTTAGTATAAATACCAAAAGAAAATGTAAAAAAAAGTGACAATCAGCGTAGAAAAAAAAATTGTCTTGGTGCGGATTTTGTTTTATAATGAAAATATCACAGGTTGTGCGTTGAATCGATCAATTGGGAAATCCAACCTTTGGTTGTTGATTGAAATTGATTGATCCTTGAACATTGGTCTTTGGTACCGTTCAAGTAATTTCTCTTGTATTCAATTAGACTCACAGATTTCTATTTGCTTGAGTAAGTATTGAATCGAGAAAAGTGAGATATAACTCTTTGATATACTTTTATTAAGATTGAGTCTGACTGTCTAGTTGATTCTCTTAAAAGTATATTGGAGTTAGTCCATACATATTGCTAAGCGAAATATTGGGGGTGGTTGTTAGACCCCCGCTTTTTCAGTAACCAATATTAAAACTGAAACTACAAGTAATTTAGTTTTAATATGTTATCAAGAAAACAATTACCCGAAGCAATTCCCCCTAATAGTTTTTATTCGATTTAAACTTCTAATTTGTTGATTTCCAAATTAATACCAGAAAAAAAAAATGTTTACTGCTGAAAACCTAATCGATCTGATTTTATCTAGAAATATTTATTAAAAACATGATCAGAATATAGATCTATAGTTATTTCATCTTGATCTCTCTTTTGAGATTGAAATTTTCAAAAAAAATTGTCAACAAATTTTCTAGGGTTTCGAATTGAAAATCTATTTAACTTTTAATCTGTATTTCTGAAAGAAAATCTAAGTTTATTTATGAATTCAGAGCATCTTAATCTCCATTACCCGTCAAATGAGATCGAAGATGGAAACAACACGATTTTTCTTGAATCAATTGATTCATGTAATTTGAATCTAGGCACGTTTATGTTTGTTATTGTTATTGTTGATGTTGTTTTTGTTGTTTTTTTAGGTTCAATTTATTGGTTTTTATTTTTGAATTTGATTTTATAGGGTTGGTTAATGGTGTTGGTGATAATTTTGATGGAGAGGTTGAATAATAAGTGGATAAAATTGAAGGATAATATGAGAAGAAAGAGGATGGACCATGTTAGTTTCTATTGATGGTGTTGGTGGTCGTCACAGGTAATTAGTTGATCTCAAGAACTGGAATCATATATCTAATTAGGGTTTCTATAACTTTTAATTTGGGATAATATGACTTGAAATCAAGTAAGTTAGTTATTAGGATTGATTGTAACTTTTAATTTGGGATAATATAACTTAATACAGGCTTAATACATTTAGTTAGTTATTAAGATGATTGCATTGTCTTATGGATCTGTTTTTTACATATGAATTGCAGAGTGTTGTAACTTTGGAAAGCTAAATGGATGTGTAGATACTAGTTACACATGCAAATTAGATGTGTAAATTCTAATTACACAATCTAAATGGATGTGTAGCTAGTAGTTACACATGCTAATTGGATAGGATAAAAAGTTTATGTTTATATTTTTACAAGATCTTATGGAATGGGATATCATGCAAATTGGATGACACTGTTATAAATTTTAGGTTATCACCTTTATGTTGTTATAACTTTTCCAAATGTTAGAGTACTCATTATGCTGAGTTTATATTAATATCATCCATGTAAAGCAGTTTATAACTTGTAGTCGTTGAATGTATTATGATAGAATTTTAGGAAAAGTCATGAACCTTATGTTGGTAGGAAACCCATCTTTTGATGAAATTGTGTTGAAATCAATATGTGTATCTGTTGATGGTGGTTCTCAGTTCGAGGGTAAAATCGTAAAACCCTATATTTAATGCGTTGTCATCCTGCAAAGGAACAAGAGCCATGCATTTGAAAATAATGAGTGCATAAACCTCTTCGCTCTCAAATGTATTGAGCAACTCCATATATTTGTATATATATATATATATATAATTCATTCAGAATGGTGCATATAGCAATGATCCTAAATATTCTATGAATTTTATTTTCCACCGGCATTATTCACTATTGCATTGCCCCCCTAGTATTTTCCTATGCTATGTTCCCCAGCTGAACTCTCAATATTGGCATGACATGACGACTAGTGTTCACTCGCAGCGGAGTAGCACGAATCTCCCGAAGTGTCAGTATTGAGATCTGCATGAAAACACTCACACAATCTACACCACTTTTTAATAAAGAGATTTCCGTGTCAACGCGCTTTTAATTAAGAGTTAGCACGATCGACGCGCTTAAATTCCTTAAGGAAAACCTAGATTATCCATGTCAGTCTTTAAAAAGCAATCATGGCCGCACGATTTGTCCAGTCGATTCAACAAGCTTAGCCTTTTCCGAACGGAACTATGCAACCTCCATAATGACCACCGGCGGGCCCACTAGCATTCCTGCCGATCGGAATCCCTTTAATTCACCTGCAACACCCCTGATCGTTAGCCAGAACCAGGGTGATCGCGCTGTTGAAAGATGATCTCAAACGAGCTAAGACCGACCATAACGGTCTTAAATTCATCATCTCCGCCCAACTTAGCTAGCCTAGTTGGACGGTTTAAATATTCCTTCGAACGATCAAAGAAGTTCTGGTGTATTCTCCGGCGACCCAACTCCATCCCTAGTTGATCGACCTGCCCATGGCAGGCCAATACCACATCAAACCGATTGCTCAAAATAGAGTGAACGCGCTATTTCGGAAACCCTAAAGTTGCATTGCGGAAGCGCGCTTCTATCGAAAATCGATCACGTCCGTCCATCTTCGCCAACCAAATTGAATGACTTAGATCCAATTTTAGGCGGACCAATAGATTTCAGCATGCTCTCCGGCATCTCTCCTTTGCATATGACCAAGCGACCTGCTCAAACCAATGTCCAGTGCCTTGAATCGATTATCCTAAATAGGGTTGGCCACACGGCTTCTAAACCCAAAATTGAATCAACGGCAGTATACAACTGCCGCAAATCATCTCGTCCATCCGACTTCGCTAGCCTAGTCGGATGGTCTAGATTTATTTTCAAGAGGCCAACAGGGTAACGCTGTAATCACTGGCCATCCCTTCTCCACAGGGAACGATCGTCCAAGTTGTGGCTTGTTCATAGGATTCCCAAACGATCGCCCAAATGTGGTCAGTCACGCTCTTTTTAAGACATTCAACTCGCGACTAATTTGGACGAGCTCTAAAACAACGTGCTTCCTTCATACTGATTATTTTAGAAGCTTGTTTAAAAGTGACGCTTCATGTGCATCAATTATAAACGATGCTTTATAAATATTGATTCCACAAATAATTTTATTATTTGACATAAAAGCACTATATGCTACTTTAACCAGCGAGTCTCATGACTTGACACATTCAACAGCCTGTTGTATATGATTTCCTACAAAACACACGAGACATCAAACGTGTCACAAACTGGGGGATGCTTACTGGGGTATTGGTCTGGTGGTTTACGGCGTGAGGCGTGCAACGTGCCCATTACGAGAAAGTTTCAGTAAATGAAGGACGGTTAACAACAATGAGAGGATAGTGGGTGAAAGGGTGACTAGTCTTCCCTCATAATGAGAACGTGATGATCACCACCTTTTGCAAAAACCCATTCTCCACTACTCAACTGCCTCCATTTCCTACGAGATCAGGGTGCGCTCAATGACTTGTATAAATAGGTTTTTCAACCTATTATCAACAACACAAGTGTTATCAACACAAGTAGCCAGAAACCATATTCTGATAAAAGTCATAAAACAGTCACACCTTCATAATTCAACATTCTGATCTCAAACACCTTCTTCGCTTCCCTCCCTAAGATCAACCATTCTCCTTCACTTTGTGACCGAATTGAATCCGGAACGACCATTTCTTGGTTTAGGCTAGAGTCTTACAGATTGATCTCTCGAATATAAAAGTATTCATGTGAAGTATATTTGTTTAGGGTTTGAATTCGTTTCTCATCAACACACCCAAATTTACCAATTACCCCAAAACAACTGGCGTTCAAAGTGGGAGATTAATCTCTCGATTGCAAGATCAATTTTCAATTTCATTTCAATTTTCTCAAATTCAAGATGGTAGATCTTAGGTCTGGGTCAGTTACCAACCCTGATGCTATGGGCGGTGATAACAACCATGGTGTCAATATCCTTGCCGTTAACACCAATGTACCGCCTGCCAGAGCAGTCAACACATGGCATGGTGTTACATCCTCTAGCACCAACACCAGTAACGCCGGAAGCATCCCCTCTGGTGTGACGCCTCCTATTACCAGATCCAGAGCCGCTGCTACTCCTAATATTTCTTCGAGAATGACACCTTCAATCGTCACCAGGGCTTCCACCATTTCTTCATCGGGACGAGAGACTATAGGATCCAGAGGAATCCAACCCCCTATTACCATTGTTGATTTGATGGAAAGACAATAAGTTCTTGCTAAGGCTCAGACGGACATGGCTTCAACTCAGACAGAGAGGTACTCACATTCCTCAAGACGCTAACGGAGCGACTACCACAAGAGCCGCGTCAACCCATGGAGCCAATAAGGAGTACTTTTAACACTCCTGGCGCAAACACTTCAACATGGCGTGCCTTCATATATGACGAAGTTCGTGTTTTCCCTGAACGCTCACGAGAAAGGAATCAGTCGTCCAACTTCATCACACGTGAGGATCTGGAGCGTCTCCTCCAAAATCGAGGAAAAGAAAACCCGGTGGACATGCACCAGCACCAACCTCCGTATCCTCCTGATGTGCAAAGAGTTCCTCCCCCGAGAGGATACTACTCTCCTCAGTTTTTCCTCTATGATGGTACTGGTAACACTCACAAACACATCTATCATTTTCTGGAATCCTTGGGAGAACACGAATACAATCATGTCCTCCTCCTGAAAGAATTTTCAAAGTCGCTTACTGGAAGAGTGTATACCTGATACAGTAACATCGCACCAAACAACATATCCAACTGGTGTGAGATGGTCACCGCTTTCTACAAGAAGTATTTCTTCGTGTCTGAGCAAATCACTTTCTCAGACTTAGGAAGAATGTTTCAACGAAACAACGAACATCCAAAAGATTATGTCAAGAGATTCAGAATTGAAGATTGGATTGTCACGACCTAAATGTGACCGAACAACAGTTGGTGGAGTCATGCATTAACGATATGATTCGCATCTATCGTGCTTTACTGGAAAACCTGCGTTTCCAGACGTTCTCTGAACTCCATGAAGCTGCTAAACGGTCGGCTACGACCGCACTAGCGCTGTTAGAAAGAACCAGACCGGTCAGGGGTGAAGATGCACGCGAAATTCGAGTAAACAGGCGCCTCATCAACAAATAATATAACACTGGTCCTTATGTAAGCGTAGTAGGTGAAGGAGGGAAAAGGAAATCTCCAGCAGCGGAACAACAACCCAAGCGTGCAGCACCAGCGCAGACAACTCCATCCCGGAAAGCCGCGGCTAAGACCCCTGTGCAACAACAAGAAACTGGAGATGCTGCTTCATACTTTCCATTTCCAATGGATGAAGTCATTGAACTCCTGGAAGCATGGATTCAAGATGACGCCATCAAGATACCACCTCTCAGACGTCTGCCAACCGAAGAAGAGATGGCAAATCCCAAATATTTTCATTACCATAGGTTTGTCAACCACCCAACCAGTGATTGCAAAAAATTGAAGCGCATTTTAAAAGAGAAGGTGGATGCAGGAGAACTTCAATTAGGAAATGAAGGAGTTCACAGAGACCCCCTTTATGTCTGGAGTTGCATGATTTCTGGGGACTCCGTCCACAAAACTGTGTAGTCTATGATGGAGCATTTATG
Organism: Papaver somniferum; assembly: GCF_003573695.1. NCBI lineage: Eukaryota > Viridiplantae > Streptophyta > Magnoliopsida > Ranunculales > Papaveraceae > Papaver > Papaver somniferum. Next base: position 188,922,706 of record NC_039360.1, on the reverse strand, counting down.
TGAAATTATGTATTTATCCAAGATGCAGCGTCAAGACATGTTTGGAGCCCTCAACCATGTCGTATCACGCAAGTGTCTGTTTCCAGTCAGGGAAGCCGCTCTCAAACCCCAATCTTTCCTGGGAAGCGCGACTAATGGATGCCACTGGGGACTCCTAACCACCGCTCACTTGAAGGATGTCGAGTTTGAAAATACACTGATTGATGTGGCCTCTGATTTCAATATTGTCACTATCAAGACTCTGAGAGATGCAAAGATTTCAAAGCAGGAAGCGGGTCACTACCCAACCATAATAAAAAAAACTCGGAAGGAGAATCCATAGATGCTTACGGGTACATCAATCTCGAAATCAAGGTGGGTGATGCTCTAACACACGCCAAATTTCATGTGGTTAAAGAATACCAAAATTATGATATGATCCTGGGGCGCTCATGGATACATGATAACAAGGCGAAGCTAGGAGTATGTCCTTTACCAGTGTTTATACCTGAAAGGGTCTCATACAAGCCGTCCGATCCGGAAGATTATTTGTTGCCGTATCAACAACTCTTTAATGTGACATAGCTACCTGGGGAGAGCGTATCAGCATTTGTTCGCAGATTCCGGACACAAGTAAGTCTTATTGAACAACCCTTTTTGCAACCAGTCACTCCTCCTCCCGCCAAGGCTTGGGGACTCGATCCGATTATTAACCCGACTGTCAATAAGAGATGTGAATGGGATGCTGGTCCTTTCAAGTATTTTATCAAGAGTTTAGATGTTGTCACAGTTAAAGACAAGGAATCTAGGAAAGTAATGGCGCAACGCCCAAACCCATTCCAAGTCGGAGATATGGTGGTGAGAGTTGTGGCTCAGCCTGCTCTGTATGATTCCACAGAAGGGAAAGACGAACCGTACCTAGTGGTGGAAATTATTTTGGGAGGTTACTGCAAGCTCATCAATACTGACAAGCTAGAAAGCATAGTAATACACTCCCGGTGGCTCAAACCCTTCAATATCTAAGATGTCGTGCCGCCCTCTCCTCCAAAATTCCTTTTAGTGTTTCCTTTAGCAATTTCGTTTTTCATACAATATTTGTAATTCCTCCAAAATGATTGCACTGCTTGCATTCATAATTAGGTTTTCAATTTATCAGTTAATCAAAGCATCAGTTCCTTTAAAATAAAATTCTTACTCTTGAATCAAGGCAAAGTATCGAGTAAAACTAAACCCTCATAAAATCATTACCCAGTGATTCAAAACTAGAAAAATAAAACCACGAAAGAGGAACCTCGTATTATTAGAGCATAGCTCAGTCAACCTCACATGCATTGCTATCTCAAGCATGTTTGTCAATGTTAGTGATCAAAACTATAAGTCTTGATTTCTAGCCTACATAGCTAAGTCTCGGACTAGGATAGAAAAGTGTAGTTGAGCTCAAGGACTTCATGGTGATTCATCATACAATGACGAAGATCTATACAAGGAACCATGAAACTTCATCAACAAAAAGGTATGTGGAGACTTGAACTTATCTATCACTCAAAAGTCTATCTCTTCTATCTCCTACTTCTTATGAGACAAAAGTCGTATGCTATATAGACTAGATCATACACATTTGACATTTTGAGTTGAGCATTCATTGCTTATCTTTTATCTCGAAATCGCGTGTTGGTAAAGCGTTTCGCTTTGATCAGGTTTATCTTCACCTAGTGACGAAAGTCATGAAAAGTTTCAATCACTTTGAGAATTGCTCTGACGTGAATCGGTCTGTGAATAACGGCTACATAGCGTCCTCTGAGAATGTCTCAATGATTGAAATGAGAGTTTAGATTACATAACCATGTATCCTTGAACCGAAGTTTTCGAACTTTGTTGATCAAGAGAAATCGGGAGGATTGTGGAATTGGCTTGCCAAGTCCGCAAACTTTCGGAAGATCTCGACCGAGAATTTCTGCTGGGATTTTCCAAATACTCGTTTGTGTGCTTAGTCCGCAAACTGGCGAAAGTTCTCTTTCCGAGAATTTCTGCTGAGTTTGGAAAACTCAACCGATTAGCTTAAGTCCGTGAACTTGTTTGTGAGCTTAAGAGGTTATGATCTAAATATGTGCTTTGAACATGAAACATTAAATTACTAAGGAATGCTTTATGCAAACCGTGGCTATAATGTTCATGAGCCGATTCATCGAATCGAATCATCTTTGCTTCAATTATGTCTTGTGTAGTACATAAGATCTCATAGCAATTGAATAACTCTGTAACTAGTTCATTTGAGTCAATTGAACTAGTTATGGTGAAGAAGAACAAGGTTAATATGAATGCTCATATGGTTAACCTTTTGGGTTACTATGTTGAACCAACATACACGTACACGTTTGGGCATGGTTTTCACGAACCCAGTAAATGCCTACCCAAGTGTGTGTGACAAGCTAAGTTTTCGATCTAACGGTTGAGAAATATTAGCTTGAATCTAAATCAGGTTTTCATCTAACGGTGAATATGGATTGCTTTGTAACTAAGGCAAAACCCTGATTTGAAGGCTATATAAAGGAGACATCTAGCATTATACAAAACTAATCCCCACAGGTATGTGTGCTACTAGTGCGCCCGCTAGAGTCGATCTCCATTAACCTTTGATTTTCTTCAATAAATCAGGTTAACGACTTAAAGACTTCATTGGGATTGTGAAGCCAGACCGATACTACTTTATCTTAGTTGTATGATCTGATCTTGCATCTTCTATCGTACGATTACAATCGATTGATTGGCTTGATATCATGAGAGTTCTACGATAGGCAAGATAAAGAAGTCACAAACATCTTCATCTCACTGTTTGTGATTCCTCGACAATCTGCTTGTGTAGTCAGGAAGGATTGTAGAGAGGTGATTGATTAATCTAGGCTGTTCTTCGGGAATATGAGACCGGATTATCAATTAGTTCTTGTTACCTTGATTTTATATCTAAAGACGGAACAAAACCTAGGGTTTATCTTTGGGAGACAAATTTATCCTTTTATAGACTTTTCTGTGTGAGACAGATCTGTTTATTATCAAGTCTGTGATTTTGGGTTACAACAACTCTTGGTTGTGGGTGAGATCAGCTAAGGGAATCAAGTGCGCAGTATCCTGCTGGGATCAGAGGCGTAGGAGTACAACTGTACCTTATATCAGTGGAAGATTGATAGGGGTTCAACTATAGTCCAGTCCGAAGTTAGTTTGCAGTAGGCTAGTGTCTGTAGCGGATTAATACAGTGTGTATTCCATCTGGACTAGGTCCCGGGGTTTTTCTACATTTGCGATTTCCTCGTTAACAAAATTTCTGGTGTCTGTGTTATTTCTTTTCCGCATTGTAGTTTATATAATTGAAAATAATACAGGTTGTGCATTCGTGATCATCAATTGGAAATCCAACCTTTGGTTGTTGATTGATATTGATTGATCCTTGGACATTGGTCTTTGGTACCGTCCAAGTATTCCTTGTATTTGATAAAAACTCGATATTGTTTTTTAGCTTGAGTAAAAATCAAATCAAGAGAGAGATATTAACTCCTTGAGATACTTTTGTCTATATTGAGTCTGACTGTCTAGTTGATTCTCTAGCAAAGCATTTCGGAGTTAGTCCATACAGATTGGTAATCGAAATATTGGTTGGTGTTGTTAGACCCCGCTTTTTCAATTGGTATCAGAGCAGGCAAACACGTTTAAGACCTAACAAGTCCGTGTTTGTAGCGATCTGACTCTATGGACAGAGGTGCTATCTCTATTAACGTACCACCAGTCTTCGATGGCTCAAATTTCTTATGGTGTTAAATTCCTATGCGAGCTTTTCTTCAATCGCGTGATTTTCAATCATGGGTATATGTGGTGAATGGTTATGATGCGCCCGTTGTTGCAGCTGGAGATGGAACCGTTCCCAAGAATATTGGTGAATACAATGCTGCCGAGATTCTTGATGCAAAGCAGAATTCTGAAGGGTTAAATGCTATCGTACATGCCATTGCCCCAAGTCTTCAACACCATGTGTCTAATTTCACTAGGTCAAAAGATGCTTGGGATATCTTATAAACCGTATTTGATGGAAACTCCAGTGAAAAGGAAGCTAGGCTTCAAAACCTTAATTCCGATTAGGAGAACCTTCGTATGGAAGATGAAGAAACATTTGATGAGTTTAATCAGAAAGTTTCTGAAATTGTTAATGCATCTTTTGCATTGGGTTATACTATTCCTGAAAAGGACATTGTGATGAAAATTCTCAGATCGCTGCCATCTAGATACGATTCTAAGAAGCATGACATCGTTGAGGGGAATAACCTCAATAATCTTTCCAGAAACACCTTGGTTGGGAAGCTAAAGATCTTTGACCATGAGCATACATACAAAGTCGGTAAGGATGTTACCTTTAAAGCACAGAAGAGCACTAAATTACTTACCAAAGGTAAAAGTGTTCATGTCTCTGAGGATGATCAGTCTGAGAATGATTTTTCAGATGAAGACCTTGACAAGTTGGTCTCCTTGATCACAAGAAAGTTTAGGGATCTTCTGTTGAATAGAAGTAAACGGTTTTCAAGAGACAAACCTAGGTCATCAGACAAACCTCACGGTCGCGTACCTCCTAAAAACATGGATGTTGACGAGTCTGATGACGAGGACATGCCTCAGTGCTTTAAGTGTAAGGGTTTTGGCCATTTTGCTAACGAATGCCCAAACCGTAGAAAATACACTGGGAACAAAGGTCTAGATGTAACACTTGATGAAATGTCCGAAACCTATGATTCCGATGAAGATAGGAAATCAAGTGTAGGGTTCCTTGGTGAAATCATCGATTTTGATACTTGTAGCAATACATATATCAACCTCAATGGGTTCGGAGAAGAAGGAAACCCAATCCAGCTGGAAGATTCTCTAACTGGAAACCCTGTCAGTATTGTTTCAGGATCTACTGTATATCTAGCTGCTTGCACATCTCAGATGCCTGAATACTATCCAAGTTTGACGTGCTCGTTTTGTTCGATGAAGAGACACGAACTATCAATGTGTTACAAGTACAAACACCAAATAAGGCACGCCAGCAAACTTCAACAAAGAGCAGATCGATTAGCAAGGAAGCTGAAACTTGCTCAGAAGACCGCCGAGGTATGTAGGATCTTATCTTCATCTAAGAAGTTGGTTTCCAAAGATAGAGTAAGACCATTTGAAAAGAAATTATGGTCGAATCGTTTTGATAGACAGAAGTCTAAAGATTCCTCCCTTGAGGAAAAAGATGGACAAATCGTTGTTCATCGCAACACAACTTGATTGTGTTGTTGGGAAAATCTTGTCTCATGTGCCTGATCGAAAAGATACAAGATTGAGTGTTGATTCAGGCTTCAGTAAAGTTTTTCCTTCTTTTCTTAGATTTGTTATTTTCTGTCTATCAAATAAAATAAAGGGTTATTATCGACAATTCTACTCTTTATAGGGTTTTAGAGTTGGGCGTATACGAACCTGTCAATAGGTTTCGAACCCTACATTCCTTTTTCCTTTTTGGCATCCTATATAAGATTTCTTGTTGAGTTAGGTGATTCAATCACACAAATCCAGTTGTTTATAACTGTTTTCAAAGCACCGTGTTAGATGGAAAGGATGTCAACATTATTGTTAAATCTTCAATCAAGGAAAAAGAAAAATCTCATGTTTCCAAGTCCCTGAAAATAAAAAGAAGGAATACAAGAAATCCCAGGTTTGTGCCTTCTAACTCTCAGAAGTTTTCCGATGTTGTTGATGAGTTGAAGGAAGTAAGAAAGGAATTCGTGAAATGAAGGCTTTTGTGTCAAAGTCCTTAGAAATTCAGAGAGCCTTGGTACGACATAATCAGCCAAGACAGTTCGTTGACATAAACCCTATCTTCATGAACTATATGTTCCAATGGCTGTTGACAACAAGGAGTTTGGGAATGATGCTGAATTTCTCAAAGGCATTGTCGCCTAGGATGTCTTCTTTTTGGATTAGTTGGAAGAATAACTAGTGCTTTGAATAGCGATGATTGTGACTACACATAGCTATTTTTGTTTTCATCTTCTTATGTTATTTTTTAGGTTTATTGGTTTTAAATTATAAAAATATTTGGAGGATGATGTTTATTGCAGTATTTTAATGGTTTGTGATATTGCAATATTTTTATGGGATATGTATTGTTTGCGTCCGTGAACTTGAAGGTCCCATATTTTGTCGAAAGTAAAGTCGTTCATGAATAGGTATTCTTATTGATGAAAAGACGAATGGACTTTTGACATATACAAAAGTTAAGCCTATGTAATCATGTATTTGATGGAAAATAGGATAAAATCTTTTGTTCAACAAGGATAAATTCTATTATGTTGTTATGATGGAAAATAGAATAGATCCTTGTATGTTATCCACGGTATTGATCTTCATTGATCCATCTTATTATGTTTTACCCTGAAGGCTCCATTGTGTGTATTATGTTGATCACCTTACAACTAATTTGATTTACCTTGGTTTTGTTGGTTGTTCCATAAGATTCTATATGTCTAGCATTAGGAACTAAATTAATCAACTAGTTTGGTTATTTAGTTAGTATTCCATAAGTCTTCTTTCTTATGTCGAGTACATGTACGTTTAAGGTTGTCATATTCTATGATGAACTTAGTCGGGGTTACATAAGTTCTCTTATGTTGAGCTCAAGATAATTAAATTGATTACTTCGGTGATTAGTTTGGTTGTTTTTATTCCAATTAGATTAATTATAGGCTCTCTTGTAATTAATCTAGTTGAGTTTTCATATATTCCACAAGTTCTTGTGTTGAGTATATGAAAGGCTACACTATCATGTTCTTTGGTTAATGTAGTCATATATTCCGTAAGGTTTTCCTTATGTTGAGTATTTGAACGGTTAAGTTAGTCATCTTCGTGTGATTGACTTAGTCGTAGCTCCGTGAGTTTACTTATGTTGAGCACTTTCAATTAAATTGATCACTTTTGTGGTTTGATTTAGTTGTGTATTCCAATTGAATTAATCATGGGTTTACTTGTGATTAATTTGGTTGAGCTTTGGATATAGAAAATCATTCTTATGGTTTTTGGTGTCCAATAAAAAATCCTTCTTTTCTTTCGAAATTAAGGTCGCTCTTGTTGTTTTCTCGGGAATGACATCAAATGGGGGAGAGTTCTTTTGAACTTGTGCTTAATGGTAATATCTTGCGGGGAGTGCGGCTGTGGAATTTCATACGGGTTATCTTGTATCTTAAAACTCCTTGATGAATGTTGTTAGCTTCGGCTATTAGATTGCATCTAAATTAAGTTGGTATGTATTTTTCTTTTGGTCATGAAATGTCTCTTGTGGAAATTTCATTATGATCCAATTCGTGTACCTTTGCCAATTTTATTGACAAAAAGGGGGAGAAATATTGTAGTTCACACTACAAATACATATGGTTTTCGGATCATTGTATAAGAGGGAGTGGTTTCCATGATCGAGATGGGGTATTGACTAAGGGGGAGTGATACATATCACCGTAGTATTATTGTTAAAGTCGTGATACAATTGGACTTTGATGTTATATAATAATACTATGACACTGTATAATAATGATCGAGAATCTCGATCTCTCTCATTGTTCTAGCTACGGATCTTCAACAACGATGGTGCTAAACTTACAACCTTTGGGATCACTGGAGTACTTGGAAGGACGAAGATTTCAAGGAATGTTGAAGATTAGACTATGGAATAGGAGCCACTAAAGTTTATCTTTTTTGTATTCCATATGTATTAATAGTTTTTCACTAAAATTGACAAAGGGGGAGATTGTTAGAGCATAGCTCGGTCAACCTCACATGCGTTGCTATCTCAAGCATGTTTGTCAATGTTAGTGATCAAAACTATAAGTCTTGATTTTTAGCCTACATAGTTAAGCTTGGACTAGTATAGAAAAGTGTAGTTGAGCTTAAGGACTTCATGGCGATTCATCATACAACGACGAAGATCTATACAAGGAACCGTGGAACTTCATCAACAAAAAGGTATGTGGAGACTTGAATTTATCTATCACTCAAAAGTCTATCTCTTCTATCTCCTACTTCTTATGAGACAAAAGTCGTATGCTATATAGACTTGATCATACACATTTGACATTTCGAGCTGAGCATTCATTGCTTATCTTTTATCTCGAAATCGTGTGTTGGAAAAGCGTTTCACTTTGATCAAGTTTATCTTCACCTAGTGACGAAAGTCATGAAAAGTTTCAATCACTTTGAGAATTTCTCTGACGTGAATCGTTCTGTGAATAACGGCTACATAGCGTCCTCTGAGAATGTCTCAATGATTGAAATGAGAGTTTATATTACATAACCATGTATTCCTTGAACCGAAGTTTTCGAACTTTGTTGATCAAGAGAAACCGGGAGGATTGTGGAATTGGCTTGCCAAGTCCGCGAACTGTCGGAAGTTCTCGACCGAGAATTTCTGCTGGGATTTTCTAAATACTCGTTTGTGTGCTTAGTCCGCGAACTTAGTCCGCGAATTGGCGGAAGTTCTCTTTCCGAGAATTTCTGATGAGTTTGGAAAACTCAACCGATTATCTTAAGTCCGCGAACTTGTTTGTGAGATTAAGAGGTTATGATCTAAAGATGTGCTCTGAACATGAAACATTAAATTACTAAGGAATGCTTTATGCAAACCGTAACTATAATGTTCATGAGCCGATTCATCGAATCGAATCATCTTTGCTTCAATTGTGTCTTGTGTAGTACATAAGATCTCATAGCAATTGAACAACTCTGTAACTAGTTCATTTGAGTCAATTGAACTAGTTATGGTGAAGAAGAACAAGGTTAATATGAAATGCTCATATGGTTAACCTTTTGGGTTACTATGTTGAACCAACATACACGTACACGTTTGGGAATGGTTTTCACAAACCCAGTAAACGTCTACCCAAGTGTGTGTGACAAGCTAAGTTTTCGATCTAACGGTTGAGAAATATTAGCTTGAATCTAAATCAGGTTTTCATCTAACGGTGAATATGGATTTCTTTGTAACTAAGGCAAAACCCTGATTTGAATGCTATATAAAGGAGACATCTAACATTGTACAAAACTAATCCCCACACGTCTGTGTGCTACTAATGCGCCCGCTAGAGTCGATCTCCATTAACCTTTGATTTTCTTCTCTAAAATCAGGTTAACGACTTAAAGACTTCATTTGGATTGTGAAGCCAGACCGATACTACTTTATCGTAGTTGTGTGATGTGATCTTGCATCTTCTATCGTACGCGTACAATCGATTGATTGGCTTGAGATCGTGAGAGTTCTGTGATAGGAAAGATAAAGAAGTCACAAACATCTTCGTCTCACTGTTTGTGATTCCTCGACGATCCACTTGTGTAGTCAGGAAGGATTTTAAAGAGGTGATTGATTAATTTAGGATGTTCTTCGGGAATATAAGACCGAATTATCAATTGGTTCCTATTACCTTGATTTTATATCTAAAGACGGAACAAAACCTAGGGTTTATATGTGGGAGACATATTTATCCTTTTATAGACTTTTCTGTTTGAGACAGATCTGTTTATTATCAAGCCTGTGATATTTGGGTTGCAGCAACTCTTGGTTGTGGGTGAGATTAGCTAAGGGAATCAAGTGTGCAATATTCTGCTGGGATCAGAGGCGTAGGAGTACCACTGTACCTTTCATCAGTGGGAGATTGATAGGGGTTCAACTATAGTCCAGTACGAAGTTAGTTTGCAGTAGTCTAGTGTCTGTAGCGGCTTAATACATTGTGTATTCAATCTGGACTATGTCTCGGGGTTTTTCTGCATTTGGGGTTTCCTCGTTAACAAAATTTCCGGTGTCTGTGTTATTTCTTTTCCGCATTATATTTTATATAATTGAAATAATACAGGTTGTGCGTTCGTGATCATCAATTGGAAATCCAACCTTTAGTTGTTGATTGATATTGATTGATCCTTGGACATTGGTCTTTGGTACCGTCCAAGTATTCCTTGTATTTGATAAAGACTTGTTATTGTTTTTTAGGTTGAGTAAAAATCAAATCAAGAGAGAGATATTAACTCCTTGAGATACTTTTATCTAGTTTGAGTCTGACTGTCTAGTTGATTCTCTAGAAAAGTATTTCGGAGTTAGTCCATACAGATTGCTAATATAAATATTGGGTGGTGTTGTTAGACCCCCACTTCTTCAGGTATCTTTCAAAAAACACCGAAGAAGGGAATACATAAAGGAAAAGGAAGGGCAAGGCGACCAAAAGAAATCGTCGAGCAGCCAGAACATGGTTTTGGGTAAGCGCCCTGAAGTGCATCCTGCTTCAACAAAGAAACGGCCTCTCAATCATCGTGTACTTAGATCCAGGAAAAACGTTTCGCCATTTGTAATTCTTCGTATTGTTAGCACACGTGGTACTCTTGGATTGCAACCACTTCTTCGGACGTTCCCAATCATGTTACACGAGCTATTAATTGGAGAAAAAGCCTCCACAACTAACAAATACGAATCTTTGATTTCTCGTTCACGGGAGCACAACACATGTGATTTACAAGAGTAATACCAAAAAGAAGTTACAGGTTCGTGGACGAATCCTTAATTTTCATCATTACATCCTCTACTTCAAGTTGTTGTTATTAGGGTTACACATAATAGATATAATCATGGAAGCTGTATCCAGTCACATGAAAAGAAAACACATCACTGCTTATGTGTGTCGCGTTCCCATCGGTTGCACGCCTCGATAGAAAGAGGATTCTATTATAACCCTACGGGAGAGTGCTACATCTAGAGTCTCAAGATAACACAATTAAAGAACTATTATCCGATAAATTTCAGGCTCCAGTCACGTAAACAAAAACCACTGAGTACGCAAAAAAAAAAAAATCTACAAGCCATGAAAAGATGCTCATCTACGAAAGAAAGTAACAAGTGAGAAATCTAATTATCAGCGGGATCAACAACGCCTTCACCGGAGCCGTTGTTGGAGGCTGCTTCAACATCTTTTTCACAAGCCGCTACCACATCCTCTCCAGGAGCTGCCTCGACCTCCCTTTCAGAAGTCGCGCCAGCATCCCCTTCAGGAATTGTTTCGACGTTCTCTCCGTAGGTCACTTCAGCATCTTCTCTGGAAGCTGAACCAACATTCCCTTCGAGAACTGATCCAACATCCTTTTTAGAAACTGTTTCAGCGGCCTTTTGAGGATATTCTTTGGGATCGGGCTCATCCACATCAGAGTCAAGGATTATCATGCCATTGTGAATAGGATATTCATGTTTTTCCAAGAATTCATGTTCGCCCAGGAGCTGCTCATGTTCTACCCTTAGTCTTTTTAGCCGAGCTGCAAATCTTTCAGCTCTAGCACTCGTTGGTTGGGATGCTTCTCCACGCCTCCACTTCTCCTCGATACTAACTGAAGCCAGAAAAGCTTGAATACGCTCTCATACGATGCGTAAATGCACGAGGTACATACCCTGTATGGCACGACCGGCTTCACGAAACGGGGAATCTATCTTGGCCAACACTTCCTCGAATACGGTAGCCCTGGGTTTGTCGACTTCAAAACTCTTCTCTGGAGAATTAGAAGAATAATCATCACCAGTGGTTCCCATCATATACTGCAAAGAGGCGTTATGGTTCTATCAACAATCAATGTGACAAAAAAAATCAATCAGAATCCAATCAAATCATATGAGAATATGGATCAATACCTGTAATGAAGAAGAATATACCTTTGTGATGATCGGTATGAAAAGAAAGGCTCAAGTGTTTCCTTTTATATTCCACAAGTTAGCAAGATCCCGGGAAGAATAGGAGTCTCTACCTGCCGTGAATAAAGGCTTCAGATACGGGATGACGATCGCATGGATACTTATCTATCTGGAAACAATTTACGTATGCTAGAAGAAAACATGTCTTGCTCAAGGGTCGAGTCGACTTCTATCCTGGTAATGTACGCCAAACTCTTTATGAATTTGCTTGACTTTCACCATCTAGTGCTTACCCCGCAATATCGTTACTATTACGTGCTAAGCAGGGGAGTTAATGTTGATGGTGGTTTTTAGTTCGAGGGTAAAATCGTAAAACATTGTATTTAATGCGCTGTCATCCTGCAAAGGAACAAAAGCCATTTAAAAGTAATGGTGCATAAACCTCTTCGCTCACAAATGTATTGAGCAACTCAATATATTTGTGTGTATATATATATATATATATAGTTCACTTAGAATGGTGCATATAACAACGATTCCAAATATCCTATGAATTTTATTTCCACCGTCATTATTCACTAATGCATTGCCCGCCTAGTATTTTCCTATGTTATGTTCCCCAGCTGAACTCTCAATATTGGCATGACATGACGATTAGTGTTCACGCAGCGGAGTAGCACGAATCTCCCGAAGTGTCAGTATTGAGATCTGCATGAAAACACTCACGCGAGTTACACCACTCTCTAATAAAGAGCTTTCCGTGTCAACGAGCTTTTAATTAAAATTTAGCACGATCGACGCGCTTAAATTCCTTAAGGAAAACCTAGACTTTCCATGTCAGTCTTTAAAAATTAATCACGGCCACACGATTTTGCCAATCTATTCAACAAGCTTAGCCTTTTCTCAGCGGAACTATGCAACCTCCGTAATGTCCACCGGCGGGCCCACTAGCATCCATATCGATCGAAATCCCTTTAATTCACTCGCAACACCCCTGATCGTTAGCCAGAACCAGGGTGATCGCGTTGTTGAAAGAGGATCTCAAACGAGCTAAGACCGACCATAACGGTCTTAAATTCATCACATCCGCCCAACTTAGCTAGCCAAGTTGGACGGTTTAGATCTTCCTTAGAACGATCAAAGAAGTTCTGGTATATTCACCGGCGACCCAACTCCATCCCTAGTTGATCGACCTGCCCATGGAAGGCCAAGAGCGCATCAAACCGATTGCTCAAAGTAGGGTGAACGCACTGTTTCGGAAACCCAAAAGTTGCATTGCGGCAGCGCGCTTCTGTCGCAAATCGATCACGTCCGTCCATCTTCGCCATCCAAATCGAATGGCTTAGATCCAATTTTAGGCGGACCAATAGATGTCAGCATGCTCACCGGCACCTCTCCTTTGCATATGACCAATCGGCCTGCTCAAACCAATGTCCAATGCCTTGAATCGATTATCCTGAATAGGGTTGGCCACACAACTTCTAAACCCTAAATTGAATCAACGACAGTATGCAACTGCCGCAAATCATCTCCTCCATCCAACTTCGCTATCCTAGTCGGATGGTCTAGATTTATTTTTAGGAGACCAACAGGGAAACGCTGTAATCACCGGCCATCCCTCCTTCACAACGAACGATCGTCCAAGTTGTGGATTGTCCATAGGATTCCCAAACGATCGCCCAAAAGTGGCCAGGCACGCTTTTTTTAAGACATTCAACTCGCGACTAATTTGGACGAGCTCTAAAATAATGATACTTTCTGCACACCGATTATTTTAGCAGCTTGTTTACAAGCGATGCTTTATGTGCATCAATTATAAACGATGCTTTATAAATATTTATTCCACAAATAATTTTATTATTTGACATAAAAGCATTATATGCTACTTTAAGCAGCGAGTCTCATGACTTGACGCATTCAGCAGCCTGCTGTATATGATTTCCTACAAAACACTCGAGACATCAAACGTGTCACAAAATGGGGGATGCTTAATGGGGTATTTGTCTGGTGGTTTACGGCGTGCGGCGTGCAACGTGCCAATTACGAGAAAGTGTCAAGAAAGGACGGATGGTTAACAACAATGAGAGGATAGTGGGTGAAAGGGTGACCAGTCTTCCCTTATAATGGTAACGTGATTATCACCACCTTTTGCACAACCCCACTTCTCCACTACTCAACTGCCTCCATTTCCTCCGAGATCAGGGTGCGCTCAATGACTTGTATAAATAGGTCTTTCAACCTATTATCAACAACACAAGTGTTATCAACACAAGCATCCAGAAACCATATTCTGATACAATTCATAAACACAACCACACCTTCATAATTCAACATTCTGATCTCAAACACCGTATTCGCTTCCCTCCGTAAGATCAACCATTCTCCTTCACTTTGTGACCGAATTGAATCTGGAACGACCATTTCTTGGTTTAAGCCAGAGTCTTACAGATTGATCTATCGAATCTAAAAGTACTCATGTGTAGTACATTTTTTTAGGGTTTGAATTCGTTTCTCATCAACACACCCAAATTTACCAAAAACAGCAGAATCAGTTTTTACCCCAAAACAGTATCTTGCGTCTACATATCCGAATTGCATGTGTAACTCTCAGTTACACTATTCAGATGCATCTGTAACTCCCAGTTACACTAGTCATATACATGTGTAACTCCTATTTACACTAGTCAAGTGCATGTAAAGTTGGTTATATATACATTGTTGTGCGTATTGTTCTTTTCAATCTCATAAGATCTTATTGTTTTTTTTTACTCTTCAGGTTGCCAATAACTCAATAAAGTTGACTGCTTATTTTTGTGGTATTTTTTAGGATGGTATCCCTGGAATTGGAGTTGGCTCTATGGAACTGAGGACCAAGTGAGAAGATTGTTGACACACTAATGGTGCTGAAATTGCATCCATAGATGTTGTTGGTGAGTGGATGTATTGACAATGTTGTGAATATGTTATTACATTTGATATTTCTATGGATTGAAAGTATTTAAATGTAGTTGGTAATGTTTTTTTTTATAGAGGGTGTGGTCAGTCCTCCATTTGTGTTCCTTACCTCGGCTAAAAGTTCATTGTATCCTAAGATTCAAGGGGATGCTTGCTGGGTGAAGAAGAAGGTGCTTTCACTGGTGAAGTTAGGTATGCCTATGTTCAGCCTTTGCGCATTTGATTAATTACTTTGCAAATCTAATCATCATTTCATATTTGATTGAATTAATTACTAGTTACACTAGTCATATGCATGTGTAACTGGAAGTTACACAAGTCAGATGTATGTGTATTGATGTAGTTTTAATTGTGGTAATAACGGATTTGATTCTCGAACTCTCTTAAACATTTGATTTCAGATTAATAAAGAAAATTACTAAGACCAACTAATTGAAATTGATTGATTTTTAACCAAGGAGAGATGATTCTAGGGTTTTGGATTCCACCACTTTCAGTATTGTAAATTCAATAACAATTTCTTTGAAAAAAAATACCCCTAACTTACTCAAACAATTTTCGAACTCAATCTCATGCTTTGGAAGATATAACATTACAAGCTTTTTTTTATGACTTTCGTCGCTATTATAAGGCCAAATTTTCCTTCGCTTATAAAAGAACGGTATCTAAACTACCCAAAACAATTTTCACGAAGCATATAAAGAAGAGAAAAATTTTAATAATTTAAAAAGCACAATATTGAAGTATTTTTGTCAAAGAAAATAATTACTAAAAATTACGCATCAAAAATAGCTTCTTCCAAATACTAGAAAAGAAACTTAGCTACTCATGAACTAAGAAGTGGAGAACACTTGATTAATCATTATATTAAAAATAATTAAAAATCTGCTTACAATGATTTCCAGTCGCTAATGATGTATAGGGACCAAACTGCTATAAAAACAAGTTAACATCCACTACGATATAGATGCAAAACCTTTTCCGCTACTGTGAAGACAACGATACACAACTTCTATGGTTGAATAAAAAGACAACGATACACATCTTCTATGGTTGAATAAAAGACTTCCACTGCGACTATTTTGAACGGCTTATGTTCTTCGTGTTCTTGGTTGAGCAGCAGCAGGAAGAATTTTTCTAACCTCTCTTTTCTCGATTATAAGCCTATATTTCTTCTCCAAAGTCTCTGTAACCCCTCCTGAACTTCCCAACACCTCTATATATACATACAAGGTATGAAATCTCGAGAAAATCTATCAAATCCCTTCTTTTCTTTTCCCAAAAGTCTCGGGATTTTCTTTCCTTTCCTTTCTTTTTGTTACGTGGATTTGGTATTAATCCGATCCTCCAACTCGATAAAATAGCTACCAACAGATATCCTCTCCATTTTTACACGTAACTTCCATAAAAGAAATCCAAAACTTATGAATAATAACTCCACCACCTGTTTTAACGAAAATCCATGTGAACTCCTCTTTTTTCGAATCTAACACGCATAGAAATCATGTTTGATCTCCACCGACTATTAGAGCATTGCTCGGTCAAACTCGCATGGGTTTCTATCTCAAGCATGTTTGTCAATGTTAGTGATCAAAACTATAAGTCTTGATTTCTAGTCTACTATAGATAAGGTCTCGGACTAGGATAGAAAGTATAGTTGAGCTCATGCACTCCATGGCAATCATCATACAAGACGAAAGACTACTCAAGGAACTGGTGGAACTTCATCGATTAAAAGGTATGTGGAGACTTGAACTTATCTATCACTCAAAATTCTATTTACTCTATCTCCTATTCTTGAGACAAAAGTCGTTTGATTACACACATTTGGTATTTCGAGCTGAGTTTATCTCGCCTATCTATTTCTCGAAATATGTGTTGGTAAGCTTTCGCTTTAGCCAAATTCATCTTTACCTAATGACGAAAGTCATTTTATGTTTCAATCAATTTGAAAATTGCTCTGACGAAAAATGGTTTGTGAATAACAACTATATAACGTCCTCTGAGAATGTTTCAATGATTGAAATGAGAGTTTAGATTATATAACCATTGGTGGATATAAGCATTGTTGTGGAAACACATAAATGTATAAGTCCTTATTCCTTGAACCGAATTTTGCGAACTTTGTTGATCAAGAGAACCAGAATAGTGGCGTGAGCTAAGTCCGCGAACTCAGTCCGCGAACCCAGTCCGCGAACTGGCGGAAGTTCTCGACCCGAGAAAATCTGCTGGAGTTTGTGAACTCCTTCCGGGAACTTAAGTCCGAGAACCCAGTCCGCGAACTTGAGTTGGTTATATCTAAAGACGATTGTTCTTGAACTCATGTTTATATAAACTAAGGAATGCTTTTGCAAACCGTGGCTCTAAAGTTCATGAACCAATTCGAGTGAATCAAATCGTTTTTCCTTCGACTGTGTCTTGTGTAGTTACATAAGATCTAAGCAATTGAACAACTCTCTAACTAGATCATTTGATTCATTTGAACTATTTACGGTGAAGAAGAATATGGTTGATATGAAATTGCTCATATGGCTAACCATTTGGTTAACTATTGTTGAACCAACAAATGTACATGTTTGGGTACGGTTACACAAGCCTATAAACGTGCATTTCATTTGTGTGTAACAAGATAAGTTTTCGATCTAACGGTTGAGAATTATTAGTTTGAATCTAATCAGGTTTTATCTAACAGTGAATATTGAATGCTTTGTTACCAATCTAACATTGATTGCAAACCCTGATTTGAAATACTATATAAGGGAGAACTCTAGCAACTGGGAAACCTAATCCCCACACCTCATGTGTGATACTAGTTGTGTAATCTAGAGTCGATTCTCCTTTAACCTTTGGTTTCTTCTCTGAACCAGGTTAATGACTTAAAGACTTCATTGGGATTGTGAAGCCAAACCGATACTACTTTCTCGTAGTTGTGTGTTATGATCTTGTTGTTTCTATCGTACGAGTACAATCGTAAGGATTGGCTTGAGATTGATATCTTCGATAGGCAAGATAAAAAGTAGTCACAAACCTCTTCGTCTCATCGTTTGTGATTCCACAATATCTTCTTTCGCCGCGTCGATTAAGATTATTGTGAGGTGATTGATAAAACTAGGCTGTTCTTCGGGAATATAATTCCGGGTTATCAATTGGTTCATGTTCACCTTGATTTATCAAAAGACGGAACAAAACTCGTAGGTATATTCGTGGGAGACAGACTTATCTATTACTGTAGACTTTTCTGTGTGATACAGATTTGTTTATTAAAGTCTTCGACTTTGGGTCGTAGGAACTCTTAGTTGTGGGTGAGATCAGCTAAGGGAATCAAGTGTGTAGTATCATTCTAAGATCTGAGAAGTAGGAGCATAATTGTACCTTGGATAAGTGTAAGATTGATTGGGGTTCAACTACAATCCAGACCGAAGTTAGTTTGAAGTAGGCTAGTGTCTGTAGCGGCTTAATACAGTGTGTGTTCAATCTGTACTAGGTCTCAGGGTTTTTATGCATATGCGGTTTCCTCGTTAACAAAATTCTGGTGTTTGCGTTATTTATTTTCCGCATTCTATTTTGTTATATAATTGAAACATCACAGGTTGTGCGTTGTTCAATCAATTTGAATATCCGACCTTTTGGTTATTGATTTAAATTGATTGACACTTGGTTATTGGGTGTGGTTGTTGTACCCCCGTTTTTTCAATTCGTATCAGAGCTGGCAAACACGTTAAACACCTTATCAGTCCGTGTTTGTAAGCGATCTGATTATGGACGAGTCAATCTCTAATAACGTACTTGTTCATAAATTACCAGATGATTTTCAAAACTTGGTG
This sequence comes from Papaver somniferum, assembly GCF_003573695.1. NCBI lineage: Eukaryota > Viridiplantae > Streptophyta > Magnoliopsida > Ranunculales > Papaveraceae > Papaver > Papaver somniferum. Next base: position 188,904,238 of record NC_039360.1, on the reverse strand, counting down.
TTGATGGTGGATTTTCAACAAAGGACAAAACCGTAAAATCATGATACTGCATGTTTTTGAGTTGGCTTCAGGCATGTGACGATTCATATTTTACGAAGCCATGATGAATATGTTTCCTGAAAGGCCTCCACTAGTTGAGCGTTCGGTGCCACGCGTTTCATCATGTCCTCTATGTAGAATAACATAATTGGGAGGTTCTCCGTAAGATTGAGAGCAACAACGCCTTCAGGACATCGGTGATACTCATTGTTCCCTGACTACATGAGAGAGACCCGCATCTATATAGAAGAACGATTGGGCAGTTCTCCGTAGATAGAGAGCAACAACGCCTTCAGGACGTCGGTGACACTCACTGTTCCCTGACTATGTAGAGAGACCGTGTATAGATCCAGACGGTTCTCCTTAGATTGAGAGAAATAACGTCTTCAGGACTTCGGCGACTCGCTGTCTCCTGACTATGCACCTTCAGAACGGATATAACTCTTTAATTGGATAATATCCTTCTGCAATAGATTAATTCTGCCGTGACATTCACCACTGAATTCCCAGAATGATCTATTTTTGCTCCTATTCCATGGTCGAATCCACGGCCTGATCCCAAGGAATGGCAATAAACAATTATCTTTTTCTCCGATTTCGTGATCGAATCCACGACTTGATCTCATGGAACGGCAATAAACGACTATATTATCTCGTTACTCCGATTTCATGATCGAATCCACGGCTGATCTCATGAAATGGTAATAGGTAATTTTATTATTCCGAATTCATGGTCGAATCCAAAGATGATCCTATGAATTGATAATAAAACAACTACTCATTTTATTATTCAGTTTCATGAAATATTCTCCACTGAATTTCATAAACCAATAATAAATACTCAACAACCGGGCATCTAGACCATCACTGAGTAAGCCCCACAAAAATGGTGCAAGTGTACTCAACAATGATGCACGACTGAACACCCGGATGCACAAACGAGCATTCAAAAATATGGACAGATGAGGAATCCTACGCAAAATAGGAGAAAATAATAAATAATAATAAAATAATAAGAGGCGCCATGGGCCGGGCTCACCGGCTGTCCGGCCGTGCCCTAGCTGTGGCCGGTCCCGTGCCTCTCCCATTATTTTTCCCTATTTTGTTATTTTCATGAACTCATGAAAACTCCTTGATTTTAGCAACTTTACTTGTTTGAGCAAAACTCATGGATTCTCCGTAACTTCACGGATTCATGAAAAATAATATTATAAAATAGGGAAAGGTATGCGGGACCGGGCAACCTAGCCAACCATCCATGCCCAAGCCATGGCCGGTCCCATACCTCACAATCCCTAGATTTTTATAATTATTATTCCCTAAACTCATGAAACTCCTCCGTTTCAACGAAAACTCATGGATTCTCCATAACTTCACGGGTTCATGAAAAATAATATTATAAAATAGGGAAAGGTATGCGGGACCGGGTAAGATAGCCGGACGGCCATGCCCTAACCATGGCCGGCCCCACACCTTGCAATCCCTAGTCTTTTATAATTATTATTTTCCTTAATTCATGAAACTCCTTGGTTTGAGCAAAAATCATGATTTCGTCGTAATTTCTCAAATTTTGCTCGAATCATGAAAACCCAAAAGCCAACATGGTCACACGACCGGCTAGCCTCTCACAGTAATTTTAAATGTTAAAATACTCTTATTTTAATACTTACAAAATATTGATCAATTGAGCATACATGCTCATTCCAACAAAAATCAAGAATTTCAGTCAAGATGAAACTCTTCTGAAAATTCACAATGTTGCTCGAACGCACGTCAGAAAATACTGAAACTCTCAGTATGAAGACACGGATACCAAGGAAACACGTGCATGCCTTCGTGACCGACCATATTCATCCCTAAGGCTTGCACAAAACCGGTCCCACATATTTTCATAATTCTGACATAATTTGCTCAATTGCTCATATTGGGCCCAAATTCTCTCCAACCAACCTGGGGATTGCTCAAACAACCAACACCTGGTCCCGTAACCACCAAGAATCGGTTTCATTCCCTCTTGGTCGGTCCCCATCTTCCATACTTAGGTATTATCACCTAATGCTGAATCCAGCAATATTTCAATAAACGATGAAACCGGCATTTAATCATCATTCTTTCACCAATCCTCCAACTGAGGACCCTGGTGCATGCTCACTCGAGCACTGGGCACCACATGGACGCCCATCATTCCATGTGGTCGTCCCCTTTATCACTCATGACCTATTTTCAATGATTCATCAATTAACAGATAATTGATCTAAAATTAGGGTTTCGAATAAATGCTCCACAAATCATCATTCTGAGCAAGATTCAAACACTAATGAATTTATGTTGATTCAGCAATCAACATCTGAATTAATCATATAATATTTGGTAATCTATCAATATTTTAATATTTTATTGGGTCACGTCACCAATAAATAATTTGTCGAATTGAGCAATACTTGCTCAGTTGCTCAAATATTGATCCAGCTATCAATATTTAGTAATTTATCAGTAATTCGTCGAATTGAGCAATACTTGCTCAGTTGCTCGAATATTGATCCAGCTATCAATATTTAGTAATTTATCATTAATTTGTCGAATCGAGCAATACTTGCTCAATTGCACGTCAAATTATCAATTATCATTAATTTGTCGAATTGAGCAATACTTGCTCAGTTGCTCGTCAAATTCTCAATATTCAGTAATTCGCCGAATTGAGCAATACTTGCTCAATTGCACGTCAAATTATCAATAATCATTAATTTTTCGAATTGAGCAATACTTGCTCAGTTGCTCGTCAAATTCTCAATATTCAATAATTCGTCGAATTGAGCAATACTTGCTCAGTCGCTCAAATACTGGTCAATTATTCATCACTGAATCTACAATATTGACATCATTTCAGAGAACTACATGTTCAATCCATGAACCGCTGAGCATTCATCACTCATGCTCGATTCCACAAAACCTAGACTCACTGTCTAATCAGTCAACAACTGACTAATTAATACACATCTGTCATGCAGACTCCACGATTCGTGAGACATCAATCACGTCAAATTGGGGGATATCAATTAGGGTTTTGGTTTGGCGGCCTACAACACGTGGATTCATCCACAACGAGAAATGTGAGTAAGTCGTGTCAACGATTGAAGGAGTTAGCAAAGTAGTGGGTAAATGATCAACCAAGTCTTCGCATAATCTGGAACTGGTTTCACCACGATCTCCCACTTTCCCACTCTTTCACTCAAGAAACCATCACACTTACAGGGATCAAGGTGTTCACGACTCTGACAATATAAATAAGTCTCTGAATCCATGATTGAGACAACGAATGATCACTAGCTATCAACAATTTTCGAATTTCTCGAGTAACTACTCTCAAGAATTCGTCAATCTATCAGAACTTATTCGAACTCATCAGTTCACCAAAAATTGCAGAAACCTTCAACACATCCACAATCCTTGATCATCACTGATCCGACACAATTCTCAGCTTCCCCTTACAGAACAACCCATCGCCCTCTTTGCGACCGAATTGACTCTGTAACGACCATTGACTTGGTTTAGGCCGGAGTCCTTCAGATTGATCTCTCAAATATAAGCACTCCATTTGCAGTGCATCTGTGTGAGGTTAAGCAGTCTGCTCAGTTGAGGAGTCTCGACAACACGCTCGTCTCTTCACTTTCCTAAAAAACCAGCGACTCGTTTTTCCCCATCTACAGATTGCTGACCACAGTGGGAGATTAATCTCTCCGTTGCAATCTCGCATTTTCACAAAAAGGTTGATCTTAGGTCAGGTTGAATTACAAATCCTAACCCGAACAATGCTAGAACTAGCAACACCGGTGGTACTCCAGAAACTATTCCTGCTTCCAACATTGGCACTGGTAACACCACTCCTCCGCAAACCAACATTGGAGACAATCCTCTCTTCGGATGGTCTCCCGAAGAAATCAGGGAGAATCCACCTACCATAGGTGATCTCATGAAGGTGCAAGAAACTCTTGCAAAGAGTCAAATTGACATGCCCAACACTCAGAAAGAGCTGTGCAATTATCTCAAAACTATCACTGACAAGATGTCAGAAAAGGCTCGGGAGAAGGGAAAAGTTAAAGAAACGTCTTCAATTGCTGACCCTGAAGTTGTTCCAGTCCACGTAGTTGACGATCATGAAGTCCACAAAACTGTAGAAACCGACATAAATGGATCCATCTGGTTTCATCACGATCTCCCACTTTCCCACTCTTTCACTCAAGAAACCATCACACTTACAGGGATCAAGGTGTTCATGACTCTGACAATATAAATAATTCTCTGAATCCATGATCAAGAATTCATCAATCTATCAGTTCACCAAAAATTGCAGAAACCTTCAGCAAATCCACAATCCTTGATCATCACTGATTCCACCCAATTCTCAGCTTCCCTCCTACAGACCAACCCATCGCCCTCTTTGCGACTGAATTGACTCTGGAACGACCATTGACTTGGTTTAGGCCGGAGTCCTACAGATTGATCTTTCGAATCTAAGCATTCCATTTGCATTGCATCTGTGTGAGGTTAAGAAGTATGCTCGGTTGAGGAGTCTCGACAACACGCTCGTCTCTTCACTTCCCTAAAAAACCAGCGACTCGTTTTTCCCCATCTACAGATTGCTGACCACACTGGGAGATTAATCTCTCGGTTGCAATCTCGCATTTTCACAAAATGGTTGATTCTAGGTCTGGTTCAATTACAAATCCTAACCCGAACAATGCTCGCACTAGCAACACCGGTGGTACTCCAGAAACTATTCCTGCTTCCAACATCGGCACTGGTAATACCACTCCTCCGCAAAGCAACATTGGAGACAATCCTCTCTTCGGCCGGTCTCCCGAAGAAATCAGGGAGAATCCACCTACCATAGGTGATCTCATGAAGGTGCAAGAAACTCTTGCAAAGAATCAAATTGACATGGCCAACACTCAGAAAGAGCTGTGCAATTATCTCAAAACTATCACTGACAAGATGTCAGAAAAGCCTCGGGAAAAGGGAAAAGCTAAAGAAACGTCTTCAATTGCTGACCCTGAAGTTGTTCCAGTCCACGTAGTTGACGATGATGAAGTCCAAAAAACTGTAGAAATTGACATCAAAGGAGCCCTCTGGTTTCATCATGATCTCTCACTTTCCCACTCTTTCACTCAAGAAACCATCACACTTACAGGGATCAAGGTGTTCACGACTCTGACAATATAAATAATTCTCTGAATCCATGATCAAGAATTCATCAATCTATCAGTTCACCAAAAATTGCAGAAACCTTCAACAAATCCACAATCCTTGATCATCACTGATTCCACCCAATTCTCAGCTTCCCTCCTACAGACCAACCCATCGCCCTCTTTGCAACCGAATTGACTCTGGAACTTGGTTTAGGACGGAGTCCTACAGATTGATCTCTCCAATCTAAACACTCCATTTGCAGTGCATCTGTGTGAAGTTAAGCAGTCTGCTCGGTTGAGGAGTCTCGACAACATGCTCGTCTCTTCACTTCCCTAAAAAACCAGCGACTCGTTTTTCCCCATCTACAGATTGCTGACCACAGTGGGAGATTAATCTCTCGGTTGCAATCTCGCATTTTCACAAAATGGTTGATCTTAGTTCAGGTTCAATTACAAATCCTAACCCGAACAATGCTAGCACTAGCAACACCGGTGGTACTCCAGAAACTATTCATGCTTCCAACATCGGCACTGGTAATACCGCTCCTCCGCAAACCAACATTAGAGACAATCCTCTCTTCGGCCGGTCTCCCGAAGAAATCATGGATAATCCACATACCATAGGTGATCTCATGAAGGTGAAAGAAACTCTTGCAAAAAATCAAATTGACATGGCCAACACTCAGAAAGAGTTGTGCAATTATCTCAAAACTCTCACTGATAAGATGTCAGAAAAGGCTCGGAAGAAGGGAAAAGTTAAAGAAACGTCTTCAACTGCTGACCCTGAAGTTGTTCCAGTCCACGTAGTTGACGATGATGAAGTCCACAAAACTGCAGAAACCGACATCAAAGGATCCATCTGGTTTCATCACTCGTGAAGATCTGGAACGCTTCTTGGAGGACCGTGGGAAAGGAACTACACCAACTGTCCACCGTCGTCAACCTCTGTACCCTGCTGCTACACAAAAGATCCCTCTACCAAAAGGCCACACTTCTCCAACATTCACGTTGTGCAATGGAACGGGGAACACTCGAGAACATGTCTCTCGGTTCCTAGAAGCACTATGCGAACATGAGCACAACCATGTCGTCGATTTGAAAGAATATTCAAAATCTTTGACGGGCCAAGCGTACACATGGTACAATAAAATTGCACCAGGAAGCATCGCAAGTTGGGGAGAAATGGTCAATGCCTTCTACAGTAAATACTTCTTCGTCTCGGAGCAGATTACTCTTTCTGACTTAGGAAGGATGACTCAGAAGAACACTGAACAGCCGAACGAATATGTGAAGAGGTTCAGGGTTCAATCCTTGGATTTCCATGATCCGAATGTCACCGAACAACAACTGGTGGACTTGTGCATCAATGGGATGATCCCTGTCTACAGAGCCCTACTGGAAAATCTTCGGTTCCAAACTTTCTCAGATCTTCATGAAGCATCCAAACGATCAGCAATACTGCACCTGCTTTACTAGAAAGAGCAAAGTCTGCAAGGTCGAGGAATCTCGAAGCATCCGACGCCTAGTCAACAATTAGTATAATCTCCAACCTTCCATGAACGTTATTGCTGAACGGAGCAAAAGGAAAGCCGAGCCACCAAAACACAAGAATTCTTCTCCAATCTCTCAGGTTCCTCCGGAAGTGCGAAGAGAGGATGGACAATCCTGAAATGCACAAACTTCAACCCTGCATCAACAAATGGGAAAATGATCAGACAGACTTAAACTTCCCTCTTCTCACCTAAGAAGTGATCGAGTTACTGGAAGTATGGATTCAAGATAGCGCAACCAAATTTCCATTCACCAGGGGAGAGCTGGCCGAAGAAGAAATGGAGAATCACAGAACTTCAACCTATCCAGCAACCTTCTGACGAAGCAGTTCAGTCATTGATCGAGCACAACAAAACAATGAATCATGAAATAAAGGTGCTCACAGCAGCATCTACAAAAATGGTAACCATCCAACTCTTACCTATTTAAATTTGACTAGATGTAGTGGATTACAATCTCAAGAATTTGTTCGCTCCTTCGAACCTGCAAAGACGAACAAAATCCGCAATTCAAAACCATAACACGATTTTCATAAAACTGTGAACACTTCATGAAACTTCCATCATGTGAACAATTCACATTATTTTCACCGTGTGAGCGACTCCCACCGAGTGAACACTCAATGGTTTTGTGCATACACTATCAGATCACAAAATCCATACAAACAATATTTTATCAAAAATTGTTTACTTCTAGCAATTGCTGAAAATCGAAAATTTAATTTCACATAAATTTTCAGTGTGTGAATATTCACTGCTTTTTCAAAAATTGGACAAGCGTCCATTCTACAATTGTGAAAACTCATATACAAACATTATCTCAACGTGAATAATTTTCTACTTTCAACAGTTGTTCAAAATCAAAACATTGATTTTACAAAAATATACATCTTAAACGTGAAACTCATGTAATTTTGAAAATATATGTATATATATTTATTTTTTTTGCTCCCTCTCACGAGCATCCACCTTTGAAACGAGAGTTTATTCCTTTTTAGAAATCTCACGTATTTAAAATAAAATAAAATTTTGGCTTCCGTGAAAGCGCATAGATAAAATTTTTATCATTAAACTCAGGTTTATTTTGTTTGTTTCTTAAACTAACAAAGAACGAACGTTCGTTCCTAAAACAAGGATTTCTTTTTGGCTCGGGCCCGTAAATCTTAAACTGACCAAAACTGAGCCTTTGAGCGTCCAAATCAGCAGTGTCTCATCTCTCCGTGCTCATGAAATGACACTTTATCTTGCTATCAGGATCCTTATCTATGCATTTGCTCGTACATGATACCATTGGGGCAAGTCGAGGATTCTGAAACTACCTTTGTACGACTGAGTCCAACCACCGATCTCGTTGAATGAAAATCACCATTTAATGCTTACTGCGGAACATAATTGTCCCTCACTAAGCAGGGGACTTAATGTTGATGGTGGATTTTCAACAAAGGAAAATACCGTAAAATCATGATACTGCATGTTTCTGAGTTGGCTTCAAGCATGTGACGATTCATATTTTACGAAGCCATGATGAATATGTTTCCTGAAAGGCCTCCACTAGCTGAGCGTTCGGTGCCACGCGTTTCATCATGTCCTCTATGTAGAATAACGTAATTGGGCGGTTCTCCGTAAGATTGAGAGAAACAACGCCTTCAGGACGTCGGTGATACTCACTATTCCCTGACTACATGAGAGAGACCCGACTCTACACAGAAGAACGATTAGGCGGTTCTCCGTAGATTGAGAGCAACAACGCCTTTAGGACGTCGGTGACACTCACTGTTCCCTGACTATGTAGAGAGACCGTGTATAGATCCAGACGGTTCTCCGTAGATTGAGAGCAATAACGTCTTCAGGACTTCGACGACTCGCTGTCTCCTGACTATGCACCTTCAGAACGGATATGACGCTTTAACTGGTTAATATCCTTCTGAAATATATTAATTCTGCCGTGACATTCACCACTGAATTCCCAGAATGATCTATTTTTGCTCCTATTCCATGGTCGAATCCATGACCTGATCCCATGAAATGACAATAAACAATTATCTTTTGATCCGATTTCATGATCGAATCCACGGCTTGATCTCATGGAATGGAAATAAATGACTATATTATATCGTTACTCCGATTTCATAATCGAATCCACGGTTGATCTCATGGAATGGTAATAGGTAATTTTATTATTCCGAATTCATGGTCGAATCCACAGATGATCCTATGAATTGATAATAAAACAACTACTCATTTTATTTTTCAGTTTCATGAATTATTCTCCACTGAATTTCATAAACCAATAATAAATACTCAACAACCGGGCATCTGGACCATCACTGAGTAAGCCCCACAAAAATGGTGCAAGTGTACTCGACAATGATGCACGATTGAGCACCCGGATGCACAAACAAGCATTCAAAAATATGGACAGATTAGGAATCCTACGCAAAACAGGAGAAAACAACAAATAATAATAAAATAATAAGAGGCGCCATGGGCCGGGCCCACCGGCTGGCCGGCTGTGCCCTAGATGTGGCCGGTCCCATGCCTCTTCCATTATTTTTCCCTATTTTGTTATTTTCATGAACTCATGAAAACTCCTTGATTTTAGCAACTTTCCTTGTTTGAGCAACACTCATGGATTTTTCGTAACTTCACGGATTCATGAAAAATAATATTATAAAATAGGGAAAGGTGTGTGGGACCGGTCAACCTAGCCGTCCGTCCGTGCCCAAGTCGTGGCCGGTCCCACACCTCACAATCCCTAGATTTTTATAATTATTATTCCCTAAACTCATGAAACTCCTCCGTTTCAACGAAAACTCATGGATTCTCCATAACTTCACAGGTTCATGAAAAATAATATTATAAAATATGAAAAGTTATGCGGGACCGGGAAACGTAGCCGGCCGGCTATGCCTTAACCATGGCCGGTACCACACCTTGCAATCCCTAGTCTTTTATAATTATTATTTTCCTCAATTCATGAAACTCCTTGGTTTGAGCAAAAATCATGATTTCGTCGTAATTTCTCAAATTTTGCTCGAAATCATGAAAAACCAAAAGCCAACATGGTCATACGACCGGATATCCTCTCACGGTAATTTTAAATGTTAAAGTACTCTTATTTTAATATTTACAAAATATTGATCAATTGAGCATACATGCTCATTCCAACAAAAATCAACAATTTCAGTCAAGATGAAACTTTTCTGAATATTCACAATGTTGCTCGAACGCACGTCAGAAAATACTGAAACTCTCAGATTGGAGACACGGAAACCACGACAACACGTGCATGCCTTCGTGACCGACCAGAGTCATCCCTAGGGCTTGCACAAAGCCGGTCCCACACGTTTTCATAATTCTGACCTAATTTGCTCAATTGCTCATATTGGGCCCAAATTCTCTCCAACCAACCTGGGGATTGCTCAAACAACCAACACCTGGTCCCGTAACCACCAAGAATCGGTTTCATTCCCTCTTGGTCGGTCCCCATATTCCATACTTAGGTATTATCACCTAATGCTGAATCCAGCAATACTTCAATAAACGATGAAACCGGCAATTAATCATCATTCTTTCACCAATCCTCCAACTGAGGACCCTGATGCATGCTCACTCGAGCACTGGGAACCACATGGACTCCCATCATTCCATGTGGTCGGACCCTCTATCACTCATGACCTATTTTCAATGATTCATCAATTAACAGATAATTGATCTAAAATTAGGGTTTCGAATAAATGCTCCACAAATCATCATTCTGAGCAAGATTCAAACACTAATGAATTTATGTTGATTCAACAATCAACATCTGAATTAATCATAAAATATTTGGTAATATACCAATATTTTAATATTTTATTGGGTCACGTCACCAATAAATAATTCGTCGAATTGAGCAATACTTGCTCAGTTGCTCAAATATTGATCCAGCTATCAATATTTAGTAATTTATCAGTAATTTGTCGAATTGAGCAATACTTGCTCAGTTGCTCGAATATTGATCCAACTATCAATATTTAATAATTTATCAGTAATTTGTCGAATCGAGCAATACTTGCTCAATTGCACGTCAAATTATCAATAATCATTAATTTGTCGAATTGAGCAATACTTGCTCAGTTGCTCGTCAAATTCTCAATATTCAGTAATTCGCCGAATTGAGAAATACTTGCTCAATTGCACGTCAATATCAATAATCATTAATTTTTCGAATTGAGCAATACTTTCTCAGTTGCTCGTCAAGTTCTTAATATTCAGTAATTCGCCGAATTGAGCAATACTTGCTCAGTCGCTCAAATACTGGTCAATAATTCATCACTGAATCTACAATATTGACATCATTTCAGAGAACTACATGTTCGATCCATGAATCGTTGAGCATTCATTACTCATGCTCGATTCAACAAAACCTAGACTCACTGTCTAATCAGTCAACAACTGACTAATTAATACATGTATGTCATGCAGACTCCACGATTCGTGAGACATCAATCACGTCAAATTGGGGGATATCAATTAGGGTTTTGGTCTGGCGTCCTATAGCACGTGGATTCATCCACAACGAGAAATGTGAGTAAGTCGTGTCAACGGTTGAAGGAGTTAGCAAAGTAGTGGGTAAATGATCAACCAAGTCTCCGCACAATCTGGAACTGGTTTCACCACGATCTCCCACTTTCCCACTCTTTCACTCAAGAAACCATCACACTTACAGGGATCAGGGTGTTCACGACTCTGACAATATAAATAAGTCTCTGAATCCATGATTGAGACAACGAATGATCACTAGCTATCAAGAATTGTCGAATTTCTCGAGTAACTACTCTCAAGAATTCGTCAATCTATCAGAACTTATTCGAACTCATCAGTTCACCAAAAATTGCAGAAACCTTCAACACATCCACAATCCTTGATCATCACTGATCCCACACAATTCTCAGCTTCCCTCCTACAGACCAACCCATCGCCCTCTTTGCGACCGAATTGACTCTGGAATGTCCATTGACTTGGTTTAGGATGGAGTCCTACAGATTGATCTCTCGAATCTAAGCACTCCCTTTGCAGTGCATCTGTGTGAGGTTAAGCAGTCTGCTCGGTTGAGGAGTCTCGACAACACGCTCGTCTCTTCACTTCCCTAAAAAACCAGTGACTCGTTTTTCCCCATCTACACTTGGATTCATCGGAGAGGACTGTCACATCTAGGTCAATATCCAAACATTCTCTTAATGTAAAACTTTTTGAATTCTGGGAAACACGCCTAGAATAACAGTTGGATGAACTTTCTGATGAAGGTGGTTCAGATATTGATAGAGATGTTGATGAGGAAGTCTCTGAGTATGTGAAGGTTTTGAATTCGTTAGAGAAGAAGAAGATGCCAACTTCTCATGTCACTCCTCTTCTGACTCCTTTCTGTCGAGAAACAAAAAATTGAGAAGATGTTATGCAGGTGTTTATGTTTCGAATCGTTCTAACGAATCGATCCTCAAGGATTCTGAGGAAAACCTACGTATGAAGTCACTTGACTGCAATAATCTCTATCAAAAGTATGTTTTGTTGGAAGAGAAACTTGCAGAATCCGAAGCAAGGATTAACTCCCAGCAAACAAGTTTTGACGATAGAGAAAGCGCTTATCTCGCTCGAGAAAAACGCCTTGAGGATGATTTAACTGTTGCTCTTGATAAAATCAAGATGTTGGAAGATGACTTAAAAAAGTTCAATACTAGTTCAAGCAAATTAACCACTATGCTAGGAGCAAGTAAAAATCATCGTGATACACGAGGATTGGGCTATAAGGGAATATATGCTCCAAGTACTAGCATAGAGGTAAAATTTGTCAAGGTTAGTGATGCTTCTCAACAAAATGTTTCCACTGATGGAAAAAGTGAAATACCTTCACCGGCAGTTAAGGTTCAAAAGAGAAAAGTATATCAACCTCTAAAGTCAGCACACACGGATCGAGGTAAGAACATTCCTTATGTTTGTCACTATTGCGAAAATAAAGGTCACCTGGAAAGGAGATGTCGTTTCCGTATAAGGAATGAGAAACTTCATGATGTTCTTGTTTGGGAATCACAAGAAGTTGTGAAACCAAGATCATATGTTAAGACTAATCCCCTTAACGCTACAGGTTGTAACTGTCCAACCTTTAGGCAAAGGAATCAGTGATGTGATAAATCTAGATTTTCCTATAAACATCATAAGAATCCTTTTCACAATCGTAATGGTTATCAAAAGGATAACTTCGTAAAGACTAAGACAAGATCTGATGCTCCCAATTGGAGAAAGACTAACTTGCAAAAGAATAGTCAATCCAATTCTATTCCGAGAAATATTGAAGAGAGTAATGGGAAGAAGGTTCCGGTTGTTCCTAAATGCACTCAGAAGTGGGTACCGAAGAAATCCAATGATGCTTTGAGTAGGAATGATCTTCCATAAAATTCCATGACTATGGAGAAGGCAGTATCCATGATGTTGGAACTTAACAAGTTTTTTGGAAAAATGGAATTGGATGTGAAAGGTTCTAAAAGCGATCTCTTTCATGATAATCCAAAGGTCACTTGTGGTGACCAAGACATTGTTCACCCCAACGCAACTTGATTGTGTTGTAAGTGAATCCTCACCAAGGAATGCCCTGCTTTGTATACGGTGAGGGAAGCACAAGAATTGGGGCACACAGATTATGTTCGTTAAGGCGGTAGAATTCGATTGGAATCTTCTAAAAAGGTATGTCTATATACTTGAGCAATATTTGTATTTTTATTTGCCTAGAGTACTTAGAATGATCCACGTACCTTTCTTATCGTTCATTTCTACCTAACTCGATCTGTGTTTAAGGTTCTTAAATGTTTAGGTTTGAAAATAATAGTTCGGGATTTTTGGACTACATGGTACACATACCAGGCATGCATAATATCATTTAAAATCAAAATCCATGGGTTTAAGTACGCATACCCATTTGTATACTGCTCCAGGATACAAAAATTCGTTTGCAAACCCCTATGCATTCTTGACGTCGATATTCAGCAAATTTGTTATGGCCGTAACTTCTTCGTCCGAACTCGGAATGACATCATTCTTTTTTAATTCTCTTCCTCTTTGAATTATATTTAGAATGGTGATGAGAAATCCTAAATTTGGATGAGTTGACGTTGGTCTTTGTCCAGTATCTTGTTTTTTGAGTAATTTGCTCCGTTTTGTCGCACTTATTCTACTTCTGTTGGACTTGGGCACTTGGATTCTTGGAGTAATTCTCTTATAAGCTCATTTGTAGCTTTTTAAAAAAAATGTTGGTGAATCAAAAAGAAGGAAGTTCAAGAATTATGTTGGCTATGATATCAATTTCCTCTCCCGTCCGTACGTCCGTTTCTGATTCCTGCTAATCCCCTAAACATTCTCTTCTCGACTCTCCCTAACTTCCTGGGCCCCTGGCTTCCAAAATTTGGTTAGGCTTCCATAAATCAAAATTCTAAAGAGAACTCTAAAATTCCCAATTTAAAACACATACCAAAATTAACTAGATTTCCTAATTCGATTAAAATCCGGCGACTTTGTGCAGGTCTATAAAGAAGCGTCAACCATGTTTACAACACAAACATAGCTTTGGATTACCACTACAAAGGTCATGCTCATATAAATTTTCGTGAATATTTATAGCCAAAAATCAATTAAAGATATGGAAGCTTGGCGTGAAGAACTGAGAAGTTGTTTCAGACGAGAAACGGTCCAGGGGGATCATCAGCAGCGCACAAGAAGTGCGTCGTGATTGACAAGTGCCCTATATTAGATAAACAGGAGAAGGAAAAGCATATGAATGGTTACCAAATAGTAAAGAAACTGCGATAGAGAGTTTGAGGTATGTGGATATACTGAAGAAGACTTAGATGTCAATGTTTTTGAGGAATATACTATATTGATGATACTGCAGTTTTATAAACAATTTAAAATTTTAATATAAAGTACTTTAAATAAACGTACAACCAACATCTTATGTGAACTATGATTCATGGTCTTTAATGACTTTGTATGTTCTTCTTTGTTAATAAAATATTTTTATACGCCTTTGGTAACCATTCTTGGTGTGATTACGTGCGAAAAAGATTGATTCTACCTTCAAAGGACAAAGATTGTTTTTGCAGTATTAATCTTTATGGTTTCATATATTGCAATTTGTTATGGGATATGTGTGTTCACGTCCGTGAACTATGATTGCCCCATACCTTGTCAAAGTAAAGTATTTCGTAAGTCGATATCGACTGAGTTATTGTTTTGGCTTAGTTGTTTCTCCTTGAGGTACTTTATGTCGAGCATATTCAACTAAATTAATCATCTTGTTTAGTTATTTATTTGTTGCTCCGTAAGGTTTCTTATGTCGAGCATGACCAATTAAATTGATTACTTTTTGTGATTAGTTTGGTTGTGTATTCCGATTAGATTAATTTTGGGTTCTCTTGTTATTAATCTAATTGAGTATTTTTAAGTCTCCATAAGTTCATCTATGTTGAGCATTTCCGGTTAAATTAATCATGAATTCTCTTGTGGTTAATTTAATTGAGTTTTTGGATTCAAATTCATACTTGTATGTGATTTGTTGTGTCCAAAGAAATCCTTCTTTTCTTTCGTAATTAAGGTCGCTCTTGTTGTTCTTTCGGGAACGACATATTATGGGGGAGAGTTCTTAATTGAACTTGTGCTTAATTGCCAAATCTTTGTGGGGAGTGCGGCTGTGGAATATTATAGGGGTTATCTTGTATCTTTAAACTCCTTGATGAATGCATTTAGCTTCGGCTTTATGATTGCATCTAAATAAGTTGATATATGCTTTCTTTTGGTCATGAAATATCTCCTTCGGAAATTTCATTAGGATCCCGTTCTTGTACTTTTGCCAATTTTATTAACAAAAAGGGGGAGAATTAATATGTAGTTCACACTACAAATACATATGGTTTTCGGATCATTATGTAAGGGGGAGTGGTTTCCATGTGAGATGGAGTATTGACTAGGGGGAGTGATGCATATCACCATAGTATTGTTGTTGAAGTTGTGATACAATTGGACTTTGACGTTGTGTAATGATACTATGACACTGTATAACAATGATTGAGGACTATTGTTTTCTTGTTGTTATAGCTACGGATTTTCAACAATGATGATGGTAAACTTACAACCTTTGGGATCATTGGAGTACCTGGAAGTCACGAAGATTTCGAGTAATGTTGAAGATTAGGCATGTAGAATAGGAGCTACAAAAGTTAATTTATTTTTTGTATTCCATATGTATTAATAGTTTTGTCACTAAAATTGACAAAGGGGGATATTGTTAGAGCATTGCTCGGTCGAACTCGCATGCGTTGCTATCTCAAGCATGTTTTTCAATGTTAATGATAAAAACTATAAGTCTTGATTTCTAGCCTATATAGCTAAAGGTCTCGGACTAGGATAGAAAATGTAGTTGAGCTCAAGACTCCATGGAAATCATCATACAAGACGAAGGACTACTCAAGGAACTGGTGGAACTTCATCGATTAAAAGGTATGTGGAGACTTGAACTTATCTATCACTCAAAAGTCTATTTACTCTATCTCCTATTCTTGAGACAAAAGTCGTTTTGCTCTATAGATTTTGATTATACACATTTGGTATGTCGAGTCGAGTTCATCTCGCCTGTCTATTTCTCGAAATATGTGTTGGTAAGCTTTCGCTTTAGCCAAATTCATCTTTACTTAGTGACGAAAGTCATGTTATGTTTCAATCACTTTGAAAATTGCTCTGACGAAAAATGGTTTGTGAATAAAAACTATATAACGTCCTCTGAGAATGTTTCAATGATTGAAATGAGAGTTTAGATTATATAACCATTGGTGGATATAAGCAATGTTGTGGAAACACATAAATGTATAAGTCCTTATTCCTTGAACCGAAGTTTGCAAACTTTGTTGATCAAGAGAACCGGAATATTGGCGTGAGCTAAGTCCGCGAACTGGCGGAAGTTCTCGACCTGAGAAAATCTGCTGGAGTTTGTTAACTCCTTCCGGGAACTTAAGTCCGCGAACCCAGTCCGCGAACTTGAATTGGTTATATCTAAAGACGATTGTTCTTGAAATCATGTTTATATAAACTAAGGAATTCCTTTTCAAACCGTGGCTATAAAGTTCATGAACCGATTCGAGTGAATCAAATCGTTTTTGCTTCGATTGTGTCTTGTGTAGTTACATAATATCTAAGCAATTGAACAACTCTCTAACTAGTTCATTTGAGTCATTTGAACTAATTATGGTGAAGAAGAATATGGTTGATATGAAATTGCTCATATGGCTAACCATTTGGTTTACTATTGTTGAACCAACAAATGTACATGTCGGGTTCGGTTACACAAGCCTAGAAACGTGCATTTCATTTGTGTGTAACAAGCTAAGTTTTCGATCTAACGTTTGAGAAATATTAGCTTGAATCTAATCAGGTTTTATCTAACGGTGAATATTGAATTCTTTATTACCAAGCTAACATTGATTGCAAACCCTGATTTGAAAGACTATATAAGGGAGAACTCTAGCAACTGGGAAACCTAATCCCCACACCTCACGTGTGATACTAGTTGTGTAATCTAGAGTCGATTCTCCTTTAACCTTTGTTTCTTCTCTAAACCAGGTTAATGACTTAAAGACTTCATTGGGATTATGAAGCCAGGCCGATACTACTTTCTCGTAGTTGTGTGATCTGATCTTGTTGTTTCTATCGTACGGTTAAAATCGTAAGGATTGGCTTGAGATTGATATCTCCGATAGGCAAGATAAAAAGTAGTCACAAACATCTTCGTCTCATCGTTTGTGATTCCACAATATCTTCTTTCATCGCGTCGATTAAGATTATTGTGGGGTGATTGATAATACTAGGCTGTTTTCGGGAATATAAGTCCGGGTTATCAATTGGTTCCTGTTCACCTTGATTTATCAAAAGACGGAACAAAACTCGTAGGTATATTCGTTGGAGATGGACTTATCTATTATCGTAGACTTTTCTGTGTGATACAGATTTGTTTATTAAAGTCTTCGACTTTGGGTCGTAGCAACTCTTAGTTGTGGGTGAGATCAGTTAAGGGAATCAAGTGCGTAGTATCCTGCTGGGATCAGAGACGTTGGAGCATAAGTTTACCTTGGATCAGTGTGAGATTGATTGGGGTTCAACTACAGTCCAGACCGAAGTTAGTCTAAAGTAGGCTAGTGTCTGTAGCGGCTTAATACAGTGTGTTTTCAATCTGGACTAGGTCCCGGGGTTTTTCTGCATTTGCGGTTTCCTCATTAACAAAATTCTGGTGTCTGTGTTATTTCTTTTCCGCATTATATTTTGTTATATAATTGAAACATCACAGGTTGTGCGTTGTTCAATCAATTAGAATATCCGACCTTTTGGTTGTTGATTTAAATTGATTGACACTTGGATATTGGTCTTTGGTACCATCCAAGTTATCTCTCTAGTATTTGATAAAGACTCACAGATTTCTATTTTCTTGAGTATATATCAAATCGAGAGATTGAGATATAAACTCTTTGATATACTTTTTATCTAGATTGAGTCTGACTGTCTAGTTGATTCTCTAGAAAGTATATTGGAGTTTTTCATGGAACAACGTGCAGCTTCAACCACCACTATTCGAATTCTTCCACCAACAACAGTCGTCTCTTACCTCTCAGATTCACTTCTTTTCTTCAATTTCTTTACATCACTAAAGCTGCGATGCTTTTTAGACATAACTTGCATCACAAAAGATGACATGCTTTTCAGATAGAGATGAAGAAACAAAAGAAAATAATGAGAAATAATTCGCCTCCAACGGTAGTTGCACATGAAATGATACTTTAGCTCTTTTAAGCGACGTTTCTTCTTCTTTTGCTCCAAAGTACCTAAAACTCAAAATTAAACATAAGATATTGTTGATGGTGTATTTTTGACAAAGGTTAAAATCGTAAAATCATTTTACTGCATGTTTCTGACCCGGTTTCAGGAACGCATGTGACGATTCACGTTTTACGATCCGTGAACCGTGTCACGATCTCTGACTGAGTGAGCGTTCCTCTCAGAGCAATGATGAATATGTTTATCGGAAGGCCTTCAGCTGAGCGTCGATGCTACACACATTTCATCATACCTCTATATAGAATCAAATGATTGGGCGGTTCTCTAGACATAATTGTTCATTAGAGGTTTTAACGCCTTTAAGACGTCACATTGCTCGTTGTTCCATGACTACATAGAAAGACCCACCTCTACATATAATAATGATTGGGCGGTTCTCTTGACATAATTGTTTGTTAGAGGGCATAACGCCTTCAGGACGTCGACGTTGCACGTGTTCCATGACTATGCACCCTTCGAAACGAGTATGATGCTTCAACTATCTCATATATGGATTCTGCAAATAGATTAATTCTATCGTGACATTCATCCACTGAATTCCTAGAAAAAAATCTATTATATCTCATTACTCCGTTCCCTGAATTCCCCGGCTGGATTAATGGGTTAGTAATAGATAACCATTTTATCTCATTACTTCGTTTCTTGAATTCCCCGACTGGATTTCATGGATTAGTAATAGATACTCAATTCATTTTTATTACTCCGCTTCATGAATCATTCTCCGTTGAATTTCATGAATTAGTAACAATTGGGCGTCTGGACTATCACCGAGTAAGCCCCAAGAAAATGGTGCAAGTGTACTCAACGACGATGCACGAACGAGAAACCAAATGCACGAAAGAGTATTCAAAAATATGGACAAACGAGGAAACCTACGCAAAATAGGAGAGAGAAAATAATAAAAAAATAAAGAAAGCGCTTAGGGACCGGGCCCACGGCCGGCCGGTCATGCCCCCGTGGCCGGTCCCCCACGCCTCTTCCTTTATTTTTCTTATTTTATTATGTCATGATCTCATGAAAACTCTTACATTCAAGCAACTTTCCTTGTTTGAGCAAAACTCACGGTTTCTCCATATTTTCTTTCAAATGATGATAAATAATAAAAACAGGGGAAGGTGTCACGGGACCGGGCCACCTAGTCGGCCGTCCAATCCCTATCCGTGTCCGGTCCCACACCTTGTAATCCCTTGTTTTCATAATTATTATTTCCCTCATCTCATGAAACTCCTCTGTTTGAGAAAAACCCTGGTTTCTCCATATTTTCTCAAATATTGCTCAAACGATGAAAAAGCCAAAAAGTCAAATGGTCACATGACCGACTAGGCTATTCACGAAAAATATTAAAATATTATTATTTTAATATTCTCAAAATTTTGATCAAACGAGCAAAGTCCTACTTGCTCATTCGAGCAAAATCAATAATTTCAGTCAAAGATCAAACTCTTCTGAAAATCCAAAATATTGCTCAAACGCACACCAGAAAATACCAAAGCTCTCAGGACTGAGATGCGGACATTATGGTGACATGGGTATGCTACCTTCACCGACCAAGGACTCCCCTAAGGCTTGAAAGGAGCCGTTCCCACACATCTTTATAATTTTGACCTAATTTGCTCAATTGCTCATATTGGGTCCAAACTCTTTCCAACCAACTTGGAATTTTCTCAAACGACCATCACCTGGTCCCACGACCACCAGGGCTGGTCCCATGAACCCTTGGTCGGTCCCTCACTTCCCCATAATTAGGTTTCATCACCTAATGCTCAGACGAGCACTATTCTAACAAATGATTAAACCAACATTTAATCATCCTTTCACCAACTGTTCAACAAAGGACTTTGGTGCATGCTTAAACTTTCACCTGGGCACTCCATGGTCTTCCATCATCCCATGTAGTCGGTCCCTCCTTCACTCAGTGATTGATTTTCAATAAATCATCAACTGATCAATCGATCAAAATTGGGGTTTCAAACTGAATGCTCTGCTAATCATAATTTTGAGCATGTTTAAACACTAATAATTTTATGTTGATCCAGCGATCAACATATTAATTAATTATATAATATTCAGTCCAGCTACCAATATTTTAATTAATATTTTATTTGGTCATGCTACCAATAATTCATCAAACGAGCAATATTCGCTCAGACGAGCAATATTTTCCCAAATGAGGAATATTGATCTAACTATCAATATTCAGTAATTTTACTCAGGCGAGTAATATTTGCTCAATCCATCAATTGATTCAACTATCAATATCCAACAATCCATCATACAAGCAATATTTGCTCAGACAAGCAATATTTGCTCAGTTCATCAATATTTATTATGTTGATCCTGTAATCAACATTTATTCAAGAACTTTACGTCTCAACAGACATGTTGAATCCATGAATTACTGAGCATTCGTTAATCATGCTCGATTCAACAAAACTTAGACTCACTGTCTAATCAAGTCAACGACTGACTAATCAAATACACGTCTGCTATGCAGACTCCACGTTCATGAGACATCAATCACGTCACATGGGGGATATTAACTAGGGTTTTGGTCTGGAGGCCTACAACACGTGTTTTCATCCATGATGAGAAATGTGAGTAAGTGGTGCAAGCAGTTGGGGGAGTTAGCAAAGTACTGGGTGGACAACCAACCAAATCTCCGCACGACCTGGAACTGGTTAACACACGATTTCCCACTTTCCCACTCTTTCACTGGAGCAACCTTCACACTTACTGGAGATCAATGTGTCTACTATTCTGGCAATCACTCTCAAGAATAAGTCTATGAATTCACGATTCTGGCAAATAAGTCTATGAATTCACGATTGAAAGACACACAATTTTTTCGAGCAATCACTCTCAAGAATTTCATCAACCGACCAGAACTTATTTGAACTCAACAGTTCACAAAAAACTTGCAGAAACCCACAACACATTCACAATCCTTGATCATTGATCTCACATAATTCTCAGCTTCCCTCCTACATATCAACCCATCTTCCTCTTTGTGACTGAATTGACTCTGGAATGTCCATTGACTTGGTTTAGGTCGGAGTCCCACAGATTGATCTCTCGAACTCAAAGCACTCTCGTGCAGTGCATCTGTTTGAGGTTAAGCAATTTGCTTGGTTGAGGAGTCTCGTCCGCGTGGTCGTCTCTTCACTTTCCTAAAAAACCAGCAAATCGTTTTTCCGCATCTACAGATTGGCGACCACAATGGGAGATTAATCTCTCGGTTGCAATCTCAACTTTCACAAAATAGTTGATCTTAGGTCAGGTTCAGTTACAAATCCTAACACAAACAATGCTAGCACTAGCAACAACGGTGGTACTCCAGAAACTACTCCTGGTGATACCACTCCTCCTCAAACCAACATCGCCAACCATCCTCTCTTCGGACGGTCTCCCAAGGAATCAGAGAAAATCCACTACCATAGATGATTTTATGAAGGTGCAAGAAACTCTCGCCAAAAATCAGATTGACATGGCTGCAACACAGAAAGAGCTGTGCAATGATCTCAAAACTCTCGCTGACAAGATGTAAGAGAAAACTCCAAAGAGACATCCTCGACTGCTGATCCCGAGGTCATTGTCTGTTCATCGTCATCAACCTCAGGACAAAGCACCATCTGTTCATCGCCATCAAACTCCATATCCTGCTGCTATGCAAAGAATTCCTCTCCCGAAGGGCTATATTTCACCAATGTTCACACTGTACAACGGAAAATGGAACGCTCGAGAACACGTCTCTCGATTCCTGGAGGCACTAGGAGAGCACGAACACAACCATGTCGTTCGGTTGAAGGAATTCTCGAAATCTCTGACAGGCCGAGCATACACCTGGTATAATAACATTGCACCTGGGAGCATCGCTAGTTGGGGAGAAATGGTTAATGCCTTCTACAGGAAATTCTTCTTTGTCTCTGAGCAGATTACTCTCTCCGACTTAGGAAGATTGTCTCATAAGAACACTGAACATCCGAACGACTATATGAAGAAGTTCAGAATTCAAGCTTTGTATTTTCATGACCCTAATGTCACCGAGACACAATTGGTGGACTTGTGCATCAATGAGATGATCCCAGTATACAAAGCCTTGCTGGAAATTCTCTGGTTCCAGACCTTTTCATAACTCCATGAAGCAACCAAGAGATCAGTAACTACTGCTCCGGCTTTACTGTAAAGAACAAGCACTGCAAAAGTCGAGGAACCACGAGAAACTCTAGGCAGTGGCAGGCGCCTGATCAACAAGCAGTACAACCTCCAACCTTCCATGAATGTTGTTGAAGGAAACAAGAGGAAAGCTGAAGTACAACAACATAAGAATGCTCCTCCAACATCCCATCCTACAAAAGCACCAAGGAAGGACAACCAGGCTAGAAATGCACAACCACCAGCTCAGCGTCAACACAACGACTAGGAAGATCCAAACTTCCCTTTCCCCATCAAAGAGGTGATCGAGTTATTGGAAGTATGGATTCAAGAAGGTACGATCAAACTACCTTCCGTCAAAAGAGAACCAACAGAGGAAGAAATGAAGAATCCACGCTACTGTCGCTTTCATAGGTATGTCAGTCAACGAACAAGCGACTGCAGAACTTTGAAACGCATATTCAAAGAAAAGGCCGATTCAGGAGAACTGGGGACTGAAGGAGTACACAAGAATCCTCTCCCAATCAGAACCTTCACACTCTCTAAACAACCAGTCAAAGAAGCAGTTCAATCATTGATCGAGCATGTCTACGAATTGCTTTATCTGTCAAAGGCTCAAAGGATGGACATATTTGTGGCTTTGAACCATATAGTGTCCGGAAAATGACTGTCTATTCCAGAAACGCTCACCACAACCAATCTCAAAGGGAATGAATTCAAGTGAGCGTTGGTCGATGTTGGCACTACTGTCAATATCATCCCTTTGAAAACTCTCAGAGCTGCAGGCATCACTCGACAAGAAGCCACTCACGCTCATGTCTCAGTTAGAGACCATGAAGGAGTCTCCAGAGATGCTTATGGTTACATCATTCTCAAGATGAAAACTGGTTCAACCTGGGCAGAAACCAAATTTCACATAATTAGGGAGGACCCAGGATATGATATGATCCTTGGACGAACATGGATTCATGGTGAAAAGGTAACTCCAACACCTTCAATTGCACATTTCTCTATTTATGAAAGCTCCGATTCAAAAGAAATAGAGGATACTCCATCATTCGAGCATCTGGAGGAAGTCAAAGCCTTGATGGAACTAACGCAAAAACCTAAGGAAGATGCCCATGCTTTCATCAAAAGGTTTCGCACTCAGGCAAGTATTATCCCCCCTCATGTGTCCATATTATTAACTTTCAAACATGTTACCCTGGTCCTGGGACTCAATATTTATATTAACCTAGCACTCACCAAACGCTATGAGTGGTTAATTAGTCTCGCCTCAACAATACTTCACCAAGTGGTTAGATGCGGAGCCTCTCAGAATCCAACATTCCACTGATACGGTCATTGCTAAAATAATGGCCAAACACAACAAGAAATATCCTGGATACTCTCCTTTGCACGAGTGTCCATATGTGCTACAAGATTGGAAAGCTCCGCAAACATGGAATCCTATTGTATGAGGAATTCCAAACCAGCATAAAATATTCAGAGTGGATCAAGCCTAACAAATTCCATGAAGGATATTTGGTTCTCAAAGCAACTAAGCGCAACCTTCATTATGATAGAAGCTCTAATTGTGAAGGGCCTTTTATGGTCGCTAAGTCCGTGGTTGGTGGATACTACAAACTGATCAACATGGATCGCAGGATCAGCGTGCCAGTGATACAGGAGAATTGGCTCAAGGCCTTTGACTCCTGAGACATTGAGCGTCTTCGGGTGTTATTTTCTCAAGTCACAAACGAATGCTCGAGACAACCAATGCATTTTAGGATTTTCTTTCACATGTATTTTAAATTCCTCCAAAACGTTTGCAATACTTGCATCCAATATTTGAATTCAGTAATTTATCAAAGTTCTTTTATTTAAAGAAAAATCTTTATCAAATCCAAAAGAAAATTCTCAATCACTCACTTATCTAAAACTAATCAAAAAATCAAAACCAAAGTAAAACCTCACATCTCTCATAAGTTCAAGGTTCAAGAAATTATGGAAAGGAAAACTAAAGGAAGCCGGAAAAATAAGATTTCTGCTTCTCTGCATTCTCCAAGACTTGCAAGGCCACTTTTTCCAACTCCAGCTTTTCAGTCAATCAGCGATCCTGGCCATTTTCTCCACCACAGCATCACTGGTAAAAGGTATATTGTTCTCTACTGCATCCTTGATGGTGTTGATTCTCTGACGAAGCCACTTCAAGTTGAAACCAAGTTCTTCAGATTTCTTCAAGTTGTACTCCCAATCAAAGAGTACATCTTGAGTAACAGTACTTCTAGCCCGGGTCCGTATATCATCTATGACACGCAAGATAGTTCCTACTTGCATTGTCAAGAAGTAACTGTGTTTAGGGTCCTTGGCGACAACAATGTGACCATACATTTTCCACAATTACTCATACATAGCAGCATACCCTATGGGAATGCTAAATCCACCAACTGATGTGTGATATGTGAGTAACTCGCCGAATGGAGGATCACAAACAATCCCTGCATTAGGTTATTCATGCACTATTATGCGGTTCTCAATTATCGGAACAACTTCAGCAGTTGTGGGAACAATTTCTTCTATTCTTGGAGCAACTTCTTCCATTATGGGTCCGGTTTCTTCTACCTCTAAAGTGATGATGATTTGAGATTCATTCTCCTCGACAACTTCAGTAGCAACATTCTCATGGCATTGAGGTGCAGATATGGTAACATCATCAACTCGATTCACCATATCATTTAAATCATCATTGGCTCCATTATTTTCTACTTCGACATTTGTCACTTAATATGAAGATTACACCGGATTAGGACGCTCCAGGTATGAAAATAAGGTGATTTTACACCGGTGGTTGGAGGTTTGTAGGAATTCTGAGTCAATAAGGTTTATTCATACCTATAGAGGGGCCAATTTTGCTGCGGATTCAATGGCTTAGAGAGGGTGTTTTCTAGATAATGACGTAGGAATTCACTACGATGGAATACCTCATTTTTTAATTTCTGTTGAAAAAACAAATGTTGCTTATTATCGTTTCAAGTAGTTTACAAGTTTTTGGGGTTGCTGTGACCTCTTTTCTTGTAAACACTTTCTTCTAAATTTTGTTATCTATAAATACAATTTTTGACTTATCAAAAAAAAAAAAAAGCTCCAAGTATGAAAATCAAAAGGCAATCATAAAATCCAGCATGTAAGTGAACTAACACTATCTAAGTTCTTTACTATATGTTCAATACATGAGCAAATAGTATGAAATCCATAAAAACACGTTTTTCAACAAGCTCGCCTGAAGAGATTTTACACTTCCCTGTATAAGACGACGAACTGGGAGCAATTGGTAAGGAATCTAAGGTTTAGTCATATATCATTCTCTTTGTATGGATGTTCTATACAACATATTCAAATTTCATAGAAATTGGATAAAAGAGAGAAGAGATGTGGCCAAAACATTGGACTACATGCCAGCTGAAAAATTTCTGAAGATCTCCGGGAAGTTTACTGTTTCGCCGATTTCGGTCCCTAAACATGCTCAAAACTCAAAAATATTCTGTAATTAAGCTTGGAAATTTTCTGGGCATGAGAAAACATGGGTAGATCGCGAAATTCCGACATCAGACGAAGATTCTACAGCATTTTTGCTAAAAGACTGAGTTCTGGAATTTTCTGATGACGTATTTTACTAAATATTTTCATTCATTCGTATGGATTCTCAATGATTCATTCACAAATCAGCAATATTATACTTCTATGAAGATAATACAAAATGGATACTTACTTGAGGGGTTTCCAAATCGTTCGAAGGATTAATATGGTCGGCATCAACATTGGGAGCACCACTACCTTCATTTGGTCCCGATTCTTGAAGGTTCTCTTTCTCACCACCATTCGAAGACGAATGAACAGCATGTCCGTGTTGGTTTTCTACGACAATCTCCTCCTGGATATATCAGCAACAATCATTATTATTTTATTCAAAAAGTATCATGATTGATTATACAGAGGAATACTTACATCAACTTCATCTTCATCACTGGACTCATGAGTTGTTGCCCGAGGAAGACAGAGACCGGAGAAAAATTCTGGAACAACAACAAAAATTGGTTTCACGATCCTAATTATGCGGACAAAGAAAAGTCACGGTAGAAGGAATATTAACAACTCACCAAAGAAGCGACTGGGGACTACACATTATTCGGTATCATCCTATAATTCTTCCTACTTCTGCCTTCTCCACCCTGGGGACTGTCTTGCACTTCTAAGAAGTCTACCTGAATTCGAGATCTCACAACACAGTCGCCCTACAATAAAGTTAATGAAATAATTAAGATGCGACTATCATGTCTTTGCTAAAATCATAAGGAAAATACTTACCTGTGAACATTCTGGAGGCGTTTTTCTTTTATCACCACTAGAAAGATGCTTCAATCTTGGTGGATCAGAGATCATGTCAGCAGAAGGAAACTCTCGTACCAGAAACTTAACATACATCGCAAAGTTATACAAGCGCTCAAGTTGTTGGTGCCAGAAGTATATATAACCTGGAGTTACATAGGTATCTCGGTCGGAACAAGGAAACAAGTAATCATTTCCTTTCACATGTGTGCAATCTAAATGAGCCTTCAGATGCTCAACCGATGGATTATTCATTCGATGACCTGGAGAACACTGATCGAGACCCATTAATCGAGCTGCTCTGTCGATGTTGTTTTCTTCCGCCTGGAATTTTCCGTGCATTACTGACACTAAATAACCAGGAGTGAAACTCAGTATAAAAGATTTCTCTCTATCACTCAGACCGATGCCAGATTTTATCGTGGCATTTTTTTCAGCAGCATTGAAAGTGATCAATTGTGAGAAGAGAGGAGGAACCGACATCCAAGGGCGAAAATTAAACTCAGACTCGTTGTCTAAAACACTGGTGAGACGTGCCTTGTGTCTTGGATGCTTTGTGGACCAACCATAATCCTGGCATTATCTTTCTCAAGGAAAGCATGACGAATGTCAACACTTTGGTCCTTGCAAGACGCTACGAGGAATCAGAGCATAATTCTCAAAGTTCTCCCACACCAAAGCTTGGAGAAACATCGTATTAGCATATGTTTCAATTTTCATGAAACCGTTAGAAACCCTAGAGTCTATGACTAAGGAGTCTAAATTGGAAAACAGTGAACACTCAAGAACAGACTATGATAGGAAGTTTCTCACCTTTGGCCATTTTAATGGCAAAAGGAATCACAAATGGTTTCAAAAAATGTCCACTATCCTCAAGAACGTCTCTAGAGAGCCACAATCTTAAGAAGAAAGCAATGGTTAATGTACCATCAACAGGTTCTTCAGGAATTCTATCTCTCGGCCACCAGTGCTTCAACCATCGAGCATAATAAAATTTTGGGTGACTTGTTGAAATCATGCATCGTAGCTTTCAGTATGTCAGATATTGCAGTTTCCTCGACTAAGAGCTCTTCAGGGAAATTACCAGTAACCGGGAGATGCAATAAAGCGACTACATCTTCCAAGGTGATGGCGAATTCTCCCCATCTGCGTATGAAAAATATGAGTAGAAATGCATCAACGAGCAAGCAAAGCCACCATACATCGTATATCATGATGAATGGTTAACTCTACAGCTGCTTGAATAGCTTGTGTCACCTGTGCACAATCCAGCATATTCCTTACACGGCTATAACCCAACATATGTCTTTCCCATCCAGAAAAAATCCTTCAGAGGCTTTCAGAAAATCTTGAATTCCACATGTGAATCCGAATAGTGTTTCCCTTGAAAACAGAACCGAGTTATTGCTTGAGGAGATACCAATTTGTTCTGAGTAGTACTTTTGGGATTTATGAGCAGTCGAAACGAGGAACCTGGGGGACGCTTTTTGGGTTTATACAGAAACACGAAGAATTCATCGTCAGTATTCAAAATGTTCTTAATTCTAGTAGTTTCTTCTTCTTCCCTGGAAGTCCCAGAATCATCATTTCTAGAAGATGCATCTGTAGAAGCATCCTCACTGGAAGTTTCCTCCCTAGAAATATCATCTTCAGAAGTGCCATCACAGGAATCAGTCATATTCGCAAAGTTGTTGTAACATCCATATGCAAAATTCATCAACACAATGGAATTAAAGGACAACAGAATAATTAGAATGCTCACATCAGTGTCTACAAAAACGGTAATTCTCAACTCTTACCTATTTACGGTTTCGCTAGATGTAGTGATATAACATAAAACTTCAAAACTTGCTCGCTTCTTCAAACCTGCGAAGACGAGCAAAATTCATTATTTAAAGTCGACACCTTAATTTTCACGAAATTTTGAATAGTATACATAATCACTTCATGTGAACATTCACGGATTTTCTACCGTGTGTACACACAACATAAGATCACAAATTAAGACAAACATTATTTCATCGCGTATAATTGTTTTGCTTCCAACAATTACTCAAAATAAAAATTTGATTTTTAACAAAAATTTTAAACTCACGCATATTTAAAAACAAAAATTGACGTGAGTTGTAAAAAAAAGAAGAGAGAGACTTCTTTTTTGCTTAAACGAGCGTTCGTCTATGAAATGAAGGTCTTTTCTATTTTCGTAAAGGTCCACAAATTCCAAATAAAATTTTGAAAGTTCACAAATAAAATTTTATCATGAGACGCAAGTCTATTTCAAAAATCTCTCTAATACTAGAGATTATTGTTTGTTACTTTAACTACGAACGAACATACGTTCCTAAAAAGTATTTGTGTGAAAGTTCACACTTTGAAAATAAAATTTGGATTTTCATGAAACCTCATAAACAAAAGTTTCTCTACTGCAACTAGACCATGTCTATTCAAGAATATATGTATCTCTTTCATATTAGGGATTATTGCTCGTTTCTTAAACTAACAAACGGATGGGCGAATGTTTTCTAAAACAAATTTTCATAAAACTCACGCATACACATAACCATATGAAATTTTGTTTTATGAACGATTCATGACTAACACACGGAAAAAAAAGAAAAAAAAAGTTTCGAACTTACCTAGTCGGCGCCGGTCGGAATTTGGCCGGACAATGGTCGGTGACGCCGCCGACGAATTTTTCCGGCGAAATTCTTCTCCTCCTGCTTCTCGGGTGTGGAAGTGATGAAGAGAGGTGGTTGGTAAATCAATGAGAAATAAAAAAAAAATTAGGGCTTCTTCCCTTTTATATCAATTTTGTTTCCAAAAACCTAATAAAACAAGGATTTCCCTTTTGGGTCGGGCCCGTAAACGCTAAACCGACCAAAATTGGACGTCCGACCGTCCAAATCAATAGTGCTTCGTCTCTCCGTGCTCACGAGATGACACTCTACCATACTGTCATAGTCCTTACTTGGGCATTTGCTAGTACATGACACCATTGGAACAAATCGGGGATTCTAAGAATACCTTTGTACGACTGAGTTCAACTGCTTGTCTCGTCAACTGGAAAATCACCATCTAATGCTTACTGCGGAACATGATTTTCCCTCACTAAGCATGAGACTTAATGTTGATGGTGGATTTTCGACAAAGGTGAAAATCGTAAAATCATGATATTGCATGTTTCTGACCCGTCTTCAGGAACGCATGTGACGATTCATGTTTTACGTTCCGTGAACCGTTTCACGATCTCTGACTAAGTGAGCATTCCTCTCAGAGCAATGATGAATATGTTTCTCGAAAAGCCTCCATCTGAGCGTTCGATGCTACACACATTTCATCATACCTCTATGTAGAATCAAATGATTGGGCGGTTCTTTAGACATAATTATTTGTTAGTGGGCTTAACGCCTTCAGTACGTCACGTTGCTCGATGTTCCCTGACTACATGGAGAGACCCACCTCTACATAAAATAATGATTGGGCGTTTCTCTAGACATAATTGTTTGTTAGAGGGCTTAACGCCTTCAGGACGTCGACGCTGCACGTTGTTCCCTGACTATGTAGAGAGACCATATATAGATTCAGGAGGCTCTCTTGACATAATTGTTTGTTAGAGGGCTTAGCGCCTTCAGGACGTCGACGCTACACGTTGTTCCCTGACTATGCACCCTTCAAAACGAGTATGATGCTTCAACTATCTCATATATTGATTCTGCAAATAGATTAATTCTATCGTGACATTCATCCATTGAATTCCTAGAAAATAATCTATTATATCTCATTACTCCGTTGCCTGAATTCCCCAGCTGGATTCATGGGTTAGTAATAGATAACCATTTTATCTCATTACTCCGTTCCTTGAATTCCCCGACTGGATTTCATGGATTAGTAATAGATACTCAATTAATTTTTATTACTCTGTTTCATGAATCATTCTCCGTTGAATTTCATTAATTAGTAATAATTACTCAACAATCGGGCGTCTGGACTATCACCGAGTAAGCCCCAAGAAAATGGTGCAAGTGTACTCGACGATGTTGCACGAATGAGCACCCAAATGCACGACCGAGCATTCAAAAAATATGGACAAACGAGGAAACCTACCAAAAGTAGGAGAGAGAAAATAATAAAAAGAGGCGCCTAGGGACCGGGCCCACCGGCCGGTCCCCCACGCCTCTTCCTTTATTTTTCTTCTTTTATTATTTTCATGATATCATGAAAACTCCCTCATTCAAGCAACTTTCCTTGTTTGAGCAAAACTCACGGTTTCTCCATATTTTCTTTCAAATGATAATAAATAATAAAAATAGGGGAAGGTGTCACGGGACAGGGCCACCTAGCCGTGGCCGGTCCCACACCTTGCAATTCCTTGTTTTCATAATTATTATTTCCCTCATCTCATGAAACTCCTCTGTTTTAGAAAAAATCCTGGTTTCTCCATATTTTCTCAAATATTGCTCAAACGATGAAAAAGCCAAAAAGTCAAATGGTCACATGACCGACTAGGCTATTCACGAAATTTTTTAAAATATTATTATTTTAATATTGCCAAAAAGTCAAAGTCTTACTTGCTCATTCGAGCAAAATCAAGAATTTCAGTCATAGATCAAACTCTCCTGAAAATCCAAAATATTGCTCAAACGCACACCAGAAAATACCAAAACCCTCAGGACTGAGACAAGGACATTATGGTGACACGGGCATGCTACCTTGACCAACCAAGGCCGCCCCTAAGGCTTCCAAGGAGTCGGTCCCACACATCTTTATAATTTTGACCTAATTTGCTCAATTTCTCATATTGGGTCCAAACTCTTTCCAACCAACTTGGAATTTTCTCAAACGACCATCAGCTAGTTCCACGACCACTAGGGCCGGTCCCATGACCTCTTTATCGGTCCCTCACTTCTCCATAATTAGGTTTCATCACCTAATGCTCAGACGAGCACTATTCTAACAAATGGTTAAACCAGCATTTAATCATCCTTTCACCAACTTGTCAACAAAAGACTTTGGTGCATGATCACACGTGCACCTGGGCACAACATGGTCGTCCATCATCCCATGCAGTCAGTCCCTCCTTCACTCAATGATTGATTTTCAATAAATCATCAACTGATCAATCGATCAAAGTTAGGGTTTCAAACTGAATGCTCTACAAGTCATAATTTTGAGCAGGTTTAAACACTAATAATTTTATGTTGATCCAGCGATCAACATCTTAATTAATTATATAATATTCGGTCCAGCTACGAATATTTTAATTAATATTTTATTTGGTCATGCTACCAATAATTCATCAAACGAGCAATATTTTCCCAAACCAGGAATATTGATCTAACTATCAATATTCAGTAATTTTATTTAGACGAGTAATATTTGCTCAATCCATTTATAATGATTCAACTATCAATATCCAACAATCCATCATACAAGCAATATTTTCTCAGTTCATCAATATTTATCATGTTGGTCCAGTTATCAACATTTATTCAAGAACTATACGTTTGTTGATGGTGGATTTTAGTTCATGGCTAAAATTGTAAAACCAAAGTAATATGCTGACATCCTGCAAAGGATAAAGCCATTTGATAAGCGATGAGCCCAGAAAACCTCTCGCTTTATTTATTTGAAGCAATTCGATAAATACACAAAATTCACCTAGAATGGTGCATGTAGCAACAATCCCAAATATTCTGTGAATTTATAGCATTATTGATTAATGCATGATTTGCCTAGTATTTCCTATGTTGTTCCTCGCCGAACTCTCATTATTAGCATGACATGACGACTGAGTGTTCACTCTCAGCAGAGTAACATGAATCTCCAAGTGCCAATTTTTGAGACATGCACGAAATACGCGTACAGGCTACTCTCTGACAAAGAGAATTTCGAGTCGATGCACTTTCAACTCGTTCGAACGCATTTAATTTCCTTGAGGAAAATATGGACTGTCCATATCAGTCTCAGAAACGATCACGACCACGCAAGTTGGTCGCATAATTTAACCAGCCTAGACGAACCCTAGCAGGAGAACGCTATCAACATGATGACCACCAACGGGCCTATTTATGCCCTCGCTGGTCGAACATTACATTTTACTTCCCAGTGTGCCAAAACGCCAGCCCCAAAGTAGGGTGGCCGCGCTTCTTTGGAAGAAGATAAAACGAGCAAGACTGCTTAAGACAGTCTCAAAATGATCGTAACCGTCCAACTTCACTAGCATGATTGGACGGCTTAGATCGCACCATGAAAGATGGAGGAGGCACCAACATGCACATTAGCGGACCCACTCTATCCCTGCCCGATCGGTTTTCTCACGACAAAGCCATGGAGCATTGAACGTTTGCTCGAAACATGGCTGGCGTGATGCTTTAAAGGTCGCGGAAATTCTACTACTGTCTTAGAACGATCACAACCATCCAACTTAGCCAGCATGTTTGGATGACTTAGATCGCGCCTAGGACCATCAGGGAGGTGCACATATGTTCACCACCAGCCCAACGTGGGCCCCACATGGTCGATTTCTTCAAAGGGGAAGCATGACTTGCCAAACCGATTAGCCAAAGTCATGTATGTGTGACTGCTTCAAAACCCCAATTAGGGTTTGCAACATTGCATAACTGTTTTGTAGTTCAATCACGACCATCCATCTTCACAAGCCTGGATGGAGGGTGTAGATATAGACTTAAGAGGTCCTGAGAGCGTCACATGATCACCGTGGGCCCACCTGTGCGTATGACTGGTCGGCATAGGCAAGCTAGGACTCGGTAACCTCGAAATGCATGCCCAAAGGAGGCATGTCACACGGCTTCCAAATCTTTTGCGGCAATGGATTCCTGCCGCAAACAGATCACGACCACTCACCTTTGACGGTCAAATTGAGTGGCCTAGATCGCACCTTCGTGAGACAAAGCGGTATGGACATGTACACCGGAAAGCCGCCTACATGCATGCCCGGTCGGTCCCACCAAAAATGGTGTCCATGATTGAATTCGTTCAAGTAAAAGAGTGATGCTTGTGCACCTCTTAAAAATCCTAAAATTCCATCAACGGTCGCAAATGAGCGGCATAAACCATCTCGTCCATCCAGTTTTGCTAGCTTTGTCGGATAGCCTAGGTTAAAAGCTAGACGACCGATGAAGCATCCCGATGATCACCGTCCGTCACTCTTCCACAGGGAGTGATCGACCAAAGAAGGGCTTGCCTATGCAGCCTCCAAACGATCACTCGAAGATGGTTGGACGTGATGCTATTTTAAGACGCTTGATCCGCAACTTATTCGGTCAAGCTTTAAAACATCGATGTTTCATACATGTTGATTGTTTGCGATGCATTACATGCATCAAACATGCACGATATTGCATGAATATCAATTCTTTAAGTAACTTAGCATCGTATGTTATTTCCTGCATTGGGTCCCACGATCCACTCATTCGAGACATCAAGCATGTCACAAATTGGGGGATACTTACTGGGGTATTGGTCTGGCGGTTTACAGCGTGCAGCGTGCAACGCGCCATTACAAGAACGTGTCAGGAGGCATGGACGGTTAGCGGTTATGGAAGAAATGGGCAAAGACGTGATCGTGTAACAATCACCACTTCTACACGACCCCACTACTCCATCACTCCACTTCCTCCATTTCCTACGAGATGAGGGTTGCGCTCAATGACTTGTATAAATATGTCCTTCACCTATTTTCCAAACAACACGAAAAAACACAGAAAACCAAGTGTTGTCACAATATTCAGAAAACACCAGAACTGATAGCTTACATTGTGCAATCCAGTTCATCATTCTGATACAAGTCATAAACAGCCAACACCTTCACAATCTCAACACCTTCTTCGCTTTCCTCCCTAAGATCAACCCCATCTCCTTCACTTTGTGACCGAAGCAAGTCTGGAACGACCATTTCTTGGTTTAGGCCAGAATTGTATAGATTGATCTCTCGAATCAAAAGCACTCCCGTGCAGTGCATTTGTTTAGGGTTTAGATTCGTTTCTCATCCACACACACCCAAATTTACCAAAACCAGCTGAAACAGTTTTCACCCGTAAACAATTGGCGACCACAGTGGGAGATTAATCTCTCGGTTGTGAAGTCAATTTCTTCAATACCCAATCCCATTTGGCTGATTTTCAAAATGGTTGGTCTTAGGACTTCCCCAACAACTTCAGATCCCGGTCGAAGTTCCTCCAATGAAGATACCACTTTTCCCAACAGTATATCTGGTGGTGTAACCAGAAGAATCCCAACATTGATCGAGTTAGCACGGGTGCAGGATATTCACACGAAGAACTTGGACCTGATCAAAGAAACAATAAACGACATACTCGATCTCCTCATCAAGATGACATCAGATATGAGCGGTTCTCCTGTCACAGAGATTTCTACACTGGGGAGTGATCCTCGCAACAATCCTCCTCAAGTCAATAGTTTCACTATGAACCAGAGGCCGGTGAATCAGGAAGCGGCTTCTCTAGTGGAAAGTTTATGCGAACTTCTACACCTCTTGAAGAATCAACGGGAGGATACGTTTGCTGCAATCAACCAGATAGCCCTGGACGCACATTTGACTTCTTTGCGTCCAGAAGCCTCGAAAATACCAGAGATGTCTGTGAATAATGTCGCATTTACAGAAGAAGACAAGATGGCGGAAGAAGGTCACAACCAGGCCCTACATGTTACTGCATGCATCCAGGATTCATATTTCAAGAGGGCCATCATCGACACGGAGCGTCTTCGAATGTGATTACTCTCAATACACTCAGGACAGCCAAGGTTCTCCCAAGCAAGATCGTGCGGCGGACTACTACGATGACAGACTTTGAAGGGAACCAAGCCAACACATACGGGTATGTCAATCTGAATTTATCTGTAGGGTCCATCTAGTCAAAGGTGAAATTCGAAGTCATAGAAAAGGATCCGGACTACCATATGATATTGGGGAGGCCGTGGCTTCATGACAATAGGATTATCCCTTCGACGTATCATCAGTGCCTGAAGACTATGCTGAATAAAGAAGTCGTTTGTATTCCTGCATCATTGTCTCCTTACGCGTCGATATGTGGAGTGGAATTGTTTGAACCAGGGGAAGCTCCGCGGGAAGAATCAAACAAAGTCCATTGCATCCCACTCCCCACGTGGGCGTCAATCCAGGAAGATGACCGACTTGCATCATTGAGGGATAATCCCCACGATGCATCTTTGCTGACAAGGCACACCAATTCTTCTTCATCATGTGAAGCCACAACCCATGCTCACACTAAGAGAGAGGAACTTTTTTAACGATCCGTGATCAGAAAGGGAAAACCGTGTACCGACGCCGCTGTTAGCAATTAGCAGGGGAGACTGTTACCTAGTCTCTCCACCCAACGGAATGCTACAACAACGACGAGCCGCAAGAAGAAGTGCTAGATGCTCCGCGACAGCTGCAAGATGGCACCAACTCCACAACTGATGAGGTCGAAATCGTTAACATCGGGAACGAGGAATCTCCTAGGCTTATCTCCATCAGCTCAACCTTGTGTACGGATGAACGCACGAAGCTCGTGGAACTTCTCAAAGAGTACCAAGACGTATTCTCTTGGACGTATGAAGAAATGCCCGGTTTAGATGAAAAATTGGTCACTCATTATCTACATGTCATACCTGGATCCAAGCCGGTTAAACAGTCTCTAAGGCGGTTCAGAAACGAGGAAGACAAGCAAATCAAGACCGATATTCAGAAGTTGCTAGCTGCTAGCTTCATCGAACCCATTCATCATCCAACCTGGTTGGCTAATGTGGTTCCGGTAAAAAATAAAAATGGACAGATCAGGTGCTGCGTAGATTTCAGAGACTTGAACAGATGATGCCCCAAAGATGATTTTCCTCTACCTAACATCGACATGTTAGTGGATGCCCCCAGCGGACACGACGTGTTCTCTTTCATGGATGGATATAACGGCTATAATCAGATAAGAATGTATGAGCATGACGCGAGTAAGACAGCTTTTTGAACATCTCTGGAAATTTTTATTATACTGTAATGCCATTTGGTTAATGCCGGTGAACGTATCAACGCGCTATGACGGCAATCTTCCACGACATGATGCATAAGCAAGTTGAAGACTACGTGGATGACATAGTAGTCAAATCAAAAGCTTCATGGGAAAGGTGAACTACAGTTTTATACCTGGTTTAGCCCAACTTGTTGCTTCATTCACCCCCTTGATGAAGAAAGGAGAAATTTTCGTCTGGACCGCACTACAACAGGAAGCGTTTCGGAAGATTCAACGAATATTTTCATCTCCAAATCATCATAAAGGGTTCTCCTATTTTGTCAGCCCGGACGAGAGCGAGCCCGAGACGTCTTCAGATCTACCGGAGCCTACACCTCAAGGGAGCATCCTCAAGAAGATAGCGATGTACGCATCATCATGTCGAGAAAGAATCTGCATCTTAGGCGAATCACTCTGTCAGACTTAAAAGGAATGTTTTAGCGAAACATCGAACATCCAAATGATTATGTCAAGAGGTCCCGGGCACTGGAGGGTCACGATCCAAATGTGACTGAACAACAAGTGGTGTAATTTTGCATCAATAGGATGGTACCTGTCTATCGTGCTTTGTCGAAGAACCTGCGCTTTCAGACATCCTATGAACTCCGTGAAGCTGCTAAATGCTCCGTGGCGACAACACCTTCCCTGCTAGAAAGAACAAGCCTTCCAGTAATGAAGAGCCTCATGATGTTCGTGGAAGCATACATCTCACCAACATGCAATACAACCTTCAGCCTTCTGTATGCAGTTTCGCTGAAGCAGCAAGAGGAAAACCACCGAGATACAACATCTTGCGCGTCCAAAATCGCCAACTCCAACTCCAGTACCACATGCACGACTTCCACAATGATGAAAAAACTTCCAAGATATTCCATATTTGTATCGACGGAAAAAACATCAATGAGAGACGCTTTCAGAATTTCGTCTCCCGAAGAAGAAGTAGTTGTGTTACCAAAGGAGATTGCACCTGGGATTTAAGAGGTACATACAGATTCTCCATGAAGAGAGATCCATCATATTTGCAGAACCTATTAGTTAAGTCATTAGCATGAAGGAACTTCCTTACTCCTCAAAGACACAATCCAAAGATGATAATAGCAAAGGAGTGTGACTGGGGACTTCTTAGCACTGCCCATCTCAAAGATGGTGAATCTAGATGCAATCACGCTATCAATATGATTCCAAGATGTCCAAAGACGAGGATATAATCAAGAGAGAAAACGTATTGTCAAAGACCAGTGATGTTCCTGGACGTCTATGAAACGCAATGCAGACGTATAGACAGCATCATGAACCCAGCGTGGCAACGTCTATCAAGTTGAAGGCTCAGTAGATACTCGTGGGCAGGGGACTGTCTCCCGAGAGCGTCAACATGATCACCATGGGCCCACCTGTGCATGTGATTGGTCGGCCTAGGCAAGCTAGGACTCGGTAACCTCAAAACGCACGCCCAAAGAAGGCATGTCACACGGCTTCCAAATCCTTTGCGGCAATGGATTCCTGCCGCAAACCGATCACGACCACTCACCTTTGACGTTCAAATTGAGTGGCCTAGATCGCACCTTCGTGAGACAAAGCGATATGGACATGTACACCGGTAAGCCGTCTACACGCATGCCCAGTCGGTCCCACCAAAAATGGTGTCCATGCTTGAATTCGTTCAAGTAAAAGAGTGATGCTGGCGCACCTCTTAAAAATCCTAAAATTCCATCTACGGTCGCAAATGAGCGTCATAAACCATATCGTTCGTCCGTCTTTGCAAGCTTGGTCGGACAACCTAGGTTAAAAGCTAGACGATCGATAAAGCATCCCGATGATCACCGTCCATCACTCTTCCACAGGGAGTGATCGACCAAAGCAGGGCTTGCCTATGCAGCCTCCAAACGATCACTCGAATATGGTTGGACGTGATGCTATTTTAAGACGCTTGATCCGCAACTTATTCGGTCAAGCTTTAAAACATCGATGCTTCATACATGTTGATTGTTTGCGATGCATTACATGCATCAAACATGCACGATATTGCATGAATATCAATTCTTTAAGTAACTTAGCATCATATGTTATTTCCTGCAGTGGGTCCCACGATCCAATCATTCGAGACATCAAGCATGTCACAAACTGGGGGATACTTACTGGGGTATTGGTCTGGCGGTTTACAGCGTGCAGCGTGCAACGCGCCATTACAAGAACGTGTCAGGAGGCATGGACGGTTAGCGGTTATGGAAGAAATGGGCAAAGACGTGATCGTGTAACAATCACCACTTCTACACGACCCCACTACTCCATCACTCCACTTCCTCCACTTCCTACGAGATGAGGGTTGCGCTCAATGACTTGTATAAATAGGTCCTTCATTTATTTTCCAAACAACATGAAAAACACAGAAAAACCAAGTGTTCTCACAGTATCCAGAAAACACCAGAACTAATAGCTTACATTGTGCAAGCCAGTTCATCATTCTGATACAAGTCATAAACAGCCAACACCTTCACAATCTCAACACCTTCTTCGCTTCCCTTCCTAAGATCAACCCCATCTCCTTCACTGTGTGACCGAAGCAAGTCTGGAACGGCCATTTCTTGGTTTAGGCCAGAATTGTATAAATTGATCTCTCGAATCAAAATCACTCCCGTGCAGTGCATTTGTTTAGGGTTTAGATTCGTTTCTCATCCACGCACACCCAAATTTACCAAAACCAGCAAAAACAGTTTTCACCCATAAACAACGTCTCAACAGACATGTTCGATCCATGAATACTGAGCATTCGTCAATTGTGCTCGATTCAACAAAACTTAAAACTCACTGTCTAATCAAGTCAACGACTGACTAATCAAATAGACGTCTGTTTTGCAGACTCCACGCTCGTGAGACGTCAATCACGTCACATGGGGATATTAACTAGGGTTTTGGTCTGGCGGCCTACAGTACGTGTGTTCATCCACGATGACAAATGTGAGTAAGTCGTGAAAGTAGTTGAGGGATTTAGCAAAGTAATGGGTGGACAATCAACCAAGTCTTCACACGACCTGGAACTGGTTAATACACGATTTCCCACTTTCCCACTCTTTCACTCGAGCAACCGTCACACTTACTGGAGATCAATGTGTCTACTATTCTGGCAATATAATTAAGTCTCTGAATTCACGATTGAAGGACACACAATTTTTTCGAGCAATCACTCTCAATAATTCCATCAATCGACCAGGACTTATTTGAACTCAACAGTTCACAGAAAACTTGGAGAAACCCACAACATATTCACAATCCTTGATCATTGATCTCACACAATTCTCAGCTTCCCTCCTACAGATCAACTCATCTCCCTCTTTGTGACCGAATTGACTCTGGAATGTCCATTAACTTGGTTTAGGCCGGAGTCCTACAGATTGATCTCTCAAAGTCAAAGCACTCTCGTGCAGTGCATCTGTTTGAGGTTAAGCAGTTTGCTCGGTTGAGGAGTCTTGTCCGCACGGTCGTCTCTTCACTTTCCTAAAAATCCAACAAATCGTTTTTCCCATCTACAGATTAATAATTTACAAAAAAAATTAGCAAAGAAAGCATAAACAATAGATAAATATCAAGTTGTTTTAGACAGCTATCAAATTCCCCCATACTTAGACTTTGCTAGTCCTCGAGCAAATCAAACTAAACTAATTTAAAACATACAACTCCCTTTCGTTGAGGATACGGTCATACTTAGCATGTATAACAAGCCTTTAAACCCCTAGGTGGCCCTAGTGGCCGAGTTATAGTCTCGGGAGGGTTTACAAGAGGTATACCCAAAAAACCTTTATTCCAAACCCTAGATATTTGTGAAGAACTCAAGAATGACACTAAAGAATCTCCTTGGTTGGCATATTCTCATTGATCACAAGAGAAAGTACCCTGATGCGAATCATATTCGTATATATATATATATATATATATATATATATATATATATAAGTGACAGAGTTCTATTCAGATATTCACACTATGGACATCAAATAACTGGAATCACACAAATGAATAGATTAAGAAGATGGATTATAGAGAGATAATTCAAAACAATGTTGTCTAAGGTGAACGGTGTTTCCCATATTTGTCTGAAGGCCTCCACCAAGATGAACCTATGAATCCTAATGGATTGAGATACTGGTCTGGACTAATATCAACACTGCTTGGCATATACAAGGGAACCAGCGGTCGATAATCTTAATTCTAGATCAACTCAACTGACATATAAAAGGGAACCAGCGGTCGATTTTATCGAACAGTAATAAACTTTTCATTTTTCATTTTTTTTAACTGCATGATTTTATCTTTTGGATCCAAGCGCATGCTTCTTATCAGCAGATTACATGATAATTCCCATGGGTCCTGCGTTCCACGCTTGTTTAGGCGACGGAGACAGGGAAAACACACACACATATTGTTATCCAAGTTTTTTTTTTAGTAACTCAATCACTCTATTCCATTCCGGCAATGGTAATAATTCGATGTGTGGGCCCCACCAAATCACTTAAAGAAACATACAATTTTACAAATAAAATAAAAACAGAATGTAGTGTGATGATTCCATTCTTACACCTGAACTCTGTCTTTTTATGAATAAACTATGTTATTGGGTTCCTTAACTCCTACAACCAAGATGTTTCCATCCACTTAGATTGGTTAGTGTCATCCTGATTTCGCACAAATTTCTAGGCTCTGGAGTTTAATTTTTTTTATAATTTATTTATTTTTATTAAAAAAAGATAACTAAAAGTTTTTCCCTCACCCCTAAACTTAAATCTAAAATTGTCCTCAATGTTTCAAATTAAAGTGCAGTACCAAAAATATAAGTAACAAGAGGAATAAAGAGGTAAGTCAGAAAGATGGTACCTGGATGAAGCATAGCAGTCCTTCCATGGG
The DNA here is from genome assembly GCF_003573695.1 of Papaver somniferum. Taxonomy (NCBI): domain Eukaryota; kingdom Viridiplantae; phylum Streptophyta; class Magnoliopsida; order Ranunculales; family Papaveraceae; genus Papaver; species Papaver somniferum. The sequence continues at coordinate 188,862,094 of NC_039360.1, read as the reverse complement.
GAACAAGAAAAATAAAAATAAATAAAAACTAAATTCCACTAATGTACAACAAGAGGATGGGTTGCCTCCCATAAAGCGCTAAGTTTAGTGTCTTCACCAAGTCTTTGTTACCCGTTAAAATTAATCCTGGTATATAGGATCCCTCAGCTCCGATTCTTCAATTGCATGACTGGGTAACTCCAAGAATGGTTTCAACTGTTGACTGTTAACCTTGAAAGTTTCTCCGTTCTTAGGATTTTCAACTTAAATTTCACCATGAGGAAAAACAATTTTGACAAAGTATTGTCCGGACCACAGAGACCTCAATTTACCAGGGAAAAGATGTAGACGAGACTTGTTAAGGAGAACTTTTTGACCTGGTTCAAATGTCTGTCGAATAATCGATTTATCATGAAATATTTTTTGTTTTCTCCTTGTAAATTTTCGCACTCTGGTAAGAATCATTACGAATTTATTCTAACTCATTGAGTTGCAGTCTACGGTGATCACCAGCAGTAGATATGTCAAAGTTTATCTTTTTAATGGCCCAATAAGCTCGGTGTTCTAATTCTACAGGCAAGTGGCAAGCTTTACCAAAGACAAGTCTATACGGAGACATCCCAAGTGGAGTCTTAAAAGAGGTTCGGTAATCCCACAGTGCTTTTATTAAGCGTAAAGACCAATCCTTTCGGGTAGGGTTTATGGTCTTTTCTAAAATCTGTTTAATCTGCCTATTAGACACTTCAAGTTGGCCACAAGTTTGTGGGTGGTAAGGTGTAGAAACCTTATGGGTAATGCAGTATTTCTTCATGAGCGTCTCAAAAGACCTGGTACAAAAATGGGAACCTCCATCACTAATGATTTCTCTAGGCATACCAAATCGAGAGAAAATATTGTCTCTAACAAAATTGATCACAACGTGGCGATCATTTGTCTTGGTAGCGATTGCTTCTACCCACTTAGACACATAGTCAACAACTAATAAGATGTAAAAGTTTCCCTAGGAATTGACAAAAGTATCCATAAAATATATACCCCACACATCAAATATTTCTATTATTAGTATAGGACTAAGTGGCATCATATTACGTCGGGCCATCTTTCCTAACTTTTGGCATCTATCACAACTTTGAAATAATAGGTGGGAGTCCTTAAACAGTGTTGGCCAATAAAGACCGGATTGCAAAACCTTCGCAGCAGTTTTCTTAAAACTAAAGTGACCCCCACAAGCTCCAGAATGACAAAAAGTCGGGACACTAGATATTTCGATGTCAGGAATACAACGACGGATGATCTGATCAGGGAAATATTTGAATAAGTACGGATCATCCTAGAAAAAGTATTTAACCTCATACAAGGATTTAGCTCTATCCTGTTTAGACCAACGGTCGGGCATGTGACCAGTTACCAAATCATTGACAGTGTGAGCAAACCAGGGTAACACAGAGATGGAAAATACTGTTCATCAGGGAACGTGTCATTGATAAGCACGAAAGTGCTACATTTTATACCCATATTTATATTAGCTAGGACTCAATATTTTGACTAATGACACTATTTTAGTGCTTTTGCAGAAAGTACAAGTGAATTCGATCATCCAGCGAATAAACATCAAAATGTAAGACTTAATGGTGAAGCGAGTCGATGCCAGCACACTAATTCCACCTAAGATTGGTCAAGAGTGACTTTATTATTGTTAGCATAAGAATGGAAGAATATCACCTCCATGACCACGTGCAAATGAAGAAAAAGGAAAGATTAATATATCTTGTCCTTACATAAGTTCTCTTGCTATATTTATATAAAGAATCTGAAAGAATGTTTGAAGCCAACTGACGTCATTTTGCAAATACAATTAAGGTGGGACCCAGCACATGCAAGAAAATATCATGCTTTCTAAATGAAATTAATATACTATGGAAAGTGGAGATTCGGTGATACTTTACAATGTCTCTTCATATTATGACACGCGACACAACATCATTGGGTGAATTTATATTTTCATGACATGTGGCAGACTTCTATTGGGAGGTGATGTGGCGACGAAGAAGAAAAACGTGAATTCATTTTTGAGCTATATTTATGTGTTGTTTCAAAATATACTTGAGGGGCTCCCGGCCACAGAGCTGGAAGAGAAACATGAGAAGGATTTTGGAGTTTTTCTTCTCCATTTTTGCTTAGCTATTTGATTTTAATCTTTTTATGGTTTTTTGTGAAAGCCATAGCTAGCTAAAGCTATGTTAGGGTCTAGGTAGAACCCAATTTTATTATGAAAACTCTATATTTATATGCTTAATAATGAGTTGATTGATTAGTAGTTTTTCTTCATTTGGCTTGGTATTCTATTGTTGATGTGATTTTCTAGATTATTTATGCTTTTGAATTGATACTGCATGCTTCGGTTAAATCCCTAGACGTGGTATGCAAGGATAGATAGGTAATGCTTTAGAATCACTACTCATGAAGCGAAGACAACTATAGCGGAGAAACCGTATTTGAAAAAGCATGGAATATACTTTTAAAGATTAGTAGAGTTTGCATAATTAATTGGTGGAAACCGAAAATCCTAATAACCCACACTCGTTTTGTTTATCTTTAAATTATTTATCTTTCATTTTGTTCCGAATTTCTAAAAATCCTTAAAACATTATCTTGTTGATTATTTAATTTTTGGTATTAGTTGGTAGAGTATTTCACACTCCCTGTGGGAAAGAACCGTATTTGCTATCTATATTACTATTGACCTGTGCGCTTGCGGATATAACTGGGTTTCATTTAATCATTAATTTTGGTTATCTAAAATCTATACCAGTCATGGATCGGTCTCTCATCATCTCTAGTCTCATCAAGGATACGGGATAAATGGTCAGCTACTACATTTTCAGACCCTTTCTTATTGAAAATGCGGGGGTACAACAACCTCACCCAATATTTCGATTAGCAATCTGTATGGACTAGCTCTAATATACTTTTACGAGAATCAACTAGACAGTCAGATTCAATCTTAATAAAAAGTATATCAAGAAGTTAATATCTCTATCTCTCGATTTGATCTATACTCAAACAAATAGAAATCTGTGAGTCTTTATCAAATACACGAGATATAAACTTGGATGGTACCAAAGACCAATCTCCAAGGATCAATCAATTTCCAATCAACAACCAAAGGTTGGATTTCACAATTGATCGATACAACGCACAACCTGTGATATTTCAATTATACAACAAAATATAATGTGAAATAAAAATAATACAGACACCGGAATTTTTGTTAACGAGGAAACCGCAAATGCAGAAAACCCCCGGGACCTAGTCCAGATTGAACACCACATTGTATTATGCCGCTACAGACACTAGCCTACTACAAACTAACTTCGGTCTGAACTGTAGTTGAACCCTAATCAATCTCACACTGATTCAAGGTACAGTTGCGCTCCTTACGTCTCTGATTCCAGCAGGATACTAAGTACTTGATTCCCTTAGCTGATCTCACCCACAACTAAGAGTTGCTACGACCCAAAGTCGTAGACTTTAATAAATAAATCTTTGTCACACAGAAAAGTCTATGATAATAGATAAATCAGTCTCCCACAGATAAACCTATGAGTTTTTGTTCCGTCTTTTGATAAATCAAGGTGAACAGGAACTAATTGATATCCCAGACTTATATTCCCGAAGAACAACCTAGTATTATCAATCACCTCACAATAATCTAAATCATACGGTATCGAAACCAGATATTGCGGAATCACAAACGATGATACGAAGATGTTTGTGAATTCTTTTTATCTTTCCCTATCGGAGATACAATCTCAAGTCAATTATTCAATTGAAATCGTACTATAGAAAATGGCAAGATCAGATCGCTCAACTACAAGAGAAGTAGTTTCGTTTGGCTTCACAATCCCAATGAAGTCTTTCAGTCGTTAACCTACATGGTCTCGAGAAGAAACCTAAGGTTAAAGGAGAATCGGCTCTAGCAAAACCAACTAGTATCATACAAGAGGTGTGGGGATTAGTTTTTCCAGATGCTAGATGTCCCCTTTATATAGTTTTCAAAGCAGGGTTTGCAATCCAAGTTACCTTGGTAACAAAGCATTCAATATTCACCGTTAGATGAAAAACATGATTCATTCAAGATAATATCTTTCAACCATTAGATCGAAACTTAGCTTGTCACACATAGGGGTGAACATACCCTACCCATACCCGCCAATCCTACCCTACCCGCCAGATTTTTAACCGTATCCTACCCTACCCGCCATGTGACGGGTAGGGTGACAGTTAGAGATTTCTTATCCGCCGTTAAATGGGTAGGGTGACGGGTAAAGCTAGAAATTATCCTATCCTACCCGCCTACCCGCCTTATATTGAAAAGACAAAATAACCCTTTCATTGTTTTTCTCTCCTGCCTTTTTTTTTGTTTTAAAAGATATTAGGGGTATTATGTAAACTGGCCTTTTGTCTACCTATCTCTATTCTCTTCTTTCTTCTTCCTCCTCAACTCGAACACAGAGTCATAGAAACATTTTCCCAGTGCTAACCCTAGACCTTACTCTTCTCGAATTCGTGTTCATCTTTTAAGGTCTCGGTTAAAACCCTTTACTCAGTTGGTTCGTTTACACCCTAATAATCTAATTCCGGCAAATCTGATGAAGAAGTTATGAACTGACGTCCAATCTTAGGTAAGTCCATAATAATCACATAATTATCATTTTTTTTTGATAATCTGAATGGATTTTTCTTTTTATACCTGAAGTATGTTGTATTTCTTGGTGGTTTCATTTGTATTTGAAGAAATTATTTGAAATCAGTTGAGTAATATGATCGCCATTATAAGAAATTAACATGCATGTTAAGTGATTGATGAAATTTTTCATAGGAGTTTAGTTTGTTCCACATGGAGGACGAAATCAAAGTTAGAGTCTTGATTTCTTTTTTATTAGTAACTGATTTTGAAATTTTTATGAAAAACCCTATACTACTGAAATAGAACGTGGGAATTAGGATTTCTCTAATTTCTTGTTTATTTTGTGATTGCTTTGTATTTATTTTGCTTGGGTTTGTTTTCTTTGTTATATAGGATCCTAATCCTAACTAGAGTATGAGTGATTCACTTGAGTTGAGCTTGATATTTCAAAAGCTTGCTTCTGATTTGAATTTGGATGCTTAGTTTTCCATAAGTGAGTGAATTTGTACTTTCGTAGATTGCAATTTCTAGGGGTGTTCCACCTTCTAATTTTAATTTCTAGGTTTTTCTAAATTGATTTTGGGGTTTACTAAAAGTTGATTTTAATTTAGTTAGTGATATTCTAATTTAGTTGTGGTTTGACAACCAGGTTTACTAAAGTTTCTGGCTAGGTAGCATTTTAGCTAACTGTACTTCTTGACTATGCTTCGGTCTTTGAGGTTGGTTTTAGGCTAGAGTGAGAGGTTGCAGTGATGAAATGTTAAAACAGTTGAGTCACTGGTGGAAGGATTTCAAACTTTTGTTTCTTCCCTAGTTAGGACTTAGACAGACAAATAGTGCATGTTGTGTCATGGTAACTCACCTTCATGACCAAACAAAAGAAATTGCTACCTCTTACTCCAGGCTGAAGAGATAAATTTCGTGCCACCAAAACATATTAGATAAATCTCGCTTCTTCTTCGAAAATATTATTTTTTCTTGATGACATTTCTAGGAAATTCATTTATAGGTAATATTGATGTCATTTTATTTCTTTTGAGACTGATCTTCACATCAGGAAAAGTCACTAAACATGGTTTAGTTTGTGCAGGCTTAGTGTGAGCAAACATGGTTGAGATTACAGAAGATATGTTTGTGCATGGTTGAAATATGTTTCTTGGTAAGGTTATATCTGTTGTGTAACTCGAATCATGTACCTTTGTTTGGATTTAGGTTGATTTTTGCTTTGTAGGGTGTTTGTGCATTTGAGTTGGTACCAGGTGATTATGAAGTAGTTAATTTGACTCTTTAAGTTCTTAGGATTGAAGTATGAATTGTAAAATTATTTAGGATCTAGACTCATAAGATAGCCTCGTTTGGGAGATTCTGTAAGACGCAAGAAATGACATGGAACTAGGATTTAAAATCTGCTTGTAGTAAGTTTCATCCGCACTCTTGCCACACTTCCATTACGCGATAAGTAACTCACCTGGACTTCTAGGATAGTACTAAAATAGGAAATGAATTCCATAAAAAGAACACCTTGTTGTCTACTGCTCTTGCAACAGGGCAATGCATTAGCCATTAGTAAATGCTAGATTAAAAGGTTTTATTTTTTCCCTGTATTTGACACCTTACTATCAACCTAAAGTGTGGATATCCATATTGGTTCGGCAACTAGGAGTTTTTTGTTGAGAAATGAAGTAACAAGAAGGAAGAGTATTCTTGTAATTGTGAATTGCTTTTTCATCTAGGCATGTTGTTTTATCTGACTTGCTCATTTACATCCTTTGTATCTGATCAGAATATTCGTATTGGTGTGGCGGCCTGGCATCTCTCATTGGCTGGTCTTTTGTAATAGTACTACTTATATGCTTGCTCTCTCCCTTGTATCAGTAAGAGGATCTAAAAAGAGATAACTTGTATGAAGATTTATTTTGTGATCTTAGTACGTATTCCATCATCGTAGATGATGATTGAAGAAGGTCATATGAAGAGCTTTTGGTGATGATACTCTTATCTGAAGAACAAGGTTACGTGAAGAACATGGAATTATGCTGGGATTCATCGTCGATTTTGAAAAGAATAAAACTTTTGTTTCTTGAGCCTTTGTGCTGTTGCAAGATCTTTTTTTTGTTCTTTTGTTTGTTCCCTTTTACCTAGTTAGATTGGAAGTACCATTGGGTATATATTTATCTAGATTGTCCTTTGTGTTTTTGCAAGATCTTTTTTTTTATGAAGCATTTTTGTATACAGTCAAGGCAGACCCAAAAAAAACACAAGAAAAACGGTTATACCCGCCACCCTATCCTACCCGACCCGCCAATTAATGGGTCGGGTAGGATCTTACCCGTTTAATGGCGGGTAGGGTGGCGGGTAAAAAATTTCTTACCCGCCAGTAATAGGGTAGGTGGCGAAATAGGCCATATTCTACCTACCCTACCCGTTGTGCAGTCCTAGTCACACACAAATAAAATGTATTCATTTAGCTTTGAGTAACCGTACCTAAACGTGTACACTTAGTTGGTTCACAAATAGTTAACCAATGGTTATCCATATGAGCACTTTCATATTAATCGTATTCATCTTTCTCATAACTAGTTCAAATGACTCATAAGAACTAGTTGAAGAGTTGTTCAATTGCTTAGGTCTTTATTCATAGATACAATTGAAACAAAATCGGTTTGATCCATTTGAATCAATTCATGAACAATATACCCACGGTTTGCAAAGATTGCATTCCTTATAATTTATTTTTTTAAGTTCATGAACTACCGATTTGAGAAATAACCAGCTTGGGTACGCGTATGGGTATGCGTACCTTAGCTGCCGGATTTGAGTTTACAAACTCAGAAGAAATTTTCGGTTCGAAAACTTCCGTCGGTAGGCGTACGGGTATGTGTACCTAAGGTGACTGGTTTACTAGTTTGCAAACTACAAACTCAGCAAAAAATTTCGGTTGGAAAACTTCCGCTGGTACGCGTACGGGTACGCGTACCCAACCTGTCTCCTTCACCAATACTGTATGCACACACTTGGTTTCCGACACATGGATTTATACAATAATGTGCGAACACACTATATATACTTATATCCATAGTTGGTAATCTCAAATCTACATTTCAATCATTGAAACATTCTTCTATAATGTTATAACAATCGTTATTCACGACTATCGTCATCAAATCAATTTTCAAGATTCAAACGTCATCATGACTTTCGTCACGGGTAAAGATGAAAGTGCTTAAAGCAAAAGCTTACCAACACATATTTCGAGAAAAAGATAGGCGAGTGAACTCGGCTCGAAATAACAAATGTGTGTATGAAAACTATCATACTTATACGATTATTGTCTCAAGAGTAGGAGATAGAGTAGACTTTTGAGTGATAGATAAGTTCAAGTCTCCACATACCTTTTTAGTCGGATGAAGTTCCATTGGTTCCTCGAGTATTTCTTCGTCTTCGTAAGATGATCGCCATGGAGTCTGGAGCTCAACTACACTTAACTATCCTAGACCGAGACTTCGTCATAAGTAAACTAGAAATCAAGACATATAGTTTTGATCACTAATATTGACAAACATGCTTGAGATAGGAACGCATGCGAGTTTGACCGAGCAATTCTCTAACACTTATCACGAATATCTAGAGTAAATTCTTGGAACAACAATACCCATCTAACCAGTCGTGGTTTAGAGTCCTTCTTTGAAAGGAGATATTTGAGTGTGGCATGATCAGAATTGATACGTATTGATCTCTGTACCTTGGTGACTATTATTATAGAGGTGGAATTCAGAATAATAATAGACGAAAACTAGAAAACAGAACACACTAGAAACTAGATTCGAAGAAAATATCTTCTTTATATTATGAACAAGAAAACTATTACAATTCTCTCTTTGTTACGCTCACAATCTCTCTAAACAATGCATAACCTTAAACTGTTTTGCTAAGCTTGCTTTTGCAATAATCAATTGCCTCACAAACTTCTCTAGGTGATTTGGCTCTCAAACCTACTTTATTAGATCTAAGTGTGTCTGTATCACATGCCACACTCTAGATGTCTTAGCTATGAGCTAAACATATCTATTTATAGGTTCAACGGTTTCCCAAACCTACTAGGAATCTAATTCCTTATCTAGGAATAATTCCTTTTCTAGATAGTTCCTTATCTAGGAATAATATCTTGTTTTAGGAATATTTCCTTATCTAGGAATAATTCCTTTTCTAGAAAGAATTCCTTGTCTAGGTATATTTCCTTATCTAGGAATATTACCTTATCTAGGAAAATTCCTTTTCTAGGTATATTTCCTTATCTAGGAGTATTACCTTGTCTAAGAATATTTCTTTATCTAAGAATACTTCCTAAAAATCAGTATTCCTTCCCAAAGTAGAAATCTATCCTCAATCCGGCATGAGGATCACTAGTTACCAGAGAGAGAAAGATACACATGTATCATGCGCCCCCACTCAAGAACTTGAACTCCTGTGAAAGTTATATTTGGAAGTTAGGGAACCCGAGAGTTCCTTTCACCCTGCTAAACCATCTCTCTTTGCTGGAAACTGGACCTTGACGTCTAATTTGAAAAGCTTCCATATCTCTTCATCTTGTCTTAGTCAATCTTCTCTCCATAACGCAATCTTTTTCGAGTGGTTCTAGTTCTTCTTCTTCGTTCTTTTCTTCAAAAACACCAGATGGAGACGTAGTCTTTTTCTTCGTCTTCGACTTTGGTGTATAAGACTTCATGTCTGTTTGTAACACAACCACCTTCTCTTCCGTAGTTTGTGGTTCGCTTGGCTTAGGATCATCAACTGACTTTCCCATATTTGATTCCCTTGTTCTTTAAACGTCTTCTTGCTTCTCGAGTACCTCACCAAGCTTTTTGTAGAGAGATCTAGCGAAGACCATAAACCACAGGAATCTTCCCTAAAAGTAACGAACTTTGCTCTGATACCAACTTGATACGTATTAATCTATGTACCTTGGTGACTATTATTATAGAGGCGGAATTCAGAATAATAATAGACGAAAACTAGAAAACATAACACACTAGAAACCAGATTCTAAGAAAATATCTTCTATATATTATGAACAAGAAAACTATTACAATTCTATTTTTGTTACGCTCACAATCTCTCTAAATAGTGGATAACCTTAAACTGTTTTTCTAAGCTTGCTTTTGCAATAATCAATTTCCTCACAAACTTCTCTATGTGGTTTGGCTCTCAAACTTCCTTTCTTAGATCTAGGTGTGTCTGTATCGCAGCCCACACTCTAGATGCCTTAGCTATGAGCTAAACATCTCTATTTATAGGTTTAACGGTTTCCCAAACCTTCTAGGAATCTAATTTCTTATCTAGGAATAATTCCTTTTCTAGATATTTCCTTATCTAGGAATAATATCTTGTCTTAGGAATATTTCCTTATTTAGGAATAATTCCTTTTCTAGAAAGAATTCCTTGTCTAGGTATATTTCCTTATCCAGGAATATTACCTTATCTAGGAAATATTCCTTTTCTAGGTATATCTCCTTATCTAGGAGTATTACCTTGTCTAATAATATTTCTTTATCTAAGAATACTGCCTAAAAATCAGTATTCCTTCCCAAAGTAGAAATCTATCCTCAATCCGGCTTGAGGATCACTAGTTTCCGGAGAGAGAAAGATACACATGTATCAAGAATAAACAATGACCTTAGACCCTAGGAGATATAATCTAAATTTCTCCAAAGCAAAAATGATGGCTAACATTTCTTTCTCAGTGGTTGTATAGTTCAACTGGGCATCCTTTAGGGTCCTACTAGCATAATAAATCACACTAGGTGCTTTATCACGTTGTTTGCCAAGGACAGCACCAACCGCATAATCGGAGGCATCACACATGAGTTCAAATGGGAGGTCCCAATCGGGTGGTTGGATGATAGGGGCATAAGTCAACAATGATTTTAGCTTCTCAAAAGCCGCAACACATGCTTCATCAAATACAAAGGCAGTATCTTTAGCATGTAGGTACTACAGGGGTAAAGAAATCTTGTTAAAATCTTTGATGAAACGATGATAAAATCCAGCATGGCCAAGGAAAGATCTAACATCTGTTATATTCTTAGGTGGTCTTAATTTTGAAATTAGTTCAATCTTGGCTTTATCAACTTCTATTCCCTTAGAGGACACCACAGGTCCTAACATTATTCCATATTTAACCATAAAATGACACTTTTTCCAGTTAAGGACTAAGTTCTTTTCTAACATCTGTTCGATGAATGGTAAAGGAAAGTGGTCTTTCCTAGTTGTTGAGTTCAGCATACGGTAGTCTATATAACCACCGGTATTAACACGGATAGGGATCAATTCATTGTTCTCATTCGCAACTACAGTAATCCCAGACTTCTTTGGGACAACCTGGACAAGACTGACCCATTTACTATCAGAGATGGGGTATATGATACCCGCATCTAATAACTTGAGAACCTCTGTGCGGACAACTTCCTTCATATTAGGATTTAAATGTCTCTGCATTTCTCTTGAGGTTTTGGAACCTTCTTCTAGGTAGATGTGGTGCATACAATCAGCAGGACTAATTCCTTTCAAATATGATATAGTCCACCCTATTGCGGTCTTGTGCTCTTGGAGAACACTAACTAGTCTACTTTCCTAATCGGGCTCTAAGTCAGAGGCAATTATGGCAGGAAGAGTATTATCATTACCAAGAAATACATATTTCAGTGTATCTGGTAGCGGCTTTAATTCAAGGGTGTGTGCCTTAACTGATGATGGGAGGGGTTTATCTATGGTCGGCGGAAGAGGTTCTGGTTTACTCTGCCATTTTCCATAATTCATTACTGGCGCAGAGTCTAACAATGCATTAACTTCTTTAAATTGACTATCCTCAGCATAGTAGGCTCCAAAGTGGGCCAAGCATGCCTCTAAAGGATCGCTAACACTATTAGTGGTAAAGGTATTCTCAACTAGAGAGTCAATCATGCAAATAGACTCATAGTGTTCAGGGTCCGGTGGGGCTTGTAACGCCTTAAATAAGTTCACCGAGATTTTTTGATTCCCAAAGGAAAATTCTACTAGGCCAGTTTGACAATGTATGAATGCATTTGCAGTGGCTAGAAACAGACGACCTAGGTCTTGACTAGAGACAGGTTGAGTGTCTAAAATCACAAAGTCAACTGGATTGATAAAGTTTTTTACCTGAACCAAAACATCTTCAATAATTCCACGTGGGATTTTGACTGACCTATCGGCTAACTATAGTGTTATCCTAGTTGGTTTCATCTCACCTAGTCCAAGTTTTTCATACACAGAGAATGGTAAAAGATTCACACTAACCCCAAGACTAACAAATCATTTTCTATATTTTGGCTACCTATAACACATGTGACAGTAGGACAACCAGGATCTTTAAATTTGACTGGGTAATTTTGTGAGATTATGGAACTAACTTGTTGGGTCAAAAATGCCTTTTTATGGACACGCGCGTCTCTCTTGATAGTGCACATATCTTTTAGGAACTTGTCCATAGCCGGTACATGTTTTATTGCATCTAATAAAGGCAGGTTGATCTTAACTTGCTTAAAGATGTCTAGGATTTCAGCATATGTACTAGGATTTTTCTTAGCGAGTCTCTGAGGAAATGGTGCGGGTGGTATGTACACTCTCTCAGGGATATCTTCCTCACTTGGAATCTTAGCTCTCTAAGGCCCATTAAGGTCTTTAGACGAAGTTTGGTCAACCTCATTCTCTTTTTCAGCTGGACTTTTGTCCTTAGGTGGTTCTACCGAGTTCTCTAGAGTTTTACCACTCCTAAGGGTGATAACTGCTTTGATATGTTCATTTTGGTTAGAACTACCCGACCCATTAACCTGGTTAACTCCTTTCGGATTTCGAGTCGTTTGGCTAGGAAATATCCCGTTCTCCCTATCATTTAACCGGTTTAAAAGTTGACTTATTTGAGTCTCTAAGTTGCTAATAGCTTGGGCATTATTTTGCTGGTTACGCTGACTCATTAGGACAAATTCATCGAACTTTTGGTTTCTTTGGACAACACTTTGAGCTAAAAGTTTCAGGGATTCTTCTAAAGATGCCAACTTATGATCAATTGGGCTTGGTTCTTGGAATTGAGTTTGGTTCCTATGAAAACCTGGTGGTGGGTTGCTAGATGGGCACCTTTAGACCACGAAAAATTAGGGTTTTGTCTCCAACCAGGGTTATACGTATTAGAATATGGATCAAACTTGGGTCTACCCTCAAATTTAGAGTTCATACCACCATGTAGGACACTAACCTGGTCACGGGTAGTTTCAATTGGGTAAAAAAGGGGGAATTGAGGTCCAGTATGACTTTGGTCACCACAAATGGTACATGGATAAGTTCTGGGCTCACTGTTACAGCTCATAGTCTGGGTAGACCTTTGGTTCATTTCTAAGGCCTCTAGACGCCTAAGGATATCAGACTCATTATCAACTCTATTGACCCTATGGATAGGGTTCCTAGTTATTTCAGGCTCCCTCATTGAAGCCCATTGAAGAGTCTTTTCAGCTAACTCGATGAACTCGTCAAAACATTCATCTGGGTCTTGATGGGTAAATTCTCCACCACTCATTGTTTCTACCTGCATTCTGGTTTCACTATCAAGGCTCTCATATAATATTTGGGCCATTTGGGTTTATCAAAGAATGGTGCGGGCATTGGTATAACAATGCATTAAACCTTTCTATGTAATCATGTAAGCTCTCGCCTACTTTCTTCTTAAAGGTTTGGATTGACAATCGAACAACACCAGTCTTATGGTGTGGGTAGAATTTCTTAACAAAAACCTCTACAAGGCCATCCCAGGTGGTGATTGTTTTAGAGGGAATGATGTGATACCACCCATTGGCTCTCTCTTCAAGAGAGAAGGGAAAAGACGTAACCTAAGAATGTTTTTGGTGACATTCGGATAACTCATGGTGTCACAAATCATCTCAAATTCTCGGATGTGGGTATACGGGTTCTCATTCTCTATCCCCCTAAACTTAAACAACATGCCAAATGTCTCAGGTTTAATGTCAAACTTAACGGTAGTGGCCGGTAAAACAACCCCAGGTTCACGTATCACTCTAGACGGGTTCAAACGGTCCCTAAGAGTTTTGGTTGGTGAGACCTCTTTGAAAAAGTGGGGGTACAACAACCACACCCAATATTTCGCTTAGCAATCTGTATGGACAAATTCCAATATACTTTCTAGAGAATCAACTAGACAGTCAGACTCAATATAGATAAAAAGTATATCAAAGAGCTTATATCTCTATCTCTCGATTTGATATATACTCAAGCAAATAGAAATCTGCGAGTCTTTATCAAATACTAGAGAGATAACTTGGATGGTACCAAATACCAATATCCAAGTGTCAATCAATTTAAATCAACAACAAAAAGGTCGGATATTCTAATTGATTGAACAATGCACAACCTGTGATATTTCAATTATATAACAAAATATAATATGGAAAAGAAATAACACAGACACCAGAATTTTGTTAACAAGGAAACCGCAAATGCAGAAAAACCCCGGGACCTAGTCCAGATTGAACACACACTGTATTAAGCCGCTACAGACACTAGCCTACTCCAAACTAACTTCGGCCTGGACTGTAGTTGAACCCCAATCAATCTCACACTGATCCAAGGTATAGTTATGCTCCTACGTCTCTGATCCCAGCATGATGCTACGTACTTGATTCCCTTAGCTGATCTCACCCACAACTAAGAGTTGCTACGACCCAAAGTCGAAGACTTTAATAAACAAATATGTATCACACAGAAAAGTCTACAGTAATAGATAAATTCGTCTCCCACGAATATACCTACGAGTTTTGTTCCGTCTTTTGATAAATCAAGGTGAACAGAAACCAATTGATAAATAGGACTTATATTCCCGAAGAACAGCCTAGTATTATCAATCACCTCACAATAATCCTAATCGACGCAGCGAAAAAAGATATTGTGGAATCACAAACGATGAGACGAAGTGTTTGTGATTACTTTTCTATCTTGCCTATCGGAGATATAAATCTCGAGCCAATTATTATAATCGTACTCGTAACGATAGAAGATGCAAGACCAGATCACATAACTACAAGAAAAGTAGTATCGGTCTGGCTTCACAATCCCAATGAAGTCTTTAAGTCGTTAACCTGGTTTCAGAAGAAGAAACCAAAGGTTAAAGGAGAATCGACTCTAGCTATGCAACTAGTATCACACTTAAGGTGTGGGGATGAGGTTTCCCAGTTGTTAAAGTTCTCCCTTATATAGTCTTTAAAATCAGGTTTTGCAATCAATGTTAGCTTGGTAACAAAGCATTCAATATTCACCGTTAGATGAAAACCTGATTAGATTCAAGCTAATATTTCTCAACCGTTGGATCGAAAACTTAGCTTGTTACACACAAATGAAATGTCCAATTTTGGGTTTATGTAGCCGTTCCAAAACATTAACATTTGTTGGTTCAACAATAGTTAACCAAATGGTTAGCCATATGATCACTTTCATATCCACCATATTCTTCTTCACCATAACTAGTTCAAATGACTCAAATGAACTAGTTAGAGAGTTGTTCAATTGCTTAGATATTTTGTAACTACACAAGACACAATCGAAGCAAAAACAGTTTGATTCACTCGAATCGGTTCATGAACTTTATAGCCACGGTTTGCAAAAGCATTCCTTAGTTTATATAAACATGAGTTCAAGAACAACCGATTTTAGATATAACCTGCTCAAGTTCGCGGACTGGGTTCACAGACTTAAGCTCACGGAAGGAGTTCACAAACTCCAGCAGAAATTTTCGGCTTGAGAACTTCCGCCAGTTCGCGGACTTGGCTCACGCCACATTCTGTTTCTCTTGATCAACAAAGTTCGCAAACTTTGGTTCAAGGAATAAGGACTTATAATATATGTGTTTCAACAACAATGCTTATATCCTACCACTGGTTATGTAATCTAAACTCTCATTTCAATCATTGAAACATTCTCAGAGGACGTTATATAGCCGTTATTCACAAACCATTTTTCGTCAGAGTAATTTCCAAAGTGATTAAAACATAACATGACATTCGTCACTAGGTAAAGATGAATTTGGCTAAAGCGAAAGCTTACCAACACATATTTCGAGAAATAGATAGGCGAGTTACACTCGGCTCGAAATAGCAAATGTGTATAACGAAAGTCTATATATTAAAACGACTTTTGTCTCAAGAATAGGAGATAGAGTAGATAGACTTTTGAGTAACAGATAAGTTCAAGTCTCCACATACCTTTTAGTCGATGAAGATCCACCAGTTCCTTGAGTAGTCCTTCGTCTTGTATGATGATTTCTATGGAGTCTTGATCTCAACTACACTTTCTATCCTAGTCCGAGACCTTTAGCTATATAGGCTAGAAATCAAGACTTATAGTTTTGATCACTAACATTGACAAACATGCTTGAGATAGCAACACATGCGAGTTCGACCGATCAATGCTCTAAAAATCTCCCCCTTTGTCAATTTTAGTGACAAAATTATTAATACATATGGAATACAAAAAATTAATTAACTTTTGTAGCTCCTATTCCACATGCCTAATCTTCAACATTACTCGAAATCTTCGTCACTTCCAAGTACTCCAATGATCCCAAAGGTTGTGAGTTTAGCATCATCGTTGTTGAAAATCCGTCGCTATAACAACAAGAAAACAATAGTCCTCAATCATTGTTATACAGTGTCATAGTATCATTACACAACGTCAAAGTCCAATTGTATCACAACTTCAACAACAATACTATGGTGATATGTATCACTCCCCTTTAGTCAATACTCCATCTCACGTGGAAACCACTCCCCCTTACATAATGATCTGAAAACCATATGTATTTGTAGTGTGAACTACATATTAATTCTCCCCCTTGTTATCAATAAAATTGACAAAGGCAGAAGAACGAGATCCTAATGAAATTTCCGAAAGAGACATTTCCTGACCAAAAGAAAGCAAAAGTATATCATCTTATTTATACGCAATCATAAAGCTGAAGCTAAATGCATTCATCAAGGAGTTTGTAAAGATACAAGATAACCCCTAAAATATTCCACAGCCGCACTCCCCACGAAGATTTGGCAATTAAGCACAAGTTCAAAAGAACTCTCCCCTATAAAATGTCATTCCCGAAAGAACAAAAAGAGCGACCTTAATTTCGAAAAAAAAGAAGGATTTCTTTGGACATAATAAATCACATACAAGTACGAATTTGAATCCAAAAAATTCAATTAAACTAACCACAAGAGAACCCATGATTAATTTAATCGACAAGTGTTCAACATAAGTGAACTTATGGAGACTCAAAATATACAATTAGATTAATCACAAGAGAACCCATAATTAATCTAATCGAAATACACAATCAAAATAATCACAAAAGTAATCAATTTAATTGGTCGTGCTCGACATAAGAAAACTTGCGGAGCAACAACTAAATAACCAAACACGATGATTAATTTAGTTGAAAATGCTCGACATAAAGTACCTTACGGAACAACAACATAGCTAATCATGAAAATAATCAACTTGGTTGTTCAATGCTCAACATAAGACACTTTACGGAGCCTCACAGTAATACATAAAATATGGATCAGGGAAGATCAATTACTGCGGAATACACAAGGATTCATTCTATTTTCCATCACTATTCGCATAACAACATTCAATAGACATAATCCTTGAAAACAAAATATTTTAACCTATCTTCCATCAATAATTGACATAATAGGCTTAAATTTTGTATTTGTCAAAAGTCTATTCATTCTTTTATCAATACATGCATATCGACATACGAAAGACTTTACTTTTGACAAGGTATGGGATAGTCATAGTTCACGGACGCAAACACACATATCCCATAAAAATATTGCAGTATATGAAACCATAAAGATTAATACTGCAAGAATCATCTTCCAAACAAATTTAGAATTTAAACCAATAAATCTAAAAAGATGAAGATGAAAACGTTGGACATAGCTATGTGTAATCACAATAATGGCTATTCCAAACTCTAGTTATTTTTCTAAACAAAAACAAGAAAATAGAAGATTTACTAGACAAATAGGAACACTAATTACTCTTCTTCCTCATCGGAGATACTCCAAGATGCTTGAATTGTGTTCAATTCTTCCTTGAGCTCGGAAAACTTCGTTGCAACCAAAGACAATTGTTCTTGGACACACTTCACCCTTGAATCGACCTTACACACACCCTTATGAATTTTTTGAAGAAGACTCAAAGTGGTAGGGTCACAATCATTAAGTGAAGCATCTCTTTGTCTTTTGCAGACATTCTCCCTTATGCGTCTAAAGGTACACGGACGAACCGGTTTGGGAACCCCTAGAGAGTTTCCAATCGAATCAAGACCACGATCACGGAAAATTCGTCCAATCAAGCAAGGGTAACCTAACATATTGATGGGTGAATTCATCGAAGTCATTTGATGAATGATAAAACCACAAATATCGAGACTTTGAACACCCGATTCAAGGAAATAGACTAATTCCGCAAACTCATGACTCCACCAAGAATTCTCAATTGTGGAGGGACAAAGATTGGGGATACCAAGTTTTCCAAAAGCCAATAACGGGATACTAAGATCATTAGTAGGAAACTTCCCTTGATTCCAAGCTACCTTCTTGCCATAAAGCCCAAGAGAGATTTCATCACATGATGGTCGTTCATCACTTGGTCTAGGAAGACGTACGTTCCCCAACGGAATGTTGGTAATATTCGAAATTAATTCTCTATCAACAAGAAACCTTTCTTTATTTATCATGGATTTGAATTCCATCTTATTAAGATCAACATCATGAATGTTGGCATAGAAAATTCTTGTGAGAGAATCAAAACCTTGACCATTACCATCAAAGATATTTCCAAGCTTGAAATTTTTAAATCAAGCTAAATCCTCTTCATGCCCACTAGAGAGATCCAATTTCTTTTCTACGATAAAACCTTTAGATGAAATCTTTTCAAAATTTATAGCACAAGAATCATCCACAAAACTAATCCTAAGAGAGTTTTGGTCACAAGGAACATTCATGCTAGAGATATTTGAGCTTTTGGAGCTTCTTTTTGAGCCCTTAGAATTCATCATGAGATCTAAGAAATTGAAAGGGACAAGAGGAATTTACTTACTTGGAGTGAAACTTGAACACCCTTTCTTTCAACTTATCCAAAAAGGCTTCAAAGAAGGAAAACACACAAAACCCTAGAGGTTCATGTACGCGTACGGGTGATGAAGAAGAGGGTGCGCGAACTTCTTCTTTATAAAACCAATAATGGGCTTGGACCCGTTTGTGAAACGTGACCCACACAAGGAAAGTGGGATTTTCTTAGCCAGTTGCACATCAAAGGCTATGCATCCCGTGACAACACACTTTTGTGAGAAACGATGGATGCAGTAGAAGGCTTTATTTGGTATTCTAAAAGAGAATAGCAAAACTGCACACAACTAAACCATTTCTTGCCCCATTTCAAGATATATATACAAATGGGGTAGTGCCAAAATTTTTACCAAGAGGCATAATGTGCAGAGGAATTCTCATGCAACATTTCTGGTTCATATATGTGAACAGTCCCTGTTGTATAATCAAAATAATGATGATAATCAGGGCACTCAGAACTTCCAATCCTTCGTTTGATCTGGCTAGAAGGAAAAATCTTCCGATTCTCAGGTTATACAACATGTACAGAATCCTTTATGGAAGAACTCTTAGACTTAACAGAATTAAGTTTTTTTAAGAGATTAACCTTCGGACGCTCTAAATAGATCTTTATCAATTGATCCATTACGATAGTATTCCTCAAAGAGATCAAGAGTTAACCTGTTAAGGGTCCATATCCTTGAGCGTGACGAACGTTTCCTCAATTTTTCCTTCTTTTTGTTTTTTTTAGATTGGTTCTCATCATCTAAATTTTCCCTTTTAAATGAGATAAGATTATCATGTGAACCAGGAGGTTTTAACCATAATAAATCTTGAGCAATCTTTAAGGACTTCTGGCATGCGTTACAGATGCCAAGAGAAAGTTTTCCAAAGAAATTTCCCATGGGACAATTTTTAAGGAACGAACAAACACAAACTTATCAGGTTTGGAGTGTTTTCCTGCTCTGATACCAATTGAAAAAGTGGGGTACAACAACCACACCCAATATTTCTCTTAGCAATCTGTATGGACAAACTCCAATATACTTTCTAGAGAATCAACTAGACAGTCAGACTCAATCTAGATAAAAAGTATATCAAAGAGTTTATATCTCTATCTCTCGATTTGATATATACTCAAGCAAATAGAAATCTGTGAGTCTTTATCAAATACTAGAGAGATAACTTGGATGGTACCAAAGACCAATATCCAAGTGTCAATCAATTTAAATCAACAACCAAAAGGTCGGATATTCTAATTGATTGAACAACGCACAACCTGTGATATTTCAATTATATAAAAAAATATAATGCGGAAAAGAAATAACACAGACACCAGAATTTTGTTAACGAGGAAACCGCAAATGCAGAAAAACCCCGGGACCTAGTCCAGATTGAACACACACTGTATTAAGCCGCTACAGACACTAGCCTACTCCAAACTAACTTCGGTCTGGACTGTAGTTGAACCCCAATCAATCTCACACTGATCCAAGGTACAGTTATGCTCCTACGTCTCTGATCCCAGCAGGATGCTACGTACTTGATTCCCTTAGCTGATCTCACCCACAACTAAGAGTTGCTACGACCCAAAGTCGAAGACTTTAATAAACAAATCTGTATCACACAGAAAATCTACGGTAATAGATAAATCGTCTCCCACGAATATACCTACGAGTTTTGTTCCGTCTTTTGATAAATCAAGGTGAACAGAACCAATTGATAAAGGACTTATATTCCCGAAGAACAACCTAGTATTATCAATCACCTCACAATAATCCTAATCGACGCAGCGAAAAAGATATTGTGGAATCACAAACGATGAGACGAAGTGTTTGTGATTACTTTTCTATCTTGCCTATCGGAGATATAAATCTCGAGCCAATTATTACAATTGTACTCGTAACGATAGAAGATGCAAGATCAGATCACACAACTACAAGAAAAGTAGTATCGGTCTGGCTTCACAATCCCAATGAAGTCTTTAAGTCGTTAACCTGGTTTAGAAGAAGAAACCAAAGGTTAAAGGAGAATCGACTCTAGCTATGCAACTAGTATCACACGTAAGGTGTGGGGATTAGGTTTCCCAGTTTCTAGAGTTCTCCCTTATATAGTCTTTCAAATCAGGGTTTGCAATCAATGTTAGCTTGGTAACAAAGCATTCAATATTCACCGTTAGATGAAAACCTGATTAGATTCAAGCTAATATTTCTCAACCGTTGGATCGAAAACTTAGCTTGTTACACACAAATGAAATGTCCAATTTTGGGTTTATGTAGCCGTTCCCAAACATTAACATTTGTTGGTTCAACAATAGTTAACCAAATGGTTAGCCATATGATCACTTTCATATCCACCATATTCTTCTTCACCATAACTAGTTCAAATGACTCAAATGAACTAGTTAGAGAGTTCAATTGCTTAGATCTTTGTAACTACACAAGACACAATCGAAGCAAAAACGGTTTGATTCACTCGAATCGGTTCATGAACTTTATAGCCACGGTTTGCAAAAGCATTCCTTAGTTTATATAAACATGAGTTCAAGAACAACCGATTTTAGATATAACCTGCTCAAGTTCGCGGACTGGGTTCACGACTTAAGCTCACGGAAGGAGTTCACAAACTCCAGCAAAATTTCGGCGAGAACTTCCGCCAGTTCGCGGACTTGGCTCACGCCACATTCCGTTTCTCTTGATCAACAAAGTTCGCAAACTTTGGTTCAAGGAATAAGGACTTATACATATATGTGTTTCCACAACAATGCTTATATCCTACCAATGGTTATGTAATCTAAACTCTCATTTCAATCATTGAAACATTCTCAGAGGACGTTATATAGCCGTTATTCACAGACCATTTTTCGTCAGAGCAATTTCCAAAGTGATTGAAACATAACATGACATTCGTCACTAGGTAAAGATGAATTTGGCTAAAGCGAAAGCTTACCAACACATATTTCGAGAAATAGATAGGCGAGTTACACTCGGCTCGAAATAGCAAATGTGTATAATGAAAGTCTATATATCAAAACGACTTTTGTCTCAAGAATAGGAGATAGAGTAGATAGACTTTTGAGTGACAGATAAGTTCAAGTCTCCACATACCTTTTAGTCGATGAAGATCCACCAGTTCCTTGAGTAGTCCTTCGTCTTGTATGATGATTTCATGGAGTCTTGAGCTCAACTACACTTTCTATCCTAGTCCGAGACCTTTAGCTATATAGGCTAGAAATCAAGACTTATAGTTTTGATCACTAACATTGACAAACATGCTTGAGATAGAAACGCATGCGAGTTCGACCGAGCAATGCTCTAACACTCTTCATCCTTTTCATTAACCATTTCGTCAAAAATAGAAGTATTACCTAGATCCGTGTAACGGGTCGGATTCAAATTAAAAAGGTCGTTTTTCTCAAGTCTATCTCCTACCCGTTTCCAACGTCGAATACACAAGCAAGAATACTAGTGAAGCAAGAAAATCGTGCAATGCAAATGCAGGGTTTACTAGATTAGGTATGCTTGGGTTACCTCAGCAAAACATACCTAAAGGTACAAGGCTGAGGCTTGTGGAATTTCGGCTGGTAACTCCCATAAGGCACGGGTTCAGCGTACTTTTCCACAGGTTTTCTAAATTCGGTAATTCTGACGATGCAATATGGTGTGTGCAACATGTTCTTTTTTTTCCAAAAATAAAATAAAATAGATATACACAATAAGGAAATATAACCTAAAAAATAATAAAATTTGGGTTTTGTTACTTACCTCTTTTGGTAGGCAATTCCACAATAAATATAGAATATTACCTTCACAATAAAAACAAGAAAAATACCCAAGTAAAATCAAACAAAATAAAATTAAATTAAACAAAAACTAAACTAAACTAAAAACAAAATAAAATAAAAATAAAAATAAAAATAAAAATCTAAACCCTAACCTAAAGGCAAGTCCGCGTCGGCGACGCCAAAAACTGATGTAGTTATAATTGTGGTAAGAACGGATTTGATTCTCGGACTCTTTTAAAGATTTGATTTCAGATTAACAAAGAAAAATACTAAGACCAACTAATTGAAATTGATTGATTTTTAACCAATGAGAGATGATTCTAGGGTTTTGGATTCCACTACTTTCAGTATTGTAAATTCAATGACAATTTTTTTGACAAAATACTCCTAACTTACTCAAAAAAAATTTCGAACTCAATATCATGCTTTGAAAGATATAACATTACAAGCTTTTTTTTATAACTTTCGTCGCTATTCTAAGGCCTAATATTCCTTCGCTTATAAAAGAACGGTATCTAAACTACCCAAAACAATTTTCACGAAGCATATAAAGAAGAGAAAAATTTTAATAATTTAAAAAGCACAATATTGAAGTATTTTTGTTAAAGAAAATAATTACTAAAAATTACACATCAAAAATAGCTTCTTCCAAAACCCTAGAAAAGAAACTTAGCTACTCATGAATCGTGAAGCGGAGAAAACTTGATTAATCATTGTATTAAAAATAATTAAAAATATGCTTACAATGATTTCCAGTTGCTAATGATGTATAGCGACCAAACTTCTATGAAAACAAGTAAACAACCACTATGGTATAGCTGCAAAACTTTTTCCGCTACTGTGAAGATAACGATACACAGCTTTTGTGGTTGAATAAAAGACTGCTACTGCGACTGTTTTGAACGGCTTATGTTCTTCGTGTTCTTGTTTGAGCAGCAGCAGAATAATTTTTCTAACCTCTCTTTTCTCGATTCTAAGCCTATATTTCTTCTCCAAAGTCTCTGTAGCCCATCCTGAACTTCCCAACACCTCTATATGTACGTACAAGGTCTGAAATCTCGAGAAAATCTATCGAATCCCTTCTTTTCTTTTCCCAAAAGTCTCGGGATTTTCTTTCCTTTTCTTTCTTTTTGTTTACGTGTATTTGGTATTAATCTGATCCTCCAACTCGATAAAATAGCTACCAACAGATATCCTCTCCATTTTTACACGTAACTTCCATAAAAGAAATCCAAAACTTCCGAATAATAACTCCACCCCATGTTTTAACGAAAATTCGTGTGAACTCCTCTTTTTTCGAATCTAACACGCACAGAAATCTTGTTTGATGTCCACCGACTAATACCAATCCAAATCTGCAACAAACTTCGGTTAAATCTCCTAGAATCTTCGCATATCTTCTTCGGATATGTGTCGGTTCAAACAACTTGTCAATCTAAACTAGATCCAATCCAAATAATATATCTTCATTGTTCTTGCTTAACACGCCCATCCGAGTTAAATCCAACCATTGAATCCCGTTAAATCCTTTCTGAATCTTAAACCCTAATTTAAACTTGCTGCAAAAATAGGTTCGGACATCTAATTCAGAATTACCAAAGTGTGATACTTGATAATAGGTTCGGACCATGGGATATGACCAGTTGTGGAAGCTAATATCACTGCTTTTGAATCTATTCTGAAAATGACATCTAATTCATCATTACTAATTTGCCCATTCCCCTGCACATAACAGTGCCAGCATTTCTGCATAATAGTTAGATGCTACCCCCAGACCTCCTGTTTTAGCAATAATACAATCTCCCACTGCATTTCTACCAATAAATCCATATCCAGCATTGCATGGATTACCCCTTGAAGCACCATCACAAAAGAGTAAGATCTAATTTACTACTGGCAGTTGAAAATATATTTCCTGAATTCTTATGGAACATTATGTTCTACAGTTTAATCCAAAGTGTTTCAGTATCTATAAATCATAAGTAGAATTCCACATCTTGCCTTTCATTCTTATTTCACTCTCAGCAGTACTTTTCAGAATTCTAGTCTTGAGATTTTCTCCATTAAATTTTTTATATTCATATACACACTTATTTCTCAAAAACCAGAGCTCTTTTGCAGTAATGAATGCAGAAGTCATCCAAATTTCCTTCACTGCATGACTTGTATGTTTGGCGAAAGTAAAAATATCTTCAAAAGATATAGGATTTTTGAAACAGAACATGCCCCCTAGCCATTTCCACACAATCTCAGTGTACTTACAGTTCCACAAAATATGTTCTAAATTTTCTTCTGAGTTTCTACAGAAAGGACATCTAAATTAATGCAAGACTAAAGTTTCTTTTTTTCATATTTTCATCAGTTGCAACTATATTCCTTTTCAATTTCCACACGTTAGATATACTCCTGAATATCTACAGTATCATTATAATACAGCAAATCGGGCGATCAACTCGTTCTTCTTTCTCTTCATTTTCCAGCGTTGACTTATAGATCTTCGTCATTAATTCGGGTGAAATTTAATCTGAAAATATCAAATGATTAGTGTTTATCGATTCTAGTTGATTGTTTTACTATTAGTTGAAGTCTTATCTTAAATTTTATGGAAACTCATTAAAATTTAGAAATGGATCCATCTGTGGTGGATCTTAATAACTCTGTTGAAGAAAGTCCATCAATCGATCTAGTAAATGGAACTGATGAAAGATGTGTTGTATGGAAATTTTCATTAATTGGTCGTTTAGATTTGCTTTGAATGAAATTTTCTGATGTTGTATCAAATATGAAATCCCAATGGAAATTGGTAGGTGAATGCAAGATTATTCCATTAGGAAAGGGTTTCTTCACCATAAAGCTTGATAATGAAAAAGATCAAAGTTATATCAAAGCAGGACTGTGGGAAGTTTACAATCAAACATTATGGATTCGAAATTGGATACCAGATTTTCGTCCAGAATTACATCGAACATCTTCAGCAATGGTTTGGGTTCATTATCCTGGACTGAGCTTAGAATATTGGGATGAGCAGACTCTATTTACAATCAGTAAAGCTTTGGGAGAACCAGTAAAGGTAGATGAAGCTACTCTAACTTTTGAAAATGGTTTATATGCAAGAAATTGACTTAGCAAAGAAAATTCCACATAAACTTTGGATTAAAACTAAGTTTGGTGGTTTTATGCAAAGTGTACTTCTAACAAAGCTACCAAAATTTTGCCGCCATTGTAAGATTGTTGGTCATTTACAAGCTGAATGTAGAGTGAAGTCATCAACTGAAGCAGAATCAGGTACAAGCCAAGAAAAACATGGAACTGTAGCAACTAATCTCAAGCCAATTTCTCCTGACAAGGTAAATGATAAAGGAAAAAATCCAAATGGTAATCCATCACCCAGAACAGAAGCTCAACAAGAACAAGTAAAATTTGATATTTGTTTTACTCCAGTTCCAAAAATCAGTCAGCGTATTTTAATTCCTCAACAAGCATCTGTTAATCTATCTTCTGGTAGATTTGAGGCTCTGAATTCTGTGATACAGAAGGAAGTAGATATTCAAGTAAATGAAGGGAATGGAAATTTATCTCTAGCAATAATACAACAAATAGCTAAGGATAATGCAGTTGAAAAGAGTGTTATCAACTTTATTAATGGCAAAGATGGGTCAATTTCAGAGGAAAGGATTCCAACAACAACTTGGTCAAAAATAATTCAAAAACCTTCAACTTCAGGTACAAAGCCAACGCCAGTAATGCAACAAAAGGAAGCTCCAACTAAGATAAAATCTCATCAAGTAAAAAAAAAATATATAATTTCAGAAAGAAACAAGGAAAAGGAGGTACTAGGAACCTCCAATCCTTACAATGAGAGTATTTTTCTGGAACCTCAGGGGCCTGAGAAGACCTAGGGCTCAAGAGAAATTAAGGTCTTTAATAAATCAATTTCAACCTTCAGTAGTTTTTATAGCAGAACCTAAAATAAGTTGCAATGAAGCATTTTGCAATAAGTTGAATTTACTTGGGATGCAGAACATGGTAATTCATAATTCACTGTTGAATAAGATGGGAAACATTTGGTTATTTTGGAACAAACATCTTCCTACACCAACTGTGGTTTCAATGTCAACTCAAATGATTACAGTCAACATTGGAGGCAATCTGGTATCTGGAGTTCATGCACATGTTGGTGCAGTGCAAAGAAGAAATTTATGGTCTGAGATGGAGGTAATAAGTGGATTAAATCTTCCTTGGTTGGCTATTGGTGATTTTAATGCATTCCTAACTGCAGAAGAAAAATCTGAAGGGAGAGCTCCTAATACAAAAAATATGCTTGAATTCAATAATTGTCTTGACAAATGTGAATTACAGCAAGCTTCAAAATATGTTTGTGAATATAGTTGGTCTAACTGTCAACATGGTGCTAAAAGAATTTTATGCAATCTTGACAAGGCAGTAATTAATAATTTATGGATTCAAAAGCATGCTGGCTGTTGTTATAAAGTTGGTTTGAGAATAGCTTCTGATCATTCTCCTCTTTTAGGTGGTTGTGTAAGCTGTCCTAAACCAAAAAATGTCCCATAAAAGTTTCAAAAAATTTAGATTGATCATCCTAACTTTATGGAAGTTGTTACTAAGTGTTGGTCTGAAAAGGTAGAAGGGGATCCAACTTTTGTCTTCCAGAGCAAACTAAAAAAGTTAAAAAAAAGGTGTTAGTGGAATGGAACTGGAAAGTGTTTGGAAATGTAAATGAACAAATCAAGGAAGCTACAAATGAAGTTTAAGATGCAATGGAGTTATCTGATGACAATCCATTTAATGAGGAGTTATTGGACAACTTAGTAAAAGCTGAAAATAAGTTAAATACAACATAAGTGCAGTTAACTACAATGCTCAAACTTAAAGCTAGAACCAAATGGGTTAACGAAGGGTCAGCAAACACTAATTTCTTTCATACCAAGTTCAAGGTAAGGAAAGCAAGAAACTCTATCTGTGAATTGGAGAATAGTAGCAATGAAATCATTACAGATCAAGGTAAAATAGCAGAAGTGCTTATAAAAATTTTTGAAGAAAAATTCAAATTCAAGGAAGTGAATATTTCAGAAGCATTGCTTGAAGTAATTCCCAAATTAATAACAACAGATAATCAAGCTATGTTGGATGATGTCCCATTTATGGAAAAAATTAAACAAATTATATTTGAAATGGATCTAGATAGTTCTCCAAGACCAGATGGATTGCAGGTAGCTTTTACAGGGCATGTTGGAAGATAATTCAGGATGATGTGGTCAATGCAGTTCAATTTTGTTGGAAAAGAAGATTTATTCCAAAAGGATTAAATTCTAATTTCCTTGTGCTGCTTCCAAAAGTTGAAGGTGCAAGATCTCCTCAGCAATATAGGCCAATTGGTCTAAGCAATATAAGCTTCAAAATATTTACTAAAATCATTACATCAAGAATGTCAAGTCTCAATCATAAGCTAATTTCTCCTCAGCAAGCTGCATACATCAAAGGAAGAAACATACAAGATCAAATTATTTTAGCCTCTGAAATGGTCAATGAAATGAAAAATAAAAGAAGAAATGACAATATTGGTCTCAAACTGGATATATCTCAAGCTTATGATTCTGTGAGCTGGAAATTTCTTTTTCAAGTTTTAAAGAAGTATGGATTCTCAGATACATGGTGTGAATGGCTAGGCATTCTTTTTGAGTCTGCAAGAATTTCATTCATGATAAATGGAGGACCAAATGGTTTCTTTTCAGTGGGTAGAGGGTTAAGACAAGGAGACCCTCTATCTCCAATACTTTTTGTTTTGATGGAAGATGTTCTTAGTAGAAATATCACAAAGTTGGTAATGGAGGGTAAGATAAGTCCAATGGTAATAAGGAATGGAATTCATCCTTCTCATATATTTTTTGCAGATGATGTATTTATCTTCTGCAATGAAGCGAAAAAGATTATTCAAAATCTGATGAAACTGTTAGAAGAATATCAAGACAGTTCAGGGCAAGTGATAAACAAAAGCAAAAGTAAACTTTTTGTGGGGTGGAACAACAACAACAAGAATGATGCAAATTAGAGAAATAATGCAAATGGAAGTGAGTTGTATACCTGACAAATATTTGGAAGTCATCTTACATGCTGGCAGAGTAAAAATTGCAACAATTTGGCCTATAGTGGAGATGATACAAAAGAAGTTGGCTAGCTGGAAAGGCAAACTACTTTCTTTTAATGATAGACTTGTCCTGATTAAGTCAGTTCTTTGCAGTGTTCCAATTTACAGCATGTCAATTTATAAATGGCCAAAATCAGTGATAAAAATTTGTAAAAAAACTTATCAGAAATTTCTTGTGGTCTGGAGATGGTGATATTAGAAAATATAAGACTTTCTCATGGAAGAAGGTGTATTCCCCTTAAAGTGAAGGGGGTCTTGGCTTAAAAAGATCGGAAATTCTCAATAGAGCACTACTCATGAAGATCCTATGGAGGATAATAAATTCAGAATCTGAATGGGCCCTATTTATTAAAGCTAAATTTCAAGACAAATAACATCAATGGAAGAGCAACTGGCAACTTTCAACTATTTGTCCAGGACTGAAAGGGGCTTGGAATCACTTGAAAGAAAACATAAGATGGTGCCTTGGAAATGGACAGAAAATATCTTTCTTATTTGATCCATGGCTTAGCAATTCTCCTATAATTGAAGAGGTTGGATTTATAGAGTATGTTAAGAAGCATATCAACCTAAAAGTTTCAGACTTAATTCTAGAAGGAAAACGGAATTTACCTGAGGAGCTAAAACAAATTATTGCACATTACACTCTACCTGAAATTGGTGT
This sequence comes from Papaver somniferum, assembly GCF_003573695.1. Lineage (NCBI taxonomy): Eukaryota > Viridiplantae > Streptophyta > Magnoliopsida > Ranunculales > Papaveraceae > Papaver > Papaver somniferum. Next base: position 188,832,625 of record NC_039360.1, on the reverse strand, counting down.
TGGTGATGATATTTTAATATGGAAAGGAGAAATCAAAGGTAATTTCACTACTTTTTCTGCAATCAATTTAATAAGAAACAAAGAACAGCCTTTGCAATGCTACAAAAATATTTGGAATTCATTTTTACATCCTTCTATAGCAAGCAACATATGGAAATCATCCAGGGAGTATATGTTGATGACTCTGTAATGGTAGAAAGGGGTTTTGAATTAGCTTCTAGGTGTTTCATTTGTGAATAAGAGCAAGACAACATGCAGCATTTGTTATGGGACTGTAAGTTCAGTAAGAAGATTTGGCAATGGATGTGCTCTGTGTTCAACTTTAAAATTCCAAAATCCTGTGAAGAGGTGTGGAGCAGTGCAAAAGATAAGAGTCCTTTCATCAAAGAATGCTGGATTATAGCAACCTGTGCAATATTAAAATATCTTTGGTTCCAGAAAAACAAGATGTGGTTTGAGCAGATAAAGCCAAATATTCAAAGTTTCAAGGCAAGAATCAAAAAAACAATTTATGAAGGAAGCCTCAGAATGAAAAGCAACAAGTGGAATTCTGACATTGATACTTAGGTAATCCAGTACTTTAAACTTGAGCCAAGAAAAATCAAATTTCAAAGTATTAAATCTTGTTTCTGGAGTCCACCTTGTCCTGGTTTTATCATGATTTGTTGTGATGGTGCATCAATTGGGAACCCAGGATTTGCTGGTTTTGGTGTAGTAATTGGAGATCATTTGAGTCAAGTGCTGGGGGTTATAACTGGTGGAATTGGTATTGCTACAAATTACATAGCAGAAGTGTACGCAGTCATAAGTGCAGTGGAATTGGTTGTTGAATGGGAGGTGCAGAATGTAATCCTAATTTCATATTCCAAAATAGTCATAACTGAATTTGAAAACAATAAGATGCCCTGGTTTGTGAAAATGAGGTGGCAGAAGGCAATGAAACACATTCAGTCTATCAAATTCTTACACAGCTATAGGGAAACAAACTTTGCAGCAGACACAACAACAAAAAAGGGTGCTACATTGGCAGCAGGGCAAAGACAAGTCTATGATGGAAGACTTAATTTTATAGCAAGAGTAGAGCAACCAAATGTGGAATATTATAGAATCTGTTAATTTTGTCTAGCAAATAGCCTATGTAGTTGGTTGTTTTGTGTATTAACTTCTCCATTATAATCTTTCAAAACTATTTTTTTCCAATTAATAAAATGTGATTCAGAAGAAAAAAAATCCACACGTTACTAGAAATGGAAGGATGAATTGAATGATCCATACCTTTTTAGTCTATTGAAGTTTGGGGTATTTTTTCCTGATATTCTCCACTGTTGAGGACACAATAAACTCACCTGTTAATGTATTACTCCAAATTCTTTTATCATCTTGTTTGTCAGCTACTGGAAGTTCACTGATATCAAACATATCCAGCATTTCAGATGGAATCACCCATTCACCATCTAGTAAAATATCTGAAACTTTTATATTTGGGAATTACTTCAAGTAAGTGTATTCAGGAAATAATTCTATCAGTGCTTTGTCATTTATCCATTTATCCTTCCAAATTGATATTTTCTTATCATCTCCCACTATCCATCTTGAAAATAATTGCACTTCATTTGTCACCCATTTGAAACCTGGCCATACAAAGGATTTTTTATAATATCCAATCCAGTCTCCATTTTTGTCTTGATATTTTGCTTTTAAAGTATCTTGACATTTCATCCTTCTCATTTAGTATTTTCCAGTAAAGCTTCATAAGAAGAGCTTTACTAAGTATTTCCAATCTTCTCAAGCCCAAACCTCCTTCATCACAGACTAAATCTCATTTTAGTGTCACCATTTTTCTTGTAGAAGAATTACCTGACCATAAGAAGTTTCTGATAATCCTTTCAAATTCTTTGATTATTGAAGAAGGCCATATATTTGACAGCATAGATGACATATAAAAAAAGACAGAGGGGGTATTTGATTCTAATTTTTCTATGTTATTTTACTTCTAATTATCCTTTATTTAAAGATTAATTGTACTTTTAGTTTTATGCAAAGAAAGAAAATCAAAAAAAGTTATTAAGTTATCGAAAAACATTACAACATCCATTTAACCTCAATGATATACCAAAATTATCGAAGGACATCATCGATCTTATAAACCCAATGAGAATTTTTTGAGTAGATTATCATGTATTGCGATCTCAATGATGCTTCTGCTGATGAAGTACATGCACATGATGATTGGGTGGACCAAAAAAAACAAAAATATATTTAAAAAAAATGTAAAATCATAAACTCCAGAAATTAAAAAAAATATCAAAATTAGAAAAAGTGTGAAAGGCATAACTTTTTAATTTGTTTTCTTTTATTATATTGCATTTTTAATAGTTTACAGGATGTTTTATTAATTTTCAAGATCATAAGCTTATTGAATTTTCAATAGTTTTTTCTAGAATGCGCGATTGGGGATACTTATATTAATCGTGGGATATAAATTACTTTCCCAACAAATAGTGTCTGCTAAGAGGTGTTTTTGGGGGGCAAAAATACTAAAATACCCTTCCCTCAAAATAAAAATCAAAAAACAAAATCATATCCCCCATTTCCATCTTCACTTATTATGAATCTCTTTTAGGGTTAGGGCTTTGAAACCTAAATATTCCCCACTCCCTTTCAAATTCTAAATTTTCCCCACTCCCTTTCAAATTCTCTTCTCCTTCTCTGCCGGCTCCTCACTTTGAAAACGATTTTTTTTTTTACATTCGGAAGTGATGAAGACCATGCCGGAAGTGATGAAGACATGCCGGAAGAGATGAAGACATGCCAGAAGTGATGAAGACCATGCCAGAAGTGATGAAGACCATGCCGGTATAGATGAAGACCATGACGGAAGTAATGAAGACCATGCCGGTTGTGATGAAGACCATCTCGGAAATTAATTTTTTTTACATCGCCGGAAGTGATGAAGACCAAGACGTAAAATGGTGCCGACATGCTTGGTAACTAATATTCAATGCCGTAACTAAATGCCGGCATGCTCGATAGAAATCTATCAATGCCGGTAGTCAAGTGAAAAAAAATCAATTTTCTGAATACTTTACATCATGTGTCGGCAAAGAAATTTAAGAAACATACTATTGTAGATGATTGGATTTTAGTTCAGGGCTAAAATTATAAAACCGAATTTATACGGTGACATCCTACAGAGGATAAAGCCATTAATAAAGTGATGAATACTTCTTCATATTCCTAATTCACATAGAATGGAGCATATGGCAACAATCCCAGTATTCTGTGAATTTATATCATTATCAATTAATGCATGACCAGCCTTGTATTTCATGTGTTGTTCCTGCAGAAATCTCATTATTGGTGCGGCATGACGACTGAGTGCTGCTCTCAGCAGAGTAACACGAATCTCCGAGTGTCACTAATGAGGCATGCACGAAATACCCGTACAGGCTACAACTCTCGGTGTGTTATACTAGCCCTATTAAGCATACATCTCTCGGTGTGTTATACTAGCCCGATCGAGCATCTGGACTGTCCATCTCAATCTCAGAAATAACCACGACCACGCAAGTTGGCCGCATGATTTAACCAGCCTAGACGATCCTCAACAGGAGCAGGCTACCACCTTAATGACAACCAATGGTCCCGCTAATTCCCTGGCTGGTCGAATACCTACCATGCCTCCCAAACTACCACCGAACACCAGCCTGAAGTTGGACGTCCAGGCTGGTATGGAACGGCTTGGAGGAGTCGTACGAACAAAGACCGCCTACGACAGTCTCAAATTCATCACGTCCGTCCAACTTCACCGGCATAATTGGACGGCGTAGATCGTCCCATGGACGGTTGGACAAGAATTGTCCTTCACACCGGCGGGCCCCCTTCACGCCTGCATAATCGATCCTCCCCTGACCTAGACACATAATCACGTACAGTTGCCCGAAGTTCGTCCGGCGTGAGGTTCAAAGGGTCGCAGGAAATTCCACTAAAGGTCTTAAATTGATCACGACCATCCAACTTCACCAGCATGATTGGATGGCTTAGATCAGACCTATAACCACCAGACAGGTATTGGCGCGTTCACCACTGGCCCAATGTGGGTCCCACACGATCGACCTCTCCAGATGAGGAGCTTAGGGTGCAATTTAGGTCGTCCAAACTAGCATGCACGCAACTGGCCGGAAACCCTAATTAGGGTTTGCGACATGCATATGTCGCAAATTGATCGCGAGTGTCTGTTTTCGCCATCTTGGATGAAGGGTCCAGGAATAGACTAAGCAGGTCCGGAGGATATCAACATGATCAATGTGGACCCATCTATCTCCATGTCCGACCGACCAAGACAAACCATGGCTAGGTGTCTCGATTCGTGCGCCCAAACTAGGCATGGTCGCGCGGTTTTCTATTGCAAACTGATCTCCACCACTCAACTTTACCAGACAAATTGAGTGGCTTAGATCGCATATCCATGGGACAGCAAGGTACGGACGTGTATACCGGCATGACCGTCTTGCCAAAAACGCGTCCCTTGCTTGGATTCGACCAAGCTAAAGATTGGTGTTTGAGCACCTCATAAACCTTAATCCAAAGGTCGCAGATGAGGGTCGCAAGTCATCTCGTACGTCCAACTTCGCCAGCTTGGACGGACAGCCTAAGACAGGAGTTAGGCGACCAGTGAGGCATCACTACGATCACCGTCCACCACTCTTCCACACAGAGTGATCGGTCAAGTCAAGGCTTACCTGTACAACCTCCAAACGATCACTCGAAGATGGTCGGACGTGATGCTATTTTAAGACGCTTAATCGTGACTTACTCCGTTAAGCCTTAAGATAGCGATGCTTCATACGTGCTGAATATATTCGATGAATTACATGCATAAAATACACATGATATTTCATAAATATCGACTTCCTAAATAACTTAGTTATTTAATCTAGCATCACATGCTACCTTTTGTGGGTCCCACGATCCACACACTCGAGACATTAATCATGTCACAAACTGGGGGATACTTACTGGGGTATTGGTCTAGCGGTTTACAACGTGCAGCGCACAACGTGCCATCATAAGAACGTGTCAGGAAGTCATGGACGGTTAGTGATGATGGGAGAAGTGGGATTTACCTGATCGTGTGACAATTACCACGACTCCACTACTCCATCACTCCACTTCCTCCACTTCCCATGAGAAACGTGGGTTAGGCGCAATGACTTGTATAAATAGGTTCTCCTCCCTATTTCCGAACAGGACAACGAGACAGAAGCCAAGTGTTGACACAATCGTATTCCAACACCAGAACTGATAGCTTTTATTCTGCAAGCCAGTTCAGCTTTCTGATACAAGTCATACACAGCCAACACCTTCACAATCTCAACACCTTCTTCGCTTCCCTCCCTAAGATCAACCCCATCTCCTTCACTTTGTGACCGAAGCAAGTCTGGAACGGCCATTTCTTGGTTTAGGCCAGAGTTGTACAGATTGATTTCTCGAATCACAAGCACTCATGTGCAGTGCATTTTTTTAGGGTTTAAATTCATTTCTCATCCATACACCCCAAATTACCAAAACCGGCAGAAATAGTTTTCACCCATAAACAACTATGTCGTTAATATTACCGGCATGCTCAAGAATTAACTGACTGTGCCGGCAGCGGACTTTTCAAAACTAGAAAAAATTCAAAACGGAATAGGTTTTGACCTATCAGGTCGAACACAACTGGGAGGGGCTAAATCCCTCGGACCCCCCCCCCCCCCCCGGATAGTGGCAAACATTTATGAAAATTTCCAACAAATGCCGACATGGTTTTTTCGGTTGAATACAATGTTGGCTTGCCTTTCGAAATGGGGGATATTGTTGGCCGGCATGGACGTAGTATGAATACAATGTCGGGAATAGTGTTGCCGACATTGTATTCATATTACATCCATGCCGGCACCGAGCTATTTCAGCTGCAACAACAGTGGATTCAAAAAAAAAATAAAAAAATTTCAACACGTTGGCACCTTTACCTGAGTATTGGGAGTGCTTGTACAATCATCCTCAATTTCTACAAAAAAAAATTCTCTTTCAATTTTTTTCCCTCCTTCTACTCTCATCTCACTCACCCAAATACAAATAAAAATACACACTAATCATTTATCAAATAATCTTATGAATTTACTAATTATAATTAAATACTAAGCATGATTAGTGATGGGTAGATTAGGTATTAGGAAAAATACTTAGATAAGGGGTGACCCTGATTTGATATTTAAATCTAGTTTTTGTCCTTTTCCTCTATCCCCCAATTAGTTTAAGTATCCCCCAATCGTGCGTTCTTTTTTTACTGATCTTATATGTTTTTAATGGTTTAGCTAGTTTTAAAACATCATAAACGAGACACTGGCCCGTGCGTAGCACGGGTGACCAACTAGTAATTATAATTGAAACCAAATACTCAATTCTCATTCATTTCAACCTCTAGGTAATTTTTAGATGTGTGTATATATTTTGTTATAAACAACCAATAAGATTGTTTTGTTATGTGCGCACTCCTTTAACGAGTGTGCACAAAATTGGACTATACAACACTTAATTCTTCTTCATTCTGGCACCACAAAAATCTGATGTGGATATATGCGGTGAGAGTATTTAGAAATAGAGCTCTCTCTTTGATTGTGGTCCCACACTAACTGTGAAAACCATAAGTTTACACCTTAATTAGACTTTTCTAAACAATAAAACGAACATCACCACGACCATTACTCCCACACTTATCTATTGTTTTCATCACTTCCATTTTCATCGAGGAACAAACAAAAACTCATATTCTCCCACTTTCTATGTTACATCCACATCTGCTCAAATATCTCTAAATATTTTATTTCAAAAATTTGTTCTTCGGTACCCAAAAATGGCTTTGGGAAAGAGATATTAGTTATCAAACTAATCATATTGATCGTTTATAATCTTAGAAAAAATCCAGTCTTACGTATTATAAGATCCAAGTTAAATTGTTTTTTCCCTGATCGATAAAAACGAAACCAAACCCATATAAAAAACTTAATCAACAGTTTATTAGGAATGATGTGTAAGTCAAAGTCAATTAGTCAATTTACTTTGACCTTAGAAGTCAATAGTCCTTGTTGTGTTTCTCAGACACATTAAATATGTCTAAACAGTCATAAAATCTTGTATCGGTTCATTACACAATAATACAGTTTTCTTGGTTTTCTTGTTCATCTCTGTATTTTCATCAATTCTTCAATACTGTGAGAAACTTCAATTCTCATGGTATCAGAGCAGGGTACGATCCTTGATCAATCTTTCAACAAATCTTAATAAAAATTCTCAGTAATTTTCAGCTTTGGGTATAAAGATTTAAAAAAAATCCCAAACAGTTTTTTAGGGTTCATCTTCTGAAATTTTATGGTAACAACAAGACAAGGTTCTTATCAAATAAATCGAAATTGAATCAACAACAATAATCGTAACAACAACAGGAATCGTAACAATATCAACATAGTGCATCAAATTGAATCTCAAGCAATTACAGCAATGTCGACTTCCGCTGGATCTAGTACTTCTTGTTCACTTCCCTTTACAAACATCTCGAATTTTATTTCTATAAAATTAGATGGATCAAATTACTTATTGTGGCGTGATCGATTTGAGGGGGTTTTGATTTCTACTGATCTTTATGGATATGTCAATGGTGAGTTGGTAGAACCACCACAAAAGATAATTGTTGATGGAATTGAAATTTAAAATCCAGAATGGGTTTCTTGTAGGAAATTAGATCGTTTTGTTTCAACATGTCTTAAGGCTACATTCACTGAAACTGTTAGTGGTTCTGTTCTTGGTCTATCTTCTTCAAAAGAAATTTGGGAATATCTTGAGTCTAGTTTTAGAACTCAATACATGGCTAGGAAAAATATGTTGATAACACAATTACATGGAGCTAGAAAAGGTAATCAATCTATAATGGTGTATCTCCAAAAGAGAAAGACTATTTCTGATTCTTTAGCAGCTATTGGAGAAAAAGTAGTGATGCAGACTTAATGATGTTTGTCTTGAATGGGTTAAGTAGTGAATATGATCTTTTTGTGATTTCATCACAGAACAGAGAAAAACCATATACCTTTGGAGAGTTAAAAGCCAAATTATTATCTCATGAACAGTTTTTAGTTGAAAGACAACATCAACATCATAATGTGTTTGATGAACAGAATTCAACTGCTCTATATGCCAGAAATAACTCAAATGGGTATAACAATAATAGAAGGGGTGGTGACAAAAATTTAAATGGTGGAAATTATAGAAATAGTCAATATCAGCATGGGTCAAGTTCAAATGGTTTTAATTCTAATTCAAATTCAAGTGCAAGACCTTATGTGGATTATACCAAAATGTCAAATTTGTAAGAAAAAGGGGCATTTAGCTACAAGGTTCTTCTTCAGATATCATCCACCACCAACTGGTTCTACAAGTAACAATACTCAAGCACATTATGAAAATTCTGATGCTGGAAAAGCTTTTTCAACTAGTTCATATGTTGCTCAACAAAGCTTTACAAGATTGAGTGCTCACAATGCTTCTAGTAATGATGATCCTTATTCCTATGGTGTTGTATGGATTACTGATAGTGGTGCTTCTCAACATATGACTGGTGAGAGGAGTTTACTTCAATATACTTCTACTTACAAAGGAAAAGAAGTTGTCATCATTGGTAATGGCAAGCAACTATCCATTTCTGTAACTGGTAATGTTATGCTTAATACTCCAAAGATAAGCTTTATGTTAGAAGATATTCTTCATGTGCCTGAAATGAGACATAACCTATTATTAGTAGCAAAGTTTACTAAGGACAATAAGTGTTATATTACTTTTGATCGATATGGTTATGAGATAAGAAGCTTACTAGATAATGTTCTTTTAGCTCAGGGTAAGATGATTAACAACTTATATCCTATTACTTCTACTATGATGCAATTTGCTTTTTCATCTCTTGCTGCTTCTACTGATGTTTGGCATAGTAGATTAGGTCATCCATCATCCAAATTTGTTCAACAACTTTCTCAAAATAAAAATATTATTCTTAAAAATTCTTCTTCTGCTACTTTATGTCATCCTTGTCAGCTTGCCAAAAGCAAGAGACTTCCTTTTCATTTATCTCCATCTCATGCTTCTTCTCCACTTGCATTAGTGCATTGTGATGAGTGGGGTCCTGCTCCTCTCACTTCATTGGCAGGATATAAATACTATATTCTTTTTGTTGATGATTTTAGCAGATTTCATTGGATTTATCCAATGGACATCAAAAGTGAAGCTTTACATTGTTTTCAACACTTCAAATCTTGAACTTAAAATCTTTTTAAAACAAAAATACTAGCTTTTCAAACTGATGGAGCTAGTGAACTGATTAAAGGTCCTTTTAAACATTTTTTAGACTCCTGTGGAATTCAAATTAGAATTTCCTTCCCTAAAACCCCAGAGCAGAATGGTCTTGCTGAGAGAAAGCATAGACACATTACTGAAATGGGGAATACTTTGCTTTTTAATGCTTTTCTTCCTAAGGAATATTGGTATGATGCTTTTCTAGCAGCTACATATCTTATAAACAGAACTCCAACTCCTATTTTACAAAATAAATCTCCTTTTCAGATATTATATAATGAAGTTCCAGATTATTCTCTTCTAAGAGTTTTTGGATGTATATGTTATCCTTTTTTAGGACATTCCAGAAAAGATAAACTCTCTCCAAAGTCTGTTAAATGTATTTTTCTTGGATATAGCACTTTACATAAAGGATATAAATGTTATAATCCAATTTCTAAGAGACTTTATGTTTCTAGACATGTTATATTTTCAGAAAATGAGTTTTATTTTCATTCTACTACTTCACCAAATATTGTTTCTTCTAATCCTAATACAATCAATGAGCTTCCTTTTTCTTCATCTGATTCTGTTTCATCCTCCACTATTGTTACAAGGTCTAAAAGTCGTATTTCATAAAAAAAAAAAAAAACTTTCCTGATCATGTCTTCAATCATTCAATAAAACATCCTCTTCCTGCTGCTTTTACATCTTTACTAAATGTTCCTTCTGAACCAAAGAATTTGAAAGAAGCAATGAAAGATCCAAAATGGTTGGTTTCCATGGGAGATGAAAACAATGCATTACAGAGTATGGTACATGGGATTTAGTTGACCCAGAGCCTCATATGAATATTCTAGGTTTTAAGTGGGTGTACAGAGTAAAATAACATTCAGATGGCATTATTGGTAAACCAAAATCAAGACTTGTAGCTCAGGGTTACAATCAGCAAGATGGAATTGACTACAGTGAGACTTTTAGTCCTGTAGTAAAGTCTACTATAGTTAGAGTAGTATTATGTAATGTTGTGAATAGATGATGGCCTATAAAACAACTGGATGTGTCAAATGCATTGTTGCATGGTTATTTACCTGAGTATTGGGAGTGCTTGTACAATCATCCTCCATTTCTACCAATTAAAGTTCTCTTTCAATTTTTTTCCCTCCTTCTACTCTCACCTCACTCACCCAAATACAAATAAAAATACGCGCTAATCATTTATCAAGTAATCTTATGAATTTACTAATTATAATTAACACTAAGCATGATTAGTGATGGGTAGATTAGGTATTAGGTAAAATACTTAGATAAGGGGTGACCCTGATTTGATATTTAAATCCAGTTTTTGTTCTTTTCCTCTATCCCCCAATTAGTTTAAGTATCCCCCAATCACGCGTTCTTTTTTTACTGATCTTATTTTTTTTAATGGTTTAATTAGTTTTAAAACATCATAAGCGAGACCCTGGCCCGTGCGTAGCACGGGTGACCAACTAGTAATTATAATTTAAACCAGATACTCAATTCTCATTCATTTCCACCTCTAGGTAATTTTTAGATGTGTGTAGATATTTTGTTGTAAACAACCAATAGGATTGTTTTGTTATGTGCGCACTCCTTTAACGAGTGTGCACAAAATTGGACTCCACAACACTTAATTCTTCTTCATTATGGCACCACAAAAATCTGATGTAGACATATGTGGTGAGAGTATTTAGAAATAGATCTATCTCCTTTATTGTGGTCCCACTAAATGTGAAAACCATAAGTTTACACCTTAATTAGACTTTTCTAAACGATAAAACGAACATCACCACGACCATTACTCCCACACTTATCTATTGTTTTCATCTCTTCCATTTTCATCGAGGAACAAACAAAAACTCATATTCTCCCACTTTCTATGCTACATCCACATTTGCTCAAATTTCTCTAAATATTTTATTTCCGAAAATTTGTCCTTCAGTACCCAAAAATGGCTTAGGGAAAGAGATATTAGTTATCAAACTAATCATATTGATCATTTATAATCTTAGAAAAAATCCAATCTTACGTATTATAAGATCCAAGTTAAATTGTTTTTTCCCTGATCGATAAAAACGAAACCAAACCCATATAAAAAACTTAATCAATAATTTATTAGGAATGATGTGTAAGTCAAAAGTCAATTAGTCAATTGACTTTGACCTTAAAAGTCAATAGTCCTTGTTGTGTTTTTCAGACACATTAAATATGTCTAAACAGTCATAAAATCTAGTATCGGTTTATTACACAATAATATAGTTTTCTTGGTTTTCTTGTTCATCTCTGTATTTTCATCAATTCTTCAATACTGTGATAATACTTCAATTCGCATGGTATCAGAGCAGGGTTCGATCCTTGATCATTCTTTCAACAACGCTTAATAATTTTTCTCAATAATTTTCATCTTATGGGTAATACAGATTTAAAAAAAATTCCCAAACAGTTTTTTAGGGTTCATCTTCTGAAATTTTATGGTAACAACAAGACAAGGTTCTTATCAAAGAAATCGAAATCGAATCAACAACAATAAGCGTAACAACAACATGAATCATAAAAATATCAACACAGTGCATCAAATTGAATCTCAAGCAATTACAACAAAGTCGACTTCCGCTAGATCTGGTACTACTTGTTCACTTCCCTTTACAAACATCTCGAATTTTATTTCTATAAAATTAGATGGATCAAATTACTTGTTGTGACGTGATCAATTTGAGGGGTTTTTGATTTCTACTGATCTTTTTAGATATGTCAATGGTGAGTTGGTAGAACCACCACAAAAGATAATTGTTGATGGAATTGAAAGTTAAAATCCAGAATGGGTTTCTTGGAGGAAATTAGAACTTTTTTTTCAACATGTCTTAAGGCTACATTCACTGAAACTGTTAGTGGTAATGTTCTTAGTCTATCTTCTTTAAAAGAAATTTGGGAATATCTTGAGTCTAGTTTTAGAACTCAATATATGGCTAGGAAAAATATTTTGAGAACACAATTACATGTAGCTAGAAAAGGTAATCAATCTATAATGGTGTATCTCCAAAAGATAAAGACTATTTATGATTCTTTAGCAGCTATTGGAGAAAAAGTGAGTGAAGCGGACTTAATGATGTTTGTCTTGAATGGGTTAAGTAGTGAATATGATATTTTTGTGATTTCATCACAGAACAGAGAAAAACCATATACCTTTGGAGAGTTAAAAGCCAAATTATTATCTCATGAACAGTTTTTAGATGAAAGACAACATCAGCATCATAATGTGTTTGATGAACAGAATTCAACTGCTCTATATGCCAGAAATAACTCAAATGGGAATAAAAATAATAGAAGGGGTGGTGACAGAAATTCAAATGGTGGAATTTATAGAAATAGTCAATATCAGCATGGGTCAAGTTCAAATGGTTTTAATTCTAATTCAAATTCAAGTGCAAGACCTTATGTGGATTATACCAAAATGTCAAATTTGTAAGAAAAAGGGGCATTTAGCTACAAGTTTTTCTTCATATATCATCCACCACCAACTGGTTCTACAAGTAACAATACTCAAGCACATTATGAAAATTCTGATGCTGGACAAGCTTTTTCAACTAGTTCATATGTTTCTCAACAAAGCTTTACAAGATTGAGTGCTCACAATGCTTCTAGTAATGATGATCCTTCTTCCTATGGTGTTGTATGGATTACTGATGGTGGTGCTTCTCAACATATGACTGGTGATAGGAGTTTACTTCAAGATACTTCTACTTACAAAGGAAAAGAAGCTGTCATCATTGGTAATGGTAAGCAACTATCCATTTCTGTAACTGGTAATGCTATGCTTAATACTCCAAAGATAAGCTTTAGGATAGAAGATATTCTTCATGTGCCTGAAATGAGACATAACCTATTATTAGTAGCAAAGTTTACTAAGGAAAATAAGTGTTATATTACTTTTGATCCATATGGTTATGAGATAAGAAGCTTACTAGATAATGTTATTTTAGCTCAGGGTAAGATGATTAACAACTTATATCCTATTACTTCTACTATGATGCAATTTGATTTTTCATCTCTTGCTGCTTCTACTGATGTTTGGCATAGTAGATTAGGTCATCCATCATCCAAATTTGTTCAACAACTTTCTCAAATTAAAAATATTATTCTTAAAAATTCTTCTTCTGCTACTTTATGTCATCCTTGTCAGCTTTCCAAAAGCAAGAGACTTCCTTTTCATTTATCTCCATCTCATGTTTCTTTTCCACTTGCATTAGTGCATTGTGATGAGTGGGGTCCTGCTCCTGTCACTTCATTGGCAGGACATAGATACTACATTCTTTTTGTTGATGATTTTAGCAGATTTCATTGGATTTATCCAATGGAGATCAAAAGTGAAGATTTACATTGTTTTCAACACTTCAAATCTTTAACTGAAAATCTTTTTAAAACAAAAATACTAGCTTTTCAAACTGATGGAGCTAGTGAACTGATTAAAAATCCTTTTAAACATTTTTTAGACTCCTCTGGAATTCAAATTAGAATTTCCTGCCCTAAAACCCCAGAGCAGAATGGTCTTGCTGAGAGAAAGCATAGACACATTACTGAAATGGGGAATACTTTGCTTTTTAATGCTTTTCTTCCTAAGGAATATTGGTATTATGTTTTTCTAGCAGCTACATATCTTATAAACAGAACTCCAACTCCTATTTTACAAAATAAATCTCCTTTTCAGATATTATATAATGAAGTTCCAGATTATTTTCTTCTAAGAGTTTTTGGATGTATATGTTATCCTTTTTTAGGACATTCCAGAGAAGATAAACTCTCTCCAAAGTCAGCTAAATGTATTTTTCTTGGATATAGCACTTTACATAAAGGATATAAGTGTCATAATCCAATTTCTAAGAGACTTTATGTTTCTAGACATGTTATATTGTCAGAAAATGAGTTTTATTTTCATTCTACTGATTCACCAAATATTGTTTCTTCTAATCCTAATACAATCAGTGAGCTTCATTCTTCTTCATCTGATTCTGTTTCGTCTTCCACTATTGTTACAAGGTCTAAAAATGGTATTTCAAAACAAAAATATTTTCCTGATCATAACTTGAATCTTTCAATAAAACACCTCTTCCTGGTGCTTTTACTTCTTTACTAAATGTTCCTTGAGCCAAAGAATTTTAAAGAAGCAATGAAAGGTCCAAAATGGTTAGTTTCCATGGGAGATGAAAACAATGTATTACAGAGTAATGGTATATGGGATTTAGTTGACCCATAGCCTCATATGAATATTCTAGGTTGTAAGTGGGTGTACAGGGTAAAATAACATTCAGATGGCATTATTGATAAACTATAATTAAGACTTGTAGCTCAGGGTTACAATCAGCAAGATGGAATTGACTACAGTGAGACTTTTAGTCCTGTAGTAAAGTCTACTACATTTAGAGTAGTATTATGTATTGTTGTGAATAGAGGATGGCCTATAAAACAACTGGATGTGTCAAATGCATTTTTGCATGGTGATTTGTCTGAAAATGTTTATATGAAACAACAACCAGGTTTTGTGAGTTAGGAATTTCCAAATAAAGTTTGTCATCTGAAGAAAAGTTTGCATGGTCTTAAACAGGCTCCAAGAACTTGGTTTCAAAAGTTTAGTACTTCTTTGATTTTATGGTTTTGTTAGAACTGTGTCAGATTTTTCAATGTTTGTTTACATTGCTGGTTCAGAAATGATGGTTCTTCTGTTATATCTTGATGATATAATTCTGACTGGTAATTCAGATGGTTTGCTTGATCATTTAGTTCAGTACTTGAGTTCTTCTTTTGCAATGAAGCAGCCGGGTGATTTACATTATTTCTTAGGTATAGAAGTTGTGAGATCTACAGATGATATTAAGTTAACTCAAAAGAAATATACTATTGAGTTGCTGACAAGAGCTAAAATGTTAGAATGTAATCCATGTAGCACTCCTGTTGCTAAAGGACCAAGAAACTCCATTAATGAGGGTACTTTGTTGTATGATGTTTCTGAGTATATGACTATAGTTGGTATGCTTCAATATCTTTGTTTAACAAGACCTGATATCTGTTTTGGATTTAACTATGTTAGTCAGTTTATGCATGCTCCAACTGATGTGCATATGTTGTTAGTTAAAAGGATACTTAGATATCTTAAAGGTACAATTGGTTATGGTGTGACTTTCAGAAAAGGTGATATTGACAAGTTAGTAGCTTACAGTGATTCTGATTGGGGAAACTGTCCTGCAAAATCAACAGGGGTTATGCTGTGTTTTTAGGGTCCTCACTAATTTCTTGGTATAGCAAAAAGCAACCATTTGTTTCAAGATCTACAGCTGAAGTAGAGTATAAGAGTTTATCAGTTTCTACTACAGAACTGGAATGGCTATCTTCTTTGTTTAGTGAACTACATATTTCCTTAAAGCTGCCAATTACTTTGTATTGTGACAACACCAGTGCAATCTATTTGTCAGCTAATCATGTTTCTCATTACAGGAAAAAACATATAAAGATACATTATCATGCTGTGAGGGAGTTAATTGCAAGTGGATTTCTTAATGTTCAACATATAGCTTCAGAACATCAGCTAGCAGATTTGTTTACAAAAGGACTCTGTGCACCTGTGTTTCATTCTTTACTTCAGCAATTACTTGGTTTTTCTCTGTCAGAAGCAAGTGGTGATGCTGATTCTTCTACAGTGTGTAATGAAGATCTTTCTGCAATTTGTCAGACTTATATGCCTGTTATCTGCACTTTAGCAAATGTTGTTTGATTTTTCTTTCTACTTTGTTTTTCCTTTACTGGTTATGTAAGCAATGACTGTTAAAACTTTGTCAGATATTTCAAATTGATTATGTCTGTGATTATCAGTTTGAGGGGGCTATTAGGAGTAATGTGTAAGTCAAAGTCAATTAGTCAATTGACTTTGACCTTAGAAGTCAATAGTCATTGCTGTGTTTTTCAGACACATTAAATATGTCTAAATAGTCATAAAATATTGTATCGGTTTTTTACACAATAATACAGTTTTCTTGGTTTTCTTGTTCATCTCTGTATTTTCATCAATTCTTCAATACTGTGAGAATACTTTATTCTCACAATTAGTAGATTGTATAAGATACACAAGTATACCAGTTTTCCGTCGATCATCATCAAATCTAGACTTATATGTGTATATATATGGTTTTGTTATCTTTATCTAATTTTAAGAGGAGGGAGGATCCATGGACACTCTTAGATGGACAAGGTCAGACAATATTTGGGCCATTCTCTCCACAAAACCCAAACGACAATGAATTTAAGTGTAATATTTTGATGACATGTTCCTATTATAAGACTCTACATTCCTGCAAAAAATGAACACAATTCGAGATGTTTAAAACGACCATCTACCCCTTTGAATATCAGTCGTTTAAATTTAACAGTTGAAATTAAGATTGGTAGATGGTGAGGATTGTTATCTCGAATTGCGTTCACTTTTTTGTAGGAATGTAGAGACTTATAATAGGAACAGATCATCAAAATATCACACTTAAATTCATTGTTGTTTGCGTTTTGCGGCCTTGTTCATCTAAGAGTGTCCATGGATCCTCCCCTTTTTAAAAGTGTATCTATCATCAACATAATATATATTTGTGATGGTTGTAGTATTTGTGATGGTTCTCTCCCTCCATGTCACAAAGAATCAGCAACAGGTTCACTTTTTCATGTCTTGTATTCTCTTGCTCTTTCTTCGTCTATCTTTGCATCCATTACCAAATTTATTATGTACTATGTTAAAATCAAGTTAAAAGTTAAGATAAAAGGTTTATTTTAGAAACAATAAGATATTTTTGTTATAAGAGAGTGCATAATATTGTACTCAGTATTGTGTTTTAATTGATTTTGTAGGGTCAGAATGAAGGAGAATTGAGTATTGTGTTTTAATTATCATTTTGTGGGGACAGAATGGAGGAGAATTGAGTATTGTGTTTCACTGCATCAAGGTAAAAGGATGCATTTTGACACATATATTTGAATCAATATTGCTTCTAAGAAGTAATGAAGTTAGGGTTCACAAAACATAACCCCCAATTTAGCATTATTTCTCACTCTCTCTATTAATGTGGTTTACACGAGCCTTCTAGTTTGATGTTGGAAAGATATTCTCAATCTTAGAACGTCCTAGCAAGGCAAGGGAACAATCCAAACCATAGATTCAATCAACACCAAACTTCCTTCTACTTTGCTACCTACAGTTCTTCCATCATTATGCAACTTTCGGGGAAAAAAAAATATGTACCAAGAGGGGAATCAGATAATAATAATTATCTTCTCCTCGGTAATCCATGCCACCTATGCCGCCACCCATTGCTGGCATTTCTTTGTCATCCTTGGGAAGCTCAACAACAATAGTAGCAATGAAATCATTACAGATCAAGGTAAAATAGCAGAAGTGCTTATAAAAAATTTTGAAGAAAAATTCAAATTCAAGGAAGTGAATATTTCAGAAGCATTGCTTGAAGTAATTATCAAATTAATAACAACAGATGATCAAGCTATGTTAGATGTTGTCCCATCTATGGAAAAGAATTAACCAAATTATATTATAAATGGATCCAGAAAGCTCTCCAGGACCAGATGGCTTTTCAGGTAGCTTTTACAGGGCATGTTGGAAGATAATTCAGGATGATGTGGTCAATGCAGTTCAATTTTGCTGGAAAAGAAGATTTATTCCAAAAGGATTAAATTTCTAATTTCCTTGTGCTGCTTCCAAAAGTTGAAGGTGCAAGATCTCCTCAGCAATATAGGCCAATTGGTCTAAGCAATGTAAGCTTCAAAATATTTACTAAAATCACTACATCAAGAATGTCAAGTCTCATGCATAAGCTAATTTCTCCCCAGCAAGCTGCATACATCAAAGGAAGAAACATACAATATCAAATTATTTTAGCCTCTGAAATGGTCAATGAAATGAAAAAGAAAAGAAGAAATGGCAATATTGGTCTCAAACTGGATATATCTCAAGCTTATGATTTTGTGAGCTGGAAGTTTCTTTTTCAAGTTCTAAAGAAGTATGGATTCTCAGATACATTGTGTGAATGGCTAGGCATTCTTTTTGAGTCTTCAAGAAGTTTTCAGTCATGATAAATGGAGGACCAAATGGTTTCTTTTCAGTGGGTAGAGGGTTAAGACAAGGAGACCCTCTATCTCCAATACTTTTTGTTTTGATGGAAGATGTTCTTAGTAGAAATATCACAAAGTTGGTAATGGAGAGTAAGATAAGTCCAATGGTAATAAGGAATGGAATTCATCCTTCTCATATGTTTTTTGCAGATGATGTATTTATCTTCTGCAATGGAGCAAAAAAGAATATTCAAAATCTGATGAAACTGTTAGAATATCAAGACAGTTCAGGGAAAGTGATAAACAAAAGCAAAAGTAAACTTTTTGTGGGTGGAACAACAACAACAAGAATGACGCAAATTAAAGAAATAATGCAAATGGAAGTGATTTTTTTACCTGACAAATATTTGGGAGTCATCTTACATGCTGGCAGAGTAAAAAATTGCAACAGTTTTGCCTATGGTGGAGATGATGCAAAATAAGTTGGCTAGCTTGAAAGGCAAACTACTTTCTTTTAATGATAGACTTGTCCTGATTAAGTCAGTTCTTTGCAGTGTTCCAATTTACAGCATGTCAATTTATAAATGGCCAAAATCAGTGATAAAAATTTGTGAAAAAATTATCAGAAATTTCTTGTGGTCTGGAGATGGTGATATTAGAAAATATAAGACTCTCGCATGGAAGAAGGTGTATTCCCCTTACAGTGAAGGGGGTCTTGGCTTACAAAGATTGGAAACTCTCAATAGAGCACTACTCATGAATATCCTATGGAGGATAATAAATTCAGAAGCTGAATGGGCCCTATTTATTAAAGCTAAATTTCAAGACAAACATCATCAATGGAAGAGCAACTTGCAACTTTCAACTATTTGGCCAGGACTGAAAGGGGCTTGGAATCACTTGAAAGAAAACATAAGATGGTGCCTTGGAAATGGACAGAAAATATCTTTTTGATTTGATCCATGGCTTAGAAATGATCCTATAATTGAAGAGGTTGGATTTACAGAGTATGTTAAGAAGCATATCAACCTAAAAGTTTCAGACTTAATTCTAGAAGGAAAACGGAATTTACCTGAGGAGTTAAAACAAATTATTGCACATTACACTCTACCTGAAATTGGTGTTGGTGATGGTATTTTAATACGGAAAGGAGGAATCAAAGGTAATTTAACTACTTCTTCTGCAATCAATTTAATAAGAAACAAAGAACAGCCTTTGCAATGCTACAAAAAGATTTGGAATTCATCTTTACATCCTTCTATATCAAGCAACATATGGAAAATCATCCAGGGAGTATATGTTGATGACTCTGTAATGGTATAAAGGGGTTTTGAATTAGCTTCTAGGTGTTGCATTTGTGAAGAAGAGCAAGACAACATGCAGCATTTTTTATGGGACTGTAAGTTCAGTAAACAGATTTGGCAGTGGATGTGCTCTGTGTTCAACTTTAAAATTCCAAAATCCTGTGAAGAGGTGTGGAGCAGTCCAAAAGATAAGAGTCCTTTCATCAAAGGATGCTGGATTATAGCATCCTGTGCAATTTTAAAAGATCTCTGGTTCCAGAAAAACAAGATGTGGTTTGAGCAGATAAAGCCAAATATTCAAAGTTTCAAGGCAAGAATCAAAAAAACAATTTATGAAGGAAGCCTCAGAATGAAAAGCAACAAGTGGAATTCTGACATTGATACTTAGGTAATCCTGTACTTTAAACTTGAGCCAAGAAAAATCAAATTTCAAAGTATTAAATCTTGTTTCTGGAGTCCACCTTGTCCTGGTTTTATCATGTTTTGTTGTGATGGTGCATCAATTTGGAACCCAGGATTTGCTGGTTTTGGTGTAGTAATTAGAGATCATTTGAGTCAAGTGCTGGGGGTTATAACTGGTGGAATTGGTATTGCTACAAATTACATAGCAGAAGTGTATGCAGTCATAAGTGCAGTGAAATTGGTTGTTGAATGGGAGGTGCAGAATGTAATCCTAATTTCAGATTCCAAAACAGTCATAACTGAATTTGAAAACAACAAGATGCCCTGGTTTGTGAAAATGAGGTGGCAGAAGGAAATGAAACACATTCAGTCTATCAAATTCTTACACAGCTACAGGGAAACAAACTTTGCAGCAGACACAACAACAAAAAAGGGTGGTAGATTGGCAGCAGGGAAAAGACAAGACTATGATGGAAGACCTAATTTTCTAGCAAGAGTAGAGCAACCAAATGTGGAATATTATAGAATCTGTTATTTTTTCTAGCAAATAGCCTATGTAGTTGGTTGTTTTGTGTATTAACTTCTCCATTGTAATCTTTCAAAACTCTTTTTTTCCAATTAATAAAATGTGATTCAGAAAAAAAAAAATCCACACGTTACTAGAAATGGAAGGATGAATTGAATGATCCATGCCTTTTTAGTCCATTGAAGTTTGGGGTATTTTTCCCTGATATTCTCCACTGCTGAGGCCACTGTAAACTCACCTGTTAATGTATTATTCCAAATTATTCTATCATCTTGTTTGTCAGCTACCGGAAGTTCACTGATATCAAACATATCCAGCATTTCAGATGGAATCACCCACTCACTATCTAGCAAAATATCTGAAACTTTCATATTTGGGAATTGCTTCAAGTAAGTGTTTTCAGGAAATAATTATATCAGTGCTTTGTCTTTTATCCATTTATGCTTCCAAATTGATATTTTCTTCCCATCTCCCACTATCCATCTTGAAAATAACTGCACTTCATTTGTCACCCATTTGAAACCTGGCCATACAAAGGATTTTTTATAATATCCTATCCAGTCTCCATTTTTGTCTTGATATTTTGCTTTAAAGTATCTTGACATTTCATCCTCCCCATTTAGTATTTTCCAGTAAAGCTTCATAAGAAGAGCTTTATTAAGTATTTCCAATCTTCTCAAACCCAAACCTCCTTCATCAATTGGAGTACAGACTAAATCCCATTTTAGTGTCACCATTTTTCTTGTAGAAGAATCACCTGACCATAAGAAGTTTCTGATAATACTTTCAAATTCTTTGATTATTGAAGAAGGCCATATATTTGATAGCACAGAGGACATATAAAAAAAAACAGAAGGAGTATTTGATTCTAATTTTTCTATGTTTTTTTACTTCTAATTATCCTTTATTTAAAGATTAATTGTATTTTTAGTTTTATACAAAGAAAGAAAATCAAAAAAAGTTATTAAGTTATCGAAAAAAATTACAACATCCATTTAACCTCAATGATATACCAAAATTATCGAAGGACATCATCGATCTTATAAACCAAACGAGAATTCTTTGAGTAGATTATCATGTATTGCGATCTCAATGACGCTTCTGCTGATGAAGTACATGCACATGATGATTGGGTGGACCAAAAAAAAAAGTAAAATCATAAACTCCAGAAATTAAAAAAATATCAAAATTAGAAAAAGTGCGAAAGGCATAACTTTTTAATTTGTTTTCTTTTATTATATTGCATTTTTAATAGTTTACCGGATGTTTTATTAATTTTCAGGATTATAAGCTTATTGAATTTTCAATAGTTTTTTCTAGAACGTGCGATTGGGGGATACTTATATTAATTGGGGATATAAATTACTTTCCCCAACCAATAATGTCTGCTAAGAGGTGTTTTTTTGGGGGGGCAAAAATACTAAAATACCTTTCTCTAAAAATAAAAATCAAAAAACAAAATCATATCCCCCATTTCCATCTTCACTTCTTATGAATCTCTTTTAGGGTTAGGGCTTTGAAACCTAAATATTCCCCACTCCCTTTCAAATTCTAAATTTTCCCCACTCCCTTTCAAATTCTCTTCTTCTTCTCTGTCGGCTCCTCACTTTGAAAACGATTTTTCTTTTTTTTTTACATTCGGAATTGATGAAGACCATGCCGGAAGTGATGAAGACATGCCAGAAGTGATGAAGACCATGCCGGAAATGATGAAGACCATGTCGGTATAGATGAATACCATGCCGGAAGTAATGAAGACCATGCCGGTAGTGATGAAGACCATCTCGAAAAATTAATTTTTTTTACATCGCCGGAAGTGATGAAGACCATGCCGGAATTAATGAAGACCATGCCGTAAAATGGTGTCGGCATGCTTGGTAACTAATATTCAATGCCGTAACTAAATGTCGGCATGCTCGATAGAAATCTATCAATGTCGGTAGTCAGGTGAAAAAAATTCAATTTTCTGGATACTTTACATCATGTCCCGGCAAATAAATTTAAGCAACATACTATGTCGTTAATAGTACCGGCACGCTCGAGAATTAACTGACTGTGCCAGCAGTGGACTTTTCAAAGCCAGAAAAAAAAATTCAAAATGGAATAGGTTTTGACCTGTCAGGTCGAACACAGACGGGAGGGGCTAAACCCCCTGTATAGTGGCAAACATTTATGAAAATTTCCAACAAATGTCGGCATGGTTTTTTCGGTTGAATACAATGTTGGCTTGCCTTTCGAAATGGGGGATATTGTTGGCCGGCATGGACGTAGTATGAATACAATACCGGGAATGATGCTTCTGGCATTGTATTCATATTACGTCCATGCCGGCATCGAGCTATTTCAACTGCAACAATGGTGGATTCAAAGAAAAAAAAATCAATTTTTCAACACGTTGGTACCTTTACCTGAGTATTGGGAGTGCTTGTACAATCATTCTACATTTCTACCAAAAAAAGTTTTCTTTCAATTTTTTTCCCTCCTTCTACTCTCACCTCAATCACCCAAATACAAATAAAAATACACACTAATCAGTTAATAAATAATCTTATGAATTTACTAATTATAATTAAACACTAAGCATGATTAGTGATGGGTAGATTAGGTATTAGGTAAAATACTTAGATAGGGGTGACCCTGATTTGATATTTAAATCCAGTTTTTGTCATTTTCCTCTATCCCCCGATTAGTTCAAGTATCCCCCAATCGCGCGTTCTTTTTTTATTGATCTTATTTGTTTTTAATGGTTTAATTAGTTTTAAAACATCATAAGCGAGAAAGTGGCCCGTGCCTAGCACGGGTGACCAACTAGTAATTATAATTGAAACCAAATACTCAATTCTCATTCATTTCGACCTCTAGGTAATTTTTAGATGTGTGTAGATATTTTGTTATAAACAACCAATAGGATTGTTTTTGTTATGTGCGCACTCCTTTAACGAGTGTGCACAAAATTGGACTCCACAACACTTAATTCTTCTTCATTATGGCACCGACAAAATCTGATGTGGACATATGTGGTGAGAGTATTTAGAAATAGAGCTCTCTCCTTGATTGTGGTCCCACACTAACTGTGAAAACCATAAGTTTACACCTTAATTAGACTTTTCTAAACGATAAAACGAACATCACCACGACCATTACTCCCACACTTATCTATTGTTTTCATCACTTCCATTTTCATCGAGGAACAAACAAAAACTCATATTCTCCCACTTTCTATGCTACATCCACATCTGCTCAAATCTCTCTAAATATTTTATTTTCAAAAATTTGTTCTTCGATACCTAAAAAATGGCTTAGGGAAAGAGATATTAGTTATCAAACTAATCATATTGATCATTTATAATATTAGAAAAAATCCAATCTTAGGTATTAAAAAATTATAAGATCCAAGTTAAAAAAAAAATCCAAGTTATAAGATCCAAGTTAAAAAAAAAAATTCCCTAGTCGATAAAAACGAAACCAAACCCATATAAAAAACTTAATCAACAATTTATTAGGAATGATGTGTAAGTCAAAGTCAATTAGTCAATTGACTTTTACCTTTGAAGTCAATAGTCCTTGCTGTGTTTTTCAGACACATTAAATATGTCTAAACAGTCATAAAATCTTGTATCGGTTCATTACACAATAATACAGTTTTCTTGGTTTTCTTGTTCATCTCTGTATTTTCATCAATTCTTCAATACTGTGAGAATACTTCAATTCTCATGGTATCAGAGCAGGGTACGATCCTTGATCATTCTTTCAACAAAGCTTAATAATTTTTCTCAATAATTTTCATCTTCTGGGTAATACAGATTTAAAAAAAAATTCCCAAACAGTTTTTTAGGGTTGATCTTCTGAAATTTTATGGTAACAACAAGACAAGGTTCTTATCACAGAAATCGAAATCGAATCAACAACAATAATCGTAACAACAACATGAATCGTAACAATATCAACACGGTGCATCAAATTAAATCTCAAGCAATTACAACAATGTCGAATTCCGCTAGATCTGGTACTTTTTGTTCACTTCACTTTACAAACATCTCGAATTTTATTTCTATGAAATTAGATGGATCAAATTACTTGTTGTGGCGTGATCAATTTGAGGGGGTTTTGATATATACTGATCGTTTTGGATATGTCAATGGTGAGTTGGTAGAACCACTACAAAAGATAATTGTTGATGGAATTGAAAGTTAAAATCCGGAATTGGTTTCTTGGAGGAAATTAAATCGTTTTGTTTCAACATGTCTTAAGGCTACATTCATTGAAACTGTTAGTGGTGATGTTCTTGGTCTATCTTCTTCAAAAGAAATTTGGGAATATCTTGAGTCTACTTTTAGAACTCAATACATGGCTAGAAAAAATATGTTGAGAACTCAATTACATGGAGTTAGAAAAGGTAATCAATCTATAATGGTGTATCTCCAAAAGATAAAGACTATTTCTGATTCTTTAGCAGCTATTGGAGAAAAAGTGAGTGATGCAGACTTAATGATGTTTGTCTTTAATGGGTTAAGTAGTGAATATGATATTTTTGTGATTTCATCACAGAACAGAGAAAAACCATATACCTTTGGAGAGTTAAAAGCCAAATTATTATCTCATGAACAGTTTTTAGCTGAAAGACAACATCAACATCATAATGTGTTTGATGAACATAATTCAACTGTTGTATATGCCAGAAATAACTCAAATGGGAATAAAAATAATAGAAGGGGTGGTGACAGAAATTCAATTGTTGGAATTTATAGAAATAGTCAATATCAGTATGGGTCAAGTTCAAATGGTTTTAATTCTAATTCAAATTCAAGTGGAAGACCTTATGTGGATTATACCAAAATGTCAAATTTATAAGAAAAAGGGGCATTTAGCTACAAGGTGCTTCTTCAGATATCATCCACCACCAAATGGTTCTACAAGTAACAATACTCAAGCACATTATGAAAATTCTGATGCTGGACAAGCTTTTTCAACTAGTTCATATGTTGCTCAACAAAGCTTTACAAGATTCAGTGCTCACAATGCTTCTAGTAATGATGATCCTTCTTCCTATGGTGTTGTATGGATTACTGATGGTGGTGCTTCTCAACATATGACTGGTGATAGGAGTTTACTTCAAGATACTTCTACTTACAAAGTAAAAGAAGCTGTCATCATTGGTAATGGTAAGCAACTATCCATTTCTGTAACTGGTAATGCTATGCTTAATACTCCAAAGATAAGCTTTAGGATAGAAGATATTCTTCATGTGCCTGAAATGAGACATAACCTATTATCAGTAGCAAAGTTTACTAAGGACAATAAGTGTTATATTACTTTTGATCCATATGGTTATGAAATAAGAAGCTTACTATATAATGTTCTTTTAGCTCAGGTAAGATGATTAACAACTTATATCCCATTACTTCTACTATGATGCAATTTTCTTTTTCATCTCTTGCTGCTTCTACTGATGTTTGGCATAGTAGATTAGGTCATCCATCATCCAAAATTGTTCAACAACTTTCTCACAATAAAAAAAAAATTCTTAAAAATTCTTCTTCTGCTACTTTATGTCATCCTTGTCAGCTTGCCAAGAGCAAGAGACTTCCTTTTCATTTATCTCCATCTCATGCTTCTTCTGCACTTGCATTAGTGCATTGTGATGAGTGGGGTCCTGCTCCTGTCACTTCATTGGCAGAACATAGATACTACATTCTTTTTGTTGATGAGTTTAGCAGATTTCATTGGATTTATCCAATGGAGATCAAAAGTGAAGCTTTACATTGTTTTCAACACTTCAAATCTTTAACTGAAAATCTTTTTAAAACAAAAATACTAGCTTTTCAAACTGATGGAACTAGTGAACTGATTAAAGGTCCTTTTAAACATTTTTTAGACTCCTCTGGAATTCAAATTAGAATTTCCTGCCCTAAAACCCCAGAGCATAATGGTCTTGCTGAGAGAAAGCATAAACATATTACTGAAATGGGGAATACTTTTCTTTTTAACGCTCTTCTTCCTAAGGAATATTGGTATGATGCTTTTCTAGCAGCTACATATCTTATAAACAGAACTCCAACTCCTATTTTACAAAATAAATCTCCTTTTCAGATATTATATAATGAAGTTCCAGATTGTTCTCTTTTAAGAGTTTTTGGACGTATATGTTAACCTTTTTTAGGACATTCCAGAGAAGATAAACTCTCTCCAAAGTCTGTTAAATGTATTTTTCTTGGATATAGCACTTTACATAAAGGATATAAGTGCTATAATCCAATTTCTAAGAGACTTTATGTTTCTAGACATGTAATATTTTCAGAGAATGAGTTTTATTTTCATTCTACTGCTTCACCAAATACTGTTTCTTCTAATCCTAATACAATCAGTGAGCTTCCTTCTTCTTCATCTGATTCTGTTTCAGCTTCCACTATTATTACAAGGTCTAAAAGTGGTATTTCAAAAAAAAAACTTTTCCTGATCATGTATTGAATCATTCAATAAAACATCCTCTTCCTGCTGCTTTTACTTCTTTACTAAATGTTCCTTCTGAGCCAAAGAATTTTAAAGAAGCAATGAAAGATCCAAAATGGTTAGTTACCATGGGAGATGAAAACAATGCATTACAGAGTAATGGTACATGGGATTTAGTTGACCCAGAGACTCAGATGAATATTCTAGGTTGTAAGTGGGTGTTTAGAGTAAAATAACATTCAGATGGCATTATTGATAAACTAAATCAAGACTTGTATCTCAGGGTTACAATCAACAAGATGGAATTGACTACAGTGAGACTTTTAGTCATGTAGTAAAGTCTACTACAGTTAGAGTAGTATTATGTATTGCTGTGAATAGATGATGACCTATAAAACAACTGGATGTGTCAAATGCATTTTTGCATGGTGATTTACCTGAGTATTGGGAGTGCTTGTACAATCATCCTCCACTTCTACCAAAAAAAGTTCTCTTTCAATTTTTTTCCCTCCTTCTACTCTCACCTCACTCACCCAAATACAAATAAAAATACACACTAATCATTTATCAAATAATCTTATGAACTTACTAATTATAATTAAACACTAAGCATGATTAGTGATGGGTAGATTAGGTAAAATACTTAGATAAGGGGTGACCCTGATTTGATATTTAACTTTTTTTCCTTTTCCTCTATCCCCCAATTAGTTTAAGTATCCCCCAATCGCGTTCTTTTTTTACTGATCTTATTTGTTTTTAATAGTTTAATTAGTTTTAAAACATCATAAGCGAGACACTGGCCCGTGCGTAGCACGGGTGACCAACTAGTAATTATAATTGAAACCCAATACTCAATTCTCACTCATTTCAACCTCTAGTAATTTTTAGATGTGTGTAGATATTTTGTTATAAACAACCAATAGGATTGTTTTTTTGTGTGTGATCGCTTTCGTATGCGTCAAAAATAATTTACTTTCTCACTCAATTAGATATTGTATATATAATTTGAGGCCGAAATACCGGCTCCAGAATAAAAGTTAGGCCAAAAACTTGAATCTAGAGCTCCTGGCCCCCTACCAATAGGAATCAAGGATTTACGTTGCAAAATAGAATGGGTAAGTAATGAGTACTAAATCACTTTCAAGTTACAAAACTTCTTTTTATAGAAAACCCCAACTTCTTCGTCTTCTCTTCCACCTCATACGCCACCACTCATGTTTCTCATCAAAGTGTTAAGAAAGTGAAGTCTAATTTGGTGGATTAACCAATAAAGAGTGTGATACAAGTATTTGTGATCCAAAGAAAACATTGTAGAGGATGCATGATAAAAACGGTGTTGTTCATATGCAGGTATAATCGTCGATACAACAAAAGAAGCAGTAGCTAGGATTATGCAGGTATACTCTTCATGTGTTGTGATTACTGTTTTCCGTTATAGATGACTTCGAAACTCTCTTGAATGTGAATGGGTTTTAAGCTAATCTCTTCATTCGGCTTTTCAAATATTTGTAGACTCCGCAATTTCGATATAAACTAGAGACGCCATTAATAATAACGTTATTGTTCATTGAATAATTTCTTCTTACAAATTATTTTACTAGAATTTTGCTTTTGTTAAAAGCACAATCGCTGAATTTGATATGGTTGTGCTGCTGGACTGATCTCTTAAATGGCACACCACAGTATTCTACTTTGGATTTTGTCAGTTACACTTTTTACTTTTTAGACGTAATTTTTTTTGAATGGTGCTTTCCCTTTGTGCCTAAGTTGATATTTGATACCATTCTAGCATAGGCGGATATTAAACTGAAGAGAAATCAGCACTAGCGTATGACCTTGCAGCTCTAAAACTGTGGGAAGCACACTTTAAACTGAACTTCTTTGGCTCATTTTTCTTCTTATTGTTTCTTCTGGAAATATCAGCAAATGCAGAAAAAGCTTTCATAATGTTTTTCGTGGCGACCAAAGTAGACGAGGAGATGAAAGACATGTTGATGTAAGAGTATACTAATTCTCTAAGAAGGTAGTTCTAGCAGCTTATTTTGTTAACAACGTCTATCAATTGAAAAAGAAAGTAAGAAAAAGATACTGAATATATGTTGTAACTTCGTTTATTTCTCTTTCATATTCAATATTTCACGAAAAGCATTTGGTTTTTGAGAGGCAATCCATGTTTAGAGGAGTTGCAAGGTTCGACTAATATCCATGTTTTTTGTTCTGTAGGTGAGAGCTTTATAATTTCAAATGGAGGAACAAAAAATAATTGATACTGTGAATTTCAACGTGTAGCTGTAAGGCATATGATGTTAGGATTTTGGTAAATATTCATTATTATTATTATGGTTTTGGGTTTCTTCTTTTTACTTATTTCAATATTTTTGGTTTTGTAGATGAGAGTTTTTCAATTGCAAAATTGAATCCAAAATCAACTTCTTTTTTGTGGGTTATTTTAAGTTTCACTGACGATAATGACAACTTAAAGAAAAGTGAGATTGTGATTTTGAGTATTCTCTGTTGCAGGTCAGTGCTGAAGCATACTGTTAACACGTTAAAAGAACACTTAATGTCGATTGCCGAATCATACTAATATATGAACACGTTGTATTAAAGAGAGAAGGAATATTTCTTCAGCTCCCCTCATTTTGTTTTCGTTTTAGAAGATTTCATTTAACAAATTATGCTGAACAGGATTTTAATTTTTTTTTTATAGATAGCCGTGTAACAAATATGACACAAAATATGATCGCGGTATTTTTTTTGTTTTTGTTATTCATATTCGCAGTAAATTTGGATTGATTACATCTTATATATTTAGAATAAAATTCTGATCCGAGGAATATTACTAATTCAGCAGAGTGGATGAGTGGATGTTGATTAATGTTTTTTTTCTATTACAGGTTGAATAGAACCGCATGAAGTAGTTTTTCAATCTCCTGAAACGTTTAACATTTCTGATGTTGCTGACAAAGAAACACTTGAACTTGATGTGTGTTAGTTTGTGGAGGTACTTTTAGGGAGTTTTCTTGCTACTGCAATAAGATTGAAGAAATGACTAGGCATGTCTGATAGGATCGAATCTGTCAAACGAGGTATGCTTTGAAATTCACTAGAGAAAAAAACAAATATACTTCATAATGTGCACCAGTTTCTCAATATAACCGCCATTAATTTACTTGGTGTTCCCTCAATGGATATAACTAAGATGGTAATCTGATAACAGTGACAAAGCTTCATATTTTGGTTGGGGATTTTGTTTAATAAGGTCTTTCGAATGATTGTGGTTTTCTGGCACTAAATGACCTGATTTGCTTTGAAGAATTATGATTAACGTTAGGGATGGGGTGCTAGATTCACTATATATATGTCCGGTTTCTCTGCTAGAACATGATTTGGAATGTGTAAATTTACATTTTTGTTGAATTGCTTCGTAGATATAGAGTTGCTGCATTGACATAATTAATGATCTTTTTTTTTTTTTGTATCTCTTGGATTTGGGTAACCATTACCATATATATGATTTACAATTTCTACTGTATTTGTTAGAGTTCAACTTCCTATGCCATCCAAAAAATCATTAATTTTAATGTAAAAAGTCATGTCATATCATTTTAATGATCATCATTTGATTGAAGTTTTATGTGACGATGAATTGGTGATGTCCAATAAGAAAATTACCCTAGAAACAACTCTTTTTGAAAGCAAAGAAAGTGTGAATTGTGTTCAAAAATTAATTGTGGTAAATGAAGCTGAATTTTTATAATCAACCTTGGTGATGGAGTCCTATAGCTTAACTTGGCTAATCTTAGAGGTTAAGTCATTATGGGATTCCAGTTGTTTCACGTTAAGTTCCAAGTATTATGCTTCTGCAATTACATATATATAGCAGTTTTATTCTTTTAATGTGAAACTCATGCGCTTCTTATAGCAGCTCAATAACAAATTGAGAGCACAAGCAAAAGACAGAGGTGGATAATTTTAAGTGAGCAGGTAATGGCACTAATATTGAAATGGATGAGTATGATGACTTCATATACCGGTGATGATTAGTTAGTACTCCTTAAGAGATATCAGTTAGTACCCCATTTTCCCCCCTTTTTACCAGAATATATTCATATACTGTTAATGATGACTGCCTTTTTATTTTACCGTTGTAGTTACTGAAATTTCATAATTTTCATTAGATCAGTTTTGGTCATTCACTTTATTTCGACCATGAAGAGTTATAAACTCCTCAGACAATTGGGGTCTAAACTTAAGTTATTTGTGTCTTTAAGACTCGCAAATTAGGATTTCAACCGTAAATTGTGCGCTTTGTCTTTAATTGTTAAACACGGACTGTGTAAAGTTAATTTCTGCCATGTTGCGCCCTTGCTAGAAATGTGAGATCAGAGATATAATAGGTCAAGTTTATGTAATTCAATCTTTTTATATTCATGTAATTCTTTCAAGTTTGATGTGACATTTCCCTTCTTTTGTAGGTAATATTTTGGTTTCAATGGTAAAATTGGAGGACCCTTATGAAGATCAACTATAATTGCCACATTATAGTTGAGAAACAAATTCGCATTAGCCAATGTCTTTAACTTTATCTATTTTTTTGTGGTTATATGGTTTGTTTGTACATTTTCTTATTCGTACTTCATGCAGGCTTTGCTTGACTCATTGTTATCCGGATATGCACAAGAATTATTCGAGCTCTGATTATAACGGAAGGTGGTATTGGTAAAAGTACTACAATTCCAATAATAACGATAGTGCAGTTTCCTATTAAGGTACGATTTTCAATATCCATAAGAAGCAAGTGAGGGGAAGAGCAGCGATCGACAAGGTGGGAATCTATCTTCCAAATTCAGTTTTCTTGCATGGACAGCTCTCACGAGCCGAAGTGGATTGAAAATTCTAATTGAGAAAACAAATGAAGTTGTGCTAAAAGGATATATTCATTTAAATTATTCTTATTAAATAGGTATAAAGGTCTTTCATTTATTTCATTTCTTTTTGTTGACCCTTTCAGGCTAATGAATCTTTGATACTTTACATGAACGCAGTATGCAATGTACTAAACATCTTATCTATGGAACAGTTATACTCACAAGTCAATGCTGAAGCATACATAATTTAGTATCAATGGGTATATTTATATTTAGAGAGAAGAAATATTTCATGGGTTCCCTATTTATTTTTAGAAGTTTTCATTCAACAGATTATATTAAATTGGTCGTGTGTACTAAAGATGACAGCAAATCTGATCTTGTGTAAGCCACGGGCACGATAATAGTAAATATAGTACGTGATAAGAAAGAGTTCATTCCCACAGAGAGGCTTTTGTTGTTATCAATTTTCAGTTTCTTAGTAACCAAGGGGGGGTTTTTTGTTTTATCTAAATAAACAAAGCAATAAAATTAATTGAAAGCAATAAAGTAATTGTAATAATCAATAAGGAGAAGATATTGGTCACGAGATCGTATCATTCACAAACATGTATTTTCATCAATGACTAGAATTGAAATTTTAATCTCTCATTTACTAAAAGTCCTAGGATATCTTGATCGCAAGAGTATCCCGTTTATTTCCCGATTTTATCACAAACAACATTAAAAGATGCTATTGTGAAATCTACCTAGAAAGCAACCTAAAGTGTAAAAGCACAATTAAGTTTAACTCCCTAAGAGCAATAAGTTCTATGAAATAAGACTAATCAATGCAAACAAACGTGTAAAAGCACTAATTCGTTTTAACAAAGGTTATGATTCATATGCTATTATAAAGATGTATCCCTACAAGTAATAATGGTACTATGCTACTTAGAATCAGGGATAAACAACTATTTCGTATTGAAAACCCTAATCTAGCAATAGAGATGAAGACTAATCTAATTGATTCCGGACTCAAACAAACTAGCATTCAAATCATAAAGCAATATCAACCATGAATCATAAACAATAAAGTTTTGAGACAAAACTAATTCATTGATTTAAATAACACGCTTGAGAAATCAACTTTTATCCCATAACCAATAATTGAGTTTAGTTACTCATAATAATGGAGTTCATCATAATCATAATCATAAAATAATTGAAGAAGATGAAAAATATACGAAAGCAAACCCTAGTTGTAGCTATCTCCAAAGCTCCAAGAATAATACGTGATTCAAGTTAGAGAAAACTCTCTCCTTTTATAGCTTTTCCTATTTCCAAAACTAGGTCTTCAAAGCCCAAAGTCCAAGCGGTCCAATAAGCCCATTAGTGAGAAAAACCCATGTAGAAAATATGTCCAAAAGAATGTCGCCGGAAAACATCTCAGTTGACCGGCAAAGTCAAACATTTACCGGTCAAACGTGTTAGCTCGGACGAAGTCACCGAGTCATGGTAATGAGTCAGTCTGAACTGAGTCAGAAACGAGTCATCTGTTAACTTCTCTGAATGGGCTGAGTTGCCAGGCTATAACTTCTGCCATTGTTGGAAAGGCCAAGCCAATGTTGCAACTTCATTGCGCATGACTAACTTCTGCTGCTCCACTTGCCTTCAGTTCCCTCATTTCCATTTACAATCCAACAGCATCACTCGCTGCTCCATTCTGCAACAGCACAATCCACAATCACCACTTGCAATTCATCATGGCCTGCAATCCCAGACCAGCAGCATCTCAGCTTTAACTGTGTTGCTTCAACTGTATCAAGTTGGTTCCATTCGCAACTGCTTCTTGAACTGCAACTTCACACAACCAGTTACCACCAGTGCCTTCCCTGCAGTTGCAACTCCAACTGCAACACTAACTAGCTGCAATGTACAGCTCAACCACAAACACCATTTCTTTCACGGCACCAGGACCTCTTTATTCACCTGTTCCCTGCATTCAATTGCTCTTAACTGCAATCCCTAGCTGCAGCACTTGCACCAGCTTCATGACAGATTCGTTATTGCCTGCATCTTCCTAATCACCACTTGCAAGTCAGGCTCAATACCAAACTCAATTTGCAGCTGCATAATTCCACCAGAACCCATGACCTGCAACTACAACCAAGCCACAAACATCACCCGTAGCAGTCACCATTTCCAATTCCAACATCATACTTTCTATTCCATACCCATCTTCATATCCACGAACTGCAACATCACAGAACTACACTGCATCTCAGTCTTTTGTTCAAACTGCAGTCCATTATTATGCCCTGGAACACTTCATAACTGTACCACTCTTCGCCATTACATCATCACCTGCCACAACCAATACCTCCTGCAACACATTCCTTGAACCAAAATTAGCCAAATGCACCTGCAATTCCATACATTCTCAGCACGTGAGTACAAGCAAAAACAACTCCATTGGAAGCAACACCTTAACCTCTGCTGAGCCATTATAAATTGCATCTTTTCCATTCAATGTCAGTGCAGTTCAGCTGCCATCTTCCTCTACTTGACACCCATTTCTACCAGTTCAAACACCAGTACCATTTCTGCAGCTGTTACAATTTGTAAACGAGACCTGGGCATTCATCTATAACTCAGGCTGCAATTCCACCTTGATCAATTATCTGTAGCTTCCATTTTCCCTTCTCTAAATTACCTGCAACACCATTGCCTAGCCATTGCTTCACATCCTCAACAGCAGCATCACTAATAACTCCAGATCGAGCCCAAACCTGTCCTAACAATCATCTACATCATACCATGGCCATTCAACACAGCTGCAACAACATTTGCACCACCAGATGCTTCTTTTATACCACCATGATCAGTTCCTCCATTTTCTGATTCACCACCAATTTCATCAATTGATTTGAATCCTCTGCAAACCCAATTAATCTCAGACCACCGTTCTCTACCAATCTTCTTCGAACTCAAAAAACAACAGCAACTCGATTCTTCGTCTCTTACTCATCATCTCCATGTATTACCAGCTCTAATTCATCTCAACTCCAGAAAACCCTAACTTCTACTTCATTTTCAACTTCAGCATTAACCCATCTCTTCCAATGAGGACCCAAATTCGAGATTACCCATCTTTGATTCAACAGTAGCAGCATCATTAGGCCTTCAGTTCAACAGATCCCAACGTCAATTTCTTCTTCTGTCTTGAATTCGACCTCTCTCTTCAACCAGTGTTGTTCTTGGTTCTAGGGCAGCAGATTCCTAATCCAGACAAAACCCTTATATGTAAATCAAAAGCACTATCAGACCTTCAAGCTTCTTCTCGATCTCCCCTGCCCTCTCTTACAGTAGCCACCATAGCTTTTCTCTTCTCAATTTCAGATGAAACAATTGAGCGATTGATTCTCTGAATTTTAGGGTAATGTGTAGGAATGAGAATTGTTATACCCACTTAGGTGAAGTAGATAGGGGATAACCATAATTACTCTAGGCACCCATAAAAAGGATAAGGGCCAACCAAGTGGCAGCCATGTATGTTGAGATGGCTCGACTCATATATCACTCGCCTGTGAATTGATGACTCTGCTCTTTACGCTCCAAATAAACATTTTCTCCTTCTTTTGCTCAAAATGACTCCAAAGCACCTAATAACTCAAAAGCAAACATAAGATACATATTTCACAAGAAAAATAGCAAAGAAAGCATAAACATTGATAATAAATCAAGGTGTTTTAGACACCTATCAAATTCCCCCACACTTAGACTTTGCTAGTCCTCGAGAAAATCAAACGAAACTTATTCCAAAGGATACATACAACTCCATCTCATGACAGTTTACTAGAGATATACCCAGAAAACTTACTTTTCCAACTTACTAGTTCTCCGTAAAGATAGCATCCAACGCGCTAAGAAGACATAGAGATTCTGCATACTAGTCATAGGAAGTTAGACACATAAATGAACACAATCTCATCCTTAAAAGTTGAGAGAGAAATAACCATCCCTTCTTGAAAGAAATTCGGGTTCGGAGTGATCAAAAGCCTCGACTCTGCCTCACAAGAAAGGGTTTTATGAAGTTGCTCTCAATAATAAATAGCTCTTTATGGGTCACACATGTGTCGAGGTAGGAATGAAGAGAGAATCCTGCGACACGTTGAATGGTAGGAAGGCCAAACCCTCCGATTTTTTTTGAAAACCCACATCTTTTATCCATTTTGAAAACCCATTTTCTGACGTTCTCTAAGAAAGAAAATCAACAACTTAACGAAGGTGGGAATATGCTTACTTACCTCGTTATCCGTTCGATGTGCAGCTAGCACCACTCTCACAGCATCCATAGAAACGTCTCCGGTCTTCAACTCTTGATGATGAAATCTTGAACTTCGTAGAATCTTGATAATGTGATTCTTTCCTCTCATTCCTTGTTGGTTGAAACCTCATTATGGATATTTCTTCTTCCATTGGCTTTATTGAATGAATACAAAACCAAAAAAGAACTAAACAAACCAAAATATGATGCAATGAATTTTTTATTTTTATTTTATATGTAAGATAAATAAAGTAAGTACAAAATAAAAATAAAAATAAACAAAATATGAAAACTAATGACGAACCTAATAAGAATTTTCTCTTGTCTTTTTTTTTCTTTTTTTTTTGTTCTGGCAAGGGACCTAGCATAATGATGACCATGTCCCAAGTTTTTTTTTTTTTTTTTTTGGAATAAAATACAAAGGCCACGGTGTAAGTACTTTACCGCTCAATTCTTCACAACTTGTATGTCTCGATATCATAAACTTCTTGAATTCTCATCTTAATAATCTTCATTCTTGTACAAAGTCTTCAACTTGTAAAAATTATGCTCCTTGTCTTGTTGCTATACTTGAATCTGAAATATGCTCATTTCTGTATTGTTGCTTGTAAACCTTAAACGTCTTCAACTTTCCTTCGAATTTGTGATGCTCCTCTTGTTGATGATGATGGTGTTTCTATGGACCTGTTGGTGTTGAGAAATAAAGTGGATGGTGCTAACTGCGAACAAGATTACAAGTGATATGTAAGTTAGCAATCCGATGTCACCATTCATGATTGATAAAATAGCACTCAAGAGATCAAAATAGTGCTTCTATTGGTGGGAGGTTGGGCAGCTCAACATTCTGCCCGGAATTCACGTACGGTGACACACACTCTAAAAGCACATATTAGAAATGAAGGTCGGTGCCTCACATGATGTAACATGGGTAGTCCCCACTATAGGGGATCACAAATCTAATATCGAATTCAGTTTGCACCTCATTTTCCACTAGGATGGTTAAATCCAACTTTAACTCTCATACAAGTAAGAAACCCGATCATGTTCTCTGTCATCTCTAAGTTCAGTCACTCTTATGAGAATCTCGATGTAATCTTAGCGACGTGTATACTATGTGACTCTAAACTAACTACAAGTTGGAGTTTTCTTATTCACTATTTCACAAAAAAGTCGAAAACAAAATGAAAATTTTACAATGAAAATGCTTAACCACTCCCCCACACTTAAACTTTACATTGTCCTCAATGTAAATTGAATATTCCAAAGAAAGTCAAGGTGGGAAATTCTAACATGATAATGACAAGAAATCAGAAAAAATAAATGCACAACAAGACAAGAAAAACTAAAAACAAAACAAGAAATAAATACAAGACGAGAAATACTCATCCTATGGACTGCCTCCCATTTAGCGCTTGGTTTAAAGTCGTCATCCCGACTATCTCCTTGCTTTCTATGCCTCCTCCAGAGGGAGTGCATCCACAAAATTATCTCTTTCCACCACTTCGGAAGTGAAATTCTCATAATATGGTTTCATCCGGTGCCCATTAACTTTAAGTTCCTTGCCTGTAGCTGTGCTACGAATTTCCACTGCAATATGAGAAAACACATTAGTAACAATGAAAGGTCCGATCCAACGTGACCTTAGTTTACCCGGAAATAAATGCAAGCGGGAATTAAACAAAAGAACTTTCTGCCCAATGCAAAATTGTTTCCTAGAAATCATATTATCATGAAAAGCCTTCGTTTTCTCCTTATAAATGCGTGAGCTTTCAAATGCATCATTGCGAAGCTCCTCTAGCTCTTGGAGTTGTAACTTCCTTTGCTTTCCAGCCCCATCCATCTCCATATTGCATTGCTTAATAGCCCAAAACGCCTTATGCTCAATTTCAACGGGTAAATGACAAGGTTTACCATACACAAGCCTAAAGGGAGACATCCCGATAGGTGTCTTGTATGCGGTTCTATAAGCCCACAAAGCATCATTAAGTCGCATGCTCCAATCTTTCCTTGTTGGATTCACCGTCTTCTCTAGAATGGATTTCACCTCCCGGTTAGAAACCTCGACTTGTCCATTTGTTTGGGGATGATAAGGTGTTGCAATCTTGTGTGACACATTGTACTTCTTCAACAAGCTTTGCAAGATCCTGTTTTTGAAGTGAGAACCCCCGTCGCTAATTATGGCTCTTGGAATTCCAAACCTTGCAAAGATATTAGCTTGCACAAAATCTGAAACCACTTTAGAATCATTAGTCGGGGTGGCCTTAGCTTCCACCCATTTGGAGACATAATCAGCAGCAAGTAAGATATAAAAATTCCCATGAGAGTTGACAAAAGGACCCATAAAATCAATACCCCATACATCGAAAACTTCAATAAATTGAATAAAAGTTTGTGGCATTTGATTTCGGGCACCTAGATTGCCTGTTCTTTGGCACCTATCACAAGTTGTAAAAAATATATATGCATCTATAAACAAGGTTGGCCAATAGAAACCGCTTGCAAGTACCTTGTGAGCGGTTCTCTTACTCCCAAAATGTCCTCCACAAGCATAGGAGTGACAAAAAGACAAGATAGAATTAAATTCAGATTCGGGAACGCACCTTCGTAATATTTGGTCGCTACCTTGTTTCCATAAGTATGGATCATCCCATATGTATTGGTTCCCTAACCTTTTAAGTTTGTCCCTCTCAGCACGAGACAAGTTCTTTGGAATTTGTTTAGACACCAAGTAATTCACAATGTCAGCATACCATGGTTCTTCAAAGGCAATTGAGAATAGTTGCTCATCCGGGAAACTTTCACGCAATGGGATAGCTTCCTTGTCCACAGCAAGACGGCTCAAATGATCTGCAACGGTGTTCTCAATTCCTTTCTTGTCTTTGATTTCAATATCGAACTCTTGCAAAAGTAGAATCCATCGTATGAGCCTCGGTTTCGCCTCTTTTTTCATAAGCAAGTACCTAAGCGCTGCATGATCAGAAAAGACAACAACTTTTGTACCAATTAGATAAGAGCGAAACTTTTCCAAAGCAAAAACAATAGCTAATAACTCTTTTTCAGTGGTTGTGGAGTTTTTTTGGGTCTCATTTAACGTTCTAAAAGCATAATAAATAGCATGAGGTATCTTCCCCACACGTTGCCCAAGCACCGCACCAACCGCAAAGTCACTTGCATCACACATGAGCTCAAAAGGCTTGCTCCAATCCGGTGGTTTAATGATAGGGGCTGAAATCAAAAGTTCTTTCAAACGATTGAATGCTGCCATACACTTTTCATCAAAGTTAAAAACCACATCTTTTTGCAATAAGTTGCAAAGTGGTGATGCTATCTTGGAAAAATCCTTGATAAATCTACGATAAAAACCTGCATGACCAAGAAAAGAGCTATCTCCCTCACCGTAGTGGGAGGGGTTAGAGCACGAATAAGGTCTATTTTAGATTTATCGACTTCCAAGCCTTTAGAAGATATTATATGGCCTAAAATTATGCCGTGAGTTACCATGAAATGCACTTCTCCCAATTTAGCACAAGATTTTTTTTCAACACATCGTTCAAGGATTAGTGACAAGTTGTTCAAGCAAAGGTCAAATGAATCCCCAAATACACTAAAATCTTCCATAAACACTTTGATTATGTTTTCAACATATTCTGAAAAGATACTTACCATACACCTTTGAAAGGTAGAAGGAGCATTGCACAGGCCAAAAGGCATCCTTCTATAAGCAAAAGTACCAAAAGGACAAGTGAAAGTGGTTTTCTCTTGATCCTCTGGCGCTATCATAATCTGATTATAACCTAAATAACCATCAAGGAAGCAATAATAAGAATGTCCAGCTAAACGTTCAAGCATTTGATCAATAAAAGGCAATGGAAAATGATCATTCCTAGTGGTGGCATTCAATTTCCTGTAATCAATACAAACCCTCCTACCGGTTTGCACACGAGTTGGCACAAGTTCGTTCTTATCATTCTCCACCACCGTCACACCTGATTTCTTTGGTACTACTTGTACCGGGCTCACCCACTTGCTGTCCAAAAGCTTTAGTATCTCCTTTTTCACAACTTCCATCATGGGAGGGTTCAAACGACGTTGCGCTTCCCTTGTAGGCTTTGCATCGTCCTCCAAACGGATTTTGTGCATACACACGGCAGGGCTTATACCCTTGATATCAGCAATTGTCTATCATATGGCCGTCTTGTACTTCCTTAGCACCCTTAGAAGTTTTTGCTCCTGTAATTCACTAAGCTTGTTAGAAACAATCACAGGTAAATCTTCCTTGTCACCCAAGTACAAGTACTTTAGGTGATAGGGAAGAGGTTTCAATTCTAACTTTGGAGATTTAACAATGGAAGGTACAAGCTTTTCATCACTGCATGGTAAAGAAATAAAAGAGATATTATGAGTTTCTGAGCATCCTTGTAATGAATTAAGATCACCAAGGGCTTCCTTGACTTCATTACCACACTCTACACCATTATCCATGGATGTAGTTAAAACGGTTTCCAAAGCATCATCACCATTCAATTCAAATACTTGTTGTGCCAATGTATCCATAACATCAATGGAGAACAAGAGTGGACATCACTAGGATATCTCATCGTCTCAAAAATGTTGAAACGTATTGTTTCTCCATCAAACTCCATAGTTAGCGTTCCTTTATCCACATCAATAATGGTTTTCGCCGTTTTCATGAAGGGACGCCCAAGTAGCAATGGAAGAGACGAGTCCGGTGAGCCTTCATTCATCTCTAACACACAAAAGTCAGCTGGAAATACTAATTGATTAACCTGCACAAGAACATCCTCAACAATACCTACTGGGTAGACATTAGAACGATCGGATAATTGCAATACAATTCCAGCCTTTTTAAGAGGACCTAACTCAAGTGAATTGTACATAGAT
This sequence comes from Papaver somniferum, assembly GCF_003573695.1. Lineage (NCBI taxonomy): Eukaryota > Viridiplantae > Streptophyta > Magnoliopsida > Ranunculales > Papaveraceae > Papaver > Papaver somniferum. The sequence continues at coordinate 188,791,387 of NC_039360.1, read as the reverse complement.
GCAGGCATAACATTAACAGATGCACCTAAATCCAACATAGCTTTGTTAAATGTGGTGTTACCAATTGTGACTGGAATGTCAAAGCTACCGGGATCCTTACATTTCAGTGGGAGTTTCTGTTGTAAGATTTCCGAAGCATTCTCCCCCACACTTAGCACTTCATTATCTTTGAGCCTTCGCTTATTGGTACACAAGTCCTTCAACACTTTCGCATACTTGGGAACTTGCTTGATCGCATCAATGAGTGGTATGTTCACATGAATCTTCTTTAAAACGTCTAAAATCTCATTTTCTAGTTTCGCCTTCTTGGAACTTGCAAATCTGCGAGGGAAAGGTAAAGGAGGAACATAAGTAGAAACCGAAGTTTTAGAGTTATGAATAGGTACCTCATAAGTTTGGGGAGAATCATCACTATTCTCCTCCAAAACAGGTTCGTTTGGTGTTTCCACCTTGCCCGAATCAGTAACTTCGGGTTGCACAAGTTGTGTACCACTTCTCAACGTAATAGCATTGACACCCTCTTTTGGGTTAATAGGTTGAGAAGGGAGTTCCCACTATTTTGTGCCTTCAATTTGTTTATATCAACCTCCATGGAGCCCATTTGTGTCTGCAACTCTTTGATAGCACTCTTAGTTTCTTGTTGACTTTCCTTAAACATGGTAGAAATGCCTTGCATAAAAGTTTGAAGCTTTGCATCGATATCGGAACCTTGATTTTGCATCGATTGTTGTGGTTGCTGAAATTGTTGTTGTTGCGGATGGAGTTGTTGTTGTTGTAGTTGAAATCCACCCGAACGGTTGAACGTAGGTTGTTGAACCGCGCCTTGCTTGTTTGCATAGCTAAAGTTGGGGTGATCTCTCCATCCTGGACTGTAAGTGTTGGAGTAGGGATCATACCATCTTTGTTGATTTGGAAAGACCGCACTAGCTTGCTCCAACTCTTCACCATATGAAGGTAAAATAACCGCAACCATCTTTTGCATCATTTGGTCCATGTTATCCATTCTTTGATCACGGTGTGATGATGAATCCGTAACTTCATGCACTCTCCTAACCATTGGTTCACCTCTTGTGTAGAATTGTTACGAGTTTGCAGCCATGCTTTCAATCAACTCGGTAGCTTGGGCCACCGTCTTGTTCACTAGAGATCCACCACCCGCTGCATCAAGAAGATATCTATCACTTGATTGGAGACTTTCGTAGAAGTATTGTATTATCATCACGTCACTAAATTGGTGGTGTGGATAGCTTGCCACCAATCTCTTGTATCGCTCCCAACATTCATACAAGGATTCTCCTACGTGTTGATTTATCCCACAAATGTCTTTGCGAATTTGAGTAGCCTTTGACGCAGGAAAATACCTCTCTAGAAAGAGTTTCTTCAACCCGTTCCATGTAGTGACACTTCCGGATGGTAAATAATACAACCACTCCTTAACATTATCCGCCAAAGAAAACGGAAAAGGTTTCAACATTGCACCATCGGCATTAGTCTCCGGTGGTAGCATGGTCGTGACTATGGTATGGAAATCCATGAGATGCTTGTTTGGATCTTCATTCGCCATGCCATGAAACTTCGGTAACTCTCTCATCAACCTCGGCTTGATCTCGAAGGTTGAGTTTGTCTCAATACACCACCGTTGTGCATCAAGCCTATGAGAAGCCAAGTCCTTGAGTGTACGATTTGCATCACCCATTGCTTCTTCTTCTTCAACTAGTGGTTCTTCTACAAATGGAACCTATTGTTCTTCTTCTAGTTGTAATTCTTCTTCCACTTCTAACTCTTGTTCTTCCGTCGTGTCTTGAATTGGTTGGAGTATTGTGCCTCTTCGAGTAGCTATCCCGCACCTTGGATAGTTCCAATCTTTAGAAGCCATGGATTAGGTACCTGAAAACAATTCTCGCAAACAAGTGAGAAACAAGACAAGAAAACAAAAAGCAAATATGAAAGCAGAAATGATGATAAGAAACTAAAAACTTAATAACAAGTCGTATGCCTCTCCGACAGCGGCGCCAAAATTTGATCGTTGTTGTATGCGTCAAAAATAATTCACTTTCTCACTCAACTAGATATAAATATAGTACGTGATAAGAAAGAGTTAGTTCCGACAGAGAGGCTTTTGTTGTTATCAATTTTCAGTTTCTTAGTAAACAAGGGATTTTTTTTTTGTTTTATCTAAATAAACAAAGCAATAAAATTAATTGAAAGCAATAAAGTAATTGTAATAATCAATAAGGAGAAGATATTGGTCACGGGATCGTATCATTCACAAACATGTATTTTCATCAATGACTAGAATTGAAATTTTAATCTCTCATTTACTAAAAGTCCTAGGATATCTTGATCGCAAGAGTATCCCGTTTATTTCCCGATTTTATCACAAACAACATTAAAAGATGCTATTGTGAAATCTACCTAGAAAACAACCTAAAGTGTAAAAGCACAATTAAGTTTAACTCCCTAAGAGCAATAAGTTCTATGAAATAAGACTAATCAATGCAAACAAACGTGTAAAAGCACTAATTCGTTTTAACAAAGGTTATGATTCATATGCTATTATAAAGATGTATCACTACAAGTAATAATGGCACTACGCTACTTAGAATCAGGGATAAACAACTATTTCGTATTGAAAAACCCTAATCTAACAATAGAGATGAAGACTAATCTAATTGATTTGGGACTCAAACAAACTAGCATTCAAATCATAAAACAATATCAACAATGAATCATAAACAATAAAGTTTTAAGACAACTAATTCATTGATTTAAATAACACGCTTGAGAAAATCAACTTTTATCCCATAACCAATAATTGAGTTTAGTTACTCATAATAATGGAGTTCATCATAATCATAATCATAAAATAATTGAAGAAGATGAAAAATATACGAAAGCAAACCCTAGTTGTAGCGACCGGAAGTTGGCCTGAACTGTCGCCGGAAAACATCTCAGGTGACCGGCGAAGTCAAACTATTACCGGTCAAACGTGTTAGCTCCGTCGAAGTCACCGAGTCAGGGTAATGAATCAGTCTGAACTGAGTCAGAAACGAGTCAGCTGTTAACTTGTCTGAATGGGCTGAGTTGCCAGGCTATAACTTCTGCCATTTTTGCAAAGGCCAAGCCAATATTGCAACTTCATTGCGCATGACTAACTTCCGCTGCTCCACTTGCCTTCAGTTCCCTCATTTCCATTTACAATCCAATAGCATCACTCGCTGCTCCATTCTGTAATAGCACAATCCACAATCACCACTTGCAATTCATCATGGCCTGCAATCCCAGACCAGCAGCATCTCAGCTTTAACTGCATTGCTTCAACTGTATCAAGCTGGTTCCATTCGCAACTGCTTCTTGAACTGCAACTCCACACAACCAGTTACCACCAATGCCTTCCCTGCAGTTGCAACTCCAACTGCAACACTAACTAGCTGCAATGTACAGCTCAACCACAATCACTGTTTCTTTCACGGCACCAGGACCTCTTTATTCACCTGCTCCCTGCATTCAATTGCTCTTAACTGCAATCCCTAGCTGCAGCACTTGCACCAGCTTCATGACAGATTCGTTATCGCCTGCATCTTCCTAATCACCACTTGCAAGTCAGGCTCAATACCAAACTCACCTGCAGCTGCATAATTCCACCAGAACCCATGACCTGCAACTACAACCAAGCCACAAACATCACCCGTAGCAGTCACCATTTCCAATTCCAACATCATACTTTCTATTCCATACCCATCTTCATATCCACGAACTGCAACATCACAGAACTGCACTGCATCTCAGTCTTTTGTTCAAACTGCAGTCCATTATTATGCCCTAGAACACTTCATAACTGTACCACTCTTCGCCATTACATCATCACCTGCCACAACCAATACCTCCTGCAACACATTCCTTGAACCAAAATTAGCCAAATGCACCTGCAATTCCATACATTCTCAGCACGTGAGTACCAGCAACAACAGTAACTCCATTGGCAGCAACACCTTAACCTCTGCTGAGCCATTATAAACTGCATCTTTGCCATTCAATGTCAGTGCAGTTCAGCTGCCATCTTCCTCTACTTGACACCCATTTCTACCAGTTCAAACACCAATACCATTTATGCAGCTGTTACAATTTGTAAACGAGACCTGGGCATTCATCTATAACTCAGGCTGCAATTCCACCCGGCTCAACTATCTGTAGCTTCCATTTTCCCTTCTCTAAATTACCTGCAACACCATTGCCTAGCCATTGCTTCACACCTGAACTGCAGAATCACTAATAACTCCAGATCGATCTCAAACCTGTCCTAACAATATTCTACATCATATCAATGGCCATTCAACACAGCTGCAACAACATTTGCACCACCAGATGCTTCTTTTATACCACCAGGATCAGTTCCTCCATCTTCTGATTCACCACCAATTTCATCAATTGATTTGAATCCTCTGCAAACCCAATTAATCTCAGACCACCGTTCTCTACCAATCTTCTTCGAACTCAAAAAACAACAGCAACTCGATTCTTCGTCTCTTACTCATCATCTCCATGTATTACCAGCTCTAATTCATCTCAACTCCAGAAAACCCTAACTTCTACTTCATTTTCAACTTCAGCATTAACCCATCTCTTCCAATGAGGACCCAAATTCGAGATTACCCATCTTTGATTCAACAGTAGCAGCATCATTAGGCCTTCAGTTCAACAGATCCCAACGTCAATTTCTTCTTCTGTCTTGAATTCGACCTCTCTCTTCAACCAGTGTTGTTCTTGGTTCTAGGGCAGCAGATTCCTAATCCAGACAAAACCCTTATATGTAAATCAAAAGCACTATCAGACCTTCAAGCTTCTTCTCGATCTCCCCTGCTCTCTCTTACATCAGCTGCCATAGCTTTTCTCTTTCTCAATTTCAGATGAAACAATTGAGCGATTGATTCTCTGAATTTTAGGGTAATGTGTAGGAATGAGAATTGTTATACCCACTTAGGTGAAGTAGATAGGGGATAACCATAATGACTCTAGGCACCCATAAAAGGGATAAGGGCCAACAAAATGGCATTCATGTATGTTGAGATGGCTCGACCCCTGTATCACTCGCCTGCGAATTGATGACTCTGCTCTTTACGCTCCAAATAAACATTTTCTCCTTCTTTTACTCAAAATGACTCCAAAGCACCTAATAACTCAAAAGAAAACATAAGATACATATTTCACAAAAAAAAATAGCAAAGAAAACATAAACATTGATAATAAATCAAGGTGTTTTAGACACCTATCAGTGTGCACTCCTTTAACGAGTGCGCACAAAATTGGACTCCACAACACTTAATTCTTCTTCATTCTGTCACCACAAAAATCTGATGTGGACATATGTGGTGAGAGTATTTAGAAATAGAGCTCTCTCCTTTATTGTGGTCCCACACTAACAGTGAAAACCATAAGTTTACACCTTAATTAGACTTTTCTAAACGATAAAACGAACATCACCACGACCATTACTCCCACACTTATCTATTATTTTCATCACTTCCATTTTCATCGAGGAACAAACAAAAACTCATATTCTCCCACTTTCTATGCTACATCCACATCTGCTCAAATTCCTCTAAATATTTGATTTCCAAAAATTTGTTCTTCGGTACCCTAAAATGGCTTAAGGAAAGAGATATTAGTTATCAAACTAATCATATTGATCGTTTATAATCTTAGAAAAAATCCAATCTTACGTATTTTAAGATCCAAGTTAAATTATTTTTTCCCTGATCGATAAAAACGAAACCAAGCCAGTATAAAAAACTTAATCAACAATTTATTAGGAATGATATGTAAGTCAAAGTCAATTAGTCAATTGACTTTGACCTTGGAAGTCAATAGTCCTTGCTGTGTTTTTCAGACACATTAAATATGTCTAAACAGTCATAAAATCTTGTATCGTTTTATTACACAATAATACTGTTTTCTTGGTTTTCTTGTTCATCTCTGTATTTTCATCAATTCTTCAATACTGTGAGAATATTTCAATTTTCATGGTATCAGAGCAGGGTACGATCCTTGATCATTCTTTCAACAAAGCTTAATAATTTTTCTCAATAATTTTCATCTTCTGGGTAATACAGATTTAAAAAAAATTCCCAAACAGTTTTTTAGGGTTCCTTTTCTGAAATTTTATGGTAACAATAAGACAAGGTTCTTATCAAAGAAATCGAAATCGAATCAACAACAATAATCGTAACAATATCAACACGGTGCATCAAATTGAATCTCAAGCAATTACAGTAATGTCGACTTCCGCTAGATCAGGTACTTCTTGTTCACTTCTCAAATTTTATTTCTATGAAATTAGATGGATCAAATTACTTGTTGTGGCGTGATCAATTTGAGGGGGTTTTAATTTCTACTGATCTTTTTGGATATGTCAATGGTGAGTTTGTAGAACCACCACAAAAGATAATTGTTGATGAAATTGAAAGTTAAAATCCAGAATAGGTTTCTTGGAGGAAATTAGATCGTTTTGTTTCAACATGTCTTAAGGCTACATTCACTGAAACTGTTAGTGGAGATGTTCTTGGTCTATCTTCTTCAAAAGAAATTTTGGAATATCTTGAGTCTAGTTTTAGAACTCAATACATGGCTAGGAAAAATATGTTGAGAACACAATTACTTGGAGTTAGAAAAGGTAATCAATCTATAATGGTGTATCTCCAAAAGATAAAGACTATTTCTGATTCTTTAGCAGTTATTGGAGAAAAAGTGAGTGATGCAGACTTAATGATGTTTGTCTTGAATGGGTTAAGTAGTGAATATGATATTTTTGTGATTTCATCACAGAACAGAGAAAAAACATATACCTTTGGAGAGTTAAAAGCCAAATTATTATCTCATGAACAGTTTTTAGCTGAAAGACAACATCAGCATCATAATGTGTTTGATGAACAGAATTTAACTGCTCTATATACCAGAAATAACTCAAATGGGTATAAAAATAATAGAAGGGGTGGTGACAGAAATTCAAATGGTGGAAATTGTAGAAATAGTCAATATCAGAATGGGTCAAGTTCAAATGGTTCTAATTCTAATTCAAATTCAAGTAGAAGACCTTATGTGAATTATAGTAAAATGTTTTGTCAAATTTGTAAGAAAAAGGGGCATTTAGCTACAAGGTGCTTTTTCAGATATCATCCACCACCAACTGGTTCTACAAGTAATAATACTCAAGCACATTATGAAAATTCTGATGTTGGACAAGCTTTTTCAACTAGTTCATCTGCTGCTCAACAAAGCTTTACAGGACTGAGTGATCAAAATACTTCTAGTAATGATGATCCTTCTTCCTATGGTGTTGTATGGATTACTGATAGTGGTGCTTCTCAACATATGACTGGTGATAGGAGTTTACTTCAATATACTTCTACTTACAAAGGAAAATAAGTTGTCATTATTGGTATTGGTAAGCAACTATCCATTTATGTAACTGGTAATGTTATGCTTAATACTCCAAAGATAAGCTTTATGTTAGAAGATAATCTTCATTTGCCTGAAATGAGACATAACCTATTATCAGTAGCAAAGTTTACTAAGGACAATAAGTGTTATATTACTTTTGATCCATATGGTTATGAGATAAGAAGCTTACTAGATAATGTTCTTTTAGCTCAGGGTAAGATGATTAACAACTTATATCCCATTACTTCTACTATGATGCAATTTGCTTTTTCATCTCTTGCTGCTTATACTGATGTTTGGCATAGTAGATTAGGTCATCCATCATCCAAAATTGTTCAGCAACTTTCTCAAAATAAAAATATTATTCTAAAAAATTCTTCTTCTGCTACTTTATGTCATCCTTGTCAGCTTGCCAAGAGCAAGAGACTTCCTTTTCATTTATCTCCATCTCATGCTTCTTCACCACTTGCATTAGTGCATTGTGATGAGTGGGGTCCTGCTCCTGTCACTTCATTGGCAGGACATACATACTATATTCTTTTTGTTGATGATTTTAGCAGATTTCATTGGATTTATCCAATGGAGATCAAAATTGAAGCTTTACATTGTTTTCAACACTTCAAATCTTTAACTGAAAATATTTTTAAAACAAAATTACTAGATTTTCAAACTGATGGATCTAGTGAACTGATTAAAGGTCCTTTTAAACATTTTTTAGACTCCTCTGGAATTCAAATTAGAATTTTCTGCCCTAAAACCCCATAGCAGAATGGTCTTGCTGAGAGAAAGCATAGACACATTACTGAAATGGGGAATACTTTGCTCTTTAATGCTTTTCTTCCTAAGGAATATTGGTATGATGCTTTTCTAGCAGCTACATATCTTATAAACAGAACTCCAACTCCTATTTTACAAAATAAATCTTCTTTTCAGATATTATATAATGAAGTTCCAGATTATTCTCTTCTAAGAGTTTTTGGATGTATATGTTATCCTTTTTTAGGACATTCCAGAGAAGATAAACCTTCTCCAAAGTCTGTTAAATGTATTTTTCTTGGATATAGCACTTTACATAAAGGATATAAGTGTTATAATCCAATTTATAAGAGACTTTATGTTTCTAGACATGTTATATTTCAGAAAATGAGTTTTATTTTCATTCTACTGCTTCACCAAATATTGTTTCTTCTAATCCTAATATAATCAGTGAGCTTCTTTCTTCTTCATCTGATTTTGTTTCGTCTTCCACTATTGTTACAAGGTCTAAAAGTGGTATTTCAAAATAAAAATCTTTTCTTGATCATGTCTTGAATCAGTCAACAAAACATCCTCTTCCTGCTGCTTTTACTTCTTTACTAAATGTTCCTTCTGAGCCAAAGAATTTTAAAGAAGCAATGAAAGATCCAAAATGGTTAGTTACCATGGGAGATGAAAACAATGCATTACAGAGTAATGGTACATGGGATTTAGTTGACCCAGAGACTCAGATGAATATTCTAGGTTGTAAGTGGGTGTTTAGAGTAAAATAACATTCAGATGGCATTATTGATAAACTAAATCAAGACTTGTAGCTCAGGGTTACAATCAACAAGATGGAATTGACTACAGTGAGACTTTTAGTCCTGTAGTAAAGTCTACTACAGTTAGAGTAGTATTATGTATTGCTGTGAATAGATGATGACCTATAAAATAACTGGATGTGTCGAATGCGTTTTTTCATGGTGATTTGTCTGAAAATGTCTATATGAAGCAACAACCAGGTTTTGTGAGTGAGGAATTTCCAAATAAAGTTTGTCATCTGAAGAAAAGTTTGTATGGTCTTAAACAGGCTCCAAGAGCTTGGTTTCAAAAGTTTAGTACTTCTTTGATTTATTATGGTTTTGTTAGAACATTGTCAGATTTCTCAATGTTTGTTTACATTGCTGGTTCTGAAATGATGGTTCTTCTGTTATATGTGGATGATATAATTCTAACTGGCATTTCAGATGGTTTGCTTGATCATTTAGTTCAGTACTTGAGTTCTTCTTTTGCAATGAAGCAGCCGGGTGATTTACATTATTTCTTAGGTATAGAAGTTGTGAGATCTACAGATGATACTAAGTTAACTCAAAAGAAATATACTATTGAGTTGCTGACAAGAGCTAAAATGTTAGAATATAATCCATGTAGCACTCCTGTTGCTAAAGGACCAAGAATCTCCATTAATGAGGGTACTTTGTTGTCCGATGTTTCTGAGTATATGACTATAGTTGATATGCTTCAATATCTTTGTTTAACAAGACCTGATATCTGTTTTGGAGTTAACTATGTTAGTCAGTTTATGCATGCTCCAACTGATGTGCATATGTTGTTAGTTAAAAGGATACTTAGATATCTTGAATGTACAATTGGTTATGGTGTGACTTTCAGAAAAGGTGATATTGACAAGTTAGTAGCTTACAGTGATTCTGATTGGGGAAACTGTCCTGCAAAATCAACAGGGGGTTATGCTGTGTTTTTAGGGTCCTCACTAATTTCTTGATCTAGCAAAAAACAACCAACTGTTTCAAGATCTACAACTGAAGCAGAGTATAAGAGTTTATCAGTTTCTACTACAGAACTGGAATGGCTATCTTCTTTGTTTAGTGAACTACATATTTCCTTAAAGCTGCCAATTACTTTGTATTATGACAATACCAGTGCAATCTATTTGTCAGCTAATCTTGTTTCTCATTACAGGACAAAACATATAAAAATACATTATCGTGCTGTGAGGGAGTTAATTGCAAGTGGATTTCTTAATGTTCAACATATAGCTTCACAACATCAGCTAGCAGATTTGTTTACAAAAGGACTTTGTGCACCTGTGTTTCATTCTTTACTTCAGCAATTACTCGGTTTTTCTCTGTCTGAAGCAAGTGGTGATGCTGATTCTTCTACAGTGTGTAATGAAGATCTTTTTGCAATTTATCAGACTTCTATGCATGCTATCTGCACTTTAGCAAATGTTGTTTCATTTTTCTTTCTACTTTGTTTTTCTTTTACTGGTTATGTACGCAATGACTGTTAAAACTTTGTCAGATATTTCAAACTGATTATGTCTGTGATTATCAGTTTGAGGGGGGCTATTAGGAACAATTTGTAAGTCAAAGTCAATTAGTCAATTTACTTTGACCTTAGAAGTCAATAGTCCTTGTTGTGTTTTTCAGACACATTAAATATGTCTAAACAGTCAGAAAATCTTGTATCAGTTTATTACACAATAATACAGTTTTCTTGGTTTTTTTGTTCATCTCTGTATTTTCATCAATTCTTCAATACTGTGAGAATACTTTAATTCTCACAATTATTAGATTGTATAAGATACACAAGTATACCAGTTTTCCGTCGATCATCATCAAATCTAGACTTATATGTGTATATATATGGTTTTGCTATCTTTTTCTAATTTTAAGATGAGGGAGGATCCATGGACACTCTTAGATGGACAAGGTCAGACAATGATTGCGCCATTCTCTCCGCAAAACCCAAACGACAATGAATTTAAGTGTAATATTTTGATGACATGTTCCTCTTATAAGACTCTACATTCCTAAAAAAAATGAACACAATTCGAGATGTATAAAACGACCATCTACCCTTTTGAATATCAGTCGTTCAAATTTAATGGTTGAAATTAAGATTGGTAGATAGTGAAGTTTGTTATCTCGAATTGCGTTCACTTTTTTGTAGGAATGTAGAGTCTTATAAGAGGAACAGATCATCAAAATATCACACTTAAATTCATTGTTGTTTGCGTTTTGCGGCCTTGTTCATCTAAGAGTGTCCATGGATCCTCCCTCTTTTAAACCTAGCATTTTTAGGGGCCACCCAAAAGGAATTAGGGGCCAACAATAAGACAAAATAGGGTCACCCAAACGTAAATTGAAGCTAGCCCTTATCTCGCGTATTTCATAATGGCAAAATTACCCTTCCACAATCGGTAGTTAATACGACAATCGGTAGTAAAGTGTGTTACTTTAACCTCCGAATGTATTCAATTTTCAAATTTTGGTACTACCATAATCGGTAGTAAATTTAACTTCCGAATGTATATTGTCCCCAAAATGAGATTTTGCCAAAATCCTAAAATTTTCGAACTTTGGTTTTACCATAATCGGTAGTAAAGTGTGTTACTTTAACCTCCAAATATACTAAATTTTCGAATTTTAGCACTACCATAATCGGCAGTAAATTTAACTTCCGAACGTATATTGGCCCCAAAATGAGATTTTGCTAAAATCCTAAAATTTTCGAACTTTGGTACCACCATAAACGGTAGTAAAGTGTGTTACTTTAACCTCCGAATATACTCAATTTTCGAATTTTATCACTACCATAATCGGTAGTATATGGTAGTAAATTTGACTTCTGAATGTATATTGGCCCCAAAATGTGATTTTGCAGAATCCTAAAATTTTCGAAATTTGGTACTACCATAATCGGTAGTAAAGTGTGTTACTTTAACCTCCGAATATATTCAATTTTCGAATATTAGTACTACCATAATCGGTAGTAAATTTGACTTCCGAATGTATATTGGCCCCAAAATATGATTTTCCAAAATCCTAAAATTTTCGAACTTTGATACTACCATAATCGGTAGTAAATTGTGTTACTTTAACCTCCGAATATACTAAATTTTCGAATTTTAGTACTACCATAATCGGAAGTAAATTGTGTTAATAAGTGATGCTTATTATCTGCCGATTGTGTTCATGGCCTCAAATTCAAATTTTCAAAACTTAACAAAAATTTCAAAATTTTCTACTTTCACAATTGGTAGTTAATGGTGTTCATTATCTATCGATTGTGCGTTACTTTTTGTACAGAAAAATTTAATTTTTAGAACCAAGAATAATCGTTAGATATTGATCAATTTACCTACCGATTATGGTTGATGTTCTTAAGAAACGAAGAACATCAACCATAATCGGTAGGTAAAGTAGATTATTATCTATCGATTATGTTTCTGCTAGTGTAAATCCAAGAACATCAACCATAATTGGTAGGTAAAATAGATAGTTATCTATCGATTATGTTTCTACTACTGTAAATCCAAGAAAATTTTCGGATCAAATTTTTGATTTCAAGTAATCAAATCCTAATTTTGAATCACAGCTACTCATTCGTTTTGTTTGTTGAACTCCTTTTTTTTTAATGTTCTAAGTTTCAACTTTAAGGTTAATGAATTTTGGGTTTTAATTTTAAACAATCAATCATAACATTTGCTTGATCGACGATCTTTGTTTTCAATCAAAATTAAAATGATGAAAAAAAAATCAATGGGTAGAAAAGAGAAGAAGAAGTGGAATGATATGATTATGAAAATAAAGGATATAGGTTTAGATTTAGTATAGAGGTGAAGGACAATATAGACAATTTTCTATTTTTAAGACACCCCTGTTTATGGGTGAAAACTATTCCTGCCGAATTTGGTAATTTGGGGTGTGTGGATGAGGAATGAATTTAAACCCTAAACAAATGCACTGCACGGGAGTGCTTTGTGATTCGAGAAATCAATCTGTACAATTCTGGCCTAAACCAAGAAATGGTCGTTCCAGATTTGCTTTCGTCACAAAGTGAAGGAGATGGGGTTGATCTTAGGGAGGGAAGCGAAGAAGGTGTTGAGATTGTGAAGGTGTTGCCTATGTATGACTTGTATCAAAAAGCTGAACTGGCTTGCAGAATGTAAGCTATCAGTTCCGGTGTTTGAATATGGTTGTATCAACACTTGCTTCTGTTGTCTTGTCTTGTCTGAAAATAGGGAGGAGAACCTATTCATACAAGTCATTGAGCCTAACCCACGTCTCTCATGATAAGTGGAGAAAGTGGAGTGATGGAGTAGTGGAGTTGAGTGTGTTAGTGTTACACGATCAGTCTTGCCCACTTCTCCCATTATCACTAATCGTCCATGACTTCCTGACACGTTCTTGTGATGGCGCGTTGTGCGCTGCACGCTGTAAACCGCCAGACTAATACACCAGTATGTATCCCCCATTTGTGACATGATTGATGTCTCGAGTATGTGGATCGTGAGACCCACAGAAAGTAGCATGTAATGCCAGATTAAATAACTAAGTTATTTAGGAAGTCGATATTTATGAAATATCATGTGAATCCTATGCATGTAAAGCATCGAATGTATTTAGCATGAGTGAAGCATCGTTGTTTTAAGGCTTAATGGAGTAAGTCACGATTAAGCGTCTTAAAATAGATGCATGTCTAGCCATCTTCAAGTGATCGTTTGGGGCTGTACAGATAAGTCCTGACTTGGCCGATCACTTGGTGTGGTAGAGTGACGGACGGTAATCACCACGACACCTCATTGACCAGTTAACTCCTGAACAGGGTTGTATAACCAAGCAGGTGAAGTTGAACGGACGAGATGATCTTTGAGGCACTCATCTGCGACCGTTGGTGGCATTAGGTTTTATGAAAAGGTGCGTAAGCATCACTCTTCAGCTTGGTCGAATCCAAGCTTGGGACACGATTTTGGCAAGGCCGATTGGGCATGCGTGTAGATGGAATGCCGGTGTACATGTCCATACCTCATTGTCTCGTGAAAGTATAATATAGATCGCTCAATTTTTCCGGCAAAGAGGAGCGGCTAGGATTGATTTGTGACAGAGATTTTGCGCCGCATAGGCCGCGCGCCATGCCAATTTGGGTGCGCATTTTGAGGCGACCAAGCCTGGTCGGTCTTGGCCGATTAGTCTGGTGTGCAGAAGACAGGCTGGTGTACACGCATGTATTTTATTGTCTCATAGCAACGTGATCTAAGCCACTCAATTTTTCCGGCAAAGTTGAGTGGTCGAGATTAGTTTACAATTGGGAGGTGTGACCACGCCTAGTTTGGACGTGCGAATCGAGGCAACCAGGCATGATATGCCTTGGCCGATCTGGTGTGGAGATAGATGGGCCCACAGTGATCATGTTGATGCGCACCGTACCTGCCTAGTCTATTCCTGGACCCTTCGTTCGTGCAGGAGAAAATGGACGCTCGTGATGTTCAAACCCTAATTAATGTTTCACCGGCCGTGCGTCATGCCTTGTTTGGGCGCACGAACTGGAACGATCAACTATAGTTGGTCCTGACCGATCAGTCATGTGTGTAAGCGGGCCCACGGTGATTGTGTTGACATGTTCTGGTCCCTTTGAATCTACATCTATACCCTCCATTTAGGCCTGCGAAGATGGATGGTTGAGACTGCTTTGCGACACATGTAATGTGCCGCAGACCCTAAATTAGGGTTTCACGTTCGCGCTGCTTTGGCTGGACGATTTGGCAAGTCATGCTACCCTTTTGGGGAGGACGACCATGCGAGGCTTGAATTGGGGAGGACGACCATGCGAGGCTCGCATTGGGTCGGTGGTGAATACTCCAATACCTGCCTGGGGGTTATGGATCCGATCTAAGCCATCCAATCATGCTAGTGAAGTTGGATGGTCGTGATCGTTTCTGAGACTGATACAGACAGTCCAGATGCTGGATCGGGATAGTATAACACTCCGAGAGTTGTAGCCTGTACGGGTATTTCGTACATGCCTCCTTATTTAATGCTTGGAGATTCGTGTTGCTCTGTTGAGAGAGATCACTCAGTCGTCATGCCGCACCAATAATGAGAATGGAGTAGTACAGGAAATACAAGGCTGGTCATGCATTAATTGGTAATGCTATAAGTTTTATAGTGAAGAAGTATTCTCCACTTTATTAGTGGATTTATCCTTTGCAGGATGTTAGCGCATAGTTTTGGCTTTTACAATTTTATCCTTAAACGAAAATCCACCATAAACATTAAGTCCCATGCCTAGCACGTAATGGTTACACTATTGTGGGGTAGGCATGAGATGGTGACAATTTTGTATGCTGAAACAATTAAGCTAAAGTAAATTAAATACGTATTTACCGCATAGATCGTCAGGTGATGTCCTGGAAGTCTTGATTAGGGTCATGAAGGAGGCAGGACTTGGTCAAACGAGTTGCTTTTGGTTTCCTCCATGTACATATCGACAAAGCTTGGCCCACTTCTTGAACTGGGTGTACTCTCCTCCGTTGCACGGCAGATTTTCCCAGATATTTCCGATAAGCCTCGTTGATCATTATCCCGAATCAATAGCCTTTATAGGTGGACAGTAAAGACTTCTTTTCTCCTGGGATTCTGTTGACTTGCGAGATATAAATTCCAAGGATTCTTATCATCCATAGTCGTATATCCATGTATTTCTCCGCACTTACCTGATCTTATGATTGATTGATGATGATATACACATTTTTTATGTGCTCATAACTTCTTCTTCTTTGCAGCTTATCATGGAAGCGGTGGGCGATGACCATTCTGTAACTTCTCCAAATAAAAGTTTCGAAGTCGACAAGCCCGGAGCTGATGAGGACAAAGAAATAATGGCTAAAATCGATCTCCCACTTCGCGAAGTCGGTCGTGCTATACAAGGGATGTCCATTTTGCACCTGCTTATTGTCAGAGGACGTATTTGTGCCCTTTCAGCTGCAATCGACATGGAGGAGCAATGAAGGCGTGATGAAGCGTTGCAAGCACCAGTGAGCGCAAGGGCAGAGAGGTTTGCAGCACGGTTAAAGAGGCGGAGGGTTGAACACAAACAACCTCTTGGTGAAGATAAATGTGATTATCCAATCCACGACGGTGTGATAATCCTTGATTCTGACACAGATGAACCTGAGCGTCTGAAAGCAGTCAACACAATCCCCAACGTTGTTGTGGACTTTGAGGGAGGCATGGAAGTTGTTCCTGCTAACGATGTTGGGGTGGAGAGTGCTGCTGTAGAAACATCTGAAGCGGAAGCAAAGGCAGATCCGAAGGAAGAAGCAGTAACGGCTCACGATGGTGATGGCGTTGAAACAGGACCTAGTAGTGGTGCTGACGCGGCCGACCTTGTTGAGGCTAGGCTTTTTCTTTTCTTTCTCTTTAAATACATTCCCGTAATTCATAAACATCTTCCTTGTACTCAGTGGCAGCTGAGTCCAGGATCTTTTGTTTGTTTGCTTGAATAAAGGTTTTTATGTTATAATCCTTTGTTAAGATTACATCTGAACCTTTTCAGGCAATGGTGTGCCTTCATATGTATGTGATTCTTTATGATAAAATAAATAATGTCATAATGGAATATCACGGACCTGCATGTGCTCCTGACGTGACATCTCTCTGGTCTTGCTGGGTGAATGGCTCAAAGCATCTTCCTTTTCCGCACATATTTTATTTCCTTGACTTCTTACGAAATGTTTGCTTAGGGTTTCCTTCTCTGTTTTGCTCTGATGGGTTTAGGATGATTCAGGACTTTGTGTCTTCCTTTAGGGGTAAAGAAGTTCTTGGATGGAAATAATACTTCAATTAATTTGAAATTGAAAACTGAAACCCTAATTATGAATGCAAGTATTGCAATCATTTTCTCGAGGAATTACAAATATGACATGAGAAGGTAATTGTAAAAAGACACGCTGGAGAAAACAACACAACGTTTTAAAGTGTGGAGGACGCTGGAAAGTGGTAGCACAACGTCTTAAGTATGGTAGGGTTTGAGCCATCGCGAGTGAATCGTTACGCCTTCCAGTTTGTCACCGTTGATGAGCTTGAAGTATCCTCCTAGGATAACGTCTGCTACCAGGTATGGTTCATCTTCTCTTTTAGTGGGTGAGTCAGGTGGATTGGTTAGTTTCACCGTCATGCTCCCAACCTTGAATGTAGTCATCTTCGTCACCAGATCTCCAATTCCAAATGGGTTTGGGCGTGCAGATGCCTGGATCTTGGATTTATCATCTTTGACCGATACAGGCTCTAAGCTTTTGATAAAACGTTTGAAGGGGCCAGCCTCCCATTCACATCTCTTAGCCGGGGTTGGTTTGTTAGTTGGGACCAGTCCCCAGTGCTTGTCAGAGTGAGGAGTGATTGGTTGCAAAAAGGGTTGTGTGATGAGACTTACTTGGGCTCGGAACCTTTTAATGTACGCCGACGGGCTCTCTCCAGGAAGTTGTATCACGTTGGCAAGCTGTAGGTGGTGCGGCAACAGACAGTCCCCAGGTCCATACGGCTTGTTGGATATCCTTTCAGGTACCGAAGCCGGTAGAGGACAAACTTCCAGTGTTGCCTTGTTGTCGTGTATCCAAGAGCGTCCTAGGATCATGTCGTAATTAGGATTCTCCTTGACTATGTAGAACTTTTCTTGCGTTAGGGCGTCACTCAATTTAAATTCAAGATCGATGTATCCATATGCGTCTCCAAGTTCTCCTTCTAGAGTCTTAATCACAGTTGGGTTGCGAGTAGCCTCCTGCTTTGAAATCTTTGCTGCTTTCAAGGTCTGGAGAGTGATGATGTTGAATTCAGAGGCCGTATCGATCAATGTGCTATCGAACTCGACATCTCTCAAACGAGCAACAGTTAAGAGTCCCCAGTTTCCCTTGCTTGCATCTTCCATTAAGGACTGAGGTTTTGAGACTGCTTCCTTTTTCAGATACAAGCACTTGCCTGAGACAACGCGGTTGAGGGCTGCAAATATGTCCTGACGCTGTGCTTTGGAGAAGTACAAGATCTCGTACAAATGTTCCATCATCGATTGTACAGTCTTGCGAACAGAATCCCCGGAAATCATGCAGTTCCTGACAGGGAGAGGATCTCTATGGACACCTTCGTTTCCAAGCTGGAGTTTTCCTTCCTCTATCTTTTCTTTGAAGATTTGCTTCAGTCTGTTGCAGTCTTTAGTCGAATGATGGAAAAACCTATGGTAGCGGCAGTACTTGGGATACTCCATATCTTTCTCGGTTGGCGGGCATCTGATAGGAGGCAGCTTGATAGCATCGTCTTGAATCCATACCTCCAAGAATTATATCACTTCACTCATGGGGAATAGGAAGCCTGCATCTTCGGTTTCTTGTGCAGGAGTCTTGCCTATTCCCTTTTGAGAGTCTGTGCCGGAGCCGCACGCTTGGGTTGTCGTTCCGTTGTTGAAGCTTTCCTTTTTCCTCCTTCGCCTACCACGCTCACAGAAGGACCAGTGTTGTATTGTTTGTTGGTGAGGCACCTGCTTCCTCGACTCTCACGTAGGTCTTCGTTTCGAACAACCCTTGTTCTCTCTAGTAACACTGGGGCAGTTGTGGCTGAACGTTTTGCAGCTTCATGGAGTTCGGAGAACGTCTGAAAGCCCAGATTCTCCAGTAGGGCGCGGTATATGGGTATCATCCCGTTGATGCACAGCTCCACCAACTGTCGTTCATTGATGTTCGGATCATGACAATCTAGTGCTTGAGTTTTGAACCTTTTAACGAAATCGTTCGGATGTTCGTTGTTCCGCTGAGAGATTCTCCACAGGTCTGAAAAGGTTATTTGCTCGGACACGAAGAAGTACTTTTTATAGAAAGCACTGACCATCCCGTCCCAATTGGATATGCTGTTAGGCGCGATGTTGTCGTACCAGGTGTACGCCCTTCCCGTAAGTGACTTCTAGAATTCTTTCAGGCAGAGAACACAATTGTATTCACGTTCTCCTAGTGATTCCAAAAATCGAGAGATGTGTTCATGAGCGTTACCAGTACCATCATAGAGAGAGAACTTAGGAGAGGTGTATCCTCTTGGGAGAGGAATTCGTCGTACATCTTGAGGGTACGGCTGCTGATGTTGGTGCACCTCCATCATGCTTCCTTTGCCTCGGTTTTGGAGAAGTCGTTCAAGATATTCACGTGTGATGAAGTTGGATTACCGGTCCATCTCCCTTGGGCGTTCAGGAACAACACGAGCTTCTTCATTCATGTGGGTATGAGTGGAAACGCCTGTTCTGGGCGTATTGAAGGCATCCCTTGTTGGCTCCAGGGGTTGTCGTGAGTCTTGTGGCAATCGTTCAGTTAAGGTTTTGAGGAAAGTGAGTACCTCTTTCTGAGTTGCAGTCATATCCATTTGAGTCTTAGCAAGAGATTCATGTCTCTCCATCAAGTCTGCGATGGTAATTGGAGATGGTCCTCCTCTTGCTCCTCCGGATCCCCGTCCTGATGAAGGAGTGGAAGTTGTTGTTTTGGTGATCACCAGAGGTATTACACTTGAAGAGATGCTAGGGTTCGCGGCTGCTCTGGCTCTGGTGATAGGAGGCGTTACACTTACTGGAACATCTCCTGCTCCGCTGGTGTTGGTGATAGAAGAGACGGTTCCACGAGATGTATTGACCACATTAGCTCCACTGACAGGTACATCAATAACGAGAGAATTATCTACACTAATTCCATTTGTTGATCCTGACCTAAGTTCCACTATACAGATTGATGATTGGATTGAATTGAATTTAAGATCTACCCCTTCGAAATTGATGAAATTGAATCAGATTTTGAAGAAATTGAATCATATTTTGAAGAAATTGACTTTATAACCGAGAGATTAACCTCCCACTGTGGTCGCCAATTGTTTATGGGTGAAAACTATTCCTGCCGAATTTGGTAATTTGGGGTGTGTGGATGAGGAATGAATCTAAACCCTAAACAAATGCACTGCATGGGAGTGCTTTGTGATTCGAGAAATCAATCTGTATAATTCTGGCCTAAACCAAGAAATGGCCGTTCCAGACTTACTTCGGTCACAAAGTGAAGGAGATGGGGTTGATCTTAGGGAGGGAATCGAAGAAGGTGTTGAGATTGTGAAGGTGTTGGTTATGTATGACTTGTATCAAAAAGATGAACTGGCTTGCAGAATGTAAGCTATCAGTTCCGGTGTTTGAATACGGTTGTATCAACACTTGCTTCTGTTGTCTTGTCTTGTCTGAAAATAGGGAGGAGAACCTATTTATACAAGTCAATGAGCCTAACCCACGTCTCTCATGGGAAGTGGAGAAAGTGGAATGATGGAGTAGTGGAGTTGAGTGTGTTAGTGTTACACGATCAGTCTTGCCCACTTCTCCCATCATCACTAACCGTCCATGACTTCCTGACACGTTCTTGTGATGGCGCGTTGTGCGCTGCATGCTGTAAACCGCCAGGCCAATACCGCAGTATGTATCCCCCGGTTTGTGACATGATTGATGTCTCGAGTATGTGGATCGTAGGACCCACAGAAAGTAGCATGTAATGCTAGATTAAATAACTAAGTTATTTAGGAAGTCGATATATTTATGAAATATCGTGTGAATCCTATGCATGTAAAGTATCGAATGTATTTAGCATGAGTGAAGCATCGTTGTTTTAAGGCTTAATGGAGTAAGTCACGATTAAGCGTCTTAAAATAGATGCATGTCTAGCCATCTTCAAGTGATCGTTTGGGGATGTACAGGTAAGTTCTGACTTGGCCGATCACTTGGTGTGGTAGAGTGACGGATGGTAATCACCACGACACCTCATTGACCAGTTAACTCCTGACCAGGGTTGTATAACCAAGCAGGTGAAGTTGAACGGACGAGATGATCTTTGAGACACTCATCTGCGACCGTTAGTGGAATTAGGGTTTATGAAGAGGTGTGCAAGCATCACTCTTCATCTTGGTCGAATCCAAGCTTGGGACACGATTTTCGCAAGGCCGATTGGGCATGCGTGTAGACGGCTGTCGGTGTACATGTCCATACCTCATTTGTCTCGTGAAACTGTAATATAGATCGCTCATTTTTTCTGGCAAAGAGGAGCGGCTAGGATTGATTTGTGACAGAGATTTTATGTCGCAAAGGCCGCGCGTCATGTCAATTTTGGGCGCGCGTTTCGAGGCGACCAAGCCTGGTCGGTCTTGGCCGATTAGTCTAGTGTGCAGATGACGGTCTGGTGTACACTCCTGAATTTCATTATCCCATAGAAACATGATCTAAGCCACTCAATTTGTCCGGCAAAGTTGAGTGGTCGAGATTAGTTTACAATTGGGAGGTGTGACCACGCCTAGTTTGGGCGTGCGAATCGAGGCAACCAGGCATGATATGCCTTGGCCGATCGGGTATGGAGATAGATGGGCCCACGGTGATTATGTTGATGCGCACCGGACCTGCCTAGTCTATTCCTGGACCCTTCGTTCGTGCAGGAGAAAATGGACGCTCGTGATGTTCAAACCCTAATTAATGTTTCACCGGCCGTGCGTCATGCCTTGTTTTGGCGCACGAACTGGAACGATCAACTATAGTTGGTCCTGACCGATCGTTCATGTGTTTAGGCGGGCCCACGGTGATTGTGTTGACATGCTCTGGGCCCTTTGAATCTACATCTACACCCTCCATCTATGCCTGCGAAGATGGATGGTTGAGACTGCTTTGCGACACATATAATGTGCCGCAGACCCTAAATTAGGGTTTCACGTCCGCGCTGCTTTGGCTGGACGATTTGGCAAGACATGCTACCCTTTTGGGGAGGCCGACCATGCGGGGCCCGTATTGGGTCGGTGGTGAATACTCCAATACCTGCCTGGGGGTTATGGATCCGATATAAGCCATCCAATCATGCTAGTGAAGTTGGATGGTCGTGATCGTTTCTGAGACTGATACGGACAGTCCAGATGCTGGATCCGGCTAGTATAACACTCCGAGAGTTGTAGCCTGTACGGGTATTTCGTACATGCCTCCTTATTTAATGCTTGGAGATTCGTGTTGCTCTGATGAGAGCGATCACTCAGTCGTCATGCCGCACCAATAATGAGAATGGAGTAGTACAGGAAATACAAGGCTGGTCATGCATTAATTGGTAATGCTATAAGTTTTATAGTGAAGAAGTATTCTCCACTTTATCAGTGGCTTTATCCTTTGCAGGATGTTAGCGGATAGTTTTGGCTTTTACAATTTTAGCCTTAAACGAAAATCCACCATCAAC
The DNA here is from genome assembly GCF_003573695.1 of Papaver somniferum. Classification (NCBI taxonomy): domain Eukaryota; kingdom Viridiplantae; phylum Streptophyta; class Magnoliopsida; order Ranunculales; family Papaveraceae; genus Papaver; species Papaver somniferum. The sequence continues at coordinate 188,769,147 of NC_039360.1, read as the reverse complement.
ATTAAGTCCCCTGCCTAGCACGTAATGGTTACACTGTTGTGGGGTAGGCATGAGATGGTGACAATTTTGTATGCTGAAACAATTAAGCTATAGTAAAGTAAATACGTATTTACCGCATAGATCGTCAGGTGATGTTCTGGAAGTCTTGATTAGGGTCATGAAGGAGGCATGACTTGGTCAGACGAGTCGCTTTTGGTTTCCTCCATGTACACACTACAAGAAAACATGGCTTTGGTGACGATAATTTTTGTGGCGAAGAAGATTTCATTGCTAAAGCTTAGTTATTGTGATCAAAATAATTTTTGTCACTGTTGTTAAGTTTTCTGCGACAGGACTCGGGTTCCGTCACTCATACGTTTTTAATGACCTCATTTAGAGACAAAATAATGTCTAGTCACTAATAAGTTTTTTGTGATTAGATATTTTTTGTCACCATTTAATTTTATCGTGATGATGCTAAAAAATTGACATAAAATATTTTTGGTGATAATCTATAGATTTCGCTGCAAAAGAAAAGTTTATACTAACAAAATTAATTTGTCACTAATTAATTTTATAGTGACGAAACTAAATATTTGACACTATATTTATTTTTACTGACCACCAGCTTGTTTGTTTGCAAATATTTATATAGTAATAACTTTTAATCGTCACAGGAAAGAATATCTGCAACGAACTGGATTTTGCCGCTTTAGTCATTTTCAGTGACACTATAACTTCCCAGCAATTCGTGATTTCAGTGATTACCGAAATACTGTCACAAAGAATTATTTATGGTGGCGGAAGAATACATAGTTGCTAAAGAATAAGTTTTTGGTAACAGTATCTTTTATCATGTAAAACATACTCCCTCCGTTACTTTTTAATAGGCCGGTTTCTTTTTTTGAGAAAAAATTAAGGAAACTAAGAGGACTAATTATTGAAGGTGGTCCTCTAGACACTTGTCAATAAAAGAAGTGAAGTGAAATGGTCCCCATGACACTTATCAGCCAAAGAAATAAGTGAAATGGTCCACATAACACTTGTCATCAAAAGAAGTTAAAAGAAAAGTGGTCCCAGAAAATTAAAGTAACATTTGACTTTCCCAATTAGAAAACTGGCTTATTTTTTGAAATATTTATTTATACAAACTGACCTATTAAAAAGTAACGGAGGAAGTAACATTTAACAATAACTTATAAATTAGAGAAAATCAATTTACTTTGTCACCGTAATTTTTCATAAAGGTTTGTTTACGTCATTTAAGGGGAAAAGAATGCTCTATAGACTTGGTGCTGGAGTAGTACCACATTTACACTACTCAAAATTTGATTTTATAAGGTTACTTCGGCGACCTTACATTTTTGCTCGGTTCACTCATTATATAATTTGTAAGTGATAGTTGCAATGCATTTCTTAAAATAACTGATTGTACCAAATATGATGTAGACTCATGATAATTAATCTTGAACTACACAACCCTGGAGTCAAAGAAAAACAAAAAAATTATGGTGACAAAAAACTATATATTTGCTTATTTGCTTAAGAATAGACTTCTGCTAAAATCCAATCCTTTGGAATCGACGCAATTGCATGATTTGCATTAAATTGATTGAGTTTACTATAGAGTTCATAATATGCGTCCTTTGTTGATTAACAGGCGTGAGGATGATAAATTGGTTCCCTGACAAAGCGACAACAACCGCCACTGCAAAGGATTCTTCTCAGCAAGTCCATCAAAACCAGGAGCCACAAACACCTCCGTGGATTCTAAGGTGATAGCCTGATAGGTGCTGGAATTCAGAATATGCCCGGACTTCACACCCTCGGGGTGTCTCTTTCTCGCATTGACTACGCACCTGGTGCAATAAATTTGGTTAAACACAGAGTTGTTTAATCCCTTCCCACCAGGTTATTGATGAGCTTGACATTTTCTGACATGTAGGGTGTAAGAAAAGAAAAAGAAACAAAGTGACTAACACAGTTACTATCCAAAGAATCTATCCACTATATAAGGGGAAAAGATGACCTCGTTAAAACATCTTACTACTATACTCTAAGATAACATTTCCTCTAACTATTACGATCATACATTTCAGCAAATCATTCCTATCGTTATTATTCTTACTGATGAGTAGGTAAAACAGAACAACAACTAGCCTTACCAGAAACAGATTAAAGCCATTAAATCCATGTCGTTTCCCAAACTAAGCCTTGGCCATCTCTGTACATAAGAAAGAGAATACTCAGCATCGACTTAGTTACAGTAAACTCAACATAGATCGACACAAAAGAACATAAACAACACTTCCGCAACAGATAAACATACATAACAGTTGATCAGAAATGATACTTCGACATGCATCAAGAACATTCATATCATTGTTCAACTCAAACTAGTATCACAAATCAGCCAAATGAGCTCTGGAATCATTCCAAATCCAATGTATCAAGAACAATCTAAGTAAGTTTTAAACCATCATCCCAATTCATGCAATAGAAAATCAAATACAGGTTAAACCATCATCCCATGTACCAATATTACTCAAATTAGCTTAGAGTACAGTTCGGCACAATAAAAAATCAACCCAAACCACAAGTATATACCTAACTGTTCAGTATAAATTTTTAAATTATCATCCCAACTATCAATTTACAAAAGCACCGGTCGTCATAACATAAGAAACACAAGCACACAGACTGGTTATTTGTTTACAGATCTCAGAGGTGACGTATGTGAAATGCTAACCAGCCAGACTGGTTTTGTAAACAGATCTCAGAGGTGACGTATGTGAAATGCTAACCACACGTACTACACTGAAGCAACTCGACGTTATTCTGAACACAGATAATCGTTCAGTCCTTATTGATACTTCCATATGATCTGATACAACATATCAGTTTTTGTGCCTAAAAGAAAGAGATTAAAACCCAAATATCAAAATACATGAAAGAACAAAAAAGGCAGTGTCACCAACTACTCACAGCATTGAAATACTGGCACCATAATGCATCTAAAACAACTCTAATCCGGAATATACTGGCAATTCAACCTTCTTTATTCTTTCATTATGTTTTCCCAGTCTATTGCATTCAAATCGAATTCATATGCGCATTCTTTTTAAAGAGTGCTAATTTGACATTCTTGTTTAGTTAAGTAAATAGCCAACGACAAATTTCGATGCAGCATCCTGAGAGAATGTCACATAAAATTAGATCAAATGACGAAACTAAGATGTTCAGTGAGCACTCGTTAGAGAGTGCACAAAATCAAACTCAAAGTAGCCAATGACTGGGCCAAGGTAATACAGAGGTATGCCCAACCGCGGGAGTGAGCAATTCGGTATATACAGATCCAATCGACGCACCAATGCAATAGCTCTAGATTCTCAAATCCTTCAATCAAATCAAATCAATGGGTTTGAACATATTAACAAATTAATTTAAATCAAAGAACTATACTTCAATTCAGTTTACAAAGTTTTTTCTTTCCTCAAAGAGCGAAGTAATGACAGTAGAACTCACCATCAGTGCAGGAAGAAGGTGGATTTCTTTCGAGGTCCTTTAATTCCCTCCAAATTCATTTCATGCCGCGCGCAATCATGCCATAGTGCTACCACTAATAAGTGATTTCCACGGAAGAGGCGAAGTTCTGCTCATGGGTTTTTAGAAAAGAGGAAAGTATAACGAGTCAACGATTCAATTAGGGTTTTCAGAGGAAAAATAATTTCGGTGAAGAACAGTTTCCATTTTTTCTTTGGCCTTTTCTTTTTTCCATCGAAAGCCCTAAAACTAAGCATATGGGAGACTCCGTCGGGTTATAACATGGTGTGGCAAAATGTAAAATATTAAGTTACTCCATAGTTATTAAACCGTTCAATTGTCCAAGAGACCCGCATACAGCCTTGGCATGCCTGAACTAATTTGGACGCATCAAAATTTGATCGTAGTAAATTTTAGCCTGGCCAAAATATTTTTTCTTCTTGGACGTAATTATCTTTAAGCATTTCTTTTCTTTTTTTAGGAATCACGGTGGCCTAAACAAGTTTTTGCTCATTTTGGGGACTACATCGCTCGTAATTTAAAATTGATCACATTAAAAATTAAAATATCGTGATTAAGATAGCCTATTTCATTGAAATTAATTGACTATATTTTATTATCTACGATAAAAATAAGATTACATTTATAATTTTATAATTTTCTCCAATCTCATTCTAATTTTTCGAATTTATTCTGATTGTGAAGTTGTGTTTTCATCGCCCTCCCACCATGAAAGCGATCTTTTAATATATAAAAGTTGAATTCGCTAAAGAACGACAAACCTTAACTACACATATATGCTTAGTTTGTCTATGTATCATACCACTTATGGTTGATTTAAGCCGGTATCTTCGATGCATTGTATCGTTTTTTATATTTTTGAGGCCACTATGATATTGGTACTTGATATGGTACGTGAACCATGTTTGGCAATCGTTAAATTTGTTGTTTTTTATTAAAACACCCATTTCAAAAAAATTGGCTGGCAATCGCTAAATTGAAATCTCTGACAAGAGTGATCCCGCTTTAATTCAACATAAAGCATATATTTACAATTTGATGCAATGGCCTCAATTCCGAAAATACCTTGCATATGTACAAAAGACTATTATCTATAATCAAAAATTTTTCTGTGACTTGAAAATTACATCAAATTCAAAATTAAATACAAGAATAAATATAGTATTGTGCCAAAAATTTATCTTGTAACCCAAAAATATACATCCCAATTCCAATTTTTCCAATGTGACAAACACTTAGTAATTAACTAGGTTTGAAATATCCTTGTTATCTTCTCATGTCTTTCAATAATTTTACAATCTCACTATAATCGATCTTTTTCATAGGTCTCTCTGATTTATCAAAATTTCTCCTTGTTGAGAAGTTGGGTTCTTCATTGGCTTCCAACCATAAAAGTGGTCATACAACATACAAATAGAATAAAAAGATAATATATGCATAAAATTTCCTCAGATTTCACTCTAGTTTTTCCAAAGTTCTTTTGATTGAGAAATTGAGTACTTCATCTGCCTCTCATCGTGAAAGTGTTCATTATGCATATATATGCACACAAAGTATATTCCTATTTATTTGTAATACTCTGTGACTCGATTGTTTTCATCAATATGATTACCTTGAAAGACTTGAATTCAATTTCACCTTAAGCCATCCAGAGAATAAAAAATATGTGAGGAATTTGTGATTAAAGCATGCATATGTATACAAAATACTATTATTATCTATAAATAATTTTTCTCGGTGACTCGAAATTTTCATCAAGTTCAAATTAAGTTCAAGAATAAATGTATTATTGTACAAATTTTTTATCTTGTAAGTCAAGAATCTAAATCCCAATACATCCCAAATCCAATGTTTCTAGTGAAGCAAAAACTTGTCAACTCTTTTTGAAATATTCTCGGTATCTTCTCGTCTTTTTCCATAAATTTACAACATCATTTTAATTAATGTTTTCCAAGCTCTCTTTAAATTTTTTTCCCAAATTTCTTCCTATTAAGAAGTTGAGTTCTTGGCTTCCAACTGTAAAAGTGATCATCAAGTATATAAATTGTATATGTATATATAAACACCATTATATGGTAAAAAAAAGTGAATTAGAAGAATGTTTACTGTGTAAAAAAGTTACCTTGTGACACAAAATTTTACATCTCAATTTTCTTGTGTGAAAAAAACTTGTTTGCTCGGCTTGAAATTTGCTCCATATCTTTTTAGTTATTTGTATAATATCCTACAATCTCACTAGGATTTCCTCAAATTTCACTCTAATTTTTCCAAATTTCCTTTGATTGAGAAGTTGAGTACTTCATCAGCCTCCCATCGTTTAAGTGGTCATTATGCATATATACGAAGTATATTGTTATTTGTAATCAAAATTTATTTTGTGACTCGATTTTTCATCAAATTCAAATTTAAATACAAGCATAAATGTACTACTACGTTAAAAATTTATCTTGTGAACCAAGAACTTAAATACCAACCTTAAAATTTCCAATGTAACTAAAATTTGTTATCCCGACATTAAATTTGTGTGGTATCTTTTCATTTGTTTCAATAATCTTACAACCTTACATTAAGTAACTGAGTTGTAAGGCTACAGAGGTTCATTTTTGCTTATCCTCTATACTTTACAAACAAAAAGGAATTAATGAAGGTAAAGACTGGATCTCAAGATTTCTTGAACAGATTTTCTTTTGTGATTTCGCCACTTAATTCAAATGTCAACCACAAGTGCAATATAATCTATGTGTGATTTAAAAATTTGCATTCCAACTCGAGATTTACCAGTGCGCACTTGAAATTTGTTAGCACGTCCTAAAATACACCGGGTAACCTTAAAATCCTTGTACTAACTCATTTGCTTAGTATTAAAATGCATTCTCCTTAAGAGCTAGCGATCGTCGAGGTTACTTCGAGGATAAACTTAAATACATCTTCGACGGAGACACTCCGAAGGCGCGCTGGCGGGTTCCAGGTACAAAGCCAGTCTTTACTACCAAAAACAAAATTATTTGCTTAAAAAAGGAACAAACATTGATATTTGGTTTTTGAATAATGTCTGGTTGATTTCCTTTCTTAGAGATCATCAGAAAATATTTTACTTCCCACGATTTTGTGGGGTCTCCAGAAATTATTTGGAAGGTTTCCTTCCCACCATTCAACGTGTCGCAGGATTTTTCTCTTCATTCCTACCTGCACACATGTGAGAACCATAAAAGTACGTCTTTTGAGTGCAATTTCATAAAACCCTTTTGTTGAGGCAGAAGTCAAGGCGAAATGCTTATTGGTCGCTCTCAAACCTGAAATCTTTCATTATGGCATAGGTTGACCGAGCAGTGCTCTAACAATCTTCCCCTTTGTCAATTTTAGTGACAAAACTATCAACACATATGGATTACAAAATAAGTAAACTTTGTAGCTTCTCATCCAAATGCTTGATCTCCTTGGTTCTTCAACATTACTCGAAATCTTCGTCACTTCCAAGTACTCCAATGATTCTAAATGTGTTCAACTCAGCATCATAGTTGTTGAAGATCCGTAGCTATAACAATGAGAAAACAGTTGCTCTCAATCATCGTTATACAGTGTCATAGTATTATCACACAGCATCAAAGTTCAATTGTATCATAACTTTGACAACAATACTTCATCTCACAATGAAAACCACTCCCCCTTACATAATGATCCGTAAACCATATGTATTTGTAGTGTGAACTACACATTAATTCTCCCCTTTTTTTGTCAATATAAATTGGCAAAGGTACCAAAACTAGTGGGATCCTCATGAAATTTTCATAGAGATACTTCATGACCAAAAGAGAACAACATACCAACTTGTTTCGATGATTTCACATAGTCAAAACTTAGTGTATTCATCAAGGAGTTTATAAAGATACAAGATAACTCCTACAATATTCCACAACCGCACTCCCCACAACGATTTGGCAATTAAGCACAAGTTCAATTAAGAACTTCCCCCATAGAATGTCATTCCCGAAAGAACAACAATAGCAACCTTACTTTTACAAGAAAAGAAGGATTTCTTTGGACATTAACAAATCACATGAAACATGAATTTGTATCCAAAAAACTCAATTGAATTAACCACAAGGAAAAGGATCAATTCAATTGGCCATGCTCAACATAAGAGAACTTACGGAGCCGCACAATTTATACACAAAGATGTGGATCACGGAAAGTCCAATACTGCGGAATAACCAAAGATTCATTATATTTTTCATTACTATTTGCACAATGACATATGAAAATGCGCGGGTCTAACAACCACACTCAACAATTCGTTTGGAAATCTGAGAGGACTTACTCAAATATACTTTCTAGAGAATCAACTAGACAGTCAGACTCAATCTAGAGAAAAATATATCAAAGAGTTTAATATCTCTAACTCTTAATCAATCCGCAATCAGCAAATAGAAATCTGTGATCCCGATTGAATAAGAGGAGTTACTTGAATGGTACCACAGACCAATGCTCAAGTGTCAATCAATGTAAATCAACAACCAAAGGTTGGATATTCTAATTGATTGATCTTAACGCACAATCTGTGATATTTCAATTATATAACAAAATATAATGCGGAAAAGAAATAACACAGACACCATAATTTTGTTAACGAGGAAACCGCAAATGCAGAAAAACCCCGGGACCTAGTCCAGATTGAAAACCACACTGTATTAAGCCGCTACAGACTCTATCCTACTACCAATTAACTTCAGACTGGACTGTAGTTGAACCCTAATCAATATCACACTGATTCAAGGTACAATTGCGTTCCTTACGTCTCTGATCCCAGCAGGATACTACGCACTTGATTCCCTTAGTTGATCTCACCCACAACCAAGAGTTGCTACGACCCAAAGTCGAAGACTTGATAAAAAAATCTGTCTCACACAGAAAAGTCTATAGATTGAATAAATCAGTCTCCCACAGAAATACCCAAGAGTTTTTGTTCCGTCTTTTGATAAATCAAGGTGAACAGGAACCAATTGATAAACCGGACTTGTATTCCCGAAGAACAGCCTAGTATTATCAATCACCTCACAATAATCTTAATCGACTAGCGAAACAAGATATTGTGGAATCAAAAACGATAAGACGAATATGTTTGTGATTACTTTTATCTTTCCTATCGGAGAAATTAATCTCGAGTCAATTATTTCGATTGTACTCAATATGATAGAATCGGGCAAGATTAGAACACGCAACTACAAAGTAAATAGTTGGATCTGGCTTCACAATCCCAATGAAGTCTTTGAAGTCGTTAACCTATAGGGTCTCGATAGAAATCCTAGGTTAAAGGAGAATCAACTCTAGTTTATGCAACTAGTAACGCACATGAGATGTGGGGATTAGGTTTCCCAGTTGCTAGAGTTCTCCTTTATATAGTTTTCAAATCAGGGTTTGCAATCCAAGTTACCTTGGTAACAAAGCATTCAATATTCACCTTTAGATGAAAAACCTGATTCAACCAAGATAATATCTTTCAACCGTTAGATCGAACTTAGCTTGTACACATAAATGAAATGTACCCTCATTGTGGTTTATGTAACCGTACATAAACGTGTACACCATGATGGTTCACAAATAGTTAACCGAGGTTAGCCATATGATTACTCTCATATCAACTTTATTCATCTTAACCATAACTAGTTCAAATGACTCAAATGAAACTAGTTAAAGAGTTGTTCAATTGCTATATTCTCATAGAATTATACAAGAACACAATTGAAGCAAAATCGTTTTGATTCACTCGAATCAATCATGAACATTATAGCCACGGTTTGCGAAGATTGCATTCCTTATTATATAAATATTTATGTTCATGTTTAAAACCAATTTTAGAACTTTAACCTTCAAGTATGCAAACGGGTACGTATACTTGAAATACCCGGACTAAGATTGAGTTACGCTAGTACGCAAACGGGTACGCGAGCTTCAAATCCCATCAGAAATTCTCGGGCATGAACCTGTACGCCAGTACGCAAACGGGTACGCATACTTAAGTTCTCGGATTTCTCAAACCAACGGGTACGCAAACGGGTGCATATACTATGGTTCCTGGACATAGATTACATATGTGCAAGAGTGCACAACATGACATATCCAATAATGGTTAAGTGTTCTAAACTCTTATTTCAATCATTGAAACTTTCTTAGAGGATGACAATAGCCGTTTTTCACACACTATTAGCATCAAGGCAATTTTCAAGTTATTGAAATAATCATTAAGAAACATTCCAAGACAACACCAAATGATTGTATCCACAAACCATGTAAGATGTTACTCGGCAATTTTCACATGATATAAGATGAACTTGGTCGAAGCGAAAGCTTGCCAACACATATTTCGAGAAATTTGTAAGCGAGATAAACTCATCTCGAAATCTCAAATGTGTATATAGAAAACTATATCGTAATACGACTTATGTCTCAATATATGAGATGGAGTAGAAATAGACTTTCCCAGTGATAGATGAGTTTAAGTCTCCACGTATCTTTTGTCGATGAAGTTCCACAAGCTCCCCTTAGTAGTTTCTCGTCTTCAAATGATGAACGTCGTGAAAACTAATCTCAAGTACACAATCTATGTCCTAGTCCGAAATATCTATAAATAGGCTAGAAATCAATACTTATAGTTTTGATCACTAACATTGAAAAACATGTTTGAGATAGCAACACATGCGAGTTTGACCGAGAAGTGCTCTAACAACATGTAATAGACTTAATCTTTGTAAACAAAAGTTCATCCTATTTTCCATCAATATTTGCATAATGACATAATAGGCTTAACTTTTGTAGTCAAAAGTTCATTCTATCTTTTATCAGTACTTTCATACCGACATATAATAGAGTTAACTTTTGAACAAATATGGGACAATCAAGGTTCACAGACGTAAACAACATATCCCATAACAATTTGCAATATATAAAATCATAAGGATTAATACTGCAAAAATCATCTTCCAAATAACTTAGAATTTAAATAAATAAATATAAAAACATTGCAAGATAAAAAAACGTTGGCAATAGCTATGTGTACTCACAATAATGGCTATTCCAAACCCTAGTTATCCTTCTTAAAAACACAAGAATAAATTCTCATAAGAATTTTCCTAGATATTGAGACCTCTGAAAAATTCTTTAGGCTCATCTTGGCTGGTCGCCTAAAACTTTCCACAGGCCTGTCAGTTCGGTAGCGAACTTGGACGGCCGAGATTATATCTCGTGAGGAAGGGTAGCCATCGATTATGGCCACACCATGTTGATACCTGGCAATGGCATAGTGGCGTTTTTAGCGTATGCCACTGGCACTACGGCATGGCTGACATAGTTCGTGCATGCCAGTGGCACAGAGGTGCAAGTGGCGCCTGGCGTAGCCATGGCCACTAGATTTGGGCTCATCTCGTCTGGTCGCCTAAAACTTGCTACAAGTCTGTCAGTTCGGTGGCGAACTTGGATGGCCGAGATTGCATCTCATGAGGAAGGGTAGCCATTGATTATGGCCACATCTTGTTGGCGCATGATAATGGTACAGTAGCGCCTTTAGCGCATGCCAGTGGCACTGCGACATGGCTAGCATAGTTCGTGCATGCCAATGGCACGGTGGAATGGCTGGCATAGCCTGTGCATGCCAGCGGTGCGATGGTGCAAGTAGCGCCTGGCGTAGCCATGGTCACTAGATTTTGGCACATTGGCGTTAGACTCCAATGTGGTGTGGCAACATCAGTTTCAGTGGCCACATCAATCCAATGCTATGTGAAACATTATCTGGCTTGGTTGGCGTAACAACTTTGCCTAAATTATTGTTTGGCATGCCGAAACCCTAATTAGCGCATATGGCATGCGGCATGCGGTAGGTGGCCGTGGCATGGCATTTTATGCAAACGGTGTCAGAGTCATGCCAGAGGATCCATAGGCAGGCCACCATGTAGAAACGGTCACAAGAGCAAATATTTCCAAGAGTGGTTGTGGTGTGGCTCCTTTTTTAGGGTTTCCTAAGTCTGCATGGCTTGCGGCATGTTGTGGGCCCGAGGCGGCATAGTTTTGTGCCACGATTAGAAGTTAGGGTTCCATCCACCGCCACTAGAGCACGGCCGCGCTTACGGTTAGGCTAGCCAAAATTGAAGTCTGTTGTGATGCTGGTCGCGAACAGAGAGTGGGTTGGTACGTTTTGGCATGCTGCCGCGGTAAGTGACACGTTTGGCATGTGTACTTGGCATGCTCGTTTTGGCATGTTTAGCATGTCGTTAGTATGTTGGCGCGGTTATGGGAAGCCAACTTTGTATGGAGACTTCTTGACACAATTTCCACCTTTTTTAAAGTTGTGGCAGGTTTGGAGCAACCTGATTGGTCGATAAAAGTAGGGAGCGGCCAAGCACGGGCGTGGCCACCCTTTTGGTGCGCGTGGCAGGTTTAATGCGACCTGATTGGTCGATGGGGAATAGGGCCGACAAGTATGGGTCCAGCCGCAACTCATGGAAGTGTGTCAGGTTTAAAGCGATCTGATTGGTCGACAAAGGAATTAGGGCCGGTTGGGTAGCATAGGGGGTGGCCAAGTGGCGCCGGCTAGCCTATGGCATGGACACGCTCCATCGCATTGTTGCTCCTGTTCCGCGGCTCCGTTATTTTCTGTTTTCTGATTTTGGGTAGGACTTTGCACCTACTAATCCACGGCGGGTCAATTTAGTTGTTTAAGCATAATCTCGATCAACGGGGCCTAATATAATGCGCAGGGCGCAAAAACCTAATTTTCGCAAATTAGTTAGATTCATGAATTTTGTGATTATCAAAAAATTGATTGAATTCTATGTGTTGACATAGAATTCTTTATTTACAGAGAGCAGTATGCTTTCTGACTGAGTATTTCGGGCAAGGACCTTAACCTTTGATACTTGGAAATTTGTTCTACTCGCTGCGAGTGAACACAAATCCGTCATGCCATACCAATATTAAGGGTTCTGCCGGGGAACATAACACGGGAAAAGTACTCAGAGGGTCTTATATTAGGGAATAACATAAGCAAGGTGTTGAAATTTACAGAGTATCTGGGATTGTTGCTACATGCGCCAGTCTGGATAAATTTCATGTAAATATATTGAACGGCTCAATAAATGTGCCAGTGAAGAGGTTGACACTCATCACTTTTACATGGCTATGTTTCTTTGCAGAGTGACGGTACATTAAACGCAAGGTTTTACAAATTTAACCCTGAACTAAAAATCACCATCAACACCGTATATCATCGATGCGAACAGTCAGATTCAAGTTTTCTAATATGACTTGGGATCTTACATGGAAATCAATCTATCATCGATGATGTACGGATATGAACACCCAAAGACATTGGCTCTTGCAGAACATCATTATCATAACCTTAATTGGATGGAATATGTCAACCGATTTCCAGGTGTTCGACTTAATACTAATGCGGCGTGTTGTTTTTAGCGATATGGAGCTCAACGAGGTTCAAGAAAGTGTAGCCAATATAATTACTACAACGATGACAATCGAGGTTAGATTTAGTTGCTATGGAATACAAGATAAATTTAGGGAGAACGAATACATGTAGCATTCCCCCACACAATTTTTGTATACTGAATATGTAAATGCCTCCAGCGAAAGTAAGTTCCGGTAATACAACTCGTCCCTTTCTTAAAAACGAAGAACATCCGGTTTTATTATTTGCGGAAAAAAGATAACCTAACTGCTGATTCCCGTTTATAGAACAAATACCGGAGTTAGCTGGACTTTCTAATCCGTGTTTCTTCCATTCTGGCGTCTTTGTGCACCCTCTTTATATCAGGAAGCATAGCTTAGGTTTTCTTTTTGACATGTGTATGGCGCTTTGCAGAAAATTCGTTGTTAGGTGTGTTGTAAGCAACAGTAGATTGTTTCATTGTGTTAAAAGGAAAGTGAATGTCTCTGTAATGATCGATTAACCAAATATAATATCAATGATGCCTGGAGTAACAGAAAAGGATATTCAACGAAAGGTTTGTTAGTATAAAAACGCCTTAACGGATGCTGGTAGTTGAGTGATGTGGTGTAGGTTGTAAATTTGAATTCCATATTTATGTATACATGATTCCATACCCGTTAATCATACTGGGTTTGTGGTTTTCACACAAATAAATACAACTGCTTCTTTTTTTATGATCGATAATAAATACTACCCTATGTTTGGATTGTTGGGTGAGCGATACTTTCGATTGTCTGATCCCTGGATGTATTTATGTTTCTTAATACAATTCACGGACATCTCAGTTCCACCAAGTCTGCCCGTCGTTCGAACCATGGTTCGCATGAGAGATTTCCAAGGGTTAGTGGAGGTTTTGAAGCCGAGTTAAACAACTAGTTCACGGTAAGAGTGGTACATTGTTTTATGTTATGAACATGGCTTGGCCTAAGGGTGGTACATTGTTTTGACGGAAAAAAGTGTAAGATATGGGGAAACTTGAGAAGGAATTGAAAGATTGGTTTCCATCCAATTTGAGTTTGCACAGAGGTCGTGAAAAATGGAAATGGTTTTATCAGCCGAGAAATAGTGGAATAATGTTGGTTACTGCCATTGGTTATATAAACAGAGGAGATCTACAGATGCGCCGAGAGACTGGAAAGTCAAAAAAGAGTACAGAGAATATGTTGTCGAGTTCGTTTGGTTTTGGATTTGTGTGGCCGGAAAATCAATTCATGGAGATGGTGTTGCCGTTGGATTGAAGTGAGGAGTGGCGATGGTTAAGGACCTTAAGGTGCGTTTTTAGAATTTAGTAAGTTGTTTATTTGGGCTTAAAAATCGGGCTTAAAAATCAACTTTGCTAAAAGTTGTTTATTTGGGTATTTCTCTTTGAAGACATTGATAAATTTGCTAACATGTTAGGGTGTAAAAGATCAAATTTTTCAACTATTTATCTCGGTCTTCCTTTGGGTGATAAAGTGAGTGGAACACAAAAGTGGGAGAAGATTTTTGAAGTATGTTTTTCGAGACTTTCCTTTTGGAACGGGAGAACAATATCTAGAGGAGGTAAGTTGACTTTAATCAAAAGTGTTTTGGCTAGTTTGCCCATTTATTATTTATCCATCTTTCTTGCATCATGTTCCATTACAAATAAGATTGATAAGATAGTAAGAAATTTTCTTTGGGATGATGATTCTAACAAGAGAAGAATTCATTATGTCGGGCGGTCTATCATCGTAAAATCTAGAGAAGGTAATGGTCTTGGAATCCGGAAATCTAAATACATGAACTTGGCGCTTCTCAAAAAGTGGTGGTGGAGATTTGGAACGGAAAAGAATGCTTTTTGGATAAAGATAGTTGTGGAAAAATTTGGAGAATCATCAACCGGTTGGGAAACTCTTCAACCGAAAGGGCCAAAGGGATGTAGTTTGTGGTACAATATTTATAATGAGCTCGAGGATTTTAACAAACATGTGAAATTTAAGATCGGTGCGGGAAATGAAATTAGATTTTGGGAAGATTTTTGGATTGGAGACGCCGTCTTATGCGATAGTTTTCCTTTGGCGTTTGAATCTTCAAGAACAAAAGGGAAAGTGGTGGCTAGGTTATATGAGATCTCGAGTAACGGCATCAAGTGGAAGTTCATATCTCGAAATAGATATTCTCAAGCCATAAAGAGGGAGATTGATTCCATAAACTCATTACTAGAAGTGGTGAATATTCAAGAAGGGATTGTAGATTCCAGATTGTGGATGGTGGATAGAAACAATACGGTTGAGTGCGGGTTTGATTCTCTTTGTGACCAAGACGATAGTAACTTGTGAGGTTATTTGGAGTCGACTTTATCCGTACAAAGTAAACTTTTTCTATGCTTTTATACCATGAAAGATTGATGACGGCGGACAAGCTTTTTAGAAGGGGTATGGATGTGAATAGGGTGTGTCGGTTTTGTGAAGAAGAAGACGAAACAAGTTCTCATTTGTTCTATGATTTTTGGCGAACAAGAAGAATTTGGGATTATTTTGCCGAAGGATGCAACTTCAATTGGAATTACGATATTAATATTTCCACAACTATAAAAGCTTGGAGTTATGATTGGGGTGATGAAAGACTTGACCGTATATGGAACAACTTACCGGTTGCAATATGGTGGTGCATTTGGAAAGAAAGGAACTCTAGAATTTTCGATCACAAAAAGAGAAATCTGGAAAGTCTAATTCGAGATATTAAGATTCAAGCTTATTTTTTGGCGGAGTCAAACACTAGAATGTTGGATTTGACGGTTAACATGGTAATTGCTTTATGGGATTCGTATTTTTATTGGCCGCTTTGAGGTAGATGTGAGGTTATTAGTGTTTGTTTGGTTTTTCTTGCTCTTCCTTGGCTCTTTGTTTTTTTTGGGTGATCGATTCCAAACTCGATCTCCTTTTTTTGTGTCAGTTGTATTTATTGGGTTGAGGTATCCCTTAAATACCTCTTTTTTAATGAATATTCTTCTATTGACTGATAAAAAAAAAGAATTTAGTAAGGTTTAGGAAACTTGGACTCTTCGAACTTGCAAGAATTCGGAAGAAGTAGAAAAGGAAACAAGAAATAGGAGCAATACCGGATTGACCATGTTTAAGAAATTATGCTACTCAGAAATTGTGTAAATTCAATAAAACAATCGCTATACATATATATAGAATGATAATGATCAATTCATTGTATGTTCAGTTGTCGCCAAAGGCTTATGAGATCTGTTAACGGACTCAACAAGTTTGTCCATGACGTACAATGAAAACGACATCATTAGTAATTTTTAAATTCATGGAAAACTACATATTCGCCATATTTCGGCTAACAGAAAAATACTTTAAACCAAAGTGCAAAGTTCTTAGTTTCTCCAATAAATTGGAACTTTATTCCAAGTAATAAAAAATGTAAGGACTACATTTGACCTATATTTTTAATCCACAGCCGGGAACATAGGCCCGATTAATTTGATCCGACCTATAAAAAAATTCCAGAACCTTAGGCCCCGTCTAATCCACAGGCTCAACCACGCAAGGCATTTTTGCGGTACGAATTCCAGATCGAACTCAACAAGGGCATCTGTCTTGGGACAAAGATAAACCTTGATTTAGGCCATCTGCTCTGTCTTGGGACAAAGATAAACCTTGGTTTAGGCCATCTTGCAGCAGGCATCGTTAGTTCGCGATATGCATATCCATCCGTTCGTTATGTATACGGCTGATATTAAATTATTATGGACGGAATTATACCATGGCCCAAAATAAAGCTAATCTAGGCTATTAACCCTAAACACGGTTAACCTTAGATTTGTAATGGATTAAGTTCCCTAATATAGTTATATTTCTTGATCCTAACAACGACTAACCCTAATGCCAAATATTAATTTCTAAAATAATTTAAGGGGTTACGGCCGCGTTGTAGCCCCAGCTGATTTGGTCCGACCAATAAAACACCATGGCCTGTGGTCCCGAGTAACTCATTCTCTAGATTCAACAAAATCATAAATAATTTTACTATGTAGGACCCTAGATCTTCTAATCCATGACCGGGACCATAAGGCCCCGAATGATTTGATCCGACCAACAAAACATCAGAAACACAAAGCCTTAGCTAAGCACTATGTCGTTCCTAATTGTTGGAACCGTAGGTACTGACAACTATAACCCGACTAACTAAACACGATATTATAACCTGAGTTAAAGGATACAAACCGGACGATACAAACAGCTTTAAAAAGTCGATAGAGGTTGAGCCCCGGCCGTAGGCCGGGGTGATACCTAGTAGTGTTATAGTTTCATCGTAGGAAACAATGTTTTACATTTGTTTAAATGAAGCACATTCATGAACTTGTTTTGGGAATTGAAAGAGAAATTAATAGGTTTATTGGTCTTGTTATTTATTGCATATCTTTGGATGACCAATATGTGTGAGTTGGTAGAACCGATATTAACTCAGGTTATATATCTTGGTATAACCGAGCACAATACCTAAACTTATGATTTGGTATGACCGGTCCTAGTAATTGGTGTAACCGATCCTAAGTAATCACCATGATATGGTATGATCGATCCTTGTAATTGGCGTGACCGATCCTAGTAATTGGTGTCATCGATCATAAGTATTGTGTGACCGACCCTTGTAATTGGTGTAACTGATCCTAGTGAGTGGTGTGACCGATCACAAGCAGACACCATATTTAGGTATAACCGATCCTAGTGATTGGTATAACCGATCTGAACCCATGTATGTGACTTGGAAGGACCGATCACAACTAACCATTGTGATTTGGTATAACCAATCACATAGTGGTCTTGAAATACTGGCAAACCAATTCTAAACTTGTTTGGAAGTGTGGTATAACCGATTCCAAGAAGCAAATCCATGTAAATATGAAATAAGGATTTGCAGTGAAAAGATGTCAACATACTTTTAACACGAGCAGTAACTCTTATCATTTATTGTTCAAAGATATTCCTTGGTACTTAATGTGATCATGTGCCAAAATAAATCAAGAATCTTTTAATTAAGGTTTTTGATTTTATATGTTTTGATTACCAGCAAATTAATGCATAGTTCTATAGAATAAAAATTAGTAATGTGCATTTACTAATTGGAGATTTTCTATTGAGAGATTTCATAAATATTTGACGAACATTTATTGGAATTATGAAAACCGAATTTTGGCATTCGTTGCATATCTTGAGAATATTTTCGGTTTTGGAAATTCCTTGGTGTCCAAACGTCATTGGTCTATAAATACCTAAGTTTGCATTTCTAGCAAACCATCCTAAGAGCCAAGCAAACTTTATTTCTTTTTGTTTGTGGTGCAACCGTCTATTCGGAGAGGAAAGTACCCTAATTAGGTGAAATGTCTTACGACCGCTCGTTTAAAGACTTATGTGGGATCAAGAAGCTCTACGAGTACCGTTGGTGGGAATCTAGATAATTGCAGTGTTATTAGTTTTTGATTTGATTTGATTGACTAATGGTTGTTGAAAGTTTGATTGCACCTAGTTTGTTTATTCTTGAGAATCTTCTCTTCTGATATAAGATTCACTCAGACTAGATCAAAGTATCGACGTGATCTTTAGAACTGTTGTTCGATCTAAAGACATCTTGCGATAATCCATTGTTAACAGACTCCTTTTTGTGTGTGATTGATCACAAGAGATTCAAGTGGTGTTGTGCAGGTTTTGAAGATAAAAGAAGATTTGAATACGAAGAAGAATTCTTATTAGTTTTCGTATCTTGTGGATTTAGTGCACAAACCTTGATCGGATGGGATCCAACTAGAATCAATTTATCTTTGATAGATATGATTGATTAGTTGCGTGAGATCATCAATCTCTATATTTCTCTTTGAGATCTATATTGATTTAGTTTAAATTTATACTTGACTATTTTTGCAGTTAAAGTTAGATTGATCTAACCAGACAAAGGAGTTTATTAGATTAAACATAAGAGCCTTTGTCAACGAATCATTTATATCTTGTAGCAAGATTGATTAGAATGGTTACCAAACAGATTCTTCCTTTGCTATTTGGAATACGATCTAAAGGACTTTCTATTCACTTGTGTGACTCTAGAAGTCGAAGGCGCAGGGATACTGAGGGAACTATGTAGCTAGGGGTAGTCTTCTTGGTATCAAATATGCGAAGTTGGTATTAGATTTTGTATAGCGTCTTAATTCTGAGAGTATTCAAAACTGAACTAGGTCCCGGGGTTTTTCTGCATTTGCAGTTTCCTCGTTAACAACATCTTGTTGTGCCATTTACTTTAATTTCCGCTTTTTAATTATTTTATTATAATTAAAATGAATTGCACTTTACGTTAACTCCATAATACTTGATAGTGATCCTATAGAGTTTGGTTATTTCCGAATCTATTATCAAGTAACACACTTTGTTGTCATATTGTCTCGATCTTGTATCCATAGTCAATCACACAAGTTATCTTGTTGTTGTATTTTATCGATCTCGTATCCATAGACAATCACATGAAGTGTGAACCTAATTGTCGTATTTTCTCGACTCTGTCCATAGACGATCACATTCGATAGAGGACTTATAGGTTGAAACAAAAAGATTGTGGTGTATTTGGGTTCCCTCGTCTTTTCAATTGGTTTCAGAGCAGGTAAACACAAAAAAGATCTAACAATTCTTGTTTGGTGCGATCCAACCTATAAGACTTGAATCTATGTCTGATTCAGTTAACATTATGTAAGATTGCGAATACTCAAAAGTTGAAAATGTTACTACTTCGTTAACTCATGATCCATGAGTTAAGGAGATTAATAGTACATTTGAGTCAAACTCTGATGTCAAAAAAGATGCTAAGAAAGAGTTGGTAAAACTCTTAAAGCTTATAAGATCTTTTTCTAAAGGATGTTATTATTAAAGACAGAATCTAATCTTCTTAAGCAAGAGATCAGAGGAAAAGACGCTCAATTAAATATTCTAGCCAAAGAGAATATGGATCTGACTGTCAAAGTAGAAGCTGTTGATTAAACTCTTACTCAAGAATAAGAGATTCATTCAAAGACTCTGACAAATGACTCTGTTGTGATTTCTTCTGATGAAGAAACTAAAATTCCTTGCTCGATTTTTACAGATCGTGAAAACAAGATATGTTTGATCACATCTGAAATAGATCATGGTGATGGTATTCTGCCTAACTACATCAAGTCAGAAGAGAATTAAAAATCATCTTCTACAAATATTGATGATCAAACGAAATCTTGTCCAAAGGAAACTTTGAACTGGTTCCGTGAAAAAGTCAGTAGAAAGACAGAATATACCCCAACCCGATGAAATCAACTCAAAAGAATCAGATAAAAGAGTTAATGATCACTTCTGGAAAAAGGTTCCACCTCATTCGTGTCAGAACAATCTCTATTTACATGAAGGTAGTTCCCCTACTGTACGTTTCCAGAAGAAAGGGAAGGAAATGATTTCTGCCAAGAGAAACAATTATGGAAACTTTTCAACAATTGTTTCTAATAATCAAGTTGATGTGCATAATAAGGAAATCCTTATAATGAGAAAATCATATGATAATCTCATTAATATAATTAAGAAAAATTTATCTATCTTTGAAAATTCTCACATCGGTACATCTTCTCCTCATGATCATACGGAAGGATCACCTTCTTGGGAGAAAATATGATGGGCAGAAACCTACAAAAAGGAACATGAACTATATTTCTGATACTCATTGTAAGCATGAAAAGGCTTAGTTTGATACAACCTAGTTGTATGGAGAATGTGCACCCTCATCCAAGTTCGTGCTCATAACTTTTCGGATGAGGAAGCACATAAAACGAGAGCACATTTTTTTGTGTTTGTATCAGGAAATCTGTGACAACTTTTGGATAAACTGCGTATTCATTTTGTTTAAAAAAAATGTTCATGTTTATCATGATCTTCATAATTAAGTTTTATTTGAAATTTTCGAATTTTACTAAACCTTCCACATGAGAATTTCGGACATAGGAAACAAAAATATATTCTTTATATATTTTCGGAAAATCTTTGGATATTTTTGGTCCGAAAGTTGTTTCTTCTTAAGAAAAACTCTCTCTTGCTTGTATTGAGAAACCCTGGTTAATTATTATTAAATCCGTGAGCATGCCTCCAATAACTCGCAGTATTACAAAGGTTAATAAGGAGGAATGTCAAAGAGTTAAGGATTGGCAAGGAATCAATACGGAAAGGAAGAAGAAGATCATCTCTAAAATCATGTCTGATTACGAGTCTGATAGTTCTACTGGATCCCAAGATGAGTCATGTTTGTTGGCTCTCAACTTTCAAGATCCAAAAGAAACCAAGTGGATACCTTCTGATAGTATGGTAAACGTTATCCATGGTTTCGAAGAACTAAGAACCAATCTCATAATACCGGTTCGAAATCAAGATTGGCCAAAGGATAGAACTGAGGAAACAAAAGCTAATCTTGCAGACATGAAGGAACAAGTTCAAAATCTTGAAAAACAAGAAGTGGTTGCTGACAAGTCTCTTGAGACAAGCTTCAAGAGTTTGAACACTGAAGAAACCTCAGTGAAAAATCAGAGCACCACTAGGGATTAAGTTATACTAATAAACTTAATCAAAAAATAGACATCAATGTATTGATTTATCTCGATATTTTTGTATAAGGTCTATTTTGAATAAAATTATCAATTATTATTTATGAATAAAATTATTGTTTATGAATAAAATTATTATTTATGAATAGAATTATTATTTATAATTTTTATGTGATAGTTACCGATTACATAGCTTGTGAATGAATGCTTATATTTTTGCTCCGTGTTTTCGATTTACGAGATGTCTGATTTTGGTTTTTATTAACCTTAATATTCGATCTCATATGGTGAAACCCTTATTATGATTTGTGTGGCTTTTTGATTTAGCGGGATTAAGATCTAGCCCATGTTGGTAGGCTTTATCAAAGGATCACAAGGTGTTCCGATTGAAACTCATATGTGAAAAGTCACAATATGTTAAATCAATTTTTGTTTAGCATAACATATGTGTTTCGGGTTTTCAACTTTTGCTATTGGCACCCATTAGTTAAAACCGATTCAACCTTTCTCTGGTATTATAAAAAGAAGTGGTGTCTGTCCTGGGACAAAGACGTCCATTAATTTCGGCCATCCTGCGGCTGGAAATTTCTGTTGGCGAGATTTCTATCCGTCCACACGTTGTGTATATACCCGTTCGACCGTTGTATATGCGGATGAGATTTTATTATTTTGGATGGCGGAGATTATGCCGAAGCCTGGACTGAAACTAACTCTAACCCAACCACTTAAACTAATCACTAATCACGTCTAACCTTTATTGCACTATGTTTTCTAATATAATCGGGGACCTTTCCCTACCAAAGTAGAAAAACAAGTCAAGGAAATCCCTCCCAAAGACGTACTTGTTTCACAGCCACAAACCGACAAAGCTATCATCAGCATGTTTCGGCGACTCTAACTAAAACGGACACAACAATGATGATGTGGTTCTTCTTTTCCTTTGCTTCTTCTCTGGGAATGATACAAAACTAAAACTACATCTTAATATGTGCAGAGCCGAAAATCCAAATGAGCCTGCAAATACTAATTTTTGAATGGATAGAATGTATGTGTAATGACATGTATACTACACTATATAAATAAGTCATTAAGATTAAGAGGCAATTATCTTCTTCATTCTCATCTATATAGGTTTTTCCGGATTGACAAATGTGAGATAAAGATGGTAATAAATCATAAGAATTGTTCCTAATGGACCTTAATTATCAAACAATAAATAAATAAAAAAACAAAATTTCCTAATGGCCGAAGCGTGGGCTGTCTACTATGGCTCAACTACCTAAAAATGTTAATATGACCGGACTAATTAAATACTCGGACGGTTCAGTAGACACGGATCATAGTAGTCGGTTACAGTGACCTGATTGACCAAACATTTTTGTCGGTCCTAATAGTCGTGGTCGTAGGCTCCGACTACTATAACCTGTTATTTTCGATATTAACATCAATATGGGCTTGTTTTGGGGTAAAAACTGATTCTGTTGTTTTTAGTGAATTAGGGTGTGCTGATGAGAAACGAATTCAAACCCTAAACAAATGTACTGCACATGAGTACTTTTAGATTCGAGAGATCAATCTGTAAGACTCTGGCCTAAACCAAGAAATGGTCGTTCCAGATTTAATTCAGTCAAAAAGTGAAGGAGAAGGGTTGAGCTTAGGTAGGGAAGCGAAGAAGGTGTTTGAGATCAGAATGTTGAATTATGAAGGTCTGAATGTTTTATGACTTGCATCAGAATGTAGAACTGTATTGCATAATGTAAGCTATCAGTTCTTGGTGTTTTCTGAATACTTGTGTTGATCACACTTGTGTTGTTTTTTGAAATAGGTTGAAATCCTATTTATGCAAGTCATGTTCGAGCACACCCTAATCTCGTAGGAAGTGGAGGCAGATAAGTAGTGGGGAAATGGGGATGTGTAAAAAATGGTGATCACCACGTTCCCATTATGAGGAAAAAATGGTCACACTTTCACCCACTACTCTCATTGTTGTTAACCATCCGTCCTTTCCTGACACTTTCTCGTAATGGGCACGTTGCACGCCGCACGCTGTAAACCGCCAGACTAATACCCATTGAGCATCCCCAGTTTGTGACATGTTTGATGTCTCGAGTAAATAGGTCAAGTCGTGAGACTCGCTGCTAAAAGCAGCACATAGTGCTTTTAGTTCCAATAATAAAATTACTTGTGAAATCAATATTTATAAAACATCGCTTATAATCGATGTATATAAATCATCGTTGTTTTAGAGCTCGTTCAAATTAGTCGTGAATTGAACGTCTCAAAAAGTAGCATGACCGGCCACCTTTGAGCGATCGTTTGAGAACCCTATGGATGAGCTACCACTTGGTCGATCGCTCCCTGTGTAGGAGGGGTGTCCGATGATCATAGCGTTACCCTGTTGGCTTCTTGAAAATAAATCTAAACCATCCGACTAGGCTAGCGAATTTGGATGGACGGGATGATTTGCGGCAGTTTCCTACTACCGTTGATTTAAATTAGGGTTTAGAAAACGTGTGGCTAACCCATTTTGGCTGATCGATTGAAAGCGTTGGGCGCTAGTTTGAGCAGGCTGATTGGCCTTATGCAAAGGCGGGTTGCCAGTGAGCGCGCTGACATCTTTTGGGCCGCCTGAAATTGAATCTAAGGTACCCGCTTTGGACGGCGAAGATGGACGGTTGTGATCGATTTGCGATAGTAGCTCGTTGCCGCAAACGCAATTTAGGGTTTCTAAAGCAGCGTGTTCACCATACTTTGAGCAAGCGATTCCATGTTCTCCTGGTGTGCCATGGGAAGGTCGATCGACCAGTGATTGAGTTGGGTGACCGACAATTACGTTTGCGCCTTTTTGGTTGCCCAAAACACGATCTAAGTCGTCTAACTTGGCTGGCTAAGTTGAACGGATGCGATGATTTTAAGACCATCATGGTCGGTCTAGCTCGTTTGAGCTTTCTTTTAACAACGCGATCACCCTGTTTCTGGCCGACGTTTGAGGGTGTTGCAGGTGAACTAAATGGATTCCGACCGGTTGGGATGCTAATGGGCCCGCTGGTGGTCATCATGATGATCGCCTAGTTCCTCTAGGAGTAGTCTAGGCTTGTTGAATTGTGTGTCCAAATCGTGTGGCCGTGATCATTTTTTAAGACTGACATGGAAAGTCTATATTTTTCTTAAGGAATTTAAACGCGTCGATCGCGCTAAATTTTAATTAAAAAAGTGTGTCAACACGCCGATCTCTTTATAGAGAGTGGTGTAGCCTATGTGAGTGTTTTCATGCAGGTCTCAATTCTGACACTTCGGGAGATTCGTGCTACTCCGCTGTGAGTGAACATTAATCGTCATGTCATGCCAATATTGAGAGTTCAGCTGAGAACATAGCATAGGAAAATACTAGGCGGGTCAATGCATTAGTGAATAATGCCGGTGGAGAATAAAATTCACAAAATATTAGGGATCGTTGTTGTATGCACCATTTTGAGTGAATTATATATATATATATAATATATTGAATTGCTTAATACATCTGTGAGAGGTTTATGCACTCATCACTTTCAGATGGCTTTCGTTCCTTTGCAGGATGACAACACATTAAATACAGGGTTTTACAGTTTTGGCCCTGAACTGAAAACCACCATCAACAGGGCTACTTTTATTCGTTACTCTAATAGAATTTAAGTGGTCACAGTCGGGATTGTAGGCCTTGGCTGATTTGATTCGATCAAAAGAACTTCAGAACCTATTATAGGCTCAATTCTCTAGATGTTAACCTAATCATCAATAATCTTAATATGGAAACAACGTCAATTATAAATTTTCTAATCCATGACCGGGGTCGCAGGCTCATCTTATTTGATCCAATCAACAAAATACCAGAATGAGAGGTACCGACTAACTTATAGGCTCATACTACTAGATTTTAACTTAATCACGGTTAATTTATATTTAATTCCCTCTGTTATGTAATTCAATATAAGTAGATTTTTCTTAATGTAATTTATTTTATAACTTAAAATGGCTGACTTTAATATAAAATATATGAAAAGAAATCGTATTTGTCCTGGGACAAAGACGGTCATTGATTTCGGCCATCCGGCATCTGGGAATATGTGTTGCCGAGATTTCTATCCGTTGCACGTTGTGTGTGTATATGTTCGTCCGTTGTATATACGGCTAAGATTTTATTATTTTGGATGATGGAAATTATGCTCAGGCCTGAACTGGAACTAACTCTAACCTAACCACTTAAACTAATCACGTCTAACCTTTATTGCACTATGTTTCCTAATATAATCGGGGACCTTTCCTTACAAAGTAGGGCATCAAAATAAGTCAAGGAAATCCCTCCCAAAGACGTACTTGCTTCACAGCCACAAACCGGCAAAGCTATCATCAGCATGTTCTGGCGGCTCTAACTAAAACTGACACAACAATCATGATATGGTTCTTTTTTTCCTTTGGTTCTTCTATGGGAATGATGTAAAACTAAAAATACATCTTAATATGTGCAGAGCGGACAATCTAAATAAGCCCGCAAATACTAATTTTTGAATAGAGAGAATGTATGTGTAATGACATGTATACTACACGGATAAGAGGCAATTATCTTCTTCATTCTCATCTGTATAGGTTTTTCCGGATCGACAAATGTGAGACAAAGATGATAGTAAATCATAAAAATTGTTTCTAATGGCCCTTAATTATCAAACAATAAAAAAAAAGAGAAAACAACATTTCCTAATGGCTGAAGCTTGATCTGTCTACTATGGCTCAACTAGCTAAAAATGTTAATATGACCGGACTAATTAAATACTCAAACCGTTCAATAGACACGGATCATAGTAGTCGGTTACAGTGACCCGATTGACCAAACATTTTGATCGGTCCTAATAGTCGTGGCCGTAGGCTCCGACTACTATAACCCGTTATTTAGATACTAACATCAATATGGGCTATTTTTATTCGTTACTCCAATAGAATTTAAGTGATCACGGTCAAGATTGTAGGCCTTGGATGATTTGATTCGATCAAAAGAACATCAGAACCTATTATAGGCTCAATTATCTAAATGTTAACCAAATCATCAAATAACTTTAATACGGAAACCACGTCAGTTCTAAATTTTCCAATCCATGATCGGAGTCGCAGGCCCATCTTATTTGA
Organism: Papaver somniferum; assembly: GCF_003573695.1. NCBI lineage: Eukaryota > Viridiplantae > Streptophyta > Magnoliopsida > Ranunculales > Papaveraceae > Papaver > Papaver somniferum. Next base: position 188,742,379 of record NC_039360.1, on the reverse strand, counting down.
TCCAGCCAACAAAATACCAGAGCGTCAGGCACAGACTAACTTATAGGCTCATCCTATTATATTTTAGTCTAATCACGGGTAATTTATATTTAGTCCCCTCTGTTATGTAATTCAGTATAAGTAGATTTTTTTAATATAATTTAATTTATAACTTAAAATGATTGACTTTAATATAAAATATTAATGTCTAAAAGAATTTGGTGGGCCACAAGGCCTCGGCTAGTTTGACCCGATCAAGAAATATTGTGGATGTAAGTCCTAGCTAACTTATATGCTCAATCTTCTTAATTCCGATCTAATCACGACTAATTTTAGTAAGGAGACCACTTTTATAGATTTTTTATCCACGGCAAGGGCCGTAGGCCCCGACTAATTTGATCTGACCAACAAATCTCGGCTAATCAATAGGTTCAACTCCGTGAAGTAGGCCCGCAAGATATACATGCATTCGCCTGTTTCAACATATAATTTTGGACGGCGTGGATCATGCCGCGAACGGACAAAAATTAGCCATTGTCTGGCCAGTTAACCTAATCACGGCTAAGTTTCCATCTCTAACTCAATTTCCCAATCTAAACTATATAAATTTTGCTACTTAATTTATTAAATATTTGTTAAAGTGGCACGACTTGATCAGGTTAACTATAATATTTTTCTTATCACAAAATTGGTCAATTATTCCTAAAACAATATTTCCTTGGTGAAAAAGACATGTAAAATTTGATATTGTTTAAATGGATGGGAATCAAAAAGATATTTTTCTAATAACCATTTCCATTGGGTAATATGCCCAGCAAAAAAAGAAACAAAAATGCATTTACCTAAAATACCATGTAAACCAAGTTGTTTATTATCTAAGAGGGATATCATCATCTAAATCATCACCTTCTGTTTCTAGATTCGTCTTTTCCTCAATAGCTCCCATCCGTAATACAAAAATTTAGACATAAATACATCTCCGGAATGAGTAAAGTAATGAAAAGCAACTAAAATAAAGGGAAATCTATATTCTGATTGAACCATCATAGTAGTAATCATGAATATAATGATAAAATTAAAAGGGGAAATCAGATCTGCAGTTATCAATACCTGAATCAAATCCAATTGGGAGGTGATAGACACATTTTTGTGTCTAAGTTTTCCTCAATTTTATGTATTGTTGGCACTCGATTTCATATTTATTAAGGTATTTTTTGTGTTTGTAGGTATTTTTGGGAAATAAACGTTTTTGGAGAAATCGGCTCGAAAAGTACTCGGGGCACCTCCGAAGGATAATTGTTATTCGGAATCTCACTATGGATAAGGGGCCGCCTGTTTGATAAAGGGTACCCTAGATGCTATTCGCACCCCCAGTCTGGATAGGGGAGCGACCTCCTTCTTCACGGTTTGAGTAAACTTTGGCGGGAAAATAGCTGTTTGAAATTCCGGTAACATGCAGATTTTTCAGGGTTGATTTGGACGTGATTTCCTCATAGTTTTTCACGGGATTTGGTTGGTATGATCCTGTTTCAACAAAACAAGGATGCTAATGTGTTTGGTTTCGATAAAAAGGGGAAGTCACGTGGATTCCTCATTGACTATTATTCTCGGAATATTTGTTTGAATATATGGAAGATACGAATTGAACGGAGGATATTCTCCGTTGAACTCGAGAAGATTTGGAAAAAGATTTCCTCGTTGCACTGAATCAGAGATGGTAAGTGTTTTGAATTTGGAGAAAAACAGGGGTGTTACGCGGAGTAAGAGAAAACAGAGCAAGTGAAATATTCTCGGGATTTCTTGTTGCTTTGGGGAGTTACATTGTGACAGAGGCGTGTTTGATGTTTTCTGAAGCGTGTAGAGTTATTTTGGAATGTGTTAAATAGCTGCAGATACATGGGAAGGCAAGAAAGGAAAGAATATATCCCGGGTTTATTTTTATTTACCGCCAAGGTGTGGACAGATTTTACGGAGTAATGAGGAGTTATTCTTGGTCCTATGAAGTATAAAAAGGGATTACGAGAGTCATAGACGGGGATGAAGAGTTTGGGTGAGAAACTGAGCGTAAAAATCATGTTGCAGAGTCGTGTTCATCTTTAGCAGAGAAGTGAAGAAGAATAACAGACTACACTAGTAGTCTGTCGTTTATAAAGTGTGATCTACTCTCACTACTTGCGACTATTGTACTGCAACAGTTCTGAGCCATAGTTTTCTTGTAACACAGATTTGTAACAGCGAGTCGTAACGCCTTTATACCGTTGCAAACTCGGTGCTTTTATTATTTTCTCCATATTTGCCATTGTAAACACCCCTTGAGCAATGAAAAAATATTCTGAGCGTGTTTTCACCATGTGGAGCTAAACCCCATCACTGGGACAATGGAGGAAGCAACTTTTCATGATTGTGGTAAATTAATTAATTTTTTTTATGACTTTTTGCATAGATTTAATTGTCTTATGATTTCTATTAATTATTTGTTATTTTGTCTGATGTCGCATGCATAGTTTTTATTACTTTTGGTGCGTCATGCTTACAAGTTACAACTAATGTTTTATGAAATCTATTTTTGGCAAAGAATTAGAGTCACAACTTCTTTTATTTGAGTTATATTGTCTAGAGTTAATTACTGAACCACAAGAATATGAAAAGTAGTGAAATCCTGCGTCTTAGTGTCTCTTCGTCTAGTTACAATAATTTGTATGTTTTTGCTAGTTTAAGTATTTTTGGTTTATTAATTCTTAAAATCAATCTCAACAAGTCCGAGTGAACGACAACCTTCTTACCACTATAAAAAATTCGATCAATTCTTGTGTAAGGACCCTCAAGCTCGTCAACGCTATTAGACTAGTCAAGAGACAATTTAGCCGATAATAATTCGATTAGTCTAACACGAGGATTAATTAATAGGAATTATTTTAACAACGATCTAGATACAAAACTAGTACCATCGGTTAGATCTCGTAAAGTTATGCGAAATGGATTACTCGAACGTGTCAGTCAGATATCAGACGAAGAAGTAATCATCAGAGTGATTTGGAGGGCAAAATAGTTTTTTCAACAAATAAACCGACCAGGGCTTCCTTGGCGAAGCGAGTGGGTGAAATAGTATTAGCCTTGGTCTTATCTTCACCGACCGAGAAGATAAATTCATTCTCTTCTTCTTATCTTCTTATTTCTTCTTCTTTTCTCTTTTCTTTCCTTCTCCCGTTCTTCTTTCTCCGGCGAGTTTGAGAATCAAATAGAGATTCTGAAGTTTTTGTATGAGGCGAAAGGTCAAGGTAGGGTTGGTGATGGTGAAGCTCGTTGTGTAAAGAAGAAAGGAATTAGAGGAAGTGAAGTGAGGGTTTGGATGAAAAGCGCAGAGAAAAATTAGATGATGAAATTGATGTCTAGGAAAGACCATTTGAAAGGTGAATTGGGGTGTTGTTAGTTGAAGAACAACAGGGTTGTAGCTGAATTAATAATCTGAAGTGGTTTTGATGTGAACTGAAGAGTTAGGGTTTCCTCTGATAATCGATGAGAGTGAAGATGATTATGAGACTCAGATCGAGATAGAAGAAGAGTAGAGCTAGTTTTAGTTGGTGGTGGCGGTGTTGATTCAGACGGCCGATACAGAACCTGCAGAAAAAGGTAATTTGAGAATTAAAATTTAAGAGTTCCTCTGATGAATTAGTAAATTGGGATTTTGGTTATTCAAGTTTGATTGTTTGTAGAACTGGCTGGTAATTGAGTTGTTGATAGACAAAGAATGACGGGTTGTGTTCAATTGAAGTTATGGATTCGATTTGAATTAGATGAATTCATTAGTAAGGTTCAAACAAGAAGCAGATTTATGAGGTTTGTCCAAGTTGTTGGTGTTGGAGTTAAATTAGTGGGGAACTGAATGTGAATTGCATGTGGGTGTAGTTGGTGTTGATGAAGTGGTAAAACTGGGAATTATTGTGATGCAGGTGTTGGTGTTTAAATTGGAGATTGTTGTAAGCTGAATTGGTAGTGGTGGCTGTGTATGATTGTCTTACAGTTAGTGGTGCAGGTAGTATGTACTGGACATATAAGAGGATATGGTAGTGTTTGTATGTGATGGGAAGAACTGGGGGGTTGTTTTATTGCAGCTGGTGATGGTGGCTATAGATGAATGCTTAAGGATTTGCAGAACTTGTTTAGCTCATATGGTTGCAGTAAATGAGCCTGGTGGTAATGTAGCTAAAGAACTAGAATTGCAGGTGGTGTGCAGTGGCAGATGAGATTGGAGATACATATGTAAATTAGAGATCCGGTGGTTGTGTTAAACTGATTTGTAGTAGAAACATCTTGTTTGGTTACAACTGCTGAAGTTGGATGTATACTGTAGAGAGTTGAGGCATTGAATTAAGGTGAATCTGAAGTAAATTGAGATGGTAATGAACTGAGTTGAGATGTTGTGGTTGAGGTTAAGTCTAAACTAAGAAGTAAGAGGAAGTTGAATTGAGAATGTGTTGGTAGAATGAAGAAAGGTTGGAATGGTGATTAGAGTTGTAAATAGTGGTTGCTGTGAAAGCTTGGAACTGCTTTTGCAGGTAAGCTGAATTGTAATTAAGAATGCACTTGTGAAGTTATACGTATTCAATGTACTGCTGTATTACTTGTATTAATGCAATGTATAGAATGAAGTTGAACTGGGATTAGAATTGCTTGAACTAGGATTAGAATTGCATTTGTGTAAGAGCCTTTGGCCTGTCTGACTGAACTTATTCAGTCCGACTCGATTTTAGTTATTATCTGACTTAGTCTATCTGAGTCAGTGTTTTACTGAGTTGACACGGACCGATTCATGTTTGCTGGTTGGCCATATCAGTTGGACTGTTGACTTGACCTTTGACCCGGACTTAGACATGGACTGTTGCCTGACTGTTAGTGACCGTTTGTTGACCTAATGGACTGGGCCTTAGGTTAATGGGTTGGTTCAGTAGACTTGGACTTAGTGCCATTCTTCTTATTAATCAGGAATTAGACCTTTGTGGTCTGAATTAGCTTTTGCTTCCTTATACAAAATTGTAGATGTTCATAAATCTCATCTAATAGACTATAAACATAATCTAATTGAATTCTCATCTAATAGATTATAGACATAATCTAATTGAATTAGTAAACCATTAGATATGCAAGAGATGGATAATGAAAAGAACCCTGATTTTGGGCATACCTAAATCTTTCTAGGCATACAAAACAATAGTCCCATCTTGGGTGACCTTATAAGGGGTACCCTATGGGTAGTTTACCTTACCATTTCTTCTTCTTTTTCCTCCTCTAGCCGAACGCTTTCCCCTCCTGTGAAAAAAAAAATTCATCATCGTGATTAATTATCGATTCGTAAAAATTGGATCGTCGATTAAACTCAACCACATAATGACTCGTACAAAGAAAAGCAGGGACTAGGCAAACCAAATCGTCTTCTAATCCATCAATTGAAGAAGAAGAACCAATTGAAGATGAAGGTGTAGAAACTGAAAATCAACCACCAATTGAACCAGAAATTGAACCAACTGCATCTCCAACTCCGGAAATGAGGATAAGAAAGCAAGTTTTACAAACCCAATCTCCTATTTGCTGTTTTTCATCGATTAAATGACGGTTGCAGTGTTGGGTTCGGCTCAAGATTGAGTTGCGTTTTTAGCCGAACTGTTCTTCACAAAAGCTTCATGTAAGTGTATATGAACAGTTCGGCATGAAATTTCAAGCCGAACCTAGTCACAAATAGAGATGCATAGGGGTTCGGCGTATTCGATAATCATAATATGTGCCGAACCTAGCACATTTACGAGGTTCAGCTATTACGATATTCTCAATATGTGCCGAACCAATAACAATATTTTAACCCAAAAAATAACAAATTGATGTTCGGATCATACAATTTTCGAAATATACGCCGAACCAGTAATTATTTTTTTTCCGAGCTATTCAGGATGTTGTTCGGCTTACAATGAAACTTTCATATAAGCCGAACTAGTGTCTAGCAAAAGGGTTGGAATTGAAAATTATAGGTTCGGCGCATGCAGTAAACAGATTCAGTGAGCCGAACCGTTCATCAATTGGTAGATTCGGCTCATAGATGTGAGTCGAACCTCAACCTGTTTCGCCGAACCATGATTCAAAAAATCATCTAAACAACCTTTATAATTCTGAAAATTATCTTAATCACTAAACAAAATATTTAATCACTAATCAATATTACTAACACTAATACGTAAAGGGCAGATTTTCCATTAAAAAAAATTGGGTTAAGGGGTAATCTGATTTTGCTATTTCACAACTTTTTTTGTCTTTATGCAGTATGCCTACTAAGATTTCAGTATGCCCAGAATCAGGGTTCAATGAAAAGGTGTAAAGTCATAAATGGGCTTAGAACCATTAGATAGACTTATAAGATTTTTGTATGAGCCATTTTGGCTAGTTTCTTAGACTTCTTGTGTGATTAAAAGTTAGTCTTATTATCAACGATCGATTCAAAGGATGAACCAGTGGATCGTGGATCTCGAGGTAGGCGTGGATTGTCATCAAAATAGGTGGGAATACATTTGACTCTTTGGTAACCATTATTGTTTTCCTTTACAAAAATTTATGTTTAACAAACTCATGTATTTCTGTTTGTGCGTTCTATGCATTGTTTAACTTGTTTTACGATAATTCTGTTAATCTTTCCATGGTTTGGAAAGAACCTGTAATGTGTTGTGGTCAATATGAATTGTTATGGGAAATAAGAATTTCCACGTGTGGTATATAGGATACGCTCCTTCACATTTATACCTAGAGCTTTTATGATATATTGGTCGGCAGTTTGCGAGTTCGGAATTGTCGATATCAATACTTACGATTAGGTATGGATTTGCGAGTTCGGAATTGCACAACCATAGTATACATTATTTGAAGAAGGAATTTGTCCATATACATGTTTGTTTGTTACAGTGACTTGGTCACTATTTAATGTTTGGGAAAACATGTATTGTTTTCCATCTCTTGCTTATGATTACTTTAAAGTTAAATTTTATTTCTACTGGGCACTCCTTTTAGGGATGATGTGCTCACCCATTCCCACTTTGAGTTTCAGAGACAGATCAGAGTTGCGCAGCGAAAGCTTCCAGCATTGATTTCGTTAGTTGGTTAACTTCTGTTATGTTTGTTATGTTGTATATTTTATTTGTAAACCAAATGACTATAATATATGTATCATTTGAGAGGAGTTCTTGCATATTTATATTTCTGAGCGGGACTAGTTTTTGGGTTAAGTTTTGTAGTAGATTCCTTAATTGAATGTTTAAGTATATGATTGGATCGTTAGTGCCTCTTTATTTAGTTAATCTCTTGGGTTAGTCATCTACTAGCTTTGGGGGCGCTACAGTGTTGGTATCAGAGCTCACTATTAGATCTTATATGGGAAAATATAGAAATAGCCAGTGCCAGTTAGTGAACTAGATTAGTTTAGAACTGGGTTGGGTTTCTGAGATAAATCATAATTCACTAAAAACTATCAATAATTAAAATAATTATTTGATTGATTGATTTGTTTGTTTGGTTGTTTGTATATGTAGTGAAGTAAAAATTGTAGGGTACACCAGTAACTTTAGCTAATAAGGATCTAAGAATAATTAATCTATAAAATATGAACGTGTAGATAATCTAATACTATGGAAATAGTGAAATTAATATTATTGATAGATCTTGTAAATAACATAGAAACTTACTGAACACATTGACTTATATGAAGAATAAACAAATTCTAATTACATAAATGTTAATGATATTTTGGGACTTATTAATTTTTGTAAGAGTAGTTAGAGTAATAGTTCAACCATCAATGTCAATAATAAAATATTATATTAACAATTAAAGATGATAATAATAGTAATAATAATTTTTAATAAAGTAACGCTAGCATTTATCAATTAGTATCATATTGAATTTTTAAACTAAAATATTAAAGATATACAACGATAACAATAATAATTATGATTAAATAGTTATGAGAAATTATTAACGCTTATCTACGTATGGTTAAATTTTGTAAATGAAACTAATGACAAATTAGGAATAAATATTTTGCGATTAAACTAGATAATATAATAATTATTAGGTGTTAGATTTAAAAAAGTGAGTACAGAGAATATATGAAATAAAAGATCCAGCTTGTTAGTAATTTTGTACCGAAATTATGTATAGTCTAACAAATGATCCAGTAAATCTTTGAAATGGAACAAATATAGATGAAGTAGTAACAATAGTATTCAAATGTAGTATTAGAATTAAAATAAAATAAATTCTCATATTAATAAAATACTTTACGATTAATAGCAAAATCTAAGAACTATTGTGTTAAGCTTTTACGCAGACTCAAAATTCAAACCATATTAAATTACCAATGTCAATATTTAGCAAGATGTAATATACGAATTCAATATGAATAAGTAAAATCCGTTATATCAATCTTTACGTGAAAATATAATCATATTTACAAGATTAAGGCTTAGCGTATCAACCAGACTATCAACTTAAGAATAATGAGAATGATAACACAGTTGATAATATATTCGAATAATTATACTAGTAGGAAATTTAGAGTAGATTATATTTGGAAAAATTTATATGGTATTACGGTAAAGTTAAAATTATCAAATATTTTAAATTGGCGTAAAACCGAATTGGGATTACTTATATTGGTAAAAGAAATAATAAATAAATTCAGATGACTAAATTGCTTAAAATGATGTAAACTATTTATATATTTTACGAAGTAAATTTATCAGACTTACACCAGTTACGATAAAAGTTTAGAGACTAATTAATCTTAAATAAATTAATACTTAGTTAATCGTAATAAGTTTGTATTTAGTTAATCCAGCACTGGGAATAGTGCAGGTTGTGTTTTCTCCGTTCGTAGGAAGGCATTGTTGGGCTTGGCCAACCTTGACAGGGAAACTGCATTTATAGATGACCGATCATAGAAGTTTGGTATAATTCTGTAGGAAACCGATAATTAAAAATCCACTTAAAAAGATTCGTAGGATTCTGCCTTATAAGACAGGTATTTCATAAGATAAATGTTAGTGTAAGGAATTTAGACTTCCCAATTTGATAGAACTTAAATCAGCGTCGTTGAACCTAGACCTACAAATTTTAGATTTTAGTTGTAGAGCCATGTAGGTTTGTACTTTGTTTCTTGTTGTTTGCACTTAGATAAGAGAGATGATTATCTCTATAAGGTGGGGAGTTTTTGAAGACCTGAAGGATGGTTCGATTTTCGAGGACGAAAATGAATAAGGTGGGGAGAATGTAAGGAACCTCAAGCTCGTCAACGTTATTAGACTAGTCAAGAGACGATTTAGCCGATAATAATTCGATTAGTCTAACACGAGCGTTAATTAATAGGAATTATTCTAATAACGATCTAGATACAAAACTAGTACCATCGGTTAGATCTCGTAAATTTATGCGAAATGGACTACTCGAACGTGTCAGTCAGATACCAGACGAAGAAGTAATCATCAGAGTGATTTGGAGGGCAAAATAGTCTTTTCACAAATAAACCGACATGGGCTTCCCTTAGCGAAGCGAGTGGGTGAAATAGTATTAGCCTTGGTCTTATCTTTACCGACCGAGAAGATAAATTCATTCTCTTCTTCTTATCTTCTTCTTTCTTCTCTTCTTTCTTCTTCATTTCTCTTATCTTTCCTTCTCATGCTCTTCTTTCTCCGGCGAGTTTGAGAATCAAATAGAGATTCTGAAGTTTTTGTATGAGGCGAAAGGTCAAGGTAGGGTTGGTGATGGTGAAGCTCGTTGTGTAAAGAAGAAAGGAATTAGAGGAAGTGAAGTGAGGGTTTGGATGAAAAGCGCAGAGAAAAAATAGATGATGAAATTGATGTCTAGGAAAGACCATTTGAGAGGTGAATTGGGGTGTTGTTAGTTGAAGAACAACAGGGTTGTAGCTGAATTAATAATCTGAAGTGGTTTTGATGTGAACTGAAGAGTTAGGGTTTCCTCTGATAATCGATGTGAGTGAAGATGATTATGAGACTCAGATCGAGATAGAAGAAGAGTAGAGCTAGTTTTAGTTGGTGGTGGTGGTGTTGATTCAGACGGCTGATACAGAACCTGCAGAAAAAGGTAATTTGAGAATTAAAATTTAAGAGTTTTTCCGATGAATTAGTAAATTGGGATTTTGGTTATTCAAGTTTGATTGTTTGTAGAGATGGCTGGTAATTGAGTTGTTGATAGACAAAGAATGACGGGTTGTGTTCAATTGAAGTTATGGATTCGATTTGAGTTAGATGAATTCATTAGTAAGGTTCAAACAAGAAGCAGATTTATGAGGTTTGTCCAAGTTGGTGTTGGAGTTAAATTAGTGTGGAACTGAATGTGAATTGCATGTGGGTATAGTTGGTGTTGATGAAGTGGTAAAACAGGGAATTGTTGTGATGCAGGTGTTGGTGTTTAAATTGGAGATTGTTGTAAGCTGAATTGGTAGTGGTGGCTGTGTATGATTGTCTTATAGTTAGTGGTGCAGGTAGTATGTACTGGACATATAAGAGGATATGGTAGTGTTTGTATGTGATGGGAAGAACTGGGGGTTTGTTTTATTGCAGCTGGTGATGGTGGCTATAGATGAATGCTTAAGGCTTTGCAGAACTTGTTTAGCTCATATGGTTGCAGTAAATGAGCCTGGTGGTAATGTAGCTAAAGAACTAGAATTGCAGGTGGTGTGCAGTGGCAGATGAGATTGGAGATACATATGTAAATTAGGGATCCGGTGGTTGTGTTAAACTGATTTGTAGTAGAAACATCTTGTTTGGTTACAACTGCTGAAGTTGGATGTATACTGTAGAGAGTTGAGGCATTGAATTAAGGTGAATTTTAAGTAAACTGAGATGGTAATGAACTGAGTTGAGATGTTGTGGTTGAGGTTGAGTCTAAACTAAGAAGTAAGAGGAAGTTGAATTGAGAATGTGTTGGTAGAATGAAGAAAGGTTGGAATGGTGATTAGAGTTGTAAATAATGGTTGCTGTGAAAGCCTTGAACTGCTTTGCAGGTAAGCTGAATTGTAATTAAGAATGTACTTGTGAAGTTATACGTATTCAATGTACTGTTGTATTAATTGTATTGATGCAATGTATAGAATGAAGTTGAACTGGGATTAGAATTGCTTGAACTAGGATTAGAATTGCATTTGTGTAAGAGCCTTTGGCCTATCTGACTGAACTTATTCATTCTGACTCGACTTATAGTTATTATCTGACTTAGTCTATCTGACTCGGTGTTTGACTGAGTTGACCCGGACCGATTCATGTTTGACTGGTTGACCATATCAGTTGGACCTTTGACCTGGACTTAGACATGGATTGTTAGTAGACCTGTGACTGTTAGTGACTGTTTGTTGACCTAATGGACCGGGACTTAGGTTAATGGGTTGGTTCAGTAGACTTGGGCTTAGAGCCATTCTTCTTATTAAACAGGAATTAGACCTCTGTGGTCTGAATTAGCCTTTGCTTCCTTTTACAAAATTGTAGATGTTCATAAGTCTTATCTAATAGACTATAGACATAATCTAATTGAATTAGTAAACCATTAGATATGTAAGATATGGATAATGAAAAGGTGTAATGTCATAAATGGGCTTAGAACCATTAAATAGACTTGTAAGATTCTTGTATGAGACATTTTGGCTAGTTTCTTAGATTTCTTGTGTGATTAACAGTTAGTCTTATTAACAACGATCGATTCAAAGGATGAACCAGTGGATCGTGGATCTCGAGGTAGGCGTGGCTTGTCATCAAAAGAGGTGGGAATACATTTGACTCTTTGATAACCATTATTGTTTTCCTTTACAAAAGTTTATGTTTAACAAACTCATGTATTTCTGTTTGTGCGTTCTATGCATTGTTTAACTTGTTTTATGATAATTCTGTTGATTCTGTTAATCTTTTCATGGTTTGGAAAGAACCTGTAATGTGTTGTGGTCAATATGAATTGTTATGGGAAATAAGAATTTCCACGTGTGGTATGTAGGATACGCTCCTTCACATTTATACCTAGAGCTTTTATGATATATTGGTCGGCAGTTTGCGAGTTCGGAATTGTCGATATCAATACTTACGATTAGGTGTGGATTTGCGAGTTCAGAATTTCACAACCATAATATACATTGTTTGAAGAAGGAGTTTGTCCATATACATGATTGTTTGTTACAGTGTCTTGGTCACTATTTAATGTTTGGGAAAGCATGTATTGTTTTCCATCTCTTGCTTATGATTACTTTAAAGTTAAATGTTATTTCTACTGGGCACTCCTTTTAGATGATGTGCTCACCCATTCCCACTTTCAGTTTCAGAGACAGATCAGAGTTGTGCATCGAAAGATTCAAGCGTTGACTTCGTTAGTTGGTTAACTTCTGCTATGTTTGTTATGTTGTATATTCTATTTGTAAACCAAATGACTATTGTATATGTATCATTTGAGAGGAGTTCTTGTATATTTATATTTCTGAGCGGGGCTAGTTTTTGGGTTAAGTTTTGTAGCAGATTTCTTAATTGAATGTTTAAGTATATGATTGGATCATTAGTGCCTCTTTATTTAGTTAATCTCTTGGGTTAGTCAACTACTAGCTTTGGGGGCGCTACATTTTGGCACCGCCGACACGGACTTGTGTATAGATTTGTTTTTAGGTTTTATTTTTATTCTTATTATTTTTGTTCCTTTTTACGCGTTTTGGTATTTCTTGTTTGTTTTTAGGTTTGGAGCTAAGCTAAAGAAAAAGAGAGAAAGTGCTGAAAAAAAAAGCGAAGCCAAAGAAGGAAACAAAAGAGGATCCAAAAGAAGTGAAGAAGAAGATTTTGTATATAATTTTTTTTTTAGAAACTGTAAATAAGGTTTATTTTTTCTGTAATTTTTTATTTTTGGACACTTTTTGAACTTTTTGGACTTTTGGACATTATTTTATTTTATTTTTCTTAAAAAAACCCTAAGGAAGGGTTGATTTAAATAAAACTGCCGCAGGGAAGCACGACAATTACGATACTGTCTCGACCCATCGGGTTCGTACATGACATAGGAGTCGTGGTCCGAGTCGACTTCAACGGTTTGTCGCGCGTCTGGTACGGGAGGTAAGACTCTGTCCACCCACGAATTCCCTGTCAGTGGGTTTATTTTTTGTTGAGAATGTCGAACTGGTATTACCATAGCCAATACAACGAATATCCGACTGATTTTCAAAATGGACATTACTTTGACCATAGTGTGAATAATGGTTGGGAATGCCAATCTTTTGAAGGTTATGGCCCATACCATGGTGAACCCAATTACTATCGACATGCCCACCGGTCATACGAGCAAAATTCCTATAATTCCTCTTCTCTAGATGAGGCACGTAGGATAATAGAGTCAACACGTCGTAAGTTACTTGAGTCGACATATGAGTCAGCTAACTTAGTTATGGACGAAAGAATCGCAACCAATAGTGAACCTTCTATACATGATACCATCAGGAAGTCCTGTGAGTCGATTCAGAAGCGTTTGTTAGAGGCGCAGAATGCTCGATATAGTGTTTCCAATAGTACCCTTGAAAATGAGGATAGTTATTCACATAATCAAGATAACGAGGTTAGAATTGGTAACACTACTTTTTTAGATGAGGTTCGATCATTTTCATGTTATTATAATGATGATTTTGACGAGGATAGTATTGATGAAGAATCTGAAATATATAGGCATAGTGATGAGGAATCTGTTACTCCCAATGAGCTTTATAATGATAATGTTAATTCTAGTACAAATCCAAATAATTTTAATAATTATTCACCTATTCAAAAGGACGAGGATTTGACTAGAAATATCCCCGTTTTAGACGATGTAGTATTTCCATTTCACGAAGCCAACGAAGGTTTAGAGGAACGAGTTTATTTTGAGTCTAGTGATTTAGAAACAATAGTCTTAGACAAAGAAAGTGAACTTGTAGAGATGAGTGAGGATGAACCTGACATAGAAGAATCAATTTACCAATTCCAGGAATCTGATGACCTAGAATTAGGGAAGTTGTGACTAGTATTTCTAGAGACACTGAAAACTCTAAGTTTGGGGGTGATTATCATTCTCCATGTGCTTTAAATCTTAGAAAGGTCCCTCGCTTGGGACTTAACATTTATGCCTCAACCATTTTACAGGATTATCTTCATACACGTTTTCCCGAACCTCATGATGTCCAGACTGAATCTCAGTTGTTAGAAACCCATCATCTGGTTGATGAACCAGACTACGATACAAAAGTTGACTTTGTTTTCCCACCAAAAACTTTTCTCTCAATTGTGGGAACATATGAGTTACAAGTGTGTCAGTTATTAAGTTTTGAGACTAAACCTAATTACTTTAGGCGATTAGGGTCGACACATTTGTTTAAGGAAGACCACCACTCTCTTTGTGGTCAGCTGTGTAAGTCAAATTTGATTGACTTAGGATCCGCAATTATTTAGGTTATTATTATGTGCTTCTAAGTATTTATTTGAGTTTTTCCAGACTCTAGAACCTGAAAATTCGGATCTAACTTATGAGGAAATGCAACCCATGAAAATTTGTTATCTAGACCCAGTTATAGAACCTGAACCACAACCAGATGTAGTTGTGTTAAACATGAAACTAGAAAAGAGTGTGCTTTATTTGTTAATTTTCTTGGCATGTTGCAGATTCCTTTTACTTGTGATAGCCCTTTTTGGTTTTGGTGATCCGCAGTTATTCCGGCTATTACTTTATGATTCTAAAAGATGACTAATCTTTTCTTAGTCTGGATGAAGACTTTAAACTTAACACTTCTTGGGAGGTAGCCCAATATTCATGCGACACGGTAATATCTTTCCTTATCTCTTTTGCTTCAAATGGTAACGCTTTCTCCTTGTTCATGCTTTTAATTTCATCTTTAGAACATTGAGGACAATGTTAGATTTAAGTTTCGGGGTATGGGAGAAACTTTTAAGTTGCAGTATAAATAAATAAACTCCAAAGCCTAGATTTTTTTCCTATTAAGGATAGCACTAACCAATCTAAGTGGATGGAAACATCTTGATTGTAGGAGTTGAGGAACCAATCTGATTAGATGGTAACATCTAAAGAGTCTATTCATAAAAGCACAGAGCTTAGATGTTAGAAAAAAAAACATGGTAGTTTCGCCATATCTCGTTGAATCCTTTTCACTTCTGTTTTTATTTTCTTTTCTTTTAAATATGTTTCTAAGTGATTTGGTGGGGCACACGATTCAAGTTGTCACCATTTCTAGGGTGAAATAGAGTGATTGAGATTAAAAAGAAAAAGAAAAAAAAAAGGAAAAAAAAAATTTGAGACCGGACCATCAGACCAACCGGAATAAATTTAATAAAGTCGACCACTGGTGCCCTTGTATATGCCAGTTGTGTTGACCTAGAGTTAGGATTATCACCCGCTGGTCCCCTTGTATATGCCAGCTGTGTGATATTAGTCAGACCGGTATCTCAGTCCATTAGGATAGGTTCATCGTAATAGTGGCCTTCAGACAGATATGTGAAACACCGTTCACCTTAGTCAACATCAAAACCATCTATGCTTTTCTCTACATCTATCTTCTTAATCTTTCCATGTGGTTGGTTGACTCCGGTTATGATGTCCAGAAACTATCTGAGTAGAGCTCTGTCACTTATATATGAAATTTAGTATGCTTGAGTGCAAAATCGTGTACATCAGTTGGAATTTCGCATCAGGGTACTTCCTCCTATAGTCAATGATTGTATGTCAACCAAGGAGATTCTTTAGTGCCTTTCAAGGTTTTGCGTAGATAGCTAGGGTCTGGAGTAGAGGTTTTATGGGTACACCTCTGGTAAACCCTCCCGAGACTATAACTCTGCCATTAGGGCCACCTAGGGGTTCAAAGGCTTGTTGCACATGCTAAGTGCAATCTCGATGCCAGCGACAGTGAGTTAGGATTTATTTTCTAGAATAAATTTGCTCGAGGACTAGCAAATAATAAGTTTGGGAGTATTTGATAGACACATTTTTGTGTCTAAGTTTTCCTCAATTTTATGTATTGTTGGCACTCGATTTCGTATTTATTACGGTGTTTTTTGTGTTTGTAGGTATTTTTGGGCAATAAACGTTTTTGGAGAAATCGGCTCGAAAAAGTACTCGGGCCACCTCCGGAGGACAATTGTTATTCAGACTCTCACTATGGATAAGGGGCAGCCTGTTTGATAAGGGGTACCCTAGCTGCTATTCACACCCCTAGTCTGGATAGGGGGCGACCTCCTTCTTCACGGTTTGAGTAAACTTTGGCGGGAAAATAGCTGTTTGAAATTCCAGTAACATGCAGATTTTTCAGGGTTGATTTGGACGTGATTTCCTCATAGTTTTTCACGGGATTTGGTTGGTATGATCCTGTTTCAACAAAACAGGGATGGTAATGTGTTTTGTTTCGATAAAAAGGGAAGTTACGTGGATTTCTTATTGACTATTATTCTCGGAATATTTGTTTGAATATATGGAAGATACGAATTGAACGGAGGATATTCTCCATTGAACTCGAGAAGATTTGGAAAGATTTCCTCGTTGCACTGAATCTGAGATGGTAAGTGTTTTGAATTTGGAGAAAAACAGGGTTGTTATGCGGAGTAAGAGAAAACAGAGCAAGTGAAATATTCTCGGGATTTCTTGTTGCTTTGGGGAGTTGCATTGTGACAGAGGCGTGTTTGATGTTTTCTGAAGCGTGTAGAGTTATTTTGGAATGTGTTAAATGGCTGCAGATACATTGGAAGGAAAGAAAGGAAAGAATATATCCTCGGGTTTATTTTTATTTACTACCGAGGTGTGGAGAGATTTTATGGAGTAATGAGGAGTTATTCTTGGTCCTATGAAGTATAAAAAAGGATTACGGGAGTCATAGAAGGGGATGAAGAGTTCGGGTGAGAAACTGAGCGTAAAAATCACGTTGCAGAGTCGTGTTCATCTTTAGCAGAGAAGTGAAGAAGAATAACAGACTACACTAGTAGTCTGTCGTTTATAAAGTGTGATATATTCTCGCTACTTGCGACTGTTTACTGTAACATTTCTGAGCCATAGTTTTCTTGTAACACAGATTTGTAACAGCGAGTTGTAACGCCTTTATACCGTTGCAAACTCGGTGCTTTTATTATTTTCTCCATATTTGCCATTGTAAACACCCCTTGAGCAATGAAAAAATATTCGGAGCGTGTTTTCACCATGTGGATCTAAACCCCATCACTGGAACAATGGAGGAAGCAACTTTTCATGATTGTGGTAAATTAATTAATTCTTTTTGTGAATTTTTGCATATATTTATTGTCTTATGATTTCTATTAATTATTTGTTCTTTTGTCTGATGTCGCATGCTTAGTTTTTATTACTTTTGATGCGTCATACTTACAAGTTACAACTAATATTTTATGAAATCTATTTTTGGAAAAGAATTAGAGTCACAACTTCTTTTATTTGAGTTATATTGTCTAGAGTTAATTACTGAACCACAAGAATATGAAAAGTAGTGAAATCCTGCGTCTCAGTGTCTCTTCGTCTTGTTACAATAATTTGTATGTTTTTGCTAGTTTAAGTATTTTTGGTTTATTAATTCTTAAAATCAATCTCAACAAGTCCGAGTGAACGACAACCTTCTTACCACTATAAAAAATTCGATCAGGAGGGAAAATGAGGACAAAATTAGAGCCAACAACAAAGATGGAGATGAAAGGAAGGAAAAGGAGATTCATAGATTGATTTTAACCGTCCTTACTCTTTGTCCTTGATTCACCAGCAGTTTCGCCCCAATTTCGCTTCCTGGGACAAGTAAATAATATTTCATTCATAATGGTTCTTTAAACCTGAATAAAACCAGACTCATCCAGTGGTAACATAATATGATACCGGTTTCATCCAGAAATTACATGGGGTGTACACATATTTTCACTCAGTGGAAATACATAACGAAATCAGTTTCATCCACTAATAACACATGATGAAATCAGTTTCATCCAGTTTAACTTTAAAATCATATTCCACCCAGCGACAACACGATATGAAACAAGTTTAAGATTGGATGAAACCAGGCTCATCCAAGAAAACATATGATGAAACTAGTTTCATCTGACAATCACACGGGGTGTACAAATATTTCAACCAATGACAACATATGATGATATCAGTTTCATATAGTTATAACAAATGATGAAAATAATTTTTATGTTGTAAACAGAGATTCATTTCAGTATTATCTAATTAAATCTCAACCAAGATAAGATCATATGCACCAACAATAGACAACCAAAATTGATAGATGACCAGATTAAACTAATTTCATAATTAAAAAAAATCAGAGAAAACCAAAAATTAATAGATCTAAAGTGTAATTACCCTCTTCATGGTAGTGATAAAAGAAGAATCGACTATATGGGTTTTGGTTTTTTTTGTTGATGGTTGTTATAAAAACTTCCGATTGAAGTGGACCTGGTGGTGATTAAGATATGAAATTGATGATGGTTTTTTGGTGGTTGTGGGTTAACATAGATGAAATAGAGAGTTTGATGGTTTCTGGTGGTGGTGGTTAATGTGGCGGGGATGGCGGGGAAGCAAAAAATACCGATCTGTTGGAGTATTTTCTGTTGGTGAAGAAAGAAGGAACATAACAGAGAAAGGTAGAAGATGTTGTCGACGGTTTTGAGGTGGTGTGATAGAAAAACAGAATTGTTGATGGGGCAAAAATATTGGTCTTTTAGGAAAGTGTGATTCGAGCGTGCGGGAAAAGACTCCTCGACTGAGAAAATTGCCTAAACCTTTTTGAAACAGATGCATTGCATGGGAGTGCTTTGAGTTTGAGAGATCAATTTGTAGGACTCCGGCCTAAACCAAGAAAATGGTCGTTCCACAATCAATTCGGTCAAAAAGAGGGATGAGGGTCGATCTGCAGGAGGGAAGCTGAGAAGTGTGTGAGATCAATGATGATCGAGGATTGTAGGTGTGTTGATGATTTCTGTAAGTTTTTGTGAACTGCTGGGTTCGAATAAGTTCTGGTTGATTGATTGAATTCTGCTCTGTTGAACATTCTTGTTCAGATGAGAATTCCTAGTTGTTCAATCGTGGATTCAGAAACTTATTTATATTGCAAGAATAGTAGACTCATTGATCCCAGTAATTGTGACGGTTGCTGGAGTGAAAGAGTGGGAAAATGGGAAATCGTGGGTAAACCAGTTCCATGTCGTAAGAAGACTTGGTTGATCGTCCATCCAATACTTTGATAACTTCCTCAACCGCTTACACGACTTACTCACATTTCTCATCGTGGGTGTACACACGTGCCATAAGCCGCCATACCAAAACCATAGTGATTATCCCCCATGTGACGTGATTGATATCACACGAATATGGAGTCTGCAAGGCAGACGTGTATTTAATTAGTCAGTTGTTGACTTGACTAGATGATGAGTCTTAGCCTTGATGAGTTGAGCATAATGATAGAATGTGGTATGCTCTGAGGCTCATGGATTGAACATAAGGTACCTGCTGGGACACAATGATGGAAAGACGTTGAGTCTTCGTGAATTGTGATATATCATTTTACCAGTCGAGATAATAGTGATATTTTATAATTTGGCTCGATCGTCCGATGAGATTGCTCGATCGAGGAATTATTTTGATATGTCGATGATGGATTTTCGACAAGGGCTAAAATCGTAAAACCATAATTATACGTGCTCCTGATCCAGCAATCAGATGAGTATTGAGGCTTATGTTTCTCATCGAAGCATGAAATCTCATGCCACAAGAATCTCTGACTGAGAATACTGTCTCTCAGAGTGTATGTAGATATGTAGTCTCTCAGCTGAGGCAACGACATATCTCATGAATACTGAGCAATTTCAGTAATTACTTCTATATAGGATCGAAAGATTGGACGGCTCCTAGACAGCTTGCCTGCTAGTATAGAGCAATAACGTCTTCAGGATGTAACAATGCTTTCCCTGACTATATAAAAGAAATATGACGCTTCAACAAGCTCATATCGCTTAATTCCTGAATAATTAATGCTCCTAGATGATCGTACTAGTATAGAGCCATCAATTAATTATTTCTAAATCATTAGACTCATTAACTGAATCCCTGGAAAATATTCTACGTTTTTCATAATATTTCGTTACTTCAATCCATGGTTCTTCCCACCAGAATTCCATGGGTTAGTAATAAATATTCAACACATGGGCATCTGAGCAACTATCGAGTAAGCCCCCAATAAAATGGTGCAAGTGTACTAAGAAATAATACACTAACGAGCACCTGAATGCACAAACGAGCATTCCAAAATACGAAGGAACGATGAACCTATGAAAAATAGGAAGAAAATAATAAATAATAAAATGTTAATCAAGGTGCCGGGGGACTGGGCCCACCGGCCGGCCGGTCGTGTCATGGCCAGTCCCACGCCCAATTTTATATTTTATCATATTTTATTATTTTCCTTGATCTCATGAAAATCCCTTCATATGAGCAAATATCTTTCGTTTTAAGGAAACTCCTCAGTTTCATGGTGTTTCCTTCGTATCAAGGAAGTAATATAAAATTGGGAAAGGCGTCGTGGGACAATATCTACTAGCCGGTCGGCTATGCCCTAGTCGTGGCCGGTCCCACACCTCATGATTCCTCATTATTTTAGTATTATATCCCTCATCTCATGAAAACTCCTTAATTTCATGATATTTCCTTCAAGTCATGAAAAATAATATAAAATTAGGAAAACTCGTGGGACCGGGCCCTAGCCGGTCCCACATGCCCCTTATTTTATTATTATTATTTTTTATGTTTCCTTCATTCCATGAAATTCCTTGATTTCATGATATTTCCTTCAAATCATGAAATAATACATAAAATTAGGGAAAGCTCACGGGACAGGGCCCTAGCCGGCCGACCATGCCCAAGCCGGTCCCACACGCCCTTATTTTACTATTATTATTATTATTTGTTACCTTCATCTCATGGAAACTCCTTCACTTCAAGGAAACTCCTTGGTTTCAACAAACTCCTTGATTTTATGATATTTCCCTAAAATCATGAAAATAATATAAAATTAGGAAAAGTGCTATGGGACCGGGCTGTTTGGCCGACTGGCTATGCCTTGGCCGTAGACGGTCCCACACTTCATGATTCCTTAATTTATTATTATTATTTCCTTCATCTTATGAAGTTTCCTCAGTTTCAGCAAAATCCTTGATTTCTTCATATTTTCTCAAAATGTTGCTCAAATGCAGATCAAAAAATATCAAAATTCTCAGGACTGAGACATGAACACTTTGGTGACGCGAGCATATTACCTTGACCGACCAAGGTTGGCTCTTTAGCTTGCAAGAGGCCGGTCCCACATACTTTCATCATGTGACCTAATTTGTTCACATTAGGTTCAAACTCTTCCAAACAATTTTGGAATTTCATTAAACGATCGTCAGTCGATCCCGCGACCAACCAGGGCCGGTTTCATGACCCCTTGGTCGGTCCTTCATATCTTCATAATTAATCAGGTTTTATCACCTAAGGCTCAGAGGAGCATTATTTTAAAATGATTAAACCAACATTTAATCATCCTTTCACCAACTGGTCTTCAAGAGACTTTGGTATTTGCTCACTCGAGCATCTGGGCGCTACATGGTCGACCCATCATCCCATGTATCCGGTCCCTCCTTCACTCCATGGTTAATTTTCAATAAACCATCAATTGATCATCAATTGATCGAATTAGGGTTTCGAGTCCAAGGTTCATAATTCCATATTCGAACGCTAATAGTTTTACGACGATCTCATGATCAACATTTTATTAATTATACTCGGTTCAGTTGACAGTATCTTAAAAATAATATTTTATTTGGTCATGCTACCAATAATCATCAAACGAGCAATATTTGCTCAGATGAGCAATATTTGCTCAGACTAAGGAATATTGGTTCAACTATCAATATTCAACGATCCATCGAATGAGCAATATTTGCTCACCTTAACAACATTTATTCGACAATTATACTTCTGTCTCAACAGACACGTTCAATTCATGAGTCCCACAACATTTGTTCGACTCATCAATACAAGGACTCATCGTCCCATGAAGGCACCAACTGACTAACTAAATACACGTCTGCCTTGCAGACTCCACAATCACGAGACATCAATCGTATTACATGGGGGGATATTAACTAGGGTTTTGGTCTGTTGGTCTACGACACGTGTGTTCATACACATGATGAGAATGTGAGCAAGTCGTGCAATCACTTGAAGGAGTTAACAAAGTAGTGGGTAGAAAATCAACCAAGTCTCCGCACGATGAGCAACTAGTTTTAACACGATTTCCACTTCCCCATTCTTTGATTCCAGCAACTGTCACACTTCATGGGATCAAGGTCTTTACAATTCTAGCAATATAAATAAGTCTGTGAATCATGATTGAAAACAAGAAAATCTTTTCGTAAAACAGACAACACGAGATTAACATCTCAACGTCTGAGCAATTACTCTCAACAGAGCAAATTCAATCAATCATAGTTTATCTTATTTCTTTACGTAGAATACAAAACACACCTACAACCTTCGATCACCATTGATCTCACACATTTCTTAGCTTCCCTCATACAGATCGACCTATCCTCTCTTGTGACCGAATTGACTCTGGAATGGCCATTATCTTGGTTTAGGCCGGAGTCCTACAGATTGATCTTTCGAACTTAAAGCACTCCCTTCTTGCAGTGCATCTTTGTGAGGTTAAACATTTCACTCGGTTCAAGGAGTCTCCTCCGTACGGTCGTCTCCTCAATTCCGTAAAAACCAGCAAATCGTTTTCCCCCATCTACAGATTGGCGACCATAGTGGGAGATTATTCTCTAGGTTGCAATCTCAATTCTCACGAAAATGGTCGGTCTTAGGTCTGGTCCAGTTACCAATCCGGGTTCAACACCCGACCCCAATATTGCAAGCTCTAGTGGTACTGCCAACACCACTCCTCCGCCGCAACATGCCACTAACTCCTCCGGCGCAAACTGCCACTACTACTCCTCCGGCGCAACCTTCCACTACTACTAATCCGGCGCAACCTGCCAGCACTACTCCTCCAAGTGCTCCAGTGACCACCCCTGCAAGTGATGGCACTGGTGCCATCAACAATCAGTCTCCTGAAGAAATCAGATAAAATCCACCTACCATTAGTGATCTCATGAAGGTGCAAGAGACTCTTGCCAAAAATCAGACTGACATGGCTGCTACTCAGAAGGAACTATGCAATTATCTCAAGACTCTTACAGACAAGATGTCAGAGAAAACTCAGGAGAAAGGAAAAGCTAAAGAAACGTCTTCAGACGCTGATTTCGAGGTCACTCCGATCCATGTGGTAGATGATGAAGAAATCCCTAAGGCTGCAGACAATCCACCAGCGAAAGAACCATCCAGTTTTATCACTCGTGAAGACCTGAAACGCCTTTTGGAGGATCGTGGAAAATACAAGACGTCTTCTGTCCACCTTCACCAACCTCCATACCCTGCTGCTACACAAAGGATTCCTCTACTAAAAGTTTACACCTCTCCAACATTCACACTTTACGATGGAACAGGCAATGCTCGAGAACATGTTTCCCAGTTTCTGGAGGCATTGGGAGAACATGAGCACAACCATGTTATTCGTCTAAAGGAATTTTCAAAATCTCTGAAAGGCATGGCATATACCTGGTACAATAACATCACACCAGGAAGTATTACTAGTTGTGGAGAAATGATTAATGCTTTCTACAGAAAATATTTCGTCCTCTCAGAGCAAATCACCCTCTCTGATCTCGGAAGGATGTTTCAAAGGAGCAACGAACATCCTAATGATTATGTGAAAAGGTTCGGAGTTCAAGCTCTGGACTGTCATGATCCAAATATCACAAAACAACAACTCGTGGACTTGTGCATCAATGGAATGATCCCGGTCTACAGAGCTTTATTGGAAAATCTCAGGTTCCAGACTTTCTCAGAACTTCATGAAGCGGCTAAGAGATCTGCAACTACTGCACCTGCTTTACTGGAAAGAGCAAAGTCTGCAAGATTGATGAACCTCGAAGCATCCTTCAAAAAACGTTGTTGCTGAAAGGAATGAAAGGAAAGTCGAGACACAACATCAAAGCGCTTCTCCAACATCCCAGGATCCTCTGAAGGCGCAAAGAAAAGATAACCAATCCTGAAATGCACAAACCCCGACCTGGCATCAACGAACAGGGAAATGATCATAAAGACTCAAACTTTCCTCTTCTCATGAAGGAGTGATCGAGTTACTGGAAGTCAAGGTTTAAGATGGTGCAATCAAATTGTCGTTCATCAGGAGAGAGCCAACTGAAGAAGAAATGGAGAATCCCAGATATTGTCGCCTTCATGGGTTCTTCAATCATCCAACAAGTGACTGCAATATTTTGAAGCGCATCTTCAAAGAGAAGGTCGATCCAGGAGAGCTTCAACTAGGGAATGAAGGAGCGCACAAAGATCCTCTCTCAATCATAACTTCAATCTTTCCGAGCAATCATTCAACGAAGAAGTTCAATCCTTGGTCGAACATATACGTGAATTGATCTATCTGTCTAAAGCACAAAGGAAAGACATGTTCACAGCACTGAATCACAGCGTGTCAAACGTCTGTCCATCTCGGAAATATTCCATGAACCTTCAGCCAGAGATGCACGACTGGGGATTGCTTACCACATTCCATCTCAGAGGAAATGAATTCGGAAGAATGATCGATACTGACACCGCCATCAACAACATTCCACTGAAAACCCCAGAGCCGCAGGAATCACTCGGCAAGAAGCTACTCGTGATCCAATCTCAATCAGAGACCTTGAATGAACACTCGAAAATACTTATGGCTACATCACTCTCAAAGTGAACATAAGTTCAACCTGGATAGAAACCAAGTTTCACATAATCAGGAAGATCTAGGATATGGCATGTTCTTCAGACGAGCGTGGATCCACGCTGAAAATATGGGTACTGACAAAGCGCCTTTCGTTGCACATCTCTCCAACAAAGAAAGTTCTGATCCAGAAGATTTGGCGGATATTCCATCATCAAATCACTTGGGGGAATTTTGAACTTTGACGAGGTTAACGCAAGAACCTGCAAAAGATGCATAGACATTCATCAAGAGGTTCCGCACTCAGGCAAGTGTCATTCCTTCCATGTCTATGTCATTAATTTCGTCACATGCTATCCTAGCATGGGGACTTAATATGCTGGCAACTCTGCTATTGCAAGACGAATGGTAGCTTTACCGCATTAGTATTTTACCAAGTGGTTGAATCTGACATTTATCCCGAATCGAACACTGAGACATTCATTACAGAGATAATGTCCAATCCTGGCAAAGAACACTTTGGACGTAGCCTTGCAGGAGTGTTCATGTGTGCCACAAAATCAGAAAGTTCTGATGTCTGCACAAGTGTTGAATACCATTACTGCAACGAAAGGAGTGCTGAATCAACAGAAGATATTCAGCGCCGAGATGATCAAACCTAAGATCTCAAGGGATATGATGCTTCAACGCTCAAGTATCTAAGAAGCCTTCAAATTGTATTCCCAATCAAAGAGTACACCTTCTATAATGACGCCTCTGGCACACATATCTCTACGATGACACATTGATTCAACATCAGTATCGATCAAAGTGTAACTGAATTTATCCCATGATAAGACTTCTGAAGAAGATGCAACATCATTCATCCATGGATGGCACAAACTCCTTCAACATACACCGTGGACTTGAACTTATTGGAGAAATCAATTCTATTTCAATAAATGTTATCCACATAACAAGTTATTGCAACCTGATGTGATTCCATGAAACTTCATCAACGGGTCTCTGTACATCACAAGCCCCTGCACGACTGAGGAACTTCCTCTCTTCACCGATCACATCCAGAATGGAAACTGCCGCTGTTATCTACCGCAACAACATCGATTCCCTGAAAAGGCACTTCACAATAAAGGCTCACTGGATAAGGGAGTAAATGGTAGGATCCGGAGATACCTATTTATATAAACCGCAATCGCACGGTGTCCTACTAGTAGACAGAGGCAAGTACGGTTCGTTCCTACAAGGAGCGTTGGAAATACTGTAACCAATATTCTTAATCGATTAACCAACAAAAGATGTTTTTGATATTTTTAGAATTATAAAAACAAAGAAAAAAAATTAAACAAACAAACTAAACGAATCCAATGGAAAAGTCGGTAACCAGGGTTTATAGTATCCACCACAACTTCTACTCAACTACTGAAATGAAATATAATCCATGAATTATTTATCGTTCGTTCTATCGACATCACCAATTATACGTATTAGAATCGCAAATATCACTGGGACACCCTAAGCATGGCACATCAAAAGATTGAACCAAAGCATGCACCATCAAATTGCGTTAGCGAGAAAGTTATACGAAACTAATTATAGGTTCACAAATAATACCCAGCTATTCTAAGCATATACCATCAAAAGATTTAACCCAAGCATGGAATATCAAATAAGTAGACAAATATATTTTCGATCCTAACAATTATGCGCAAAGGTTATACAAAACCGGTGAAGCGACAACTCATATTTCGATTAATCAATAAATAAGATCATGAAATTAATTTATTCAAATCAAAATAGCCTCAAAACCATATATGTTTTCAATCAAGGTGGTCTAATGCTCCAAAGTGGTTTCAACATAAACCCTAGTTATAAAAAAAATTAGAACATAGCTATGGATTTCTCAAAACCCATACAAAATAAATGACTAAGAGATTAGAAAAATAAACCAATAACAATCGCGCCGTCACCACGATGAAATCAGTCGTTCTCGCCTTCTGTATCTTCACAGCCGCACCTCCTTTTCCTTCTCCTTGTTTCGGCTCTGTCGCCGGCTCTCCTTTTTTTTTTGGTATCTCAATCACTCTATTTCACCCAATCACTTATAAGAAAACAAAAACAGAAGGTGAGAAGGATTCAACGAGATATGGGGAAACTACCATGTTTCTTTTTAATTCTAACACCTGAGCTCTGTGCTTTTATGAATAGACTCTTTAGACGTTTCCATCTAATCAGATTGGTTCCTCAACTCCTACAGCCAAGATGTTCCCATCCACTTAGATTGGTTAGTCCCAACCTTAATAAGCATATATTTCTAGGCTCTGAAGTTTATTTATTGCAACTAAAAAGTTTCTCCCATACCCCCAAAATTAAATCTATCATTGTCCTCAATGTTGTAAAGATAAAATTAAAAACATGAACAAGGAGAAACTATTACCACTTGAAGAAAAAGAGATAAGGAAAGATATTACCGTGTCGCAAGAATATTGGGTTACCTCCCAAGAAGTGCTAAGTTTAAAGTCTTTAGACAGACTAAGAAAGGATTATTCACCTTATGGAATCATAGAGTAATAGCCAGAATAACTGCGGATCACCAAAACCAAATAGGGCTATCACAAGTAAAAGGAATCTGCAACATGCCAAGAAAATTAGCAAATAAAGCACACCCTTGTCTAGTTTCCTGTTTAAGACAACTACATCTAGCTGTGGTTCAGGTTCAGGTTCTATAACTGGGTCTAGATAAAATATTTTCATGGGCTGGAGTTCCTCAAAGGCAGGATCCTGAAGATCATGTTGTAGAGTCTGAAAATACTCAACTAAGAACTTAGAAGCACATAATAATAACCTGAATAATTGGGGATCCTCTAAGTCAATCAGATTTGACTCACACTGTTGACCATAATAATGGTCATTCTTAAGAAAATGTGTCGACGCTAATATCCTAAAGTAATTAGGTTTAGTCTCAAAACTTAGTAATTGACACATCTGAAACTTATATGTTCCCACAATTGGAAGGAAAGTTTTTGGTGGGAAAACAAAGTCAATTTTGGTATCATATCATGGGCTAACCAGATCAACAAGAGGATGTGTTTCTAACAACTGAACTTCTTCCTGAACATTATTAGGTTCGGGAGAGCTAGCATGAAGGTAATCTGGCACAATGGTTAAGGCACAAATATCAAGTCCCAAGTGAGGGACCTTTCTAAGAGTTAAAGCATATGGAGAATGATAATCACCCCCAAAGTTAGAGTTTTCAGTGTCTCCAGAAAGACTAGTCACAACTTCCCTAATTTCAAGGTCATTATATTCCTGAAAATGGTCAATTGATTTTTCTAAGTCTGGTTCATCCTCACTCATCTCTACGAGTTCATTTTCTTCGTATAAGACTAATGTTTATAAATCGCTAGACTCTAAAACAATATTCTCAAAAGAAACTCGTTCCTCTAAACCATTATTAGCATCGTAATCAAAAGGAAATACTACATCGTCTATAGGGGTATATCTAGTCAAATCCTCGTCCTTTTGAATAGGTGAATAATTATTAAAATTATTTGAATTTGAACTAGAAATAATATGATCGTTATAAAGCTCAATTGGAGTAATAAATTCCTGATCACTATGCCTATATGTGTCCGATTCTTCATCAACACTATCCTCATCATAATCATCATTATAATAACATGAAAATGGTTGAACTTATCTAAACAAGTAGTGTTACCAATTATAACCTCGTCATCTTGATTAGGTGAATATATATCTTCATGTTCAAGGGTACTACCGGAAACACTATATTGGAAATTAAGATTATTTCGAGCAGTTCTTTTCTGGGCCTCTAACAAAATTTTCTGAGTCGACTCACATGACTTCCTGATTTTATCTAGGAAAGAAGGTTCACATGTTGCATTGCTTTCGTCCATGACTAAGTTATTTATTTCTGCTAACTTATGTGTCGACTCAGCTAACTTACGTGTTGACTCTAGTAAAGAGGAATTATCATAATTTTGCTCGTATGACCGGTGGGTATGTGGATAGTAATTGGGCTCACAATGGTATGGACCATAACCTTCAAAAGTTTCGCGTTCCCAATCACTATTCATACTATGGTCATAAAAAGGATAATGTCCACGCTGCTCAGTCGGATACTCATTGTATTGGCTATTATAATACCAGTTCGACATCCTAACTGCAAGGGAATTCTAAACAAACACAAAGAAGGCTGACTCGACCACAACAAGCCTATTTTATCTAGCAAACAAAAATCATGAAGGCTCCACTTAGATTGTTTCTAGACCAGCTTCTAATACTTCGAAAGGGAATTCGTTACAATTTAAGCAAACCCCTCTGGAATCAATCCGAGTCAAAGTAAGTTGAATAGAGGCGAGGGAAGCTCGGTGGAGCTTTGATACCCAAGGCCTCACCGGTATTACAAGGCGGCCCAGTCACGCATTCAACTCACAGAAACCATCATGAATTTCGAAGTATGCTTAAAAGAGTAACCAATATTTTTCGAATGACTTTCCTATTAAGCTCGTTACCCTATCGGTCTCGTTCTAGTCAGTATTTTAAGCTTAGGTTCGCGTAGGTTACGTGTTCCTAAGGCGGGCAAGAAGGAAACGGTGATGAAATCCGAGTCCTTATCTTGATTTGTCCAGGCCTTTCCCTTTACTAGAAAATTAAATCCGATTTCAGGTCCTCAACATATATGCATACAAAATCATCCAGTAAACCCGCTGACAGGGGATTCGCGGGTGTTTAGAATTCTTACCTCCCGTTCCAGACGGGGGATGAACCGTTGAAGTCGACTCGGGCCACGACTCCTATGTAATGTACGAACCCGAGGGGCCGAGGCGATATCGTAATCTTCGTCCTTCTCTGCAAACAGTTTATTTAAAACTACCCTTCTGTAGGGTTTTTTAAAAATAGAATAAAGTCCAATGTCCAAAAATAAAGTCCAAAAAGAAAAAAAAAGGTCCAAAAAAAAATATTACAGAAATATAACCCTAATTACAGTTTCTAAAAAAATAAAATAAAATAATTTACAAAATCTTCTTCTTCACTCATTTTAGATTTCTCTTTTCTTTCCTTTTTGGAATTTGCCTTTCTTTTCAGCACTTTCTCTTTTTCTTAAACTTAGCTCCAAATCTGAAAGCAAACAAAAAATATCAAAACGCGTAAAAAAGAACAAATAAAATAAAACCTAAAAACAAATCTATAAACAAATCCGCGTCGGCGGCGCCAAAAATTTGGTAGGATCCGGAGATACCTATTTATATAAACCGCAATCGCATGGTGTCCAACTAGTAGACAGAGGCAAGTACGGGTCGTTCTCATAAGGAGTGGTGGAAATACTGTAACCAATATTCTTAATCGATTAACCAACAAAATATGTTTTTGATATTTTTAGAATTGTAAAAACAAAGAAAATAAATTAAACATAAACGAATCCAATGGAAAATTCGGTAACCAGGGTTTATAGTATCCACCACAACTTCTACTCAATTACTGAAATGAAATATAATCCATGAATTATTTATCGTTCGTTCTATCGACATCGCCTATTATACGTATTAGAATCACAAATATCACTGGGACACCCTAAGCATGGCACATCAAAAGATTGAACCAAAGCATGCACCATCAAATTGCGTTAGCGAGAAAGTTATACGAAACTAACTATAGGTTCACAAATAATACCCGGTTATTCTAAGCATATCCCATCAAAACATTTAACCCAAGCATGGAATATCAAATAAGTAGACAAATATATTTTCGATCCTAACAATTATGCGCAAAGGTTATACAAAACCGGTGAAGCGACAACTCATATTTCGACTAATCAATAAATAAGATCATGAAATTAATTTATTCAAATCAAAATAGCCTCAAAACCATATATGTTTTCAATCAAGGTGGTCTAATGCTCCAAAGTGGTTTCAACATAAACCCTAGTTACAAAGAATTAGAACATAGCTATGGGTTTCTCAAAACCCATACAAAATAAATGACTAAGAGATTAGAAAGATAAACCAATAACAATCGCGCCGTCACCACGATGAAATCAGTCGTTCTCTCCTTCTGTATCTTCACAGCCGCACCTCCTTTTCCTTCTCCTTGTTTCGGCTCTGTCGCCGGCTCTCCTTTCTTTTTTTCCTTTTGGTCTCTGGCCGTCAGCCCCTTTATGTTCTTCTCGAGCGACCAATATAGGAGATGCCAGAAACCCCTACTTGGACCACACAAGCACAACCAAAGGCCCAATCCAATACTCGATAGATTTCTAAGTACGACCAACACCAACTACCGAAGGCATAGCCTGACCATGTAACTCTCGGTCACAACCAACCCCAGGCGCCATTCGTTGATCTCTGTCCATCTAAAGCACCTTTCTCCTTCTTGACTTCATAGCACCACTTCCGGACCACCAACCATTAAATCCATCACCGGGTATCTTCTGTCTACACATCATCTCCCTTCACCGGCAAATCCAACTCCATCAGTTATCATGTAGCTCCACCTTGAATCCCCCATCACCAGCTGCGATAATGCATGTAAACACGATCTGCATACAGCCGCAACAGCCATCTGCCACCACCATACAGTGCCATTTCCGTTTTGTTCTTCAGACCGACTAACTCCGCAGCTGCAAACTAACCTCTCGGTACCTCACAGTAAGAGCCAAATCTCCACAATTATTTCCATTCTTTCCCTCTCAGTTCACAGCACTAGCTTTTTCATCACCAATTATCAACTCCACTCGAGCATAAATACAAAACAGCCAACAGACGATTATTGGACCACTGGACATTTCTTCTTCTTCGTTGTTGTGCAATTCCTCTTCCATATCTCCTGTTCCTTGACTTCCCACAATTCGCATACGAACCCCATGAATCCAGAGACGTTGCTGCTTCAGTTCGAGTAGAAGCTTGATTCCATCCTCTTTCCCGTCTGCAGCTCCATCGAATCACCACAGAAGCAACCAAAACACCGGTTCTTACTGCTCTCGGCTTTCAGCTCCATACATCACCATTTGAACCCACGACAAACAAATAATTCCGGCCACAACAACTCACAGTAAAACCCATTCAGCCAACACATGCGTTTGCACTTCTTGTTGTGAAATCATCGCTGGCTAGCTTTGTTGCTCCATTCGATGACTATCATTAGCCCACTGACTTCGTATTCGACACTCATCTTCTTCCCTGTCAGACCGTCTACAATTACCACCTGCAAATATTCGCCTCCTTCATTCACAATTCAATCTATACCCGATATTCTCATCACAGTCAACCTCCACTTCGACCAGATTTCAGTTCAAGTTCAGCCACCAGTTATCATGGCTTGTCGCTGCCGTATTCAGTCCACAGCATCGTCCTCCACCGGTGTCAGCAGCTTGAACAAATCACCACTGCCACCAATAGTTCATCCATCATATCCATCTTCCTTGTACATAACTCGAACCACAATCCATGTATGTCGAGTACAGACCCAGCCATACTCCATCGACTGAACACCACTGCTTTCTAAGACTTTCGTGAACAGCACCAACTTCTCTTTGTTTTGTTCTCGACTGCAGGCAAGGCACCAACATCACAGCTCTTCATAGCTATTTTTGCGGCACACAATTCAATCTTGTCTTCATTCTCTCCCTCAAAACCTTACTTCTCTGAAGACACTGAGATCTCCCACTTCTTCTTGCCCTGATTCCGGGTGAAAATGTTCACCAACAGATGTGTAAATGGCAGCTGCTTGAAACTCCAGTACTCCACTTCTGTTTTGTTAAGAAATGAGGTGATACTCCAAATGTGGTGGGAGAATAAACCACATCTCACTATTCTTTTTTTGTCCGTAAAATGATGTAACCAAGCAGGTGGCTTGGGTGATGAGCAACATGGGCATGCAAGGAAGACCACCATAGGCCCGGTCTCTTTTTTTTTTTTTTTTTGTGTCTTGAGATTTGTTGTGGAAAACACCATTTGGCTCCTTGTTTAGCCATTTATTCTCGGGTGATCGAAATACGTATGTACTTTCTACAAAAGCACTAAAATAGTGTCGTTAGCCAAAATATCGAGTCCTAACTAGTATAAATATATGTATAAACTGTAGCACTTACGTGCTTATCAGTTTGTCAATGTTAGTGATCAAAACTACAAGTCTTGATTTCTAGTCTCTTATAGCTAAGTCTCGGACTAAGATAGTAAGTGTAGTTGAGCTTAAGGACTTCATGTCGATTCATCATACAAGTAGAAGATCTACTCAAGGAACCGGTGGAACTTCTCGACAAAAAGGTATGTGGAGACTTGAAATTATCTGTCACTCAAAAGTCTATATATTCTATCTCCTACTCTTTGAGACAAAAGTCGTATGCTATATATATAGACTAGATCATACACATTTAGTATTTGGAGCCGAGTATACCTCGCCTATCTATATCTCGAAATATGTGTTGGTAAGCTTTTCGCTTCGACCAAGTTTATCTTTACCTAGTGACGAAAGTCATGAATGTTTCAATCACTTTGAAAATTGTTTTGATGAAAAATAGTGCAACAACTATATAACGTTCTCTAAGAATGTTTCAATGATTGGAAGGAGAATTTAGATTACATAACCAATGGATTCCTTGAACCGAAGTTTTCAAACTTTGTTGATCAAGAGAACCGGAAGTATGGCAAGTTCCAAGTCAGCGAACTCCGTCCGCGAACTGCCGAAGTTCTCAAACCCGAGAATTTCTGCTGGAGTTGACAAACTACTTGCGTGAGCCAAGTCCGCGAACCCAGTCCGTCAACCGGCGTAGTTCTCGAACCCGAGAATTTCTGCTGGAGTTTGTAAACTCTATTCGGTGTTTTAAGTCCACGAACCTAGTATGCGAACTTGAGAAGGTTATATATCTAAAGATGATTTCTGAACTTAATCTTAAAGACTAAGGAATGCATTTGCAAACCATGGCTATTAAAGTTCATGAACCGATTCGAGTGAATCAAATCATCTTTGCTTCAATTGTGTCTTGTGTAGTTACATAAGATTTCCTTGCAATTGAAAAACTCTCTTAACTAGTTCATTTGAGTCAATTGAACTAGTTATGGTGAAGAAGAACATGGTTGGTATGAAACGCTCATATGGTTAACCTCTTTGGGTAGACTATTGTTGAACCAACAGTGCACATGTTTGGGTGCGGTTAACAAACCTAGAAGCGTACAGTCATTTATGTATGACAAGCTAAGTTTTCGATCTAACGGTTGAGAAATATTAGCTTGAATCTAAATCAGGTTTTCATCTAACGGTGAATATTGATTGCTTTTTAACTAAGGAAAAACCCTGATTTGAAAGGCTATATAAAGGAGACATCTAGTATTGTGCAAAACTAATCCCCACACCTTACGTGTGATACTAGTTTGTGTGATGGAGTCGTTTCTCCTTTAGCCTTTGGTGTTCTTCTTCTAAAACCAGGTTAACGACTTAAAGACTTCATTAGGATTGTGAAGCCAGACCGATACTACTTTTATCGTAGTTGTGTGATCTGATCTTGCATCTTCTATCGTAAAAGTACAATCATATTGATTGGATTGAGATCGTGAGAGTTCTCTGATAGGCAAGATATAAAAAGTAATCACAAGCACCTTCGTCTCATCGTTTGTGATTCCACGACATCTTGTTTCGCTACCATACGACTAAGATTGTTGTGAGGTGATTGATTAATCGAGGCTGTTCTTCGGGAATATAAGACCGGATTATCAATTGGTTCCTGTTCACCTTGATTATTATCAAAATATGGAACAAAAACTTTTATGGTTTTTCTGTGTGAGACATATTGATCCTTAGATAGACTTGTCTGTGTGAGACAGATTTGTTTATTGTTAAAGGCTGCGATTTTAGGTCGTAGCAACTATTAGTTGTGGGTGATATCATCTAAGGGAATCAAGTGCGCGGTATCCTGCTGGGATCAGAGGCGTATGGAGTACTACTGTACCTTGGATCAATGGGAGACTGATTGGGGTTCAACTATAGTCCAGTCCGAAGTTATCTTGGAGTAGGCTAGTGTCTCTAGCGGCTTAATACATTGTGTATTCAATCTGGACTAGGTCCCAGGGTTTTTCTGCATTTTCGGTTTCCTCGTTAACAAAATTCTGGTGTCTGTGTTATTTCTATTTCCGCATTATATTTGTTTATATAATTGAAATAATACAGGTTGTGCGTTTGAATCGATCAATTGGAAATCCGACCTTTGTTTGTTGATTGATCCTTGGACATTGGTCTTTGGTACCGTCCAAGTTATTCCTTGTGTTTGATTATAGACTCGCTGATTTCTATTAGCTTGAGTAAATCAAAACAAGAGAGAGATATCAACTCCTTGAGATACTTTTATCTAGATTCAGTATGACTGTTTAGGTTATTCTCTAGTAAGTGTTTTGGAGTTAGTCCATACAGATTTCCAATCGAAATATTGGGTGGTGTTGTTAGACCCCCGCTTTTTTAATTGGTATCAGAGCGGGTAAACACGTTTAAGACCTCAAAAGTCTGTGTTTGTGGCGATCTGAGGATGGAAAGTTTTATTTCTAATGACGCAACATCAGTTCAGGATTAATCTGATGGGTTTCAAAGTCCTGAAACCTCTAAGAAAACCTCTGTCTCCTGTCCTTTTTCTGAATCTGCATTTGATTGGAAAAAATCTCTTGATGAACAATTGGATGATCTTTCTGATGATAGTGATTCAGAAGAAGGGCAAAGTGTTGATGAGGAAGTTGCTCAACATATCAAGCTGTTTGATCAATCTTTGAAAGAGAAGAAGTCAACATCTTGCTTGAGAAAATAAATGGCTCCTCTTTGTCAAGAAAACAGAAAGTTGAGAAAACTCTTTAAAGGATATGATGGTGGGCATAGACTCCTAAAATCTATCGTTAAAGATCGTGATGAAGATTTACGCACAAAAAGGTCTGAATGTGATAATCTTCTCCGAAATCTCGTTTTGTTGAAAGAAAAACTTGTAGATGCTGATACAAGATATGACTCTCAACAAAAGTTCTTTAATGACAAAGAACTCAGTCTCCTTGCCAAAGAAAAATCCTTGGAAACTGATCTTGCTGCTGCTCTTGATAATGTAAAATCACTGAAAGAGAATATGAGAAGGTTCAATTCGAGCTCCACAAAATTATCTTCTGTGATTGGAGAATGTAAAGAACATCGTGATACACGTGGTCTGGGCTATAAAGGAATAGATGCTCCAAGGACTAGTAAGATTAATTTTGTTAAAGCTGGCGAAAATTCCTCATGTGAAAAACCGCTCGCAGCATGCAATAGATCTAAAGGCAAAAATTGTTCTCCCTCTAAATCGACTTGCATAAAGACAGGCAAACTCTTGAACTGCTATTACTGCAGAAACAAAGGACATCCTGAGAAAAAATGTCTTTTTCGGATTAGGAATGAAAAACTTCACAACATTATTACATGGGTGTCTAAGGAAGTTATTAAACCTGTCCCTCATTTTGTTGGGACAAATAACAGGCTCTCCAATCAAACAGGACACCGTAGTAAGTTCCTTCTTGATTGTGCTGCTGGATCAAAAAAAGGCCAACAAAGGTAGGAGGAAGAACAACAGCAGAGCTACTTATTTCCTAAATAACTCTGAAAAGAGAAAAAGGCATAGGAAAAGAAGGGAAAATTCCTTGTCTCTCCCTGAAGAAGAATGTGGTTCCAAGACTCTTGATCCAGACTTCATGCATATTAATAATCGGGTCACAGAACTTAAGATCAGCATAAATAAACTCAAACGGGGCATCAAAAAGACTTGGATAGCAACTTGCTCAGGTATTTCGAATTCCTCTCTTGTTAAACCTTCTTCAACTATGATGTGTGGTTCTTCTCTAAATCCCCTTGAAGGAGAGAAAAATGAAGTCAATAATGATGGGCCAAATGCTCATCTTAATGCACTATGACTGCATAGTGTTGCATCCATCTTTTAAACAAGAAGGATGCTCTTTGTTCTCAAGTTGCTTATCTTGAAAATGTTGCCAGGAGTGCTTTGAGGGTTTTTTCTTTAAGAGTTATTTTTTTTTCTCTTCTTCTCTCCGTTCATCCCTCTCACTGACGATTTACCGCTTGTACACGTACTGGACCCACAAGAACTATGGTTCATAGGGTTTCTGAATGCTTTATAAATATTGTGATTCATAAGGTGAAAAGATTCAGTTGAATTATTTTTGTACACAATGGATGAAAGCAACAAGGTTGTTGAAGTCAAGCAGGACAAGACCAGTGAATTGATTGATGTCTTCAAAACATGCTTTCATGTTATTGATCATGAAAACAAACTACCAGTTCAATTGTCTTCACAATTGGTAGGAAATCTTCTTCATGATTTTGAAGTTGTTCGTGAGCATCTCGGGATTGCAACAAGGAATCTTGGTTTTCTGAAAAACGAACTAAAGAAGGAAACTGATGAACTCGTCCATGTTCAATCTCTCGTTGCTGACAGGGTTTAAGTTGTTTTAAATCAAGTTTCCAGTGTTAATATTGTTGCCTAGTATGTCTTCTTTTTGGTTTAGTTGGATGAATACCTAGTTCTTTGAATAGCGATGATTGTGACTATACATAACTATTATTTTCATCTTCTTGTTTTTAGGTTTTTCAGTTTAAAATTCTAAAACTATTTGGAGGATGATGTTTTGCAATATTTTTGATATTGTTATATTGCAACTTGTTATGGGATATTTGTGTTTACGTCCGTGAACTTTGTTGTCCCATATTTTTGTCAAAAGTAAAGTCGTTCACGATCGGTATTCACCTACTAGTTTAAGAATTAATAGACTTTTGACATATACATAAGTTAAGCCTATATTGTCAACCCTTGACGGAAGATAAGTTAAAATCTTTTGTATCCAAGGATTATTGCTATTGTATATGCTTGTGCAAAAGAATGAATCCTTGTGTATTCCACGATAGAGATCTTCATTGATCCATCTTTTTGTATTACCGTAAGGCTCCGTGATGTGTCTTATGTTGAGCACGATACAACTAAGTTGATTATTCTTGATTAGATTTGTTGGTTGTTCCATAAGGTACGTTATGTTGAGCATTTAGAACTAAATTAATCATCTTCTTGGTTATTTAGTTATTATTCCACAAGTTCTCTTGTATTGAGTACATGAATGAATAAGCCAATCACTCTCTTGTATGATTAACTTAGTCGTTGCTCCGTAAGTTTACTTATGTTAAGCACAATGAATTAAATTGATCACTTTTGTGGTTAATTTTATTATGTATTCCGATTAGATTATTCATGGGCTTACTTATGAATAATTTGATTGAATATTGGATATAAAAATCATTCTCATGATTTTGGTGTCCAATAAAATCTTCCGTTTCTCTTGAAATTAAGGTCGCTCGTTGTTGTTCCCTTGGGAATGACATCAAATGGGGGAGAGTTCTTTTGAACTTGTGCTTAATGGTCATATCTTGAGGGGTGTGCGGCTGTGGAATTTTAGAGGGGTTATCTTGTATCTTTAAACTCCTTGATGAATGTTGTTAGCTTCGGCTATATGATTGCATCTAAATAAGATGATTGTGTTTCTTTCTCTCAGTCATGAAATATCTCTTACGGAAATTTCATTATGATCTCGTTCTTGTACCTATGCCAATTTTATTGACAAAAAGGGGGAGAATTAATATGTAGTTCACACTACAAATACATATGGTTTTCGGATCATTGTGTAAGGGGGAGTGGTTTTCATGTGAGATGGAGTATTGACTAAGGAGGAGTGATACATATCACCATAGTATTATTGTTAAAGTTGTGATACAATTGGACTTTGACACTGTATAATAATACTATGACACTGTATAACAATGATCGAGACCGATGCTTTCTCATTGTTATAGCTACGTATCTTCAACAACGGTGATGCTAAACTTACAACCTTTGGGATCATTGGAAATGACGAAGATTTCGAGGAATGTTGAAGATTAGACATGTGGAATAGGAGCTACTAAAGTTTCATTATCTTTTTTGTATTCCATATGTATTGATAGTTTTGTCAATAAAATTGACAAAGGGGGATATTGTTAGAGCACTTCTCGGTCAAACTCGCATGCGTTGCTATCTCAAGCATGTTTGTCAATGTTAGTGATCAAAACTATAAGTCTTGATTTCTAGTCTCTTACTAAGTCTCGGACTAGGATAGTAAGTGTAGTTGAGCTCAATGACTTCATGGCGATTCATCATACAAGTAGAAGATCTACTCAAGGAATCGGTGGAACTTCTCGAAAAAAGGTATGTGGAGACTTGAACTTATCTGTCACTCAAAAGTCTATCTATTCTATCTCCTACTATTTGAGACAAAAGTCATATGCTCTATATATATACTAGATCATACACATTTGGTATTTCGAGCCGAGTATACCTCGCCTATCTACATCTTGAAATATGTGTTGGTAAGATTTTCGCTTCGACCAAGTTTATCTTTACCTAGTGACGAAAGTCATGAATGTTTCAATCACTTTGCTTTGATGAGAAATAGTGTAACAACTAGATAACGTCCTCTAATAATGTTTCAATGATTGGAATGA
This sequence comes from Papaver somniferum, assembly GCF_003573695.1. Classification (NCBI taxonomy): domain Eukaryota; kingdom Viridiplantae; phylum Streptophyta; class Magnoliopsida; order Ranunculales; family Papaveraceae; genus Papaver; species Papaver somniferum. Next base: position 188,702,958 of record NC_039360.1, on the reverse strand, counting down.
GAGTTTAGATTACATAACCAATGGATTCCTTAAACCGAAGTTTTCGAACTTTGTTGATCAAGAGAACCGGAAGTATGGCAAGTGCCAAGTCCGCGAACTGCCGAAGTTCTCAAACCCGAGAATTTCTGCTGGAGTTGACAAACTACTTGCGTGAGCCAAGTCCGCGAACCCAGTCCGCGAACCGGCGTAGTTCTCGAACCCGAGAATTTCTGCTGGAGTTTGTAAACTCTATCCGGTGTCTTAAGTCCGCGAACCTAGTATGCGAACTTGAGAAGGTTATATATCTAAAGATGATTTCTGAACTTAATCTTAAAAGACTAAGGAATGCATTTGCAAACCGTGGCTATTAAAGTTCATGAACCGATTCGAGTGAATCAAATCATCTTTGCTTCAATTGTGTCTTGTGTAGTTACATAATATTTCCTTGCAATTGAACAACTCTTTTAACTAGTTCATTTGAGTCAATTGAACTAGTTATGGTGAAGAAGAACATGGTTAGTATGAAACGCTCATATGGTTAACCTCTTTGGGTAGACTATTGTTGAACCAACAATGTACACGTTTGGGTGCGGTTAACAAACCTAGAAGTGTACAGTCATTTGTGTATGACAAGCTAAGTATTCGATCTAACGGTTGAGAAATATTAGCTTGAATCTAAATCGGGTTTTCATCTAACGGTGAATATTGATTGCTTTGTAACTAAGGAAAAACCCTTGTTTATGGGTGAAAACTATTTCTGCTGGTTTTGGTAATTTGGGGTGTGTGGATGAGAAATGAATCTAAACCATAAACAAATGCACTGCACGGGAGTGCTTGTGATTCGAGAAATCAATCTGTACAACTCCGTCCTAAACCAAGAAATGGTCGTTCCAGACTTGCTTCGGTCACAAAGTGAAGGAGATGGGGTTGATCTTATGGAGGGAAGCGAAGAAGGTGTTGATATTGTGGAGGTGTTGGCTGTGTATGACTTGTATCAGAAAGCTGAACTGGCTTGCAGAATGTAAGCTATCAGTTCTGGTGTTTGGATACGGTTGTATCAACACTTGTTTTCTGTTGTCTTGTTCTTAAAATAAGGAGGAGAACCTATTTATACAAGTCATTGTGCCTTACCCACGTCTCTCGTTGGAATTGGAGGAAGTGGAGTGATGGAGTTGTAGTTGCAGGAAATCCTACGCTACATCCCTCACAGGATTTCATTAACATTCAACTCATTTTAGATCAACAATCTTAATTTTATTGATGAATATTTGAACAATCTTACAAGGAAAGATAAAGGAATCAGGAATAACCACTGCTCTAGATTTTCTCTCTCCTCTTTACTTGCTTTTCACTCAGAAAAAGATCTCCCCCTCCTTATGTATTTATAAGGAAATACATAGATGATGAAATCTAATCTGTCCTTTATTTTCGGATATGGCTCGCGACATTCTCGCAACCTTAAAAATGTTAATCTCGCAAACTCTCTAATTTTTGCAGGACTATCACATCTTTCTCATGATTTTAGCTGACGTCGTTTATTATATCATTTCTGAAATTGTTCTGCGACGTTGTTGTATTGTGTTGTTGATAATTTCGCTGAGACATTATCGCTGCGAGATTATGATCCTACATCTTGCCTCTTCTCATATCTTCTCTGCGAAGTAGAGAATGATGTGAGAAATGCCGCAGTTATCCATCATTTCATATTCTGCATTTATCACAGGTATCCTTTTTCCCATCTGTATCTTGACACGTCTCTTGTAACTGCTGCTTTTTAACCACTTACATCTTTCCGTATTCATCGTGTTTATCTTCTCGATAAAAAATTTCCTCTATATATACTCTTTCTCACTCTCTTTTTCTCTCTTTTTATTTTCTATGCAACTTCATCGTTCTTTTGCAAATTCCATTATTGCAACTTTTCTTCTTTCTTCTTCTTTCAATATTTTAAGTTCTTCTTCATCTCCATATTGTTCCCTCTGTAGATCTTTATCATTTGTAATTTTCTTCAAAATAATCTTCCTGCTAGTGTTTTCCATGGATTCATCAGGGTTAGTTTTCTTCCTTATGGGTTTTGCTGAAATTAATCTTGCTTACTGCCTTATTTGATGTTGTTTATGTGATTCCCATACTTTTGTTATTTCAGCAAAAGCGCCTCCAACACTAAATTTACGGTTAAGAACCCTAATATTCCCAAGCCGCAGCATAAGATTGTTGTACACAAAAGAAAGTCTGCGAATCAGAAGGTAGTAAGAAACATTATTCTTCTCTAATAACAATATTATTGCCTCTGTTTCTTATCTGGATTGTAATTCGCAGGGTGATAAGTATGTCAATAGACCTCTCAAGAAATCTCGCCACCTTAAAACTGTTGAAACCTCTGTTTCATTTCATTCACTTATCCCTTTTAAATCTCCTGCGACATCTTCGCAAGTTAAACCATTATCTCCAATTCGCGAAAAAGATGCCTCTGACTTCATTTCCTCAACTGACCTTCCAATGATTGAAACCCCCATTATTGATCCTTCTGTGAATGAAACTTCTTCTCTCCCTATTGATAATGTTTCTCAACCTTCTATCATTACCAGTTCTCTACCTGAGTCTCTTCCTTTTTCGAAAGAAACCGTGGAAGGAATAGATATTGCTTTCAAAGTTTTGTCTGAAGTCCTGGATGATGGAAAAAAGTCTCCAATTGATCCTGTCAAGTCTGGTATTTGCGAAATTCTGAGTAAGTATTTCGGTTCTGATGGAGCTGCTTCGCAAACAACTTTGGAAAAAGAGTGTAATGCTCTTCGTCTCGAAAATCAAAATCTTCAGAATGTTTTGCTGGATCGTGACAATATTCGCAAGAAGAATGATGAATTGATAGGTATGATTTCCTTATCTGTATCTTCAATTTTCCTTTCTAATGATTTTATCCTTCCCATATTTAATTATCCTTGAAATCCCTCTTTCGCATGTTAAGCCTTAAACCAGAAACGAATAATGGAGAGATATCAATTTGAATCTGCTGTTGAAGAAGCCCGTGTCGATAAAGAAATTTTGATGGATCAATATAACCAATTAGATAACCTCTATTCATATTCTGTTCATCATATAAATAATCTTACCAATGAAAATACCCAATTAGTTCAGAGGCAAGACTCATTAAGTAATGAAATATCTCGCCTTTCTTATTCTTTGACTAAAGCTAATTTAGGGATGAAAACTTTATCAGATGAGAATAAAACCTTATATCAAGAGAAGCGAGCTTGTTTAAACAAGATGGCGATATCTTCGCAACAACTTAGCATTCTTCAGAAAGTATGTGATAACCAAGAACAATCTCTTCGCTCTTTGATAAATGAACTTAAAGAAGTAACAGAGTTATCTATCGCTGAAAGACATACACTCATTCAAGGTAAAATAGCTTTAAGTGTAAAGGCAAATCAACTTAAAGAACAATATTCCAAATTAGAAGAATCTCATTCTTCTCTTGCGAAGAAAAATGCCTTTCTTATTTCTAAAGAGAAAAATCTTCAGTCTTGACTTAAAGGTTTAGTTGGAGATAAATTTGATGACGCAATGGACCTTTGGGAGAATAGTTGCCTGACCTTGATTCAACACCTTATTTAGCAAAAGGAAGGTAGTCATAATAATTTGACTGCCTTTACTATTTCTTCTTTGTCATATCTTTTTGAGTTCTTCAACTTATTGAAATTTTGTATTCTACCTTTCGCAGAGTCTGAGAAAAATCTTCATTCCTCCATTTCTGTTTTGGAGGCTAAATATGCCAAAATTCGCAAAGAAAATGCATTACTTGTTTCTGTCCTTACTGGTTCTCGCGACCGAGCAGAAAGAATACTTGATTATCTTGCTTACTTTAAGGATATTCAAGATAGGAATCATCAGAGAGCACTTCTTCATCAAGTTCATCTCCAAGCTGAAGTCCTTGTAAATGATATTTTATTGTTTAAATCTCTTCCTCCTACATCAATCGAACCTCTGGAAGTAGATGATGATGAAGTTCCTCGTCCTGCTGACAGTGATTATGATTATAAAAGTGGTGCAGAGGATAGTTTTTTGGAAGATGGAGAAAAAATTCCTTCTAAGGAAGAAAATGCTGGTGTTAATGAAAATGAAAAAGAAATATCTTCTGAAGAAGTAATTGTTGGCGATAATCAAGGTGCTAATCAAGGCGAAGATCAGAATCGAAATGTAGGAGAGGCTGGCGATAATGAGAACATTGGCGAAGAACGTCTATTATCTCCTTCTACTGGAATTAATACTGAAGCATGAGCTTCTTATCTAGTTCTATCTTCTTGAATTGTCTCATCTTTATTATTTTTTGCGAATAATATTCTTCAACCAACTTTGGAATCAGTTTTACCTTTTAGTATTTTGCTGGTGAGAAAGATAATGCCTCTTGTTTATTGATTCCCGTACTTGTCTCTCATTATCTTTCTTGCGAAAAATGATCTGTTATGAATATTTATAAATATTTTGTTTTGTCACGTGGTCTTATTTTGCCTTCCTAATTAAAGGTCTTATTATGCCACCTCTTGTCATTGCGACAAAATCTCAGGACGTTCTTGCACTTTCATGCAAGAACCCATTGATCTTGCCTTAACCTTTTCTTTTGTATTATGGCCTCTTCAGGAATGTTGCGACAATATGACAGGCCTAAATATTCTTGCGAAAATAAATCCCCATGACATTTCCGTCTTGCGACGAATCGCAGGACGTCTTCGCACTTTCATGCGAAAACCCATTGATCTCGTCTTATCTTTTTATTTTGTATTATTGCCTCTTCAGGATTGTTGCACAAATATGACAAGCCTTAATACCCTTGCGAGTAAAAAGCCTCATGACATTTGCGTCCTAAGACACTTATTAGCTCCCTAATGGAGGGTGCCGCCCTTATCTCCCCCTGGTTGCCCCTTCAAGGAGGCGTACTTCTACCATACAAGGTTATCTCCTCCCATCCAGTCTTAACAACAACTAGTTGTTTTCGCAGCCTCTTATCCCTTTTACCTATAGGGCTTATGGTTACGAGACTGCACCCTAAGTGGGGTTTTCTTCGGGCCGAGTGCATTATAATCCAAGACTTGTCAAGAATGGAAAGGTACGCTTCAAACGCCCCTGGTACTCTTGACTCAACCGTGTACCTCGGCGCCTTGATCAGATTCTGCACTCCTTGGGAGATTCGTTATTACCTTAGTCGCCCAACCTAAATCATATGTTTAAGTTAAGAATCCAAGGTGCCTCTCCCGGATGGGATTTATTGACCCCAAATCTCCATGACTCGGGTTCCGGTGGCGGTGTAGCCTTTCCCTGAGCCATGCAACAAGTACCCCCTTATATGACGTACTTTAGGTCTTACATTTGCCTCTTGCGAAATTTTATTCGCGAACTAGGGTGTACGCCATAAAGGTTTTCCCCTTTCTTTCATGTCATTGTTCTATGATTATCTCTGCGAAAGTTTCGCACATCATGATCTTTTTTTGACATGAATGATCTCACAATTATTCTTTCAGAGTCCATAACTTCTCAAAGCTTCTTACGGATAATATCTTTTTAAGTACAACCTGTTTCATGGTCTGTCAAGTCTATGACCAACATCTCTACCTTCTGGATCCATTAATTTATAAGCTCCTGTTCCAACTATGTCCTTAATGATGTAAGTTCCGTCCCATTTTTTCACTAACTTTCCACCATTTTCTCGCTGATATATTGGTGTCTCTCGCAGAACTAAATCTCCTGGTTGGAATTCGTGTACTTTGAAACGTTTATTATATTCTTGGGCTAATCTTCGCTGATAATTCTCCATGTGTTGTAAAGATCTTTCTCTTCTTTCTTCTAATTCATCAAGTTTTTTTAAGATCAATCCCGCACTAATATTTTTCTCCCAATCTTCTTTCTTTGTTGTTGGAATAACAACTTCTGTTGGTAACACTGCTTCAACTCCGTATGTTAAACAAAAAGGTGACATTCCAGTAGCTTCTCTTCTAGTTGTATTATAAGCCCATACTGCATTATGTACTTGTTCGCACCATGCTCTATGATGCCCTTCCAATTTATTCTTTAATATATCTGCAATTGTTTTGTTTGTTGCTTCTACCTGCCCATTAGCTTGTGGATACAAAGGAGTAGACTTTCCACATTTTATCTTAAATGCATTAAGTAACATTTCTATGTTATGTCCTTCAAACTGCTTCCCATTATCAGATACCAACTGCGCAGGAATTCCGAATCTGCAAATGATATTTTCGAATATGAATGTAAAGATATCTTTGTCGCGAATATGTTGTACTGCCTTCAATTCTGTCCATTTTGTGAAATAATCTGTTGCGACTATTAAGTATCTTCTTTGTCCGGAACCTGGTAAAAATGGTCCCACAATATCTAAACCCCATTTTCCAAAAGGCCACACACTGGTTGAAGATGACAATGGTGCTCCAGGTGCATGTATTTTCTTTCCATGCCGTTGAAAATCTTCGCAACGTCTTGATATTTGTTTTGCATCTTCGTGCATGTATGGCCAGTAATAGCCTTGCATTTTTGCTCTATGTGCCAAAGATCTTCCTCCGCTATGATTGCCAGCATCCCCACTATGTAACATTTTTAGCACTTTTTCTCCTTCCTCTCGTGTCAAACATCTGAGTGATGGTCCATTAAAGAATTTTCGGTATAGCATCCCATCTCTTAATTCATAATTCGTTGCGCGGCTTTTTAACTTGTGTGTTTCCAATCTATTTCTTGGTGTTTCTCCTTTCGCCAAGTATGCCTGAAATTCTGTTCTCCAATCTGCGATATTGTTCGTTTGTTCTTCTTCTCCACCTTCTGTCATTATTACGTCCACTTCTTCTTCTTCATTATTGATTGATGGTGACAGAAGTGTCTGTATTTTTATGCATCTCGCAGTTGGATCTATCATCATGCTTGAGATGAAAGCAAAAGCGTCTGCGAGTCTGTTATCCTTCCTTGAAATGTGCCTCCATTTTATTTTTGGGGTTTTCGCTGACAATTCTTCAACGAGCTTCTTATATTTCTTCAAGGATGGTTCATTTGTAGTATACTCTTCCTTTATTTGGCGAATAACTAGCTGCGAATCACTAGTGATCCTGGCATTTTCTAGTTTTATTTCTATTGTGAATTTTAAGGCATGTATCACAGCTTCATATTCCGTTTCATTATTAGTGGATGTGAATTCCAATCTAAATGAAAAAGCCATCTTCACTCCTTCTGGCGAAATTAAAAAAATTCCAACTCCATTTCCTTCTCCATTTCATGATCCATCTACCAATATCTCCCATCTATTTGGTTATGTTAATAAATCTTTTGGATCTCTGTGTTCTTCTTCTATATCCATCATTTCTTCTACTGCTTCATCTTCTTCTAAAGGAAATTCTGCCAAGAAATCTGCAACAACTTGTGATTTTGGTGAAGACAAAATTTCATATTTAATATCAAAGTGGCCTACTTGTGCATTCCATCTCTCCACTCTTCCTTATCTTTTAGAATTCTTCATCACTGATTCAATTGGTACTTTTGTTAATACCTTTATCTTGTGCGCTTGAAAATATATGCGGAGCTTAAATGATGCATAAACTAATGCTAAGATTAACTTCTCAATCTTTGAGTAATTCTTCTCGGCATTATTAAAAGTTTTGCTAATGTAATAGATGGGTTTCTCCACTCCTGCGTCTATTCGCAATAACACAACTTAATGCATGCGACGTCGTCGCAAGATAGATCAATAATTCTTCTCCTGATTCTGCTTTTGTAAAATAGTTGTATTCATAAGATGTTCTTTGATCCCTTGAAAAGCTTTTTCGCATTCATCAGTCCATTTGAATTTCGCACCCTTCTTGAGTATATCGAAAAAATATTTGCATTTGTCTGATGATCGCGAAATGAATCTCCCCAGCGAAGCTAAAGTCCATTCAACTTCTGTACATCTTTTATTGTTGCTGGTGTTGGCATGTCACGAACTGCTTGCACTTTTTCTGGATCAACCTGTATTCCTTCCTTTGATACAATGTAGCCTAAAATTTTCCCGATGCAACTCCAATAGTACACTTCTCAGGATTCAGTTTAATGTTATACTGCCGCATTTGTTCAAAAATCTCCCTCAGGTCCTGTACATGGTCTTTGGCTTCTTTACTCTTTACTAACATGTCATCCACGTATACTTCTAATGTTTTGTGTATCCATTTTGCGAACACCTTCTCTACCATTCTTTGGTATGTCGCTCCCGCATTTCGCAAACCAAATGGCATTTTCGTGTAACAATATAAACCTCTAGGGGCGAAGAAAGCAGTATGTTCTTGATCTTCTTCAGCGAGAGGGATTTGGTTATACCCTTTGTACCCATCTAAAGACGATACCCTATCATTTCCCGCTGCGGATTCCACCATTTGAGGAATATCTGGTAACGGAAAACTATCTTTAGGACAAGCTTTGTTTAAATCAGTGAAATCTATGCAAATCCTTATTCCTTTGTTTTTCTTTGGGACAATGACCATATTCGCTATCCATTCTGGGTATTTAGCTTCTCTTATGATTCCCGCATCAAGCATTTTCTGTAGTTCTTCTTCTATTTGGGAATGGTAAGTTGTTGCGATTTTTCTTATCTTTGTTTAAATGGTCTCACATTCTTGTTAATCTCCAACTGTGGCATGCAATTGATGGATCTATTCTCGGTATCTCATCCATGCTCCCTGCGAAAACGTCTTTATATTCTCGCAAAAGGTTAACAGTTCTTTCTTTCTTCTTCTACATCCATCTTGGTTCCAATTCTCAATATTAGAGGTTCTTCTATAGTCCCAACGTTTATTCTTTTGTTGGTTCTGCGGCAGTGTAACTGGACTTGGTTCTCCCATTGGTGTTGGTTCTTTTATTGTTTTCACAGGTCCTTCTCCTTCTTCCGAAATTTCGCTGGGTATTCCCTGCCTTCTTTTGCCCTTATCATATATACTCTAAATTCTTCTTCTTTCTTTGCCTCCTTTGCCAACTTTCTGCGAAATTGTTTCCTTTTTCTTGTCCTTCATAATGCTTTACTTCAATTTGATGACATAATTTCGCATTGTCAACATCTCCTCTGATTTCACCTATTCCATTTGGTGTGGGGAATTTAATACATTGATGCAACGTTGATACTACAACTTTTATCGCATGTATCCATGGTCTTCCTAACAACATATTATATGGCGATTCCATATCCACCACGCATAGTGTCACTGTGTTTCGATCTCTCCTAGTGGAATTCGTACCACTATTTCTCCTTTAGGTTTTGTTGTGGATTTTCCAAAGCCATGAACAAATATGTTGAACTGGACATTTCTTCATCTTTAAATCCCATTCCCCTGAATGCATGATAAATATTATATCCACTGAACTTCCTGTATCGATTAAAGTTCTGTTCAATATCCATTCTCCTGGATTTTGTTGTTGTTCCTTCTCTTTTCGCGTAATAGGCACTGTAATAACCAATGGAGATGTGTGGTTCAAATTTTCTTTTGGTATTTCTGCCGCCATGAATGTGATTTTTTGCTTTTCCCAATCTTTCAAGGGTGATGTCTTTTCTACCGCCATAACCTTCCTTCCTTCAAAATTTCGTTTATGTATTCTTCCTTTGATGTTTTCATGGAATTCATTAACCATTGTTTTTGTTATCATATTACACTCCAATCTTTTGTCATCTTCATTGACTCTAATCATCTTTCTTTTAAACTGATTTATTTAATCACTTTCTTGATTTTAACAATTTCAACAACAATCTTCAACTTTCGATCTTCATCTCCCTGTTTCTAGCACCATTATGTAGTTGCAGGAAATCCTACAGTACACCCCTCACAAGATTTCATTAACATTCAACTCATTTTAGATCAACAATCTTAATTTTATTAATGAATCTTTGAACAATCTTACAAGGAAAGATAAAGGAATCAGGAATAACCACTGCTCTAGATTTTCTCTCTCCTCTTTACTTGATTCTCACTCAGAAAAAGATCTCCCCCTCCTTTGCAACTGAACGACTATTTATAAGGAAATACATAGTGGATGACAGCTAATCTGTCCTTTATTTTCGGATATGGCTCGCGACATTCTCGCAACCTTACAAATGTTAATCTCGCAAACTCTCTAATTTTCGCAGGACTATCACATCTTTCTCATGATTTTAGCTGACGTCGTTTATTATATCATTTCTGAAATTGTTCTGCGACGCTGTTGTGTTGTGTTGTTGATAATTTCGCTGAGACATTATCGCTGCGAGATTATGATCCTACAGGAGTAGTGAAGTTGCGTGTGTTAGTGTCACACGATCAGTCTTGCTCACTTTTCCCATCATCACTAACCGTCCATGTCTTCCTAACTTATTCTTGTGATGGCGCGTTGTGCGCTGCACGCTGTAAACCGCCAGACCAATACCCCAGTATGTATTCTCCAGTTTGTGACATGATTAATGTCTCGAGTGTGGATCGTGGGACCCACAGAAAGTAGCATGTGATGCTAGATTAAATAACTAAGTTATTTAGGAAGTCGATATTTGTGAAATATCGTGTGCATTCTATGTATGTAATGCATCGAATATATTCAACGTGTATGAAGCATCGTTGTTTTAAGGCTTAACGGAGTAAGTCACGGAAAATAGCATCACGTCCAGCCATCTTCGAGTGATCGTTTGGAATCTGTACATGTAATCCCTGACTTGGCCGATCACTCTGTGTGGAAGAGTGGTGGACGGTGATCGTGGTGATACCTCACTGGTCGCCTAACTCCTGTCTTAGGCTGTCCGTCCAGGATGGTGAAGTTGGACGGACGATATGGATTGCGACCCACATCTGCGACCGTCGGATTAGGGTTTAGGAGGTGCTCGAACACCAACCTTTAGCTTGGACGAATCCAAGCATGGGACACGTTTTTGGCAGGGCCGATTGGGCATGCGTATAGATGGCATGCTGGTGTAGGTGTCTGTACCTCACTGTCCCATGGAGATGCGATCTAATCCACTGAAAGGAAATCCCATGCCGCAAAGGAATTGAAGACCGCACGTAGTGCCTACTTCGGGCGCGCGTTTTGAGACGACCAACCATGGTCGGTCTTGGCCGATCAGTCGGGCATGCAGTCGGAAGGTCAGTGTACACTTCCGTACCTCACTTTCCCGTGGAGATGTGATATAAGACACTCAATTTGTCCGGCAAAGTTGAGTGGTCGAGATCGATTTTCTATTGAAAACGCGCGGCTATGCCTAGTTTGGGCGCAAAAATCGAGACGACCAACCATAGTTGGTCTTGAACGATTAGTCATGTATGTAGAAGGGCCCACGGTGATTGTGTTGACATGCTCTGGGCCCTTTGAATCTACATCTACGCCCTCCGTCTATACCTGCGAAGATGGATGGTTGAGACTGATTTGCGACACATGTGATGTGCCGCAAACCCTAATTAGGGTTTCACGTCCACGCTGCTTTGGCTGGACGAATTGGCAAGCCACGCTTCTCCTTTGGGGAGGCCGACCATGTGGGGTCCATGTTGGGCCGGTGATGAACGCGCCAATACCTGCCTGGTGGCTATGGGTCTGATCTAAGCCATCCAATCATGCCGGTGAAATTGGATGGTCGTGATCAATTTGGGACCTTTAGTGGAATTTACTGCGACCCTTTTAGCTTTCACGTCGTCCCAACTTCGGGCAACCGTACATGGTTCGGTGGCTAAGTCAGGAGAGGATCGATTATGTATGAGTGAAGGGGGCCCGCCGGTGTGCAGGACAACGCTTGTCCAACCGTCCATGGGACGATCTACGCCGTCCAACTATGCCGGTGAAGTTGGACGGACGTGATGAATTTGAGACTGTCGTAGGCGGCCTTTGTTCGTACGACTCCTCCAAGCCGCTCCAACTTCAGGCTGGTGTTCGGTGGTATTTTGGGAGGCATGGTAGGTATTCGACCAACCAGGGCATAAGCGGGCCCATTGGTGGTCATTAAGGTGGTAGCCTGCTCCTGTTGAGGATCGTCTAGGCTGGTTAAATCATGCGGCCAACTTGCGTGGTCGTGATTATTTCTGAGACGGAGATGGACAGTCCGGATTCAAATATGCTTAATCGGGCTAGTATAACACGCCGAGAGTTGTAGCCTGTACAAGTATTTTGTGCATGCCTCATTAGTGACACTTGGAGATTCGTGTTACTCTGCTGATAGTAACACTCAGTCGTCATGTGGTGTGGTTTTAAAAGAACCTACAACTTAGACCTACAAGTATACAGGGTCAGTTGTAGTGAGTGAGGTAAGAAGGGTTTTGTCCTCAGGGACAAGGTGGGTGCTAAAGTTGCTTCTAATGGTCTTTACTTACTGATTATATGCAAGAGTAGCACAATTGTTGTTTGGTTGGGTGTCGAAACGACGAAGATGATTGATAGTAACAGAAACAGTAAAGTAATATGCAAAGAAAGTAAATAGAGCAAATGATGAGAATGGTACTAGGTCCTTTGAGTACACCACTAACTTACACTAGTTATTCTGCTCATAACACTAACCTTGTCCTTATATCTGATAACAAAAGGGATGTCAATCCTCTGTATATCTAAGGTCACCTTGATATGAATGATTAAATCACAACTAAGGTATTTCTCCTAAGCATTAACTGTCTTTTCAGGGAACAGCTAATCAAAAGATCAATATATGGGATTAAGTATGAGTTGTAGTTCTTCAGCACAATATTATTCTAACTACAATGGATACATGGCATACACTGTGAAAGTAAAGTACTGAAGTCCTAAGATTGAATTTTATTCTAAAACAATTAAGCACAACAAGATTACTGCCATTAACAGGAATAACTAGTAGCAAACTAGGGCTTCATCTAAACCCTAGCAGGTGAATTTAGAACAAGATGAAGATGATGAAATCAAACATGAACTACTGCTTGGTGCACCGGCTAATCCGGGCATGAATTCTACTCACACCCACACACTCAATTTATAGTTACAATCTACAGAATTAGGGTTACAGACATTTCCCCCAAATTCAAAACAGGGTAGTCGAATTAGGGTTACACAATTACCTAGTTTGATGGGTCAAATCTTGCCCATGCCGACTGCAGCTGCTCCTCTTCCTCTCCCTCATGCTGCTACGCTCAGCCTAGCTTCCTCTACCTATTAACCTAGTTCACCAATATCAAACCCTAATTGTGATAAGGATGGTGAAATTGGTGAAATAAACTAATAGGTTATCATAGGATGATGGGGTAGTGAGGGGATTTGTTGTTTGGTGAAGTAGGGTGGTTATGGAAGTTTGTTGAAGGCGTCTATGGCAGGGAATGGCGGTGGCAGGGAGTGGTGGTGTTGCAGAGGGTGAGGGAGGAAGATGGGTTCGATGGGGTTTGAGGAAGGGGATGTTTGTTTTGCGGGTATAGGTGTTAGGTGTTGTAGTGTTGAGCGGTTGTAGCAAATTCGATGTCCAGCGAAGATGATACGTTGGATGATCACATCTGGATTGAATCGAACGGCTAAGATGGAACAGGCTTGCAGCGACCGTTGGATGCGTGATACAACAATTCTGACGGCTTAGATTGGAGTTAGGTACTATGATGTTTGACAGGAGCTTCAAGATTTGATGCTCGGTGATGAGGCGACCGTTGGATGATGTGATGGATCCAATCTGACGGCTCTCATAGAAATGGGTATGGATATGGAAATGGATTTGGGTAAGGGTAAGGGTTTAGGGACTTGGGTATGCCAAGCCCATATCTTCTTTAAGGACAATTCTTCCTCTTCAAGCCCACCTCTAGTTGACCCGGCTCTTGCAAACATCATTCTTCGCTGCCTTTCTGCGGGAGTCTTTGCCGTTCCTTTGCTCTTTTCGCTCTGTGAGTTCACCAGGCTTTATTTAGTACCTAAAAATGCAAAATTAATTAAGAAAAGTATTTATTCTTGAAAACAACGAAAACACAGAATATGGGATAAAATGGAGCGTTAGTGCACAAATGATGAGTTAAATGCCAATAAAAAGGTGCAAATATATACAATATTTGGCACTCATAAAATACCCCCAAACCTGAATTTTACTTGTCCTCAAGTAAAACAAAACTAAGGAAATCCTATTTATACCACTGTCGATGGTCTCTCGATTGCATTTAGCGAATGCAATAAGCCTTTTAAACCACTAAGTGTCCCTAGTGGACGAGTTGAAGTCTCGTGAAGGTTTGCTTAGAACGTACCTACAAAGTTCTAGGACAAAATATAAGCTCAGATTCCATGAAATGTGACATGTGCAAGACAGTAGAAGCTCACAGCAAAATGGAGATGTCAATCTAGCTATCAAAGGCACAATCCTAGCACTGATAACGAATAAATACATGTGATAAGAGTGTAAAGTATATCTACACATGTGTAAAGAAAGATCGGACGTTGTGACTACTAATCACCAAGAGATAGTTTCTCAAGCTAAGAACCGAGGTCGAAATCTAGCTAGCTGTCCGGACTTTACGAGAATTGTGAATGAGTTGGAGGTATTTCACAATTACTCGCGTTGTACATCAATGGCATACACCCTTCCTTGCTTATAACACAAAAGATGACTCTTATTTACATTGACTACTTTCTTTTATTTTTGGAACAAGAGAGGATGAAATTGATAAATACTTGATTTTTTCTTTTTTTAATTTTTTTTCTGAATACATACATCGTTTTTTTTTTTTTCTTTTTTTTTTTTTTTTTTTTTTTTTTGAGAAAAAATTTACAACATGGTAACTCTTTTGATACATAAGCAAAAAGAAACAAAAAATTACATGACACTTTGCAAGAGGTAGCGCTTTTTGATGCACCCAGTTAAATTCGATGGTTGTCTTTCTTAATGTAACCTCCACCTTCTATCCCAACCAACCAAAGAACAAGCTAGTCAAGTTTCATTCAGTATTCTAAAGTGATTGGAAATCGTGACTTCCGATAGAACACCTCAAGGATGAGGCTATACATGTATTAGTAGATCGTGCGCGTGCAAGTTTCTTATCACTATGTGAATTGTGCTAGAATCAGGGTGCCTAAATATCTAGACTAAGAATCCTTATGTTTACATACATGCACAAGAGTCAACATTTCAAGGTAAATGAGCTCCATTTTTATGTTTTTTCAATTTTTTAATTTTTAATTTTGATTTTTTGCATTTTTTTTTTTCAAAAGGAAGGAGGAGTTTAGTTTTCAATTATAGCATGTTATTGGGTTATCTACTTTTCACCCCTGAACCTAAACTAAACATTGTCCTCAATGTTTCTAATGATAAACATATTTATAATTTTAACATAACAGGAGAACATGTTAAGTTTTGAGAGAAAGGAAAGAGATTACCCGATTTGACGAAAGAAAAAAAAACGAACTCCATTATTCATGGTTAGAATCCAACATATTTCATCCCGCGATCACCATGGAGTAGAAAAATATATACAGAAATGGAAAAAGAAATCAAGTCAAAGTGACTCAACCTGAAGATTTTGAATCTTCAGGATTATGTACAAAATTTCACTATACACATAAAGTCTAAAGAGTTGAGGATCAACCCAAAAGACAAAGTGTTGAAACATAGACAGTTTCAAACAACTATAGTTGGACTGAAATGAGAGCGAGAGTGAAAAACCAAATGAATCACCCCTAAACCTGAATTTTTTAACAGATTTATTTTTAAGCACAAAATCTTTCCATTTTAGGGGTGTAGGATTCAAAAGGTCTAATTCAAAATGGACTTTTTTCGGGATGGTCAGAGAAATTAATTCCAACTGTGGCTCTTTAAAAATGTTGTATTTTGATGCAAAATAGTCCAAAAGGACTTGGGAGGCACACAGTTCCAATCCTAGGTTGGGAATTTTCAGAAAATTTGGTTTAAAAGTTTTGTTACAAACCAAATCTAGGTTGGGTGGAATAATCTCAATATGCGATTTAGGTAAGAAAGTTGGTACTTCTAAGTTATTTTCATGGATAAGATCAATAGTACCAACACATACTTCCCCTAAATCAGAAATTGGTAAATCATGCTCACATTCATCGAACAAAACATCAAGACCTAAATCGGTATCATGATTGTCCTCAATGTTTCAAAATATAAACATGATTATAACACATATCGTGAGAACGATGCTAAGTGTAGAAAAAGGGTGAGAACGATGATTATAACACATACCATGATTATAACACATACCGTGAGAACGATGATAAACATGATTTTTTCTTCCGTGAGAACTGAAAAAATTAAAACTACATCTAAACTATATTATCAATAGCAAGAAAACACAAAAATTAAACACATATATACAGGGTGAAAAGTTTAAAATCAGTGAAGAAGGCAAAAGAAGCAAATACACCGCTACCGAGTCCCCGGCAGCGACGCCAAAAACTTGGTGTGGTTTTAAAAGAACCCACAACTTAGACCTGCAAGTATACAGGGTCAGTTGTAGTGAGTGAGGTAAGAAGGGGTTTGTCCTCAGGGACAAGGTGGGTGCTAAAGTTGCTTCTAATGGTCTTTACTAACTGATTCTATGCAAGAGTAACACAATTGTTGTTTGGTTGGGTGTCGAAACGACGAAGATGATTGATAGTAACAGAAACAGTAAAGTAATATGCAAAGAAAGTAAATAGAGCAAATGATGAGAATGGTACTAGGGCATTTGAGTCCACCACTAACTTACACTAGTTATTCTGCTCATAACACTAACCTTGTCCTTATATCTGATAACAAAAGGGATTTCAATCCTCTGTATATCTAAGGTCACCTTGATATGAATGATTCAATCACAACTAAGGTATTTCTCCTAAGCATTAACTGTCTTTTCAGGGAACAGCTAATCAAAAGATCAATATATGGGATTAAGTATGAGTTGTAGTTCTTTAGCACAATATTATTCTATCTACAATGGATACATGACATACACTGTGAAAGTAAAGTACTAAAGTCCTAAGATTGAATTTTATTCTAAAACAATTAAGCACAACAAGGTTACTGCCATTAACAGGAATAACTAGTAGCAAACTAGGGCTTCATATAAACCCTAACAGGTGAATTTAGAACAAGATGAAGATGATGAAATCAAACATGAACTACTGCTTGGTGCATCGGATAATCCGGGCATGAATTCTACTCACACCTACACACTCAATTTATAGTTACAATCTACAGAATTAGGGTTACAGAAATTTCCCCCAAATTCAAAACAGGGCAGTTGAATTAGGGTTACACAATTACCTAGTTTGATGGGTCAAATCTTTCCCATGCCGACTGCAGCTGCTCCTCTTCCTCTCCCTCATGCTGCTACGCTCAGCCTAGCTTCCTCTGCCCATCAACCTAGTTCACCAATATCAAACCCTAACTGTGATAAGGATGGTGAAATTGGTGAAATAGACTAATAGGTTATCATAGGATTATGGGGTAGTGAGGGGATTTGTTGTTTGGTGAAGTAGGGTGGTTATGGAAGTTTGTTGAAGGCGGCTATGGCAGGGAATGGCGGTGGCAGGGAGTGGTGGTGTTGCAGAGGGTGAGGGAGGAAGATGGGTTCGATGGGGTTTGAGGAAGGGGCTGTTTGTTTTGCGGGTATAGGTGTTAGGTGTTGTAGTGTTGAGCGGTTGTAGCAAATTCGATGTCCAGCGAAGATGATACGTTGGATGATCATATCTGGATTGAATCGAACGGCTAAGATGGAACAGGCTTGCAGCGACCGTTGGATGCGTGATACAACAATTCTGACGGCTTAGATTGGAGTTAGGTACTATGATGTTTGACAGGAGCTTCAAGATTTGATGCTCGGTGATGAGGCGACCGTTGGATGATGTGATGGATCCAATCTGACGGCTCTCATGGAAATGGGTATGAATATGGAAATGGGTTTGGGTAAGGGTAAGGGTTTAGGGCCTTGGGTATGCCAAGCCCATATCTTCTTTAAGGACAATTCTTCCTCTTCAAGCCCACCTCTAGTTGATCCGGCTCTTGCAAACATCATTCTTCGCTGCCTTTCTGCGGGAGTCTTTGCCGTTCCTTTTCTCTTTTCGCTCCGTGAGTTAACCAGGCTTTATTTAGTACCTAAAAATGCAAAATTAATTAAGAAAAGTATTTATTCTTGAAAACAACGAAAACACAGAATATGGGATAAAATGGAGCCTTAGTGCACAAATGATGAGTTAAATGCCAATAAAAAGGTGTAAATATATACAATATTTGGCACTCATCATCATGCCGCACCAATAATGAGAGTTCAGTGAGAACAACACAGGAAATACAAGGCTGGTCATGATGCCATAAATTCATAGGGTACATGGGATTGTTGCTACATGCTCCATTCTAAGTAAATTAGCGAAGTGAAGAAGAGTTCATCATTTTATCAGTTGCTTTATCCTTTGCAGGATATCAGTGCATAGTTTTGGCTTTTACAATTTTCCCCTTAAATGAAAATCCACCATCAACAACCCTGATTTGAAAGGATATATAAAGGAGACATCTAGTATTGTGCAAAACTAATCCCCACACCTTACGTGTGATACTAGTTTGCGTGTTAGAGTCGTTTCTCCTTTAAACTTTGGTTTTCTTCTTCTAAAACCAGGTTAACGACTTAAAGACTTCATTGGGATTGTGAAGCCATACCGATACTACTTTTATCTTAGTTGTGTGATATGATCCGGCATCTTCTATCGTAACAGTACAATCATATTGATTGGATTGAGATCATGATAGTTCTCCGATAGGCAAGATATAAAAAGTAATCACAAACACCTTCGTCTCATCGTTTGTGATTCCACGATATCTTGTTTCGCTACCATAAGATTAGGATTGTTGTGAGGTGATTGATTAATCTAGGCTGTTCTTCGGGAATATAAGACCGGATTATCAATTGGTTCATGTTCACCTTCATTATTGTTAAAAGACGGAACAAAAACTTTTAGGGTTTTTTTGTGGGAGACATATTGATCCTTTGATAGACTTGTCTGTGTGAGACAGATTTGTTTATTTTTAAAGCCTGCGATTTTGGGTCGTAGCAACTCTTAGTTGTGGGTGAGATCAGCTAAGGGAATAAAGTGCGCAGTATCTTGCTGGGATCAGAGGCGTATGGAGTACGACTGTACCTTGGATCAGTGGGAGACTGATTGGGGTTCAACTATAGTCCAGTCCGAAGTTAGCTTGGAGTAGGCTAGTGTCTGTAGCGGCTTAATACAGTGTGTATTCAAATCTGGACTAGGTCCCGGGGTTTTTCTGCATTTGCGGTTTCCTCGTTAACAAAATTCTGGTGTCTGTGTTATTTCTATTTCCGCATTATATTTGTTTATATAATTGAAATAATACAGGTTGTGCATTTGAATCGATCAATTGGAAATTCGACCTTTGGTTGTTGATTGATATTAATTGATCCTTGGACATTGGTCTTTGGTACCGTCCAAGTTATTCCTTGTGTTTGATTATAGACTCGCTGATTTCTATTAGCTTGAGTGAATCAAAAAAAAAGAGAGATATTAACTCCTTGAGATACTTTTATCTAGATTGAGTCTGACTGTCTAGTTGATTCTCTAGTAAGTGTTTCAGATTTAGTCCATACAGATTGCTAATCGAAATATTGGGTGGTGTTGTTAGACCCCCGCCTTTTCAGTTGAAGAGAGAAATATTGACTTCTGTGGAATTATCATTGATTAAATGATAAGTGTCAGACACAACACAGGAAAGACACCAGGTTTTTCATGTCTCATCTCAAGAATTTGTGCTACCTTTAATATTCCTGTTTTTGGTTCCGATATGGAGGACCAGCTGTGCTAAGTATGTCAAGCATTGAGAAAATGAGGCCCTCTACAATCAGAGTCACCCCAAGAACTCATAGTACTCCAGCAACTGAAGAGCTGTCTCGTCTTCGAGGAGAACTTGCTGAACTTCGGGAGGAAAATGTGGTTCTTAGAGAGAAGGTAGACTTTGCCAGGAATGCTGTCCCAGAGTTATTAGAGAAATTCTATGAGATTGAAAGAGATCATTATGAATGGAGTGACTGATATCTAGTAGCTATAATTTCTGTTTTGTCATTATCTGTTTAAACTACTGTTGTTGGATTTAAAGTTTATGTCTTTGTGATGTAATAACTTTTTATGGCACAATAGTCTTGGATGATTATGTCTTTCAGTCAAAAGTGTTATTGAGAAGTGCACATATATCTTGTCAAAAGTAAAGTCTTTCGTAAGTAGATATGCATGTGTTGATAAAGAAGGAATGAACTTTTGACAAAAACAAAAGTTAAGCCTATTATGTCAATTATTCATGGAAGATAGGTTAAAATCTTTTGTTTACAAGGATTATGTCTATTGTATGTCATTGTGCAAATAGTGATGGAAAGTAGAATGAATCCTTGTATATGCCGCAGTATGATCATTCCCTGATCCATATTTTATGTGTATACTGCAATGATACATAAGTTTTTCTTGTGTTGAGCATAAGACGATTGAGTTGATCATTCTTTTATGGTGAACTTAGTCGTAGCTCCGTAAGCTGTCTTATGTCAAGCATTTCCAACTAGATTAATCATAGATTCGTTTGTGGTTATTTTGGTTGTGTATTCCGATTAAATTAATCATGGGTTCTCTTGTGGTTAGTTTAATTGAGAATTTTGGATATAGAAAATCATTTCTTTATGGTTTTTGGTGTCCAATAAAATCCTTCTTTTCTTGTAAAAGTAAGGTCGCTCTTGTTGTTCTCTTGGGAATGACATCAAATGGGGGGAGAGTTCTTTTGAACTTGTGCTTAATTTCCATATCTTTGTGGGGAGTGCGGCTGTGGAATTATTTAGGGGTTATCTTGTATCTTTATAAACTCCTTGATGAATGCATTTAGACTCGGCTTTGTAGTTGCAGGAAATCCTACATTACACCCCTCACAAGATTTCATTAACATTCAACTCATTTTTGGATTAACAATCTTAATTTTATTGATGAATCTTTGAACAATCTTACAAGAAAAGATAAAGGGATTAAGAACAACAATCACTCTTGATTTTCTCTCTCCTAATTGTTTTTTTCCTCTCTCTAAAAAGATCTCTCTCCCTTCCTTTACAACTGAATGGCTATTTACAGGGAATTACATAGTGGATGACAGCTAATCTGTCCTTTATTTTCGGATATGGTTTGCGACATTCTCGCAACCTTAAAAATATTAATCTCGCACACTTCCTAATTTTCGCAAGTCCATCATATTTTTCTCATGATTTAGCTGATGTCGTTTATTATGTCGTTTCTGAAATTGCTTTGCGACATTGTTGTGTTATGTTATTAATAATTTCGCTGAAGTGTTGCAGCTGCGAGATTTTGATCCTACATCTTGCTTCTTCTCATGTCGTCTCTGCGAATAAGAGAATGATATGAGAAATTCCGTAGTTATCCATCTCTTCGTATCCTTCATTTATTACACGTATCTTTTCTTCCATTTGTTTCTTGACACGTCTTCTGTAACCGCTGCTTCTTAACCATTCACGTCTTTTCGCCTTAATCGTGTTTATCTTCTCGAAAAAAATTCCACTATATATACTCTTTCTTACTCTCCTTTTCTATATTTTTACTCTCTTTTTATCTTCTCTGCAACTTCATCATTTTCTCCGTAAATTCCTCTACTGTAATTTTTCTTCTATCTTCTTTCTTCAATCTTCTTAATTCTTCATTTATTCCCGTACTATGTATTCAAATATGCCTCCAAGTGGTCAAAAGCATGAGAAAACCTTGAAGGAAGTTCAAAAAGATCTTGCCGAGAGAGGTTTCACACTTTCTACCATTCTTGGTGAAAGTGCCAAATCAATTCTTTCCATTAAACTTTTCTCTGATCATCAATGTGATGATCAGACAATCATAGTCTCGCTGGGTCAAATTCTCGCAGGTCTCCCTATTCCTCTTTATAACCCTGACATTCCTCTATTTTATGAAATTCTTGCTCATTCGAATTTTTCGCGAGCTATCTTCCAATTAACTGGGGATTGCATCCGTCTGATATTGGAGTTTGCTAATCGCGGTGCTGGTAAAGGATCTCTTTATCCCAAAGAGCTTAGGGATCCTAAATTCCCAGACTTGGAGATAGTCATTGAGAAGTACATAGTAGCGAATTTCTTCGAAAATTATGAACTAATATCTATGAAGAAGGAGAATACTCGCCGGGGTGTTCGCTTGAAAAGGAAGGATGTTATTGTTGAAGACAGAATTCTCATGCATGACATTGATTGGCACTCTGGAATAAATAAAACCCCTCGCCAATCCAAAGATGATAAATGGTGCGTCTTCCCCTTGATGCTGAAAGGACCCTATATTGTTGGTTCTAATGTCATTCCTGCGAATCTCACCGCATATCGACCCTGGGTATTCTCTTGGTCTGATAAAGTGAAAGAGGTATATTTATTCCAATTTCGCCCACTTTATGTTTCTTTATTTATCTTTACTCTTTTGTTCGCTGATTCTTGCAACATTCTACAGATCCAGAAACTGAAAGATAACTACCGCAAGACTGGGAAAGCCAATACCTTGCTAGCTCTTCGCTCATACACAGATGAGGTAAGAAATATTATTTTATGATTTTAAACAATATATTGTTGCCTCTATTTCTTATCTTCATTTGTGTGTGAAGGTTATTGCTGAAGTAGAAGAACCCACCAAAACTGCGACGGCTGGTGATAAGGGTTAAGACATTCTTCCCAAAGGAAAATCATATGCATCCTCTTCAAAGAAAAGAAAGAGAGGGAATTATCCTCCTCCTTCAGATGTTCATTTCCCTGATGGTTCTGAAGATGATGAAGACAAAAAAGACGATGATGACGACTCTGCAGCGAATAAAGATTCTCCACCTGAATCCTCTATGGCACAGTTATCTGGTGTCTTCTCTGATTCTTGGCAAGGGATGGGAGATAATTTCCTCGCCAGTACATGCAAATCTCTCGCAACTATTTGCGATACTTCTTTGTTGGATGGTGATAGTTCTCTTCGTGGGGTCTCCAAATCAGTGACTCCTAGCTTCCTAAACTCTCTCAATAGTTTGGTATGCCTTCGTCTTTTTACTTCTTCATTATTGTGATTCAAAATTTCTTTTTATTTTAATTATTTTTTGTATTTTCTTCGCAGGCTGGAAAAGCTTCTTTCGTTGTTGCCTCAGATTTGGAGAGGAGACGCGAAATTCTTGAAAAGAAGAATCTTCAATTTCGTACGAAGAATGAAGAACTGGAAACTAAAGCTAAGGGTCTTAGTGAGAAGAACGAACAATTCGAAGCTGAAGTTAAAGGTCTTCGCGAGAAGAACAAACAACTGGAAACCGACACTTCTTCGCAAAGGAACAAAATTTCTACTCATCAAAAGCTAATGATCAGCTCTATGGTATGCAATTTTTCTCCTTTCCTTTCATTCATCCTATTGTCTTATCTTATTTGATTAATCCTTTTTGCAGACATTTATGGTCTTTCTGATGAAGCCACTCTTTTTCGTTCATTTACCGATGTCCTAGATAATGACACTCTTCTTGAATATCTTAATAAATCTTTGAATAGTTTCTCTAATGATAAAATTTCATCTCTGTCTTTCAATGAACTTAAATCCAAATTTCGCCTCTTAGAGATTGATCATAGATCTAGTTTAGGTTTAGCCAACCAATTTAAACGTTTTTATCTCCATTCTGAAGATAAGATCAATAAATTAAGAACCAAGATTAGCAAAATTATAGATGATAAAGATCGTATCTCTGATCAAGGTATTAAGGCTTTGGCAAAATTCCAAGAGACCCTTATTGAGGTTCAACTTGAACGAGATGAAGCCAATCGTCAAAATGTTGTACTTAGCGAGAGAGAAAACCAAGTTTGTTCTCGTCTTCTCATAAATAATGATGATGAGTTCGATTGGTCTGTGAAAATCTTAGATGATGCCGGAAAGGATTTAGGCGTAAATATTAGTCTCCAAGCTGAGCATACAGCCTTGATTAAAGATATGAATTCTGACAGAGAAGGTCACCAACTGTTCTTTTTTACTAGTCTTTTGTCTCTTTTGAGTTCTCACTAAATTATTAATTGATTGTATTTTGTTCGCAGGTTCTGAGAGTAGATATCGCCACAAATTGAAGAACTTGAAGCTGAGAAAGGGGAATTCGCAAAGAGTCTTTCTTCTCGCAACGATAAATATTCTAGATTGAAGAATCAATTCAAGATCACTGTTGCGAACTTTAAGAATGACGCTCTTCATTTTCGCAATCAAACTATTCAAATGGTTTGCAATGACCATAGTATTCCTCACTCTGATTATCCTTATCTCTCAGAGGAGATCCCAAAGAACACCCCTAGTCTGATCATCTCTGATAGTGAAGCTGATGATGAAGAATCTGATGGTGATGAAGATTCTGATGGAGGTAAAGGTTCTGATGAAGATGATGAAGAATCAACTAAGAAGTAGTATTTGTTTCTTTCTTTGATCTTCTGTAACACTTGTACATTTATTCCTTCTTTTCGCATACTTGCGAATTCTCTTGGTTCCCCATATTCCTTAATATATAAGTTTCTTTTATTTTGACATGAATTCATTAAAACAATTTTTCCTTGCAATATAGTTAATCAATATAATCATTAATTTTTAAATTTCTGCGTAAATTTATCATATGGAGACAAATAACATTTTTTTATTTCATTCATTCCCATACTTGCCTCTGTTATTTGTATTTAAATGAGAGATTTTGCAGATTTCTCTTATTTTGTGCCTCAGCTTTGCAGTTGTTTTTTTATAATTTCGCAATCATATGCGAAGTGAATTTTGATTCTTTTCAAAATTTCATTCTTGTGTGGTCTTATTTTGCCTTCCTAGTTAAAGGTCTTGTTATGCCACCTCTTGTCATTGCGACAAAATCGTAGGACGTCCTTGCATTTTCATGCAAAAACTCATTGATCTTGTGTTAACTTTTTCTTTTGTATTATTGCCTCTTCAGGATTGTTGCGACAATATGACATGCCTAAATGTTCTTGCGAAAATAAAGCCCCATGACATTGTCGTCTTGCTAAGAAATCGCATGACGTCTTCGCACTTTCATGCGAAAACCCATTGATCTCGTCTTATCTTTCTCTTTAGTATTATTGCCTTTTCAGGATTGTCGCACAAATATGACAAGCCTTAATTCCCTTGTGAGTAAAAAGCCTCATGACATTTGCGTCATAAAACACTTATCATCTTCCTAATGGAGGGTGCCGCCCTTATCTCCCCCCTGGTTGCCCCTTCAAGGAGGCGTACCTCTACCATACAAGGTTGGATCCTCTCATCCGGTCTTAACAACAACCAGTTGTTTTCGCAGCCTCTTATCCCTTTTTCCTATAGGGTTTATGGTTATGAGACTGCACCCTAAGTGGGGTTTTCTTCGGGCCGAGTGCAGTATAAGCCAAGACTTGTCAAGAATGGCAAGGTATGCTCCAGACACCCGTGGCACTCTTGACTCAACCGTGTACCTCGGCGCCTTGGTCATATTATGCACTCCTTGGGAGATTCCTTATTACCTTAGTCGCCCAACCTAAGTCATATGCTTAAGCTGAGAATCCAAGGTGCCTCTCATGGATGGGATTTATTGACCCCAAATCTCCATGACTCAGATTCCGGTGGCGGTGTAGCCTTTCCCTGAGCCATGCAACAGGTACCCCCTTATATGACGTACTTTAGGTCTTACATTTGCCTCTTGCGAAATTTTATTCACGAACTAAGGTGTACGCCATAAAGGTTCGCCCCTTTCTCTTTTGTCATTGTTCTCTGATTGTCTTTTGTAGAATTTATTATCTCTGCGAAGTTCTCGTATATCATCATATTGTATTTGCATTTCGCAATCTCAATTTTGTCATTCAATAAAATGTATTTTTGAGAATTTTATTTGTTGCGAAAGTGTCGCAACAAATCAATCATTCATACACTTCTTATTTTTATTACTTTTGCCATTCTTTGCCTCTTTGTTATTCTCTGCTATTGCTTCATTGATAGTAAACTGTTCACAATTTCTTACTATGAACTAGCATCAACCTCACAACATTTCTTCTTCTTTTTGTTCGATGGAATCCACCATCAACCTCTCACTTCTTAGTGTCTCTATGATTTTGTTTCGCCAACTTTCCTTCTTGGTTGCTCTTCCTTCGCAGGATTCTACCTCAGTTTCGTAACATTTCTTTCCTTCAACCCAATCTCCCTTTATGATTCCTACACCGCTGGGGTGAGGGAACTTGATTCACTAGTGGAAATTTTAAGCTACACGTAGAATCCCATGTAGCCAAGGACGTCCAATCAATGGATTGTAGGGTGATTCTATGTCAACGACACAGAACAGGATTTCAGAAGATATCCCCTTCAATGGGATTCGCATAGTAACTTCCCCTTTAGGCTTGTTGGCAGTACCATTAAAACCATATATCTTATATGTTGATGGTATAAGATCATCATCTCTCCCTCGCATGGTTTTATAAGTATGATAGAATAAGATATTCACAGAGCTTCCAGTATCGATCAGAATTCTATTAATTGCCCATGAATCTTCAGCTTCATCATCTTCATCTTCTTTAGGTTTTGGATTAATTTCTAATTTTACCACTAATGGATTGTCATGTACTTCTCCACCTTCAGGGACTTCTTCTGCGGTAAAAGAAATAGTCTGTTTCTGCCATTCCTCTAGCGGCGAGATTTTCGCAATATTCATAATTTCTCTTCCATCATTGTCTCTTGTGAACACTCTACTGAAAACATTGTCATGAAAGTCTTCAATTGTATTGTATGAATGTACGATAGAGTGACAGAATAGATTCTTTGCTATTGCACCAACTTCTACGAAGAATGTTTTCTTTTCTTTTACCATGTTTACTTTGTGATGCTCTAGTGGTGGTGGCGGCAATGGTTGAGATTGTGGACGCCCTACCAGAAAGTGGTTTAGCTTTCCTTGATCTATAATTCTCAGAATAATTCTCTTTATATTTCTGCAACCATTTGTAGTATGTCCATGGAAATGATGATAAGAACAGAACTCATGACTTCTGTTGCTTGGAGGTGGTTCAGTTCCCATGTTCCATGGTGTTGGTATATTCTCCATCAAAATTATAGCTTCCCATATTTTCTCCACGCTTGCATAAGTTTCTCGCGGATGATCAAGTATTTGAATCTTGTTATTTCCACCAAGATTGTAGAAATTTCTTTCTCTTTCATACTCCTCTTGATCTCGGCTTCCCATAGCCACCAGTTTATGTTGATTGTTTCCCGTCACCTTTTCTTGTTGTCTTTGCGAAGTGCTCGCCACTCTGTTTATTAGTTTGGGTAATAAGCTTGCATTCGCTGCTTGTGAACTGGTATTCGCAACTGGGTATGATTCCATCTCATTTTTCCTTTCCTCTAGAGAAGTATACTCTTCCTGAAGTTCTCGCAGTTCGGTCATTGTGATTGTGTTCTTGACTCTGAAAATTTGGACATACAATAGATTGGTTGCGAACATAGCATAGATAAATGACAAGATAAGATATCTCTCATCCACACGGCCAGCCATCTCACTACACATAGTCCTCCACCTTTTGGTTCGATGCTTCAAACTTTCGCCAATCATTTGTTTTAATCCAAACACATCTTCAATACCAGGTCGCGAAGAATTGTTACTTATATATGCCCCCAAGAATGTGGTCTGCAAATGATTGAAAGATGTTATTGTATTTTTTGGTAGACCTTCGAACCATTTTAACGCCTCTCCTAATAGACTGGATGCAAAATACTTGCACAATACGACATCATGATTTTCCCACTGTAACATGCATCTCACATAGGCTTTGATGTGTTGAATTGCACAAGTTGTTCCATCAAAGATGTTGGTTAACGCAGGAAAATTGCATTTCGGAGGTATTCCTCCTAGTTGTACTTCTCTTGTAAATGGAGTTTTCGCAGCTTCTTCTATAGCTTCGTCTAATTGTCTTCTGCCTACTTCCTCTCTATTATTTAGCATTCCTCTCATTTCTTCCAATTCTTTTAAGATTTGTTCATTTACGCCTAAGTTTTGATCCATTGATCTTTTTAATTTTGCCTCCCTTCTTCTGCGTTCATGTCTTTCTTCTCTCTCAAAATTTTTCATTTCTTCTTCATCATCCTCATCTCGTCTTCTCCTGCTATTCTCTTCCTCATCTCTATCTTGAATTCGCATATGATGATGTGTCTCATTTTCCCCTCAATGATTTTGTTCATTTCTTATCAATTCCATTCGTTGTCTTTCAGCCCTCCTCTTTACTCTATCATACTCTTCATTGAGATTACCGTTATTTCGGTTTTGTGTACGCCTTCTTTCTCGATTGTCGTGATTATTCTGGCGAATCGCCTCCTGCATCTCTTGCTCTTCCATTTCTGCTATCAATATTTCACGTTCGCGAGTTAAACGTGCTTGTTCAGCATAGTGTCTTTCAATTTCTTCTTCAATCGTTTGTTGATTTCTTTGAGCTTCTCTCTCATGTAAAATTCTCCTTCCTTCCTCTCGATTCCCTTCGTCATCTTGATTATTTCTTCCCTGACGTTGTCCATTCTCTTGATTTCTATCATTTTGCCTATCATCAAAAGTTTCATTTTGTGGAACGAAACGATCATCAGTCATTTCTCTATCTTCGCGATGTTCTTCATTAGGATTTGGTATTTCTTCTCGAATATTATTTCCAGCATTAACTGTGGGTGAGTTTCGCCTCATCTCTCTTCTAGTCGATCTTGAACACGATCTTGTAGTACTTCTCGATCTTCTACTTTGTAGTCTCATATTTTCCATCCTCAATTCGTGATTTTTCCTTGTTAGATTTGCACGTTTTTCTGCCTCAGCTCTTCTTTCTTCATGTATTCTTCGTCTCAACGTTTCTAACACTCCAATTTCCTCATCTCCATGAATTATTCCTTCATCTGCTTCTTGATTTCTCTCTACCTGTCTATGGTTCCTGGTTTGCTGCTCTTCTTCTACTTCTTCTGCTGAATTTGATCGCCAAGTGTGTACACTCACTCTATCATAATCTATTGTTCCATTTTGTACCGGTGTTTGCTGAACTGGCGGTTGAACTTGATTTTCTCCATTATTTTTCCTTCTCGTAGATTCTCTCATTTAACTTCTCTCCCTTCCAGCAAGTCTTTTACTTCTTCTTCTAGCAGTTGTCGATTGTTCCGATACATTTCTCCTTCTAGCCATTCTTTCAATACTAACAAATTGTAAGAGATTATGGTTTTTTCACCAATTACTTTCAATTCTAATAAATCACAATATTAATCTTCAAATTTTTCTAGAACAATCTTCAATCTTCAATCCCTGTTTCTAGCGCCATTATGTAGTTGCAGGAAATCCTACATTACACCCCTCACAAGATTTCATTAACATTCAACTCATTTTTGGATTAACAATCTTAATTTTATTGATGAATCTTTGAACAATCTTACAAGAAAAGATAAAGGGATTAAGAACAACAACCACTCTTGATTTTCTCTCTCCTAATTGTTTTTTTCTCTCTCTAAAAAGATCTCTCTCCATTCCTTTACAACTGAATGGCTATTTATAGGGAATTACATAGTGGATGACAGCTAATCTGTCCTTTATTTTCGGATATGGTTTGCGACATTCTCGCAACCTTACAAATATTAATCTCGCACACTTCCTAATTTTAGCAAGTCCATCATATTTTTCTCATGATTTAGCTGATGTCGTTTATTATGTCGTTTCTGAAATTGCTTTGCGACATTGTTGTGTTATGTTGTTAATAATTTCGCTGAAGTGTTGCAGCTGCGAGATTCTGATCCTACAGGCTTTATGATTGCATCTAAACAAGATGATATGTACTTTTCTTTGGTCTTGAAGCATCTTCGTGAAAATTTCATTAAGATTCCGTTTTCGTATCTTTGCCAATTTTATTGACAAAAAGGAGGAGAATTAATGTGTAGTTCACACTACAAATACATATGATTTACGTTCTTTACGGGTCATTATGTAAGGGGGAGTGGTTTTCATGTTGAGACGAAAGTATTGACTAAGGGGTAGTGATACATATCACCATAATATTGTTGTCGAAGTTGTGATACGAGAACTTTGATGTTGTGTAATAATACTATGACACTGTATAACAATGATCGAGAGCTTTTGTTTTCTCATTGTTATGGCTACGGGACTTCAACAACTATGATGCTTAATTGAACATCTATGGAATCATGGGAGTACTTGGAAATGAAGCACCAAGGAGATCAAGCATGTGGACGAGAAGCTACAAAGTTTTATTTATTTTGTAATCCATATGTATTGATAGTTTTATCACTAAGATTGACAAAGGGGGAGATTGTTAGAGCATTGCTCGGTCGAACTCGCATGCGTTTTTATCTCAAGCATGTTTGTCAATATTAGTGATCAAAACTATATGTCTTGATTTCTAATATACTTAAGACTAAGTCTCGGTCTAGGATAGTTAGGAATAGTTGAGCTCCAGACTCCATGGCGATTATCTTGGAAAGACGAAGAACTACTCAAGGAACCGGTGGAACTTCATCCGACCAAAAGGTATGTGGAGACTTGAACTCATCTTGTAACTCAAAAGTCTATATATTATATCTCCTACTCTTGAGACAAAAGTCGTATAAGTATGATAGTTTTCATATATACACATTTGCTATTTCGAGTCGAGTTTACTCGCCTATCTTTTTCTCGAAATACGTGTTGGTAAGGTTTTGCTTTAACCATCTTCATATTTACCCGTGACAAAATTCATGATGACGTTTCAATCTCGAAAATAGCTTTGACGACGATAGTTGATTCTTTATGTCTAACGACTGTTATAACATTATAGAAGAATGTTTCAATGATTGAAATGTAGAGTTGAGAATATGTAACCACCTATGGATGTAATCATATAGTGTGTTCGCACATTAGTGAATAAATCCATGTGCCAGAAACCAAGTGCGTGCATATGTGTGCATGCGGTATTGGTGAAGGAGACAGGTTGGGTACGCGTACCCATACGCGTACTGGTGGAAGTTCACGTCCATGAAATTCTGCTGAGTTTGAAGTTTACGAACTCAAAAAAATGGTCACCTTATGTACGCGTACTGGCGGAACTTTTTCACCCGAAAAAGTCTGCTGAGTTTGGAAACTAAAACCAACTCAAATACAATAGCTAAGGTACCCGTACGCGTATCCAAGCTAGTTATTTCTCAAATCGGTAGTTCATGGACTTAATAAGGAATGGAATCTTTTCAAACCGTGGGTATATTGTTCATGAATTGATCAAACCGATTTTGTTTCAATTGTGTCTATGAATAAAGACCTAAGCAATTGAACAACTCTTGAACTAGTTCTTATGAGTCATTTGGACTAGTTATGAGAAAGATGAATACGGTTAATATGAAGCACTCATATGGCTAACCATTGGTCAAACATTTGTGAACCAACCAATGTACACGTTTAGGTATGGTTACTCAAACCTAAATGAATACATTTCATTTGTGTGTGACAATCTAAGTTTCGATATAACGGTTGAAAGATATTAGCTTGGATAAATCAGGTTTTTCATCTAACGGTAAATATTGAATGCTTTGTTACCAATGTAACTTAGCTTGTGTTAGAGCATATCTCGGTCAACCTCGCATGCGTTGCTATCTCAAGCATGTTTGTCAATGTTAGTGATCAAAACTATAAGTCTTGATTTATAGCCTACATAGCTAAGTCTCGGACTAGGATAGAAAAGTGTAGTTGAGCTCAAGGACTTCATGGCGATTCATCATACAACGACGAAGATCTATACAAGGAACCGTGGAACTTCATCAACAAAAAGGTATGTGGATACTTTAACTTATCTATCACTCAAAAGTCTATCTCTTCTATCTCCTACTTCTTATGAGACAAAAGTCGTATGTTATATAGACTAGATCATATACATTTGATATTTAGAGCTGAGCATTCATCGCTTATATTTTATCTCGAAATCGTGTGTTGGTAAAGCGTTTCGCTTTGACCAAGTTTATCTTCACCTAGTGACGAAAGTCATGAAAAGTTTCAATCACTTTGAGAATTGCTCTGACGTGAATCGGTCTGTGAATCACGGATACATAGCGTCCTCTGAGAATGTCTCAATGATTGAAATGAGAGTTTAGATTACATAACCATGTATTCCTTGAACCGAAGTTTTCGAACTTTGTCGATCAAGAGAAATCGGGAGGATTGTGGAATTGTCTTGCCAAGTCCGCGAACCCAGTATGCAGACTCAGTCCGCGAACTGTCGGAAGTTCTCGACCGAGAATTTCTACTGGATTTTCCAAAACTCGTTTGTATGCTAAGTCCGCGAACCTAGTCCGCGAACTGGCGGAATTTCTCTTTCCGAAAATTTCTACTGAGTTTGGAAAACTCAACCGATTAACTTAAGTCCGCGAACTTGTTTGTGAACTTAAGAGGTTATGATCTAAAGATGTGCTCTGAACATGAAACATTAAATTACTAAGGAATGCTTTATGCACACCGTGGTTATAATGTTCATGAGACGATTCAATCGAATCAAATCATCTTTGTTTCAATTGTGTCTTGTGTAGTTACATTAGATCTTATAGCAATTGAACAACTATTTAACTAGTTCATTTGAGTCAATTGAACTAGTTATGGTGAAGAAGAACAAGGTTAATATGAAATGCTCATATGGTTAACCTTTTGCGTTACTATGTTGAACCAACATACACGTACTCGTTTGGGCATGGTTTTCACAAACCCAGTAAACGTCTACCCAAGTGTGTGTGACAAGATAAGTTTTCGATCTAAGGGTTGAGAAATATTAGCTTGAATCTAAATCAGGTTTTCATCTAACGGTGAATAAAGATTGCATTGAACCTAAGGCAAAACCCTGATTTGAAGGATATATAAAGGAGACATCTAGCATTGTGCAAAACTTATCCCCACACGTCTGTGTGCTACTAGTGGGCCCGCTAGAGCCGATCTCCATTGACCTTTGATTTTCTTCTCTAAAATCAGGTTAACGACTTAAAGACTTCATTGGGATTGTGAAGCCAGACCGATACTACTTTATCGTAGTTGTGTGATCTGATCTTGCATCCTCTATCGTACGAGTACAATCGATTGTTTGGCTTGAGATCGTGAGAATTCTCTGATAGGCAAGATAAAGAAGTCACAAACATCTTCGTCTCACTGTTTGTGATTCCTCGACAATCCGTTTGTGTAGTCAGGAAGGATTGTAGAGAGGTGATTGATTAATCTAGGTTGTTCTTCGGGAATATAAGACCGGATTATCAATTGGTTCCTGTTCACTTTGATTTTATATCAAAAGACGGAACAAAACCTAGGGTTTATCTGTGGGAGACAGATTTATCCTTTGATAGACTTTTCTGTGTGAAACAGATCTGTTTATTATCAAGTCTGTGATTTTGGGTTGCAGCAACTCTTGGTTGTGGGTGAGATCAACTAAGGGAATCAAGTGCACAGTATCCTGCTGGGATCAGAGGCGTAGGAGTACAAATGTACCTTGGATGGTGGGAGACTGATTGGGGTTCAACTATAGTCCAGTCCGAAGTTAGTTTGCAGTAGGCTAGTGTCTGTGGCGGCTTAATATAGTGTGTATTCAATCTGGACTGATTCCCGGGGTTTTTTTGCATTTGTGGTTTCCTCGTTAACAAAATTTCTGGTGTCTGTGTTATTTATTTTCCGCATTATCTTTTATATAATTGAAATAATACAGGTTGTGTGTTCGTGATCATCAATTGGAAATTCAACCTTTGGTTGTTGATTGATATTGATTTATCCTTGGACATTGGCCTTTGGTACCGTCCAAGTATTCCTTGTATTTGATAAAGACTCGCTATTGTTTTTAGCTTGAGTAAAAATAAAATCAAGAGATAGATATTAACCCCTTGATATACTTTTATCTAGATTGAGTCTGACTGTCTAGTTGATTCTCTAGCAGAGTATTTTGGAGTTAGTCCATACATATTTCTAAGCTAAATATTGGGTGGTGTTGTTAGACCCCCGCATTTTCAATTGGTATCAGAGCAGGCAAACACGTTCAATACCTAACAAGTCTGTGTTTGTAGCAATCTGAGTCTGTGGACAGGATCTCATACGCATACCAAAATGCCTCCTAAAGATGTCAACTTTGTCAAGTGTCTCGGAAATACCTCAAAGGGTCACTCCTTAGATGATTCTTCTGAATCCCGAGGTAAGAAGAATGTCTCATCTTGTGTCAATCATTCTTCCTCCAATGAGACATTGGATATAATGGCTAATGCTGAATTGGAGCTCACCAGAATTTCAAAAAATTCTACTCAGTGTATTGAGCTACAGGATCATGGTAAACTCATTGATGAATTTGAAAATTCTATTGATCGTGAACAACTACTCTACAACATTATAGGGTCATTCTCTAAGGAAATTGAGAAACTTCTTCAAGAAAACAATATACAGCGTGAAAAGATTTGTGATCTTGAAAAGCTGGTCAAAGAACATTCAATTAGAGAAAATTGTTTGATCAAGACGCATTCATCTGACCTAGACAGACTTCGTGTTGAGAAGGAGAAACTTGAAGCATCGCTTGTCTTAGCCCATGGACAGTGCGAATCCTTGGAAAAGGAAAACTCTGTCTTAAAGAAAAATTCTTCTGCACAAACTAACTCTCATGAGTTACTGTACAGAATGAAATTTTTTCCAGAAGAAGATTGTGTCAAGAAAAGTTTTCATAACTTACAATCTTCTCCGGTGGCTATGAAGTTTAAACAAGTACCAGTTGTTACTTCTCCTCCACGAATTTGTAGCTTCTGTAGAAAAGGAAATCAATATGCTAACCATTGTTTTTCCAGAAAGAAACGTGTTTCTGAACTTCACAAGTTGTTTCTTTGTACTATCAATGGAGTAAATAGTCGGAAGAATACTACAGTGAAGGTCTCGTTCACAGGAAACCAGGCATCTTATAAAAATGATCTCTCTCCTAGAAATCATTACAGGACATTTGTAATTCCACGTGTTACCAATGAAAGTATGTCCTGCACTTATAAGAACACATATGATAAATCTAAGTCTAGTGTGTGGAGACGAATTTCAGAAAATCCCCTAGAACCTATTTCTAGAGGTCCTAGACTTTGTCATCAGAAAGGTTTCTCGCCTGTGATTCCCAGAAGAACTGCTAGACACACCCTTTTTCCTGGAAGCTGCAGTGAAAGGACTAGAAATGCTATAATGAGACATCCTGAAAGAAATTACAGCTACTCTCTCAGAACCTATGGTGAGACTATGTCTCCCTCTGCTACTTAGCAGCAGAATGGTCCATCCTTGTGTCTAACTTGAGAGATACGAGGATGAGGATTTGAGAGATGCTCAAGTATTGTGATATATTTTTCTCTTGTCTTTGATGTTTTACCCTTTTCTAGTCGCTTTGTCTTCTTGTCTCTATGATTTTGGGATGGAGGATTTTTGAAAGCTACATAGTGTACAATATCACTTTTAGGGCCAATGATTTTTGGTCGGCCCACGAACGCCTGTATCTCCTCAAAGAACTTTAGGTTTCTAGCCAAGGCATTCACGAACATATATAAATCTTATATGTGTATCATTTTTTTTTAGAAAGGAGCACTATGGAATTTGTTCCCAAAGAAGAAGTTAACCCCTTGGTTGAGGATGATCTCAAAGGATGTGATTCTGGTCAAGAGTTTATACAGAAGAAGATGCTTGAAAGAAAAGAGTATAACACTTGGATTGGTGAATCTGTCAAGGATTTGATTAGTGTTCAGAATGAAGTTAAGAACGAACTGGCTAACCTTCAATTGCAGATAAACCAGCTGATTGATGGACATGCGAAAATCCTTGGTACTCAGAATATCTTGATCAGAAATCAGAAGAAAGTTATCCTTGACTGTGCAAAGGCTCGTCATTATGCTCGCACTATTGATCTAAAATTCAACATTCTAACTTTTGAACATGGTGTCTCTACGGTCAACAGGGTCAAGGATATCAGTGACTCCTACTTTGATGGACCATTTCAGAGGTATGAAATCATCAAGGAAAACTGAGTCTTATATGCCTGGTAAATCTTCTTTTTGGATTAGTTGGAAGAATAACTAGTGCTTTGAATAGCGATGATTGTGACTACACATAGCTATTTTTGTTTTCATCTTCTTATGTTATTTTTTAGGTTTATTGGTATTGAATTCTAAAAATATTTGGAGGATGATGTTTATTGGAGTATTTTAATGGTTTGTGATATTGCAATATTTTTATGGGATATGTATTGTTTACGTCCGTGAACTTGAAGGTCCCATATTGTAGTCAAAAGTAAAGGCGTTCATGAATCGGTATTCGTATTGATGAAAGGACGAATGGATTTTTGACATATACAAAAGTTATGCCTATGCAGTCATGTATTTGATGGAAAATATGATAAAATCTTTTGTTCGACAAGGATGAAGTCTATTATGTCGTTATGATGTAAAATAGAATATATCCTTGTATATTATCCACGGTATTGATCTTCATTGATCCATTTTATTATGTTTTACCGTGAAGGTTCCATTGTGTGTCTTATGTTGAGCACCTTACAACTAAGTCGATTTAGCTTGGCTTTGTTGGTTGTTCCGTAAGATGCTATATGTCGAGCATTAAGAAATAAATTAATCAACTAGTTAGGTTATTTAGTTTGTACTCCATAAGTTTTCTTTCTTATGTTGAGTACATGTACGGTTAAGGTTGTCATATTCTATGATGAACTTAGTCGGGGTTCCATAAGTTCTCTTATGTTGAGCCCAAAATAATTAAATTGATTACTTCGGTGATTAGTTTGGTTATTTGTATTCCAATTAGATTAACTATAGGTTCTCTTGTAATTAATCTAGTTGAGTTTTCATATATTACACTTGTGTTGAGTATATGAAAGGCTACACTATCATGTTTTTTGGTTAATGTAGTCATATATTCCGTAAGGTTTTCCTTATGTTGAGTATTTGAACGGTTAAGTTAGTCATCTTCGTGTGATTGACTTAGTCGTAGCTCTGTGAGTTTACTTATGTTGAGCACTTTCAATTAAATTGATCACTTTTGTGGTTTGATTTAGTTGTGTATTCCAATTGAGTTAATCATGGGTTTACTTGTGGTTAATTTGGTTGAGCTTTGGATGTAGAAAATCATTCTTATGGTTTTTGGTGTCCAATATAAAATCCTTCTTTTCTTTCGAAATTAAGGTCGCTCTTATTGTTCTCTCGAGAATGACATCAAATGGGGGAGAGTTCTTTTGAACTTGTGCTTAATGGTAATATCTTGCGGGGAATGCTGCTGTGGAATTTTATAGGGGTTATCTTGTATCTTAAAACTCCTTGATGAATGTTGTTAGCTTCGACTATTAGATTGCATCTAAATTAAGTTGGTATGTATTTTTCTTTTGGTCATGAAATGTCTCTTGTGGAAATTTCATTATGATCCCATTCTTGTACCTTTGCCAATTTTATTGACAAAAAGGGGGAGAAATATTGTAGTTCACACTACAAATACATATGTTTTCGGATAATTGTGTAAGGGGGAGTGGTTTCCATGATCGAGATGGAGTATTGACTAAGGGGGAGTGATACATATCACCATAGTATTATTGTTAAAGTCGTGATACAATTGGACTTTGATGTTACATAATAGTACTATGACACTGTATAATAATGATCGAGAATCTCGATTTCTCTCATTGTTATAGCTACGGATCTTCAACAATGATGGTGCTAAACTTACAACCTTTGGGATCATTGGAGTACTTGTAAGGACGAAGATTTCAAGGAACGTTGAAGATTAGACTATGGAATAGGATCCACTAAAGTTTATCTTTTTTGTATTCCATATGTATTAATAGTTTTGTCACTAAAATTGACAAAGGGGGAGATTGTTAGAGCATAGATCGGTCAACCTCGCATACGTTGCTATCTCAAGCATGTTTGTCAATGTTAGTGATCAAAACTATAAGTCTTGATTTCTAACCTACATAGCTAAGTCTCGGACTAGGATAGAAAAGTGTAGTTGAGCTCAAGGACTTCATGGCGATTCATCATACAACGACGAAGATCTATACAAGGAACCGTGGAGCTTCATCAACAAAAAGGTATGTGGAGACTTGAACTTATATATCACTCAAAAGTATATCTCTTTTATCTCCTACTTCTTATGAGACAAAAGTCGTATGCTATATAGACTAGATCATACACATTTGATATTTCGAGATGAGCATTCATTGCTTATCTTTTATCTCGAAATCGTGTGTTGGTAAAGCGTTTCGCTTTGATCAAGTTTATCTTCACCTAGTGACGAAAGTCATGAAAAGTTTCAATCACTTTGAGAATTGCTCTGACGTGAATCGGTCTGTGAATAACGGCTACATAGCGTCCTATGAGAATGTCTCAATGATTGAAATGAGAGTTTAGATTACATAACCATGTATTCCTTGAACCGAAGTTTTCAAACTTTGTTGATCAAGAGAAATCGGGAGGATTGTGGAATTGGCTTGCCAAGTCCGCGAATTGTCGGAAGTTCTCGACCGAGAATTTCTGTGTGCTAAGTCCGCGAACTGGCGGAAGTTCTCTTTTCGATAATTTCTGCTGTGTTTGGAAAACTCAACCGATTAACTTAAGTCCGCGAACTTGTTTGTGAACGTAAGGGGTTATGATCTAAAGATGTGCTCTGAACATGAAACATTAAATTACTAAGGAACATTTTATGCAAACCATGTCTATAATGTTCATGAGCCGATTCAATTGAATCGAATCATCTTTGTTTCAATTGTGTCTTGTGTAGTTACATAAGATCTCAGAGCAATTGAACAACTCTTTAACTAGTTCATTTGAGTCAGATGAACTAGTTATGGTGAAGAAGAACAAGGTTAATATGAAATGCTCATATGGTTAACCTTTTGGGTTACTATGTTGAACCAACATACACGTACATGTTTGGGCATGGTTTTCACAAACCCAGTAAATGTCTACCTAAGTGTGTGTGACAAGCTAAGTTTTCGATCTAACGCTTGAGAAATAATAACTTGAATCTAAATCAGGTTTTCATCTAACGGTGAATAAAGATTGCTTTGTACCTACGGCAAAACCCTGATTTGAAGGCTATATAAAGGAGAATCTAGCATTGTGCAAAACTTATCCCCACACGTCTGTGTGATACTAGTGATCCCGCTAGAGTTGATCTCCATTAACCTTTGATTTTCTTCTCTAAAATCAGGTTAACGACTTAAAGACTTCATTGGGATTGTGAAGCCAGACCGGTACTACTTTATCGTAGTTGTGTGATCTGATCTTGCATCTTCTATCGTATGAGTACAATCGATTGATTGGCTTGAGATCGTGAGAGTTCTCCGACAGGCAAGATAAAGAAGTCACATACATCTTCATCTCACTGTTTGTGTTTCCTCGACAATCCGCTTGTGTAGTCAGGAAGGATTGTAGAGAGATGATTGATTAATCTAGGCTGTTCTTCAAGAATATAAGACCGGATTATCAATTGGTTCCTGTTCACCTTGATTTTATATCAAAAAACGGAACAAAACCTAGGGTTTATCTGTGGGAGACAAATTTATCCTTTGATAGACTTTTCTGTGTGAGACAGATATGTTTATTATCAAGTCTGTGATTTTGGGTTGCATCAACTATTGGTTGTGGGTGAGATCAACTAAGGGAATCAAGTGCGCAGTATCATGCTAGGATTACAACTGTACCTTGGATCGGTGGGAGACTGATTGGGGTTCAACTATAGTACAGTCCGAAGTTAGTTTGCAGTAGGCTAGTGTCTGTAGCGGCTTAATACAGTGTCTATTCAATCTGGACTAGGTCCCGAGGTTTTTCTGCATTTGCGGTTTCCTCGTTAACAAAATTTCTGGTGTCTGTGTTATTTCTTTTTCGCATTATATTTTATATATTTGAAATAATACAGGTTGTGCGTTCGTGATCATCAATTGGAAATCCAACCTTTGGTTGTTGATTGATATTGATTGATCCTTGGACATTGTTCTTTGGTACCATCCAAGTATTCCTTGTATTTGATAAAGACTCGCTATTGTTTTTAGCTTGAGTAAAAATCAAATCAAGAGAGAGATATTAACTCCTTGAGATACTTTTATCTAGATTGATTCTGACTGTCTATTTGATTCTCTAGCAAAGTATTTCGGAGTTAGTCCATACAGATTGCTAAGCGAAATATTGTGTGGTGTTGTTAGACCCCCGCTTTTTCAGATTACAAGCCCTGATTTGGAAATTATATAAGGAGACGTCTAGTAACTGTGCAAAACTAATCCCCACACCTCCTATGTGATACTAGTTGGTTTGCTAGAGTCGATTCTCCTTTAATCGTAGGTTTCTTCTCGAGACCCTGTCGATTAACGACTTAAAGACTTCATTGGGATTGTGAAGCCAGACGAAACTACTTATCTTGTAGTTGAGCGATCTGATCTTGCCATTTTATATGGTACGAGTTCAATTGAATAATTGACTTGAGATTATATCTCCGATAGGGCAAGATAAAAATAAATCACAAACATCTTCGTCTCATCGTTTGTGTTTCCGCAATATCTAGTTTCGCTACCATACGATTTAGATTATTGTGAGGTGGCTGATAATATTAGGTTGTTCTTCGGGAATATAAGTCCGGTTTATCAATTGGTTCTTGTTCACCTTGATTTTTATCAAAAGACAGAACAAAACTTTTAGGTTTATCTGTGGGAGACATATTTATCTATCCTTGCAGACTTTTCTGTGTGATACAGATTTGTTTATTAAAGTCTTCGACTTTGGGTCGTAGCAACTCTTGGTTGCGGGTGAGATCATCTAAGGGAATCAAGTGTGTAGTATCTTGCTGGGATCAGAGACGTAAGGAGCGCAACTGTACCTTGAATCAGTGTGAGATTGATTAGAGTTCAACTACAGTCCAGACCGAAGTTAGTTTGTAGTAGGCTAGTGTCTGTAGCGGCTTAATACAGTGTGGTGTTCAATATGGAATAGGTCCCGGAGTTTTTCCGCATTTTCGGTTTCCTCGTTAACAAAATTTCTGGTGTTTGTGTTATTTCTATTCCGCATTATATTTTGTTCTATAATTGAAATATCACAGGTTGTGCGTTGTATCGATCAATTGTGAAATCCAACCTTTGGTTGTTGATTGGAAATTGATTGATCCTTGGATATTGGTCTTTGGTACCATCCAAGTTTATCTCTCTTGTATTTAATCGAGACTCGCAGAATGCTTGAGTAAGATTTAAATCAAGAGATAGAGATATTAACTCGTTGATATACTTGTTATTAAGATTTAGTCTGACTGTCTAGTTGATTCTCTTAAAAGTATATTAGAGTTAGTCCATACAGATTGCTAATCGAAATATTGGGTGAGGTTGTTAGACCTCCACATTTTCAGTACTTCTATTAGGATCCGTAATCCTCCTGTTACATTTGCTAAGTTAAACAATTTGTTGTTAAGTGAGGAAATTGTAGTCAAAGAAAGATCAAAATCCTTACTGTTAGAAGCAAATAACAAAGCTTTTTCTGCTTATCAATATCAACAAGCTTTTCTGGCTCAACAAAGACCTCATTATGGATATTCTCATCCAAATTCTTCATTCAGACCAAGAGGCAAAGGTAACTTCTCATTTTCACCTACTTACAGAGGTTTTTCAACACAATACAGGAGTAATTTTCAGCTACCACCAAGAATGCACTCTCCACAGTCTTATTCATATCCTCCTGTCTCTGCACCAAATACTAGTCCTGCATCCACATCTGTACTTCCAACAGAACCACCTTGTCAGTTGTGTAATAAGAATGGTCATACAACACCTGCTTGTAGACACAGACTTAATTTTGCATATCATAACGCTCATACACTCAATAATATGAGTGCCATGCTTGCAACTACAAACATATTGGGAGAAAATCCTTGGTATGCTGATTCAGGTGCCAACAATCATTTAACTTCTGATGAAAATGAGTTACAACTCATGTCTGCTTATGATGGCTCTTAAGAAATACATACAACCAATGGAAAAGGTATGAAAATTACTCATACTGGTTCTACTATTAAAACTACTTTTGCTCATAATTTTGCTCTGAATGATGTTTCAGTAGTACCACAAGCCTCAAATAATATACTATATGTTCACAAATTTACTAAAGATAACAAGTGCTCAATCACCTTTGATTGTTCTGGATTCTTTGTGAAGGATCTCTCATCTGGGAAAGTAATTTTGAGAGGCCCTCAATGTAATGGATTATACCCTTTCAACTTTCAACACTCAGTCTCCAAGGATTCTTCTTCAACATCATCTCCAACAGCACTGTCAGTATCCACATCAACACCTCCAATAACTGCAAACATTTGGCATAACATACTTGCACATCCATCTTTCCAAACTTTGCAACAAGTGTGTAGACAATTTTCACTGAAAAATGTTCTCAACACACCCTTATTCTGTCATGATTGTTAGCTTGGTAGGAGTCATAAGCTGTCATTTTCTGTTTCAACTTTTACTAGGACTAAACCATTAGAACTTTTACATCTTGATTTGTGGGGACCAAGTCATGTAGCTTCTAATTCTGGTTTCAGATACTATGTGAATATCATTGATGAATTCTCCAAGTACTGTTGGATCTTTCCTTTATATGAGAAATCAGATTTTAAGAAGGTATTTTTTTCAGTTTAAAGCTCAAGTTGAAAATCTATTACAATGCAGCATCCATGTTATAAGAACAGATGGTGGTGGAGAATTTTTGAACAATGAACTATCAACATTTCTATCTATGATTGGTATTTCTCATGAAATTTCTTATCCACACACTCCAGAGAAGAATGGAGTTGCAGAATCCAAGCATAGACATTTAGTGGATGTTGGTAGAACTTTTCTTATACAATATGGACTTAAAGATTCTTTTTGGGTTGAAGCCTTTCAGACAATCAATTATACTTTTAATAAATTACCAACTAAATCTTTGTCTTTCAAGTCTCCATTTGAGGTGTTGTTCAACAGAAAACCATATTATACATTTTGAGATCTTTTGGATGTCTTTGCTTTCCCTGGCTCAGACCATATACTAAACACAAAATTGAAGCAAGAAGTATCTCCTGCATTTTTATAGGATACAACCCTCAACACAAGGGATATAGATGTCTTAATCCTAAGACTGGTAGAGTTTTTATTTCAAGGCATATAGTATTTGATGAATCTACTTTTCCCTTAAGAGTTTCCACTTCACTAGCATCTACTATTGCAACTACTTCAATTGTTTCTCCTTCACAGGATCCTAGTGACTCATTTATGTCACCAACTACTGCAGAGGTATTGTCAACTGATGGTATTTCAGATACTCCCTCTTCTTGTATCATTTATTCTAATACTCTAGATGTCCCAGATAATGTAGCTACATCAGTGCCTTCTGCTACTTCAGAGTCTCCTCAGCCATCTCAGTCAGTGTCTCCATCACCTGCAGCAGTTATTAATACTCATCAAATGATTACAAGAGGTAAAAACAAAATCTTCAAGAAGAAAGTGTTCTCTACTAAACATGTTCTCTCAGCTACTCAAATAGCTCTTTCTCCATCTACAACACCCACATGCTTTACTCAAGCCAACAAAATTCCACAATGGAGAATCTCTATGGTTGATGAAGTTACTGCTCACCAGAATGCTGGTACTTAGACTCTTGAAGCACCACATCCTTCTCAGAACTTGGTAGACTGCAAGTGGGTCTTTAAGATTAAACAAAAGTCAGATGGCACCATAGAAAGGTTCAAATCAAGACTAATGGCCAAAGGGTATCATCAACAAGAAGGTTTGGATTACACTGATACATTCAGTCTAGTTGCTAAGTCAGCAACAATAAGAATTTTACTTTCTTTAGCAGTACATTTTGACTGGCATATCTCCCAACTTGACATCAACAATGCATTTCTTCATGGGGATCTTTAAGAAGAAGTTTTTATGGTTCAACCACCTGGTTTTTTTGATCCAGAAAGACCTCATTATGTTTGTGGGCTGCACAAGTCCATCTATGGCCTTAAACAGGCACCCAGAGCATGGTATGGAAAACTTCACAATGTACTACTGTCTTATGATTTCAAATCTTCTGCAGCTGATACATCATTGTTTGTTCAGAAAGTAGGTACTAGAATTACTCTTATTCTATTTTATGTGGATGACATTGTCATCACTGGAAATGATCAAACATACTTTAGTGAATTCATTAAAACTCTAGGAACTCATTTTCCTGTCAAAGACTTAGGAGCTTTACATTATTTCTTGGGCCTTGAGGTT
Organism: Papaver somniferum; assembly: GCF_003573695.1. NCBI lineage: Eukaryota > Viridiplantae > Streptophyta > Magnoliopsida > Ranunculales > Papaveraceae > Papaver > Papaver somniferum. Next base: position 188,658,739 of record NC_039360.1, on the reverse strand, counting down.
AAGAGAAATTCTGCTGGTATTTTCCTCTCACAAACCAAGTATGCACTTGATCTCCTTGATAGAAAATATATGTCAGGTTCCAAGCCTTGTTCTTCACCAGTTCCAGTTGGATATAAACTCAGTGCTTCTGATGGCAAACTATTTTCCAATCCCACTGAGTTCAGATCTTTAGTTGGTGCACTGCAATATCTCACATGGACAAGACCTGAGATCAACTATGTTGTTAATCACGTCTGTCAGCATATGCAGGATCCAACTGATGTGCATTTTATAGCTTCCAAAAGAATTTTAAGGTACATTAAAGGTACAATAGACTATGGGATACTCTTCTCCAAAGGACTGTTAGTTGTGCATGGTTTTAGTGATGCTGACTGGGCACGTGACCCTGATACTAGAAGAAGCACTGGAGGATACTGCATTTTCTTTGGTTCTAATCCAATCTCTTGGTCCAGCAAGAGACAATCTACATTTTCCAAAAGCTCTGTTAGAGCATAGCTCGGTCAACCTCGCATGCGTTGCTATCTCAAGCATGTTTGTCAATGTTAGTGATCAAAACTATAAGTCTTGATTTCTAGCCTACATAGCTAAGTCTCGGACTAGGATAGGAAAGTGTAGTTGAGATCAAGGACTTCATGGCGATTCATCATACAACGACGAAGATATATACAAGGAACCGTGGAACTTCATCAACAAAAAGGCATGTGGAGACTTGAACTTATCTATCACTCAAAAGTCTATCTCTTTTATCTCCTACTTCTTATGAGACAAAAGTCGTATGATATGTAGACTAGATCATACACATTTGATATTTTGAGCTGAGCATTCATTGCTTATCTTTTATCTCGAAATCGTGTGTTGGTAAGGCGCTTCGCTTTGATCAAGTTTATCTTCACCTAGTGACGAAAGTCATGAAAAGTTTCAATCATTTTGAGAATTGCTCTGATGTGAATCGGTCTGTGAATAACGGCTACATAGCATCCTCTGAGAATGTCTCAATGATTGAAATGAGAGTTTAGATTACATAACCATGTATTCTTTGAACCGAAGTTTTCGAACTTTGTTGATCAAGAGAAATCGGGAGGATTGTGGAATTGGCTTGCCAAGTCCGCGAACCCAGTCCGCAGACTCAGTATGCGAACTGTCGGAAGTTCTCGACCGAGAATTTCTGCTGGATTTTCCAAAACTCGTTTGTGTTCTAAGTCCGAGAACTCAGTCCGCTAACCCAGTCCACGAACTGGCAGAAGTTATCTTTCCGAGAATTTCTGCTGAGTTTGGAAAACTCAACCGATTAACTTAAGTCCGCGAACTTGTTTGTGAACTTAAGAGGTTATGATCTAAAAATGTGCTCTGAACATGAAACATTAAATTACTAAGGAATGCTTTATGGAAACCGAGGCTATAATGTTCATGAGCCGATTCAATCGAATCGAATAATCTGTGTTTCAATTGTGTCTTGTGTAGTTACATAAGATCTCATAGCAATTGAACAACTCTTTAACTAGTTCATTTGAGTCAATTGAACTAGTTATGGCGAAGAAGAACAAGGTTAATTTGAAATGCTCATATGGTTAACCTTTTGGGTTACTATGTTGAACCAACATACACGTACACGTTTGGGCATGGTTTTCACAAACCCAGTAAACGTCTACCCAAGTATGTGTGACAAGCTAAGTTTTCGATCTAACGGTTGAGAAATATTAGCTTGAATCTAAATCAGGTTTTCATCTAACGGTGAATAAGGATTACTTTGTACCTAAGGCAAAACCCTGATTTGAAGGCTATATAAAGGATACATCTAGCATTGTGCAAAACTAATGCCCACATGTCTGTGTGCTACTAGTGCGCCCGCTAGAGTCGATCTCCATTAACCTTTGATTTTCTTCTCTAAAATCAGGTTAACTACTTAAAGACTTCATTGGGATTGTGAAGCCAGACCGATACTACTTTATCGTAGTTGTGGTCTGATCTTGCATCTTCTATCATACGAGTACAATCGATTGATTGTCTTGAGATCGTGAGAGTTTTCCGATAGGCAAGATAAAGAAGTCACAAACATCTTCGTCTCACTATTTTTGATTCCTCGACAATCCGCTTGTTTATTCAGGAAGGATTGTAGAGAGGTGATTGATTAATCTAGGATGTTCTTCGGGAATATAAGACCGGATTATCAATTGGTTCTTGTTCACCTTGATTTTATATCAAAAGACAGAACAAAACATAGGGTTTATCTGTGGGAGACAGATTTATCCTTTTATAGACTTTTCTGTGTGAGACAGATCAGTTTATTATCAAGTCTGTGATTTTGGGTTGCAACAACTCTTGGTTGTGGGTGAGATCAGCTAAGGGAATCAAGTGCGCAGTATCCTGCTGGGATCAGAGGCGTATGAGTACAAATGTACCTTGGATCGGTGGGAGACTGATTGGGGTTCAACTATAGTCCAGTCCGAAGTTAGTTTGCAGTAGGCTAGTGTCTGTAGCGGCTTAATACAGTGTGTATTCAATCTGAACTAGGTACCGGGGTTTTTCTGCATTTGTGGTTTCCTCGTTAACAAAAATTCTGGTGTCTGTGTTATTTCTTTTTCGCATTATATTTTATATAATTGAAATAATACAGATTGTGCGTTAAGATCATCAACTTCTCTAATCCAACCTTTGGTTGTTGATTGTAGTTGATTGATCCTTGGACATTGGTCTTTGGTACCGTCCAAGTTATCTCTTTTTGATAAAGACTCGCAGATTTCTATTTGCTTGAGTAAAGATCAAATCGAGAGATTGAGATAATAACTCCTCGAAATACTTTTTATCTAGATTGAGTCTGATTGTCTAGTTGATTCTCTAGCAAAGTATTTCGGAGTTAGTCCATACAGATTGCTAATCGAAATATTGGGTGGTGTTGTTAGACCCACGCTTTTTCAATTGGTATCATAGAAGGTAAACACGTTTAAGACCTAACAAGTACGTGTTTGTAGCGATCTGACTCTATGGATTATAAAGTCTCAATTAACGCTTCACTAGGTTTAAAAAATAACCGTAGGAAAAGGTCTGATAAACTGGTCAATCTCCAAAAGAGATTAGAAGAAAAAATCTGGATCTATTATGGTTTTGTTTCAGAAATTGAAACTCTTAAGGATTTGATATTCAGTAAAAATATCTCGTTAAATCTGAGAGAATCTAGTTGTTCCTCTCTAAAGAATTGTCATCCTTTAGATAATGCTCAACGATCATTTGTTGAGAAAACTGATGTGACTAGGAACCATTCAATCAAATTCCAAGGGTCTGGCTTTTATGGATGCTCATCCGATCATCCGAGACGACCATGTACGTCGTCTTTAAAGAGTCTGAAGGCTGCAATTAATCCTTGTAAGAATATTGTGCGACCTTATGTTACTCAAAAGGGACGTACAATACTATCAGGGAATTCTGTACAGAAAAGTACCGATGGTATAGGCAGTCTTACTTCTTGTCCTACTTCCTCTCTTCGATGGTGTAGTGACAGTTGTTGTGGGCTTTTTCTACATGTGTTAGGCGATTCATCCGTGTGTGTATCTTCTATCGTCTCCAAACGTGAAAAAGACTCTACAACCAAGACAGAAGGAATTCTTTTAACTGGTTGTTATTCGGCTCATTTAGAACCAGGAAACATTGATGTATCTTTGAGCAACTTCTCTTGGAAAAAATCAATGAATGATGAGTTAGATCAACTTCATAGAAAAGTCGTGTGGAACCTTGTATCATGCAAGTCCAATGTCTATAATGAAGGGTCTAAATGGGTATCCAGGAATGAGGAGATTGTTTAAACACCTTCAGAAATAATCTCAGGCTCATTTCTCAAGGACACTCACGTGTTTAAGAATTTGAACTTAAGGAAACTATTGTTCCTATGAATGCCTTTTAGCTTTTCGACCTACTCATTGTCGCAGGTGCTACGTGACAAGTGCTTCAGGGAACAAAAGAACAAGAATCTCTGCACATGTGCCTTACCTTAGAAAGTCACTATGGGATAAACAAGGGGAACTTTTTGATCCCATCATGTCTTCCTAATCCTAGACGTTCGCATCCCCATGTTTGTCTTGAGAGAATGGGGATTTGCGTCTTTTGGCTCAAGAAGTGTATTTTTGGTTACTTTTGTTTTTACCTATATAAATCTCTAAAAATACAAAAGATTTTGCTTGTCCAGGGTTTCAGTTGTTCACGGACGGTGTATCTCAAAAGCTTCTGTTCCATGGCACCCGTTACTAGATGCAGCACAAGCAAGAATGCAACCCTGGCAGGTAACGTACGTCGGTGTACTGGGATCCCCTCCACAGGTTTGAAAAAATTGAAGGCTACAATTAATGGTAAAAATACTTCCTTAAACTGGTTCTTGTCGTCGTATCAAAGTGATGAAAATTTCAGGAACCTGGTAAAAGATTTCATCAACAAAAGAAACAGCTTAAAATCTCGGATTTCTACATCCTTAGAAGATATTGTTCACTATGAAAGAATGTTGTCTCGATCTACAAACACTGTACGAAAACTAGAAAAAGAACTCAGTAAGTTGACAGTGTTTTCAAAAGACTTGGAGGAGTTGAAAGATCCATTCGTTAATGAACTCTTGAATAATGATAAGGAATTCTCTGAAGAAACTTTGGAAAAGTTCATGAATGCATAGTAAGTCTTCTTTTTGGATTAGTTGGAAGAATAACTAGTGCTTTGAATAGAGATGATTGTGACTACACATAGCTATTTTTGTTTTCATCTTCTTATGTTATTTTTTAGGTTTATTGGTATTAAATTCTAAAAATATTTGGAGGATGATGTTTATTGCAGTATTTTAATGGTTTGTGATATTGCAATATTTTTATGGGATATGTATTGTTTACGTCCGTGAACCTGAAGGTCCCATATTGCAGTCCAAAGTGAAGTCGTTCATTAATTGGTATTCGTATTTATGAAAGGACGAATGGACTTTTGACATATACAAAACATATGCCTATGCAGTCATGTATTTGATGGAAAATAGGATAAAATCTTTTGTTCAACAAGGATAAAGTCTATTATGTCATTATGATGGAAAACATAATAGATCCTTGTATGTTATCCACGGTATTGATCTTCATTGATCCATTTTATTATGTTTTACCGTGAAGGCTCCATTGTGTGTCTTATGTTGAGCATCTTACAACTAAGTCGATTTACCTTGGCTTTGTTGGTTGTTCCATAAGATGCTATATGTCGAGCATTAAGAACTAAATTAATCAACCTGTTTGGTTATTTAGTTTGTACTCCATAAGTTTTCTTTCTTATGTCGAATACATGTACGGTTAAGGTTGTCATATTGTATGATGAACTTAGTCGGGGTTCCATAAGTTCTCTTATGTTGAGCCCAAAATAATTAAATTGATTACTTTGGTGATTAGTTTGGTTATTTGTATTCTAATTAGATTAATTATAGGTTCTCTTGCAATTAATCTAGTTGAGTTTTCATATATTCCACAAGTTCTTGTGTTAAGTATATGAAAGGCTACACTGTCATGTTCTTTGGTTAATGTAGTCATATATTCCGTAAGGTTTCCTTATGTTGAGTATTTGAACGGTTAAGTTAGTCATCTCCGTGTGATTGACTTAGTCGTAGCTCCGTGAGTTTACTTATGTTGATCACTTTTGTTGTTTGATTTAGTTGCATATTCCAATTGAGCTAATCATGGGTTTACTTGTGGTTAATTTGGTTGAGCTTTGGATATAGAAAATCATTCCTATGGTTTTTAGTGTCCAATAAAAAATCCTTCTTTTCTTTCTAAATTAAGGTCGCTCTTGTTGTTCTCTCGAGAATGACATCAAATGGGGGAGAGTTCTTTTGAACTTGTGCTTAATGGTAATATCTTGTGGGGAGTGCGGCTGTGGAATTTTATAGGGGTTATCTTGTATCTTAAAACTCCTTGATGAATGTTGTTAGCTTCGGCTATTAGATTGCATCTAAATTAAGTTGGTATGTATTTTTCTTTTGGTCATGAAATGTCTCTTGTGGAAAGTTCATTATGATCCCATTCTTTTACCTTTGCCAATTTTATTGACAAAAAGGGGGATTAATTTTGTAGTTCACACTACAAATACATATGGTTTTCGGATCATTGTGTAAGGGGGAGTGGTTTCCATGATCGATATGGAGTATTGACTAAGGGGGAGTGATACATATCACCGTAGTATTATTGTTAAAGTTGTGATATAATTGGACTTTGATGTTATATAATAATACTATGACATTGAATAATAATGATCGAGAATCTCGATTTCTCTCATTGTTATAGCTATGGATCTTCAACAACGATGTCGCTAAACTTACAACCTTTGGGATCATTGGAGTACTTGGAAGGACGAAGATTTCAAGGAACGTTGAAGATTAGACTATGGAATAGGAGCCACTAAAGTTTATCTTTTTTGTATCCTATATATATTAATAATTTTGCCACTAAAATTAACAAAGGGGGAGATTGTTAGAGCATAGTTCGGTCAACCTCGCATGCGTTGCTATCTCAAGCATGTTTTTCAATGTTGGTGATCAAAACTATAAGTCTTGATTTCTAGCCTACATAGATAAGTCTCGGACTAGGATAGAAAAGTGTAGTTGAGCTTAAGGACTTCAAGGCGATTCATCATACAACGACGAATATTTATACAAGGAACCGTGAAACTTCATCAACAAAAAGGTATGTGGAGACTTGAACTTATCTATCACTCAAAAGTCTATCTCTTCTATCTCCTACTTCTTATGAGACAAAAGTCGTTTGCTATATAGACTAGATCATACACATTTGATATTTCGAGCTAAGCTTTCATTGTTTATCTTTTATCTCGAAATCGTGTGTTGGTAAAGCGCTTCGCTTTGATCAAGTTTATCTTCACCTAGTGGCGAAAGTCATGGAAAGTTTCAATCACTTTGAGAATTGCTCTGACGTGAATCGGTCTGTGAATAACGGCTACATAACGTCCTCTGAGAATGTCTCAATGATTGAAATGAGAGTTTAGGTTACATAACCATTGTAGATGGTGGATTTTCGACAAAGGCTAAAATTGTAAACTCATAATTATACGAAGCTCTGATCCAGCAATCAGACGTGAGTATTGAGACACGGGTCTCTCATCGAATTCTCAATAGAGAGTACTTTCTCTCAGAGTACATGTAGATATGTAGTCTCACGACTGGACAACGACATATCTCATGAATACTGAACACTTTCATTGATTATTTCTATATAGTGTCACGATATGGACGACTCCTAGACAGCTTGCTCTGCTAGTATAGAGTGATAACGTCTTCAGGAACAAACAACGAGTTTATCCTGACTATATAAAGGATATGACATACCGACAAGCTCATATCAGGATAATTAATGCTCCTAGACAGCTTGCTCTGCTAGTATAGAGCCACAAAGTTAATTATTCCTAATTGCTCCTATTCCATGGTCGAATCCACGACTGGTCCCATGGAATGGCAATAAAAAATTGTTCTGATTCTATGATCGAATCCACGGGTTGATCTCATAGAATAGCAATAACTATATTATCTCATTACTCCGATTTCATGATCGAATCCACAACTAGTCTCATAGATGGTAATAGTTAAATCTTAATTACTCCGTTTCTATGGTCGAATCTACGATCCCATGGAATGGTAATGCTCACTTTATTATTCTAAATTCGTAGACGAATCCTCAGTTGATCTTATGAATGAATAATAAACATCTTATTACTCAGTTTTGTGAATTATTCTCCACCGAATTCCACAATTAGTAATAAATAATCGACAACTGGGCGTCTGAGCTACCTCTAAGTAAGCCCCGATTCAAATGGTGAAGGTATATTCAACGACGATACACTAACAGTCACCGCAAGAACGAGTATTTGAAAAATACAACGAAACGATGAACCTATGCAAAATAGGGAAGAAAATAATAAATAATTAAAAATATTGACCAGGGTGCTGGGAGCACGGACACACGACCGACCGATCGTGTCGTGGTCAATCCCACACCAGTTTTATATTTTTAATGCATTTTTATTATTTTCCATGATTTGATGAAAATTCTCTCATTTTATCAAATCTCCTTCGTCTCGAGGAAACTCCTCGGTTTCATGGTACTTCCATAAATCCATAAAAAATAATATAAAATTAAGGAAAGGAGTGTGGGGCGTGACCATTGCCAACTGGCCATGCCTTGGTCCCAACCGTCCCCACACCCCATGGTTCCTTATTATTTTTATTATTATTTCTCTAATTTCATGAAAAAACTCCTTGATTTCATGGTATTTTGCACAAATCATCAAATAATAACAATAAAATAAAATAAATTATGAAAACTTGTGGGACCGGGCCTTGGCCGGCCGGCCGCGCCCTAGTCGGTCCCACACGCCCCTTTGTTTTATTATTTTATTATTAGTTTTCCTTGAATTCATCAAATTCCTTGATTTCATGGTATTTCTCTCAAATTAGGAAAAATTCCCTCAAATCATCAAAAATACCTAAAAAATAATAAAAAATTATGAAAAACTCGTGGGACCGGTCCATAGCCGGCCGACCATGCCTCCATGGTCCCACACGCCCTTTTTTTATTATTTTAATATTTTTTGCTTCCCTGAACTCATGAAAACTCCTTCAATTCATGGAAACTCCCTAAATTCATCAAATTTCTCAAAATTCATGAATTTTCCATAAAATCATAAAAAGATTATAAAATTAAGGAAAAGGCACCACGGGACCGTGGTCACGACCGGACGACCATGCCTTGACCACGGCGGTCCCACGCCTCCTCATTTCTTATTTTATAATTATTTTTCATCATCTCATGGTGTTTTCCTCAGTTTCGTCGAAACCCTAATTTTGGCATATTTTCTCGAATGGAAGCTCAATTGCACGCCAGAAAATATCAAAATTCTAAGGACTAAGACACGGATGCCTTGTGGACACGAGAACACTATCTTGACCGACCAAGATTGGCTCTTTGGCTCACGGAAGCCGGTCCCATCAATTTTCACAATTTTGACCTAATTTGCACAATTCCTCGTATTAGGTCCAAAACTATTCCAAACACTTTGGATTTTCATGAAGTGATCGTCAGGCGGTCACGTGATAACCCAGGGCCGGTTTCATGACTCCATGGTCGGTCCCTCGCCTCGTCATAATTAATTAGGTTTTCTCGCCTAAGGCTCAGACGAGCATTTTTGAATAAATGATTAAGTCAACATTTAATCATTCTTCCACCAACAAATCGTCAACTCTTCAGGAGTTCTTCGTATTTGCTCACATGAGTATATGGACACTACATGGTTGATCCACGGTTCCATGTAGTCGCTCCCTCCTTCTTCCCATGGTTGAAATTCTGACGAACCATGAATTGATCATCAATTTATCAAATTAGGGTTTATCAATCCAAGGATCATCATTCCAGATTCTAACCTTAATAATTTTACGACGACCTCATGGTCATTAATTTTATTAATTATGCTCGATTCAACGACCAGTATTCTAATTAATATTTTTGGTACGCTGCCAATAATCCATCAGACGAGCAACACATGCTCAGATGATCAAATATTCAACAATTCATCACATGAGCAACACTTGCTCAGATGATAAATATTTTTTCAAACCAAGGAATATTGGTTCAACAATCAATATTCAACGATCCACCGAATGAGCAATACTTGCTCACTTCATCGTAAGAACTATACCTTTGTCTCATGATATGTTCAATTCATGAGTTTCAGAACATCATGTTCGATACTCAGCAACTACATGGACTCATCGTCCCATCAAACCACGAAGTCATCAATTGACTAACAAACCACGAGACGTCAATCGTGTCACTTGGGGATATCACTTAGGGTTTTGGTCTGGCGGTCTACGGCACGTGTGTTCAAACACACGATGGAATGTGAGCAAGTCGTGCAATCAGTTGAAGAAATTCACGAGGTAGTGGGTGGAAAATCGACCAAGTCTCCACACGTTGAGCAACTGGTTTCAAACACGATCTCAATTTCCCACTCCTTGATTCCATCAACTGTCACACTTCATGGAATCATGGTGTCCAAAATTCCAATAATATAAATAAGTCTCTAAATCATGATTGAATCATCGGCATCAACAGTATCATCAATCTCACGTCAAACTGACAACACGAGATCATTAACTCATCAATTGAGCAACTACTCTCAATTGAGAAATTTCAATCATTCAGAGCTTATCATATTCAGAATTCACACACCCACAATCTTTGATTACCATTGATTCCACACATTTCTCAGCTTGCCTCCTACAGATCAACCCATCCTCTCTTGTGACTGAATTTACTCTGGAACGGTCATTATCTTGATTTAGGTCGGAGTACTACAGATTGATCTCTCGAATCTAAAGCACCCCCTTTGCAGCGGTGCATTTGTGTGAGGTTTAACATTTCGCTCGGTTCGAGGAGTCTCCTTAGTACGGTCGTCTCCTCAATTCCTTATAAACCAGCAAATCGTTTTTCCGCATCTACAGATTGGCGACCACAGTGGGAGATTAATCTCTTGGTTGCAATCTAACAATTTCACAAGATGGTTGATCTCAGGTCAGGTTCAGTTACGAATCCTAACACAAACCGTGCTAGCACTAGCAACAACAACAATCAGAATATCCCGGAGACAATTCCGACCTCCAACACTGATGGTGGTGACACTACTCCTCCTCACGCCGAAGGTCATCCACTGTACGGACGACACCCTGAAGAAGTCAAAGGAGATCCACCGCCTACCATTGCTGATCTTATCAAAGCGCAGGAGACTCTTACAAAGAACCAGACTGACATGGATGCTACACATAAGGAGCTGTGTAATTATCTCAAAACTCTTACTGACAAGATGTCAGAGAAGACTCAAGAGAAGGGAAAGGAGAAGGAGAAATCCTCAGACGACGGTCCTGAAGTAATTCCAATCCATACAGTAGAAGATGACGAAGTCCACAAAACTGCTGCAGACAACTCATCAGCGAAGGGATCATCAAATTTCATCACTCGCGAGGATCTGGAGCACCTTTTGGAGAACCGTGGAAAAGACAAAACATCGCATGACCATCGTCATCAACCTCCTTATCCTGCCGCTACGCAGAGGATTCCACTCCCTAGAGGTTATGTTTCTCCAACCTTCACCTTATATGATGGAACTGGCAATGCTCGGGAACATTCTCTCGTTTTCTCGAAGCCCTGGGATAACATGAACATAATTATGTCGTTCGTCTCAAGGAATTCTCAAATTCTCTGAAAGGCAGAGCATACACCTGGTATAACAACATTACACCAGGGACTATCAACAATTGGGGAGAAATGGTTAACGCATTCTACATGAAAATACTTCTTCGTGTCAGAACAAGTCACCCTCTCCGACCTCGGAAGGATGTTTCAGAGGGTCAGTGAAAATCCCAATGATTATGTGAAAAGATTCAGAGTCCAAGCCCTGGATTGTCATGACCCGAACGTCACGGAGCAACAACTGGTGGACTTGTGCATCAATGGCATGCTCCAGGTCTACAGGGCCTTGCTGGAAAACCTTCGATTCCAGACTTTCTCAGAGCTTCACGAAGCCGCGAAGAGGTCGGCAACCACTGCACCCGCTCTTTTGTAAAGAGCAAAGTCTACAAAGACTGGGGATTCAAAAGACACTCGAGGAAGCAGGCGTTTGATCAACAAGCAGTACAACCGGAAACCTTCAACAAATGTTGTCGCAGAAGGGAGTAAGCGAAAAGCAGAACCACAGCACAAGCAGACTTCCTCCACCCCTTCAAAGGCACATAAGAAGGAGAATTCGAAAATCTCTCCTCAATATACGGAAGATCCAGAAGCACCTTATTTTCCCTGTTCAATGGAAGAAGTTAATGAACTACTCGATGCTTGGATTCAAGATGGTACAATAAAAAATTACCTTATGTCAAGAAGGAACCAACTGAAGAGGTCATGGAAAATCCTCGGTATTGCCGTTTCCATAGATACGTCATCCATCCCACAAGTGATTGCAAAATTTTGAATCACATATTCAAGGAAAAGGTCGAATCAGGAGAGCTCAACCTGGGGACTGAGGGAGTGCACAAAACCCCCCTCCCAGTCAGAACTTTTACCATCTCTGAACCTCCTGTCAAGGAAGCGGTCCAATCTTTGATCGAACATGTCTGCGAGTTGTTGTATCTTTCGAAAGCTCAAAGGAAAGACATGTTTGCTGCACTGAACCACATCGTGTCCAGAAGACGTCTGCTGATCCAAGAGACCACCACCGGACCTTCATCCACCGACACAGAAATGTATGACTGGGGACTGCTCACCACAGTGTACATTAAAGGAAATGAGTTCAAGAGGGTGTTCGTCGATGTTGGTACCGCTGTCAACATCATCCCTTTGAAAACTCTCAGAGTTGCTGGTATTACTCGACGGGAAGCCACCCACGCTCCCATAGCAATCAGGGACCACGAATGAATCTCCAAAGACGCATACGGCTTCATCTACTCTCAAAGTTACGGAAAGATTGATCTGCATTGAGGCCAAATTTTTCATAATCCGGGAAGACCCTGGATACGACATGGTCCTTGGGAGAGCTTGGATTCATGATGGAAGGACAACGATGCCTTCAACACATCCTGTCATCGACAAGGATTCCGAGTCGGAAGACGAAGCATAGGACGCACCACCGTTTGAGCATCTGGAAGAAGTAAAAACTCTGATGGGACTTACGCAGAAACTTGGAGATAATCCGCACACCTTTGTCAGAAGGTTTCGAGCTCAGGAAAGTCTTATTCCTCCTCACGCTCCAATATTACCAATATTCAGATATTCTACTATGGTCCAGGGACTTCTCCCCATGAACAATTTAGCAGTCATCAAAAGCTACGAGTGGGTAACTTCACCTCAGCAATATTACACTCAATGGTTGGGTTCAGAACTTCTTCAAATCGGTCACTCCATCGAGAGGTTTATTGCTGAAGACTTGGCTAAGCATGATCAACACTATGCTGGATACTCTCTTCCGCGCGAGTGTCCATATGGGCCACAATCGTGGAATTCCATCAAACAGGGAATTCCGAATCAGCGGAAGATATTCAAGGCACGATCGACCAAGCCTAACAAGTTTCATGAAGGGGACCTGGTTCTCAAAGCAGTTCAGCGCGGTCTTCATTCTACAAGGAACTCCAATTGGGAAGGACCATTCATGGTCGCTGAGTCCGTGGCCGGAGGATACTACAAATTGACCAACACAGATGGCAGAACCCTACCAGTAATTCACGAAAATTGGCTCAAGGCGTTTATCTGAAATTATTGGACATTTAAGGTATTGGGCGTTTGAAGCACTCATGGCGTTGGGATTTAACATTTAGGATTTTCTTTTTTGTATTTCAATTCCTCCAAAACATTTGCAATACTTGCAATCAGTATTTGAATTCAGCAATTTATCAAAATTCAGTTCATATTTCGTAAAAGAAAATCTCTATCAAATCTACAAGAAAATCCTTAACCATCAGTCAATCCAAAACCATCTAAATATCAAAACCCAAGTATAAACCTCACATCTCTCAGAAGTTCAGAAGTTCAAGAGATCAGCAAGAAAAGGCTTTCGCTCATCAGCATCCTTCAAGATTTGCAAAGCCGCCCTCTCCTTGTTCAACTCCTCGGTCAGCTTGGAATCTTGTCCTCCTTCTCCTTCACAGCATCATTGGAAAGGGTATGTTCTTCTCACATGAATCCTTGATAACGTTTATTTGCTTACGAAGCCATTTCACGTTGAGGCCAAGTCTTTCTGAATTCTCAATTCAAGTTAAACTCCCAATCAAAGAGTATATCTGGAGTCACGGTATTCCTGGGTCTCGTATGCATATCACTCACGACACGCAAGATAACGCCTACTTGCATGGTTAAAGCATAAGCACGCCCAGGGTTCCTGTCAACGATCATGTGGCCAAACTTCTTCCATATCGTCTCGTACAAGCGTGCATATCCAATGGGAACGCTGAATCCGCCGACCAGTTCATGATACGGGAGTGAAGTGTTAAAGGGAGGATCGAAAGCAACCCCTGCAGTTGGATATTCATACACTATTATACGGTTCTCAGTCACTGGAGCGGCTCCCGACCAAAGCAACAGTTCCTTCGGTATTCTCCGCTGCTATCTCGGTTTCTTCTATCACTGAGGCAACAACCATCTGGTTTCCATAACATCAGAACCTTCTCATGCGAAGTGCAGGGATGGTTCTCTTCATCAATAACTTCGGAAGGGTTAGAGTTATCATCATTGGCTCCAGTATCCTCAACTTCGGTATTTAGCACCTAATACGAAGATTACATGAGGTTAGAGTCACGAAGCCAAAGGAGATTATGAAACACAGTATACCGCAAGGAAACATCATCAAGTTCATCATACTACATTCAAGGCACGAGCAAATAACATGAAAGTCATGAAAACACATTTTACGATGAGTCCGTCTGAAGAAACTGAACTCTGCCCTGTACTAAGAGACGAACTGGGAGCAATCTACAAGGAATCTGAGGATGGGTCATATTCCATTCTCTTCGTATGGATGTCCTCTATGACATGTCAAAATTTCATGACAATCCGATGAACGAGCGAGTAGATGTGGCCAAAATATCAAGTGATGCGCAATCTGAAAAAGTTCTGGAAGTCTCCTGGAAGTTTACTATTTCGCCTTTTTCAGGCTCTGAACGTGCTCAAAACTTAAAAATCTTCTTCAAAACTTGGAAATTTTCCGGGCTTGAATTTGCACATGCAGATCATCAAAATCCGACTCCGGACGAAGATTCTACAGCGTTTTACTAAAAAGCTGGGTTCTGAATTTTCTGACGACGAAATTCGACTAAGTTTTCATATATTCACATGGGTTCTCATTCATTCATTCACAAGTCAGCACTTTTATACTTCTATGAATATACAGGATATATACTTACTTGAGGAGTCTCCAAAGTGTCCAAGGGGTTGGAATTGTCCACATCAACGACAAGAGGAACATCACTTCCATCCGGCTCCGAATCTTGGGAATTACCTCCATTCCCATTCCCAGAGGATGATTGAGTTCCAGAATTCTCCATCTCCATGACGACATCCTCCTGTACACGTCCTTTACAATCAATATTTTCATCTATGAAGCACCACATTTGAACATGTGAAGAAATACTTACAGTTTCTTCGTCACTCAAATCAGCGATTGCTTGTTCAGTAGCAGAAAATTGAAGACCTTCAAGACTTGATGGAGTAAAATTCTGCAACAAAATTAACAACATTGGCTTCATGATTCTAATGTTAATAGCAATGAAAGTCACGGTGAGAAATATTGGGAACTCACCAAAGAACGAACTGGGGACTTCATGGTATTAGGTAACAGCTTATAACTTTTGTTCCTTCCTTCTCCGCCGTGAACAACTTCTCCAATATCTGAAAAATCTGCATGGATTCGAGGTCTTACGCTACGACCGTCCTGTAAAGAATTCAATAACATGATCAGAATACAGTTACCATGGTTTCATAAAAGACATGTGGAGAATCTTACTTGAGAACATCCTGGAGATAATTTTCGTTTATCACCAGAAAGGTACTTCAGTCTTGGTCGACCAGAGATCATCTCAGCAGACGGAGGAATCTTCACTGGGCTGACTAACTGTCACGAATTCATGCAACCTCTCAAATTGTTGATGCCAGAATTCTATATAACCTGGGGTTACATATGCAAGTCTATCAGAACCAGGAAACCAGTAACTACTCCCTCCCTTCCACGTGAGTGTGATCTAAACGAGACGCAAGCTGATCAACTGATGGTTTCCTTCTCCGGGTAGTTGGAACACATTGATCCATACCCATTTGTCGAGCCGCCCTATCAATGTTGTATTCTTCTACTGCCCACTCTCCATACATAACGGATAACAAGTGACCAGGAGTACAGCTCAACATGAAGGATCTCTCACCATCATTCGGGTTAGCACCAGATTTCAGAGTCGTGCTCTCTCCAGTATTGAAAGTCGTTGGTTGAGAAACATAATCAGGAACCGACACCCACGGACGAAAGTCGAACTCCGATTCTTCATCCAACACATCAATGAGGCGTGCTTTAGACCGAGGCTGCTTTGTAGACCAACGCATGATTCGGGCATTATCTTTCTCGGCGAAGATGTGACGGGCATCAGTATTTGGTCCTTGCAGGATATTACGTGGGATAGGCGCATAATTCTTGAAGTGCTCCCACATCAAAGCTTGAAGAAACATCGTGTTAACATAACACTCAATCTTCATGAAGCCATTCGACACGCTGGAATCTAACACCAAGGAGTCTAAGTTAGAATACAAGGAACCCAGGAATAAGCTACCTATTGGGAGTTGCTCACCTTGAGCCATCTTAATAGCAAAAGGGATTACGAAAGGCTTCAACAAATGTCCACTGTCTTCGAATATGTCTCTGGATAACCATAAGCATAAGAAAGCGGCAATAGGTAACATACCGGTGATGGGACTATCAGAAACTTCATCTCTTGGCCACCAACGTGTCAACCAATGGGCATAACAACCTTTACTACCAGACGCCTTGTTCACTTCTTCCATCGCAGCTGTCAGAGTGTCAAAAACCACTTTTTCCTCATCCGAAAGACCTCCAGAGAAATTACCTGTAATCGGGAGATGCATCAAAGCAGCCACATCTTCTAAGGTAACAGTAAATTCTCCCCATCTACATATGAAGGTATGAGTGGGAACACACCAACGGCCAGCAAAGCCACGATACTTTTCACATCATGATTAATAGACAAGTCTCCAGAAGCTTGAATAGCTCTCGTCACTTGCGCCTGGTTGAGCATAGCCCTGACATGAGGGAAACCCAACATATGCCTTGCCCATCCAGAATTTTTTCCAAAGGGCGTCGAGAAAGCTTAAACTCTATGGTCGATGCAAGGAAAAGCCCTCGTTCGAGACAAAGCCGTATTACCATCTTCGGGGTCACCAATTTCTTCTGAGTCACAGTCCTAGGGTTGATCAGAAGACGATATACTGGGGACTTGAGATATGCTTCAGCTCCTTTTGGATCCTCCTCAAAGAATGCGTCGTCTATATTCGGAATGTTCTTCACGCCAGTGGCATCCTCCTCCTTCACCAATGGAGGTCTCGTCCATGCGTGCATCATCCCTGGAGATGTCATCATCAGAATGCGATTCGTCCCTTGAAGTATCGTCGGCTGAGGAATTGGTCATTTTGCTAAAACAACTGCAAAGTCCACATTACATTCTACTTCAGTATGCTGTCCAGACACGAATCAAGGAAATACGGCAAAAATGGTAACTCTTACTCTTTTTACTTCCACTAACAATAGTGATAGTAACGGTAGAGTTAACACCTCAAAATCGTTCGTCTCTTCGAAAACTGCAAAAACGAACGAAACTTTATTAATTTCGAAACTGATTTTTCATAAAATCACGACACAATTTTCATAATGTGAACATTCACACAACTGACCTATGAAGTTCATAACAATAAAATATTTCATCATAAATATATTGTCTATCTTCGAAGGTTCCTCAAACCCACGTTTCTGATTTTTCGAAAAAAAGCAATTAATGCAACATTGCTTACATAAATTCTCAAGAATTTTATCTAATGAAAACAAATCATGCAAATAAAAATACCATCATATTTTACACAATATATGTCACGGCTGCATATATATATAAAAAAAAATTTTTCCTTCGTATCGTCGTTATTTGTCTTTAAAACGAAGGTTTATTTCAAAAATATTGTGAAAGCTCACATCTCATACATATGATAAAGTTTTGTATTTACATGAAAGCTCATAAGCAAAATTTTATCACTGGACACAAGTTCATCATACATATTTTCCTTCGTGTCATCGTTATTTGTCTTTAAAACGAAGGATTATTCCGATTTCATGAAAATTCACTTCTTTTATGATAAAACCTTGGTACACATGAAAGCTCATAACTAAGTTTTATCACTGGACCTAGGTTCATATATAAAAAAAAATCTCTCCTAAATCAGGGATTATAGTTAGTTTTCAAAACTAACGATCGAACGAACATACGTTTTCAAAAACGAGGGTTTTTCATAAAACTCACACTAATATACACATGTATATAACTTCATCATGATCAAAGCATGAACAACTCATGAGGATCATAAACATCAGCAAAAAAAAAAACGCCTGGGAGCGGGCCGGAAATTGGCCGACGGCGACGGCGCGGCAGGTGGTGGTCCGGCGGCGGGAATCTTCTCCTGCTGGCGTGAAGGTGCAGATGATGGAGACTGTCGTGGAAAAAAAAAGGATTAATCCCTTTTATATCAATTTTATTTCCAAAACCTAATTTTCTAAGGATTTCCTTATTGGGCCCGACCCGCGAATCCTAACCGACCACGGACTCGTCGTCCAAACCAGCGGTTCAACACCAATTTATGCTCATCAAACGCTCCAATCATGACATTGAAGCCTTCATCAAGTCGTGGTTTGCTCATGCTCTCTAAATCCGGTAATGTCTCAACTTACGACTAAGTTCAATTACTGGTATTATTATTTATGGCCGGAAAATCACCATTTAATGCTGACTGAGGAACACAGCTTTCCTCAGTAAGCAGGGGACTTAATGTAGATGGTGGATTTTCGACAAAGGAAAATGTAAACTCATAATTATACGAAGCTCTGATTCAGCAATCAGACGTGAGTATCGAGACACGGGTCTCTCATCGAATTCTCAACGGAGAGTACTTTCTCTCAGAGTACATGTAGATATGTAGTCTCACGACTGGACAACGGCATATCTCATGAATACTGAACTTTCAGTGATTATTTCTATATATCACGAGATGGACGGCTCCTAGACAGCTTGCTCTGCTAGTATAGAGCGATAACGTCTTCAGGAACAAACAACGAGTTTACCCTGACTATATAAAGGATATGACTTACCGACAAGCTCATATCGGGATAATTAATGCTCCTAGACAGCTTGCTCTGCTAGTATAGAGCCACAAAGTTAATTATTCCTAATTGCTCCTATTCCATGGTCGAATCCACGACTGGTCCCATGGAATGGCAATAACAATTGTTCTGATTCTATGATCGAATCCACGTTGATCTCATAGAATAGCAATAACTATATTATCTCATTACTCCGATTTCATGATCGAATCCACAACTGGTCTCATAAATGGTAATAGATAAATCTTAATTACTCCGATTCTATGGTCGAATCTACGATCCCATGGAATGGTAATGCTCACTTTATTATTCTGAATTCGTAGTCGAATCCTCAGCTGATCCTATGAATTAATAATAACATCTTATTACTCAGTTTTGTGAATTATTCTCCACTGAATTCCACAATTAGTAATAAATAATCAACAACCGGGCGTCTGAGCTACCTCTAAGTAAGCCCCGATTCAAATGGTGAAGGTGTATTCAACGATATACACTAACAGTCACCGCACGAACGAGTATTTCAAAATACAACGAAACGATGAACCTATGCAAAAGAAGAAAATAATAAATAATTAAAAATATTGACCAGGGTGCTGGGAGCACGGACACACGACCGACCGACCGTGTCGTGGTCAATCCCCGCCAGTTTTATATTTTAATGCATTTTTATTATTTTCCATGATTTGATGAAAATTCTCTCATTTTATCAAATCTCCTTCGTCTCGAGGAAACTCCTCGGTTTCATGGTACTTCCATAAATCCATAAAAAATAATATAAAATTAAGGAAAGGAGTGTGGGGTGACCATTGGCCAACCGGCCATGCCTTGGTCCCAACCGGCCCCACCCCACGGTTCCTTATTATTTTATTATTATTATTATTATTTAATTTCATGAAAAAACTCCTTGATTTCATGGTATTTTGCACAAATCATCAAATAATAATAATAAAATAAATTATGAAAACTTGTGGGACCGGGCCTTGGCCGGCCGGCCATGCCCTAGCCGGTCCCACACGCCCTTTGTTTTATTATTTTATTATTATTTTTCCTTGAATTCATCAAATTCCTTGATTTCATGGTATTTCTCTCAAATTAGGAAAAATTCCCTCAAATCATCAAAATACCTAAAAATATAAAAATTATGAAAACTCGTGGGACCGGTCCTAGCCGGCCCATGCCTCCATGGTCCCACACGCCCTTGTTTTATTATTTTAATATTTTTTGCTTCCCGAACTCATGAAAACTCCTTCAATTCATGGAAACTCCCTAAATTCATCAAATTTCTCAAAATTCATGAATTTTTCATAAAATCATCAAAATATTATAAAATTAAGGAAAAGGCACCACGGACCGTGGTCACGACCGGCCGACCATGCCTTGACCACGGTCCCACGCCTCCTCATTCCTTATTTTATAATTATTTTTCATCATCTCATGGTGTTTTCCTCAGTTTCGTCGAAACCCTAATTTTGGCATATTTTCTCGAATGGATGCTCAATTGCACGCCAGAAAATATCAAAATTCTCAGGACTGAGACGCGGACCTTGGGGACACGAGCACTATCTTGACCGACCAAGATTGGCTCTTTGGCTCACGGAAGTCCGGTCCCATCAATTTTCACAGTTTTGACCTAATTTGCACAATTGCTCGTATTAGGTCCAAAACTCTTCCAAACACTTTGGATTTTCATGAAGTGATCGTCAGGCGGTCACGTGACAACCCAGGGCCGGTTTCATGACTCCATGGTCGGTCCCTCGCCTCGTCATAATTAATTAGGTTTTCTCACCTAAGGCTCAGACGAGCATTTTGAATAAATGATTAAGCCACATTTAATCATTCTTCCACCAACAAATCGTCAACTCTTCAGGAGTTTTCGTATTTGCTCACGTGAGCATATGGACACTACATGGTTGATCCACGGTCCCATGTAGTCGCTCCCTCCTTCGTCCCATGGTTGAAATTCTGACGAACCATGAATTGATCATCAATTGATCAAATTAGGGTTTGAATCCAAGGATCATCATTCCAGATTCTAACCTTAATAATTTTACGACGACCTCATGGTCATTAATTTTATTAATTATGCTCGGTTCAACGACCAGTATTCTAATTAATATTTTTGGTACGCTGCCAATAATCCATCAGACGAGCAACACATGCTCAGATCAAATATTCAACAATTCATCACATGAGAACACTTGCTCAGATGATAAATATTTGTTCAAACCAAGGAATATTGGTTCAACAATCAATATTCAACGATCCACGAATGAGCAATACTGCTCACTTCATCGTAAGAACTATACCTCTGTCTCATGACATGTTCAATTCATGAGTTTCAGAACATCATGTTCAACTCAGCAACTACATGGACTCATCGTCCCATCAAACCACGAAGTCATCAATTGACTAACAAACCACGAGACGTCAATCGTGTCACTTGGGGGATATCACTTAGGGTTTTGGTCTGGCGGTCTACGGCACGTGTGTTCAAACACACGATGGAATGTGAGCAAGTCGTGCAATCAGTTGAAGGAATTCACGAGGTAGTGGGTGGAAAATCGACCAAGTCTCCACACGTTGAGCAACTGGTTTCAAACACGATCTCCACTTCCCCACTCCTTGATTCCATCAACTGTCACACTTCATGGAATCATGGTGTCTAAAATTCCAGCAATATAAATAAGTCTCTGAATCATGATTGAATCATCGCATCATATCATCAATCTCACGTCAAACTGACAACACGAGATCATCAACTCATCAATTGAGCAACTACTCTCAATTGAGCAATTTCAATCATCAGAGCTTATCATATTCGAATTCACACACCCACAATCTTTGATTACCATTGATTCCACACATTTCTCAGCTTCCCTCCTACAGATCAACCCATCCTCTCTTGTGACCGAATTTACTCTGGAACGGTCATTGTCTTGATTTAGGCCGGAGTACTACAGATTGATCTCTCGAATCTAAAGCACCCCCTTTGCAGCGGTGCATCTGTGTGAGGTTTAACATTTCGCTCGGTCGTCTCCTCAATTCCTTAAAAACCAGCAAATCGTTTTTCCCCATCTACAGATTGGCGACCATAGTGGGAGATCATTCTCTCGGTTGCAATTTCACAATTTCACAAGATGGTTGGTCTTAGGACTAATTCAACTAATCCATATCAAACTCTTTCAAATGACGTTCCTCATACTACACCTGGTGGTACAGAAGACAGAAGAATCCCAACCTTGGCAGAATTGGCTCAAATTCTAGAGGTCCATACCAGGAACATGGACCCGATGAAGGACACAGTGAACCACATCCTCGACTTTCTCATCAAATTAACATCCGAGTTAGGCGGTACCTCCGCTCCAGAAGTCTCAACACCGGGGACTGAATCGTCACCTGATCCTCAAATCAACAGCTTCACCACATACGAGAAGCCGGTGGAACAAGAGGTCACACATTTGATCGAAAGTCTATGTGAACTCCTACACTTCTCCAGGGACCAACGCATGGACACGTTTTCTGCACTCAACTAGATATCATCTAGCGTGCAAATAACGCCACCAACACCATCAGAGTTTAGATTACATAACCATGTATTCCTTGAACCGAAGTTTTCAAACTTTGTTGATCAAGAGAAATCGGGAGGATTGTGGAATTGGATTGCCAAGTCCGCGAACCCAGTCCGCAGACTCAGTCCGCGAACTATCGGAAGTTCTCGACCGAGAATTTCTGCTGGATTTTCCAAAACTCGTTTGTGTGCTAAGTCCGCGAACTGGCGGAAGTTCTCTTTCCGAGAATTTCTGCTGAGTTTGGAAAACTCAACCGACTAACTTAAGTCCGCGAACTTGTTTGTGAACTTAAGGGGTTATGATCTAAAGATGTGCTCTGAACATGAAACATTAAATTACTAAGGAATGCTTTATGCAAACCGTGGCTATAATGTTCATGAGCCAATTCAATCGAATCGAATCATCTTTGTTTCAATTGTGTCTTGTGTAGTTACATAAGATCTCATAGCAATTGAACAACTCTTTAACTAGTTCCTTTGAGTCAATTGAACTAGTTATGGTGAAGAAGAACAAGGTTAATATGAAATGCTCATATGGTTAACCTTTTGGGTTACTATGTTGAACCAACATACACGTACACGTTAGGGCATGGTTTTCACGAACCCATTAAACATCTACCCAAGTGTGTGTGACAAGCTAAGTTTTCGATCTAACAGTTGAGAAATATTAGCTTGAATCTAAATCAGGTTTTCATCTAACGGTGAATAAGGATTGCTTTGTACCTAAGGCAAAACCCTGATTTGAAGACTATATAAAGGAGACATCTAGCATTGTGGAAAACTAATCCCCACACGTCTGTGTGCTACTAGTGCGCCCGCTAGAGTCGATCTCCATTAAGCTTTGATTTTCTTCTCTAGAATCAGGTTAACGACTTAAAAACTTCATTGGGATTATGAAGCAAGACCGATACTACTTTATCATAGTTGTGTGATCTGATCTTGCATTTTCTATCGTACGAGTACAATCGATTGATTGGCTTGAGATCGTGAGAATTCTCCGATTGGAAATATAAAGAAGTCACAAACATCTTCGTCTCACTTTTTGTGATTCCTCGACAATCCACTTGTGTAGTCAGGAAGGATTGTAGAGAGGTGATTGATTAATCTAGGCTGTTCTTCGGGAATATAAGACCGGATTATCAATTGGTTCCTGTTCACCTTGATTGTATATCAAAAGATGGAACAAAACCTAGGGTTTATCTGTGGGAGACATATTTATCCTTTGATAGACTTTTCTGTGTGAGACAGATCTGTTAATTATCAAGTCTGTGATATTGGGTTGCAGCAACTCTTGGTTGTGGGTGAGATCATCTAAGGGAATCAAGTGCGCAGTATCCTGCTGGGATCAGAGGCGTAGGAGTATAACTGTACCTTGGATCGGTCGGAGACTGATTGGGGTTCAACTATAGTCCAGTCTGAAGTTAGTTTACAGTAGGCTAGTGTCTATAGCGGCTTAATACAGTGTGTATTCAATCTGGACTAGGTCCCGGGGTTTTTCTGCATTTGCGGTTTCCTCGTTAACAAAACTTCTGGTGTCTGTGTTATTTCTTTTTCGCATTATATTTTATATAATTGAAATAATACAGGTTGTGCATTAAGATCATCAACTTCTCTAATCCAACCTTTGGTTTTTGATTGTAGTTGATTGATCCTTGGACATTGGTCTTTGGTGCCGTCCAAGTTATCTCTCTTTGATAAAGACTCGCAGATTTCTATTTGCTTGAGTAAAGATCAAATCGAGAGATTGAGATAATAACTCCTTGAGATACTTTTTATCTAGATTGAGTCTGACTGTCTAGTTGATTCTCTAGCAAATTATTTCGTAGTTAGTCCATACAGGTTGCTAATCGAAATATTGGGTGGTGTTGTTAGACCCCCACTTTTTCAAGCTCCACAGAAGCTAAGCATAGAAGTCTTTCTCAGTCTGCTGCAGAGGTTGTTTGGTTGTGTAAAATGCTGAAGGATTTGCACGTTTTACTTCCACTTCCACCTAGCATTTATTGTGACAATGTGAGTGCAATCTCCTTGTCCTCCAATCCTGTTTTTCACAGCAGAATGAAGCATCTAGCAGTGGACTTCCACTTCATCAGAGAACTTGTCCAAGCTAAAGCCTGTGATGTCAAGTATATTTCCACATTTCAGCAGGTTGCAGACATATTCATTAAGGGGCTTGCAGGGCCAAGACTTGCTTTACTCAGAGACAAGTTTAAAGTTCTTCCTCCAGCACACCTCAACTCGAGAGGGTCTAGTAGCAGTATTTGTGCCAACCTGTAACCTTGTGATAACCTGTCTATTCTTTGTCCAGTCACCATTGCTTTGCTGTCATTTTATAGATGTCAAATTCTTATTGGTCCAAAATGTAGTCACAACATTTATGGTGTCTAAAAGATCCCTTAAATACTGAGTCTAGTTTTCAAGAGTATGTAAGAAAGACAATTGATTGATCAATTGCAAACCCTTGTTCATTGAATCTTTAGTAATGAAATAATCTGTTCTACTACCTTCATCACTGCCAGCAAACATCGTCATCACTTCCATGCCCTACACGAGCTCTTCTGTTGCCCTCTCACCATCTGCCGACAGACACCTCCCATCATCAACGCTTAACCCGAGAAGCAACCTTCTTTCGTCTTTATTCTCAGCAGCTACCACTGAACCATGATCATCCTGATCATTATCACATCACCTTATCATCGATCAATGGAGCACTCATGATCACCACTGCCATGCTCGAGTTCCATCTTCTATAATCCGGTTAGTACTTCAATCTCATGTTCATTCGTCATTACACCACTTCTTCGTTGACCTCCTACAGAAGCCGTAAATCACGGGTGCTTCCCTGAACTGGTCGAATAATTTGAAGATGATGGTGGTGCCCTGTGGTACTAATCGGGTGCCTTTAACAACATTTGAATTCCGGTTTCCCCTAAGTAGAAGACCTGGATGCCTTTAACAAATCCTTTGGCACAGGCCCCCCTCAACAAAATAATTTCCCCTTAACAAACAAGGTAATTCCAATAGAACTTGGCCTCTAAAATGACCATTTTACCCTTTTGGTCTTCCAAGTTTATATTTTGCTCATAATTTCTTCATACAAACTCAAAATGACTTCGTTCTTTCGTCGTTGGATTCGTTTTCTCATCCTCTACAAAATGAATGAGTTCTACTTGGTCTTTGGCCCTTCTTCACTTTTAACCTTCACTTTTGTAGCTATTTATCATTCTTTTTGGATGATTCACCTATTAAAACAAATAAACTTGAAAACAATTATAATACAAGGTAATATGCAAGAATTATAACTAAAACTAGTATGGAATTGACACTCGAAACATGTAAATTAAGCACTTATCAAATTCCTCCATAGTTGGCTTTTGCTAGTCCTCGAGAAAACTACCTAAACAAAAACTCCCTTTCGTTGAGGTTACAGTTACACTTAGCATTTGCAACAAGCCTTGAAACCCCTATGTGTCCCTAGTGGACGAGTTATAGTTTCGTGAGGGATTACGAAAGGTATACCCACAAAACCTACTCCAACTTCAAAGCTTTCCAGCATCCCAAGCATCCAAAGAGCTAGGATGACATAAAGATTCTCAATCTAATGTCAAGAAGTCAGAAGTACAAGATAAAATTCAAATATAAAGTGCGATTAATCGAAGAAAATGTGGTCGGTCAACCTATGCCATAATGAAAGAATTCAGGTTCGAGAGCGACTAATAAGCATTTCGCCTTGACTTTTGCTTCACCAAAAAGGGTTTTTATGAAATTGCACTCAAAACCAGCGACAGTGGTATAGTTAGGATTTCTTAATTTATGTTTCACTTGAGGACAAGTAAAATTCAGGTTTGGGGGTATTTGATGAGTGTCAAATATTGCATATTTCTACATCTTTTTATTGGCATTTATCTCATCTTTTGTGCTCTTAATCTCTATTTTATCCCAAATTCCATGTTTTCATTATTTTCAAGTACAAATAATTTTACTAATTAATTTTGTGTTTTTAGGTAGTAAATAAGGCTTAGATGAATTGAGAAGCCAAAAGAGCGGAGAAATGGTGGCTAGTGACTGCGGAAGAGAGACAACACAAAGCTTCCGCTAGAAGATAGTGAAGAACATAAAGGAAACATCACGCAAAGAGAAGCCGCAATCCTCTTGCGCACCATTGGAAATCTGTTTGCGAAGACATGGGCTTTGTAGAGAACCCAAAACCCAAACCCATATTCAGACCCGATACATCAGAATTTGATACATTCACTCAACACCCAACAATTCCTTCAAAGAAACATCAAATCTTGATGCATCTTCCTAACACCCGAGCACTTTTTATTCCTTCCCCTAATCGACCAGAAACACCACCTTCACCTCTCTTCTCTCTTTCACATAACCAACACCATCCTCATTCCCCTCAATAAATCCATCTCCCCGACCATCTATGCTCACAACCACCATCATCAATTAGCCTCTAACCTTTATCTCTCTCTATCTTATCTTCTCCCTTATCAAGAACAGTAAACCTAGAACATAAGATTGAGAAACATAGTTTAGGGTTATCTTCTACAGTGGAGGAAACGTTAAATCAATGAAGTTGCAAAGATGAATTGAAGAAGAACAACGCGTTTTGGTGAGTGGGTCTCTATTAATTGACGAATTAAAGGTGAATTGATATTATGAGAGTATAAATTGAGGTTTGATTCTTTGTAATAAATCATCCAAGATTAGCTGGATCATCTAGGTTATTCATGTTTTGATTATTATTCTTGAGCTTAAACTGATTTGGGAATGGTTTAATCATTGTGTCACAGTATATTTCTTTCACCTTTTGTTTTCTATGCAGCATAGGTAGATAGAATAACTCTATATTGTGCTCCAACTCATGCTTAAGAGACCAAATTAATCTGTGATGAATTGTGTTGTAAGAAGACAACTTATGCTAGGGATTAGTTACCTTAGTTGATATTAGGCCATTTACTTGAGACTACCCTGGATAAACAGTAGACTTGCATCTTTACTGGTGTCCATTACAAGGGACAAGAAAAATATTGAGACTAAACTGACTTAGCAAAGGTTGGGAGGTGGATTCGACTTCCCTTGTCTCTTCCATTTGAGTGTCCACACCCTTGTTAGTTGCATCCTTTATTTACAGCATGTTTTACTATTTCAGTCACTGCCAACGTCTTGTCGTATCGATACACAAACTCCCTTTTGTTATCCCCAATTTGAATCAGTTGTAGCAAGAATTCAGCTTCAACTTTACACCCACCTTGTCCCTGAGGATCGACCTGTATTTACACCTTACACAATTGGCATTGTGCACTTGCAGTGATGATGATGATTAATTCCATTCTATTATACTGACTCAAAAAATCCTGAAAGAAATACAAAATTAAATCAAATGATGATAAGAAAACCCTTTTTCTCTTAAATCAAAAACTCAGAACAATTGTTTGTCAAATCAAAAATAAAATAAATTATGTTTAGATTTGGGTTTTCTTTTGTTATTGGATCTCCATGTGGGTTTGAGTTTTCTTAATGATGACATACTTTGTGTAGAAAGATAATACTTATGAATGAATGAATTGATGGATAAAGAGAAAGAAAAAGAAGATGGGTATGAAGAATGAGAAGATTCAGAAGAAGATGAAAATTGTATTAATGGTGGTGGGATATAACTTTTTTTGCTTTTCAAAATACAAGTACTTAGATGTGAAATATAGAAATTTACAAGGGTTGTTTAAATTTCCTCAAATAAAAATGAAGGACTTATCCACAATTATAGATATTAACAGTTGTGAATTCATCTCAACGGCTGAAATTTTATGAATATTGTCATCCAAGGGTTTTTTAACCCGCTAGCTTATTAAGCTTTCCCGCTCGGCCGCACGGGAAATAAAAAATTAATAAACCATTCATTACGAGCAATTAATGAGACAACATCAATTAATAAAACATTTATATTGATATTAAAATTGAAAAAACCACGACACTAGATTTATCTTTTCCCTCGACAAATCTAGGCCACTCTTTATCTAAGCTATGTTAGCCAAACTATGTTTTATATTCTAGAAAAATAGATCCCTACCAGGTTCCAACAAAAAGCATAAATGAGCGGTATAATCACCAAAAGCCAAAAAATAACAAAGAAAAGTGGAGCGAATAGAAAGAGACAGAAAGAGTGACTTTTTAAAAAAAAAATATCAAAGATTTTCTTAACACATATTAATTCGAAAATCCACGCTTATCATTTTCGTTAGATTTTTAAGATGATATCAATCCTATCTCGAAGACTTTTTTTTTTTAACTTACAAAGATTTTTGAAAAATATTTATTTGATTTCTACTCTATGTAAACTGTCAAAGATATTTTTACTCTAAATTAATTCAAAAATTTGGGCTTACCTTCCTTTAGATTGTTAACTTGATATAAGTAGTAATTTGAAGATCTTTTTCACTCGTATAATTATATAAAAATGATATAGTCATTAATATTACGATGGATTAATATAGCATTTTCGGTACTTTTGGTTAAAATTAAAATCAACGCTTCGAATGTGTGCAAAAATTTAACTGCAACGATTTAAAAAAAAAAAGTGTAACCCCGGTGTAATTGTAAGAAATGATTTTTGGCCGTCTTAACCAAGATCGTGACCATCTAGCTGTCATACATAACAAATATGAGAGCAGACTGGCGGATATGTATCAATCACCTACCCAATCTAGACAGCAAGTTTCCCCATCAACACGCTATATATCAAATCATATCCAATGAACATGAATTGTTTTCCTCCGAGCCAATGAGAATACGTGGTTACACTAACCAACCAATGAGAGGGAAGGTGAACCCCACTAATATTAGTTTTATTTTGGAGTGAGGGATGATATTGAGTTTTTAGGTTGTTGATTGATTTCTAAGAGCAGTTCTTATGGACTCAACAAACTTGTAGTTTGTTCATTTTGCTCCCATTATGAACTCAACAAATATGAAAAGGGATAGGCAAACCAACAAAATTGTTGGTTTGTTGAGTGAGGCAGAAGATCTCACGCGCGCTTGATGGAAAACTGGGAGGTTGAACCAAAAATGCACGAATCATCATCACACGCCCGCGGCTCTTCCACTCATGCCAAGTACGATTCCTGATTACTTTACTACTTTTTTATCCTATTTTATCTTACTTTATCCTATTTTATCTCACCAAATATAATATTTTTTGGAGTGATAATTAGGGACATGTAAAAGGGAGAACTTTTTATTGATAAAAGAGGCAGCAAGCATTACATAGATATAATGTTCTTTATATATAGAGAAACGGAAACCCTAGTCACATAATGGACCGCACATCCATGGGTCGTAGGCCCTATAACACTCCCCCTTGTGCGATTCAAAAATGGAACTTCAAATGTGTTGCCTTATTAAAACCTTGACAAGGAAAACCAAATGAAACAAAACCTTAACGAAGGGAAAAGAGTACAACGTTTTGAGTTTTAGTAAAGTTTCTCCATACAACTGACCACTTCTCTAATCGCTTCAAAAATTCCTAAAATAGAAAAAACTCGTGGTAAAAGAGAAAACCTCAATCGAGTAATTATAATCTTGGTGGCGTCTCATTAAAAACCTTTCCGAGTAACAAAAACCAATGGGGAAAAGTAATCTCGGTGAAGAGAAAAAGAGTTCAGCACACCAAGCTAGATGTCGACATTATAATATTAGATACTCCTCCTGATGTCGCAATCTCCCCATGATTGTACTCGGGGAGTTTAGACAATTTCCTTAGTCCAATATTCTTTACATGCTTTTCAAACAAGGACTTAGGAAGTGACTTAGTAAATAAGTCTGCCACATTCTCATCAGACGGTACTTTGATGAGTTGATGTTTAAGAGACACTGTTGTTGCTGATTGTAAAAAAACTTTGGTGAAATATGTTTCGTATTGTCTCCCTTGGGATATCCTTGCTTCATCTGTTCGATACAAGCTGTATTATCTTCATAAATGCATGTCGGCTCTTCAGTGGTAGAACTCAAACCACTCGTCCCTCGAATATGTGTAATGATGGACCTTAACCATATACACTCACTGTTAGAGCACTGCTCGGTCGAACTCGCATGCGTTGCTATCTCAATCATGTTTGTCAAGTTTAGGTGTCAAAACTATATGTCTTGATTTCTAGACTACTTATAGCTAAGTCTCGGTTTAGGACAGATTAGTGTAGTTGAGCTCCAGACTCCATGGCGATTATCTTACAAAGACGAAGAGCTACTCGAGGAACTAGTGGAACTTTGTCCGACTAAAAGGTATATGGAGACTTGAACTTATCTATCACTCAAAAGTCTATCTCTCTATCTCCTACTCTTGAGACAAAGTCGTATAAGTATGATAGTTTTCATACATACACATTTGATATTTTGAGTCGAGTTTACTCGCCTATCTTTTTCTCGAAATACGTGTTGGTAAGATTTTGCTTTAACCACTTTTCATCTTTATCCGTGACGAAATTCATGATGACGTTTCAATCTTGAAAATAGCTTTGATGACGATAGTCGTGAATAACGATTGTTATAACATTATAGAAGAATGTTTCAATGATTGAAATGTAGAGTTGAGATTATGTAACCAACTATGGATATAAGCATATATAGTGTGTTCCCATATTAGTGTATAAGTCCATGAGCCGGAAACCAATTGTGTGCACTTGTGCATGCGACAATGGTAAAGGAGACAGGTTGGGTACGCTTACTGGCGGAAGTTTTCTGACCGAAAACTTCTGCTGGAGTTTGTAGTTTACAAACTGGAAAACCAGTCACCTTAGGTACGCGTACCCGTACGCGTACTCATGGAAGTTTTCGAACCGAAAAATTTCTCTAAAGAGAATCGTCAAAGAAAACATGATCAACGCTCAAAGGTATGGACCCTCACAAGAATTACTCTTAATCTCTTTGAGGAATACTATCATAAAGGATCGATTGACAAGGATCTATTTAGAGCGTTTGCAAATGTTTTAAAATTCTTAGAAAAAGCTTAATTCCATAGAAGAATTGAATAGTTCTGATAGAAGTTTTGTACCAATCAAATCATGTTCTAATGATGTACAAACTATTCTAACTACCAGCTCTCTTGAAGTTGATAAAAAGATTTCATGTAAGGTTGGTAAAGGAACCATTTATCAGAAAAAGACATCTCTGTGTCATACGAAAAAAGGACCAACGGATTTTGAGTTTTATCACTATGATTTTACTCCTAATTCTCGCCACAAATTTTAACCAAAGAATTTGCATGAGAAAATCTCTGCATTCTACACCACCTGATTTCAGGAATGGCGTCACCCCATTTGTATATAACTTGAAATGGGGCAAGTAACTGGTTGACTTTGTTTGTAAATTATTTTTCTTATTGATAAAAGCTTTTCAAAAAGGTTTGTGCAGGTATTCCTTCTTCATACTGGTATTTTTATCCCAGTACGTGTACCTCTAAAAACCTACATTCCTTATGTGGGTCGCGGTTCGGGAACGGTTCCAAGCCCAACTGTGGGTATAAAAGAAGTACGGATACGCCTACCCTTCTTCCTCCCTCATCTGTCCGCGTTCGTGAACTTTTAGGGTTCAATTTTTGTTCTCTATTAAAGCTTGTTGGAGAACAACTTGTAAAGGGATTTCTCAAGATAAAATTCAAGTAAGTAATCTCTTGCCCAGACCCTTATTTCCTTCTAGAATCATGAAGAATGTTAAGGGTTCAAAAGTTTTTTCAAATAACCTAGGTTCTTGATACTCCTCAATTGATCTTCATATTGAACAAAACTCTATTAGGATTAGATTTGTGGATGAACCATGTAGCAAAGTATTTGAAAAGATTTCCTCTTCTGGGTTTATTTTAGAAAAAAATTGGATAATACTAGTGGGTATAAGGAGGATTTATCTTGTTTTGAAAAATTCAAGCTTGGAAATATCTTTGATGGCCTTGGTGAAGGTTATGATACTCTTACTAGAATCTTCTATGCCAACATTCATGATGTTGTTCTTGAGGACATGGAATTCAAGACCATGGTCAATAGAGAAAGTATTCTAGTGAATAGAGAATTAATTTCAAAGATTACCAAAAGCCCTTTGGGTAATTTTCGTATTCCTAGACCAAGAAATGAAAGACCTTCACATGAAACCATTTCAAAATGTCTTTATGGTAAAAGTGTTGTGTGTAATGGAGGAAAATTTCCTACTAATCAATTAGGTTTTCCTCTAAAGTCTTTTGGAAAATTGGGTATTTCTAACCTTTGTCCTTCCACGGTTGAGAACTCTCGTTGGAGTCGTGAGTTTGCGGAATTGGTCTATTACCTTGTGATGGAAACCAAAGGTCTTGACATTTGTGGATTCATTATTTTTCAAATGTTAGACATGACTTCCGTTGACAAGAAGTTAGGCTATCCATGCTTGATTGAGCGTATTTGTCGCAACTTCTCCATTGAACCCATTGGGAACTCCATTGGCCCCAAGCTTGTTCGGCACGTACTTTCAATCGAATGAAGGAATATGCTTGCAAGAGACAAAGGTGTGACACAACTAATGGCTCGAGTGATCCTTCTACGAAGCTTCTTCCAAATTTACAAAGGTGTTTGTAAATTGAATACCAAAGTAAGTTGTGTTCAAGAAAAATTACTTGTGATTGCTACCAAGTACCCCGATATTAAAGAAGACATGGACAAGGTTCGTTCCACCTTCATGGTCTCCGAAGATGAAGATGATGAGTAGTTTCTCGTGCCTCTTTTATTGGTGTTAAAAGTTTTTGACTTTTGTCTAGGAAACTTCTTAAGAGATTTTTATTCTTTTTTGTTTAAGAAGGAAACTGGTTTGGAATAGCCATTATTGTGAGTACACATAGCTATGTCCAACGTTTTCATCTTCATGTTTTTAGATTTATTGTTTAAATTCTAAAGTTGGTTTGGAAGATGATTTTTGCAGTATTAATCTTTATGGTTTTATATATTGCAATATGTTATGGGATAGTGTGTTTGCGTCCGTGAACTATTATTGTCCAAATTGTCAAAAGTTATCTCGTTTATATGTCGATATGCATGTATTGATACAAGATCGATGAACTTTTGACAAACAAAAGTTAAGCCTATTATGTCAATTCGTTGATGGAAGATAGGTTAAAATCTTTTGTTTACGAGGATTATGTCTATGTATGTCGTTATGCAAATAGTGATGAAATAGAATGAATCCTTGTATATTCCGCAGTATTGATCTTTCCTGATCCATATTTATGTATATATTGTGCGGCTCCATAAGTCTTCTTGTGTAGCATTTCCAACTAAACTAATCATAGATTCGTTTGTGATTATTTTGGTTGTGTATTCCGATTAAATTAATCATGGGTTCTCTTGTGGTTAGTTTAATTAAGAATTTTTTGGATACAAAATCATTTTGTGGTTTTTGATGACCAAAGTAATCCTTCTTTTCTTGTAAAAGTAAGGTCGCTCTTGTTGTTCTTTCGGGAATGACATCAAATGGGGGAGAGTTCTTTTGAACTTGGGCTTAATTTCCATATCTTTGTGGGGAGTGCGGCTGTGGAATTTTGAGGAGTTATCTTGTATCTTTATAAACTCCATGATGAATACATATAGCTTCGGCTATATGATTGCATCAAAACAAGTTGATATGAGCTTTTCTTTGGTCTTGAAGTGTCTCCATGAAAATTTCATTAGGATCCCGTTTTCGTACCTTTGCCAATTTTATTGAAAAAAGGGGGGAGAATTAATATGTAGTTCACACTACAAATACATATGGTTTTCGGATCATTATGTAAGGGGGAGTGGTTTTCGTGTTGAGACGAAGTATTGACTAAGGGGGGAATGATACATATCACCATAGTATTGTTGTCGAAGTTGTGATATAAGAACTTTGATACTGTGTAATATTACTATGACACTGTATAACAATGATCGAGAGCTTTTGTTTTCTCATTGTTATGGCTATGGAACTTCAACAACTATGATGCTGAATTGAACATCTATGGAATCATGGGAGTACTTGGAAAAGACGAAGTTTTCGAGTAGTGTTGAAGCACCAAGGATATCAAGCATGTGGACGAGAAGCTACAAAGTTTTATTTATTTTGTAATCCATATATATTGATAGTTTTGCCACTAAAATTGACAAAGGGGGAGATTGTTAGAGCACCGCTCGGTCTAACTCGCATGCGTTGCTATCTCAAGCATGTTTGTTAAGTTTAGGTGTCAAAACTATATGTCTTGATTTCTAGACTACTTATAGCTAAGTCTCGGTTTAGGACATATTAGTGTAGTTGAGCTCCAAACTCCATGGCGATTATATTAGGAAGACGAAAACTACTCGAGGAACTAGTGGAACTTCATCCGACTAAAAGGTATGTGGAGACTTGAACTTATCTATCACTCAAAAGTCTATCTCTTTATCTCCTACTCTTGAGACAAAGTTGTATAAGTATGATAGTTTTCATACATACACATTTGCTATTTCGAGCCGAGTTTACTCGCCTATCGTTTTCTAGAAATACGTGTTGGTAAGCTTTTGATTTAACCACTTTTCATCTTTATCCTTGACGAAAGTCATGATGACATTTCAATCTTGAAAATAGCTTTGATGACGATAGTCGTGAATAACGATTGTTATAACATTATAGAAGAATGTTTAAATGATTGAAATGTAGAGTTGAGATTATGTAACCAACTATGGATATAAGCATATATAGTGTGTTCGCACATTAGTGTATAAGTCCATGAGTCGAAAACCAATTGTGTGCACTTGTGCATGCGACATTGGTAAAGGAGACAGGTTGGGTACGCGTACTGGCGGAAGTTTTCTGACCGAAAACTTCTGCTGGAGTTTGTAGTTTACAAACTGGAAAACCAGTCACCTTAGTTATGCGTACTCACAGAAGTTTTCGAACCGAAAATTTCTGATGAGTTTCCAAACTCAAATCCAGTAGCTAAGGTACACGTACCCGTACGCGTACCCAAGCTGGTTATTTCTCAAATTGAAAGTTCATGAACTTAAAACAATAAATCAATAAGGAATGCAATCTTTGCAAACCATGGATATATTGTTCATGAATTGATTCAAGTGAATCAAACCGATTTTGTTTCAATTGTGTTTATGAATAAAGACCTAAGCAATTGAACAACTCTATCATGTAGTGCTCATGAGTCATTTGAAGTAGTTATGAGAAAGATGAATATGGTTGATATGAAAGTACTCATATGGCTAACCTCGGTTAACTATTTGTGAACCAACCAAGTGCACATATTTATCTACGGTTACTCAAACCTAAATGAAACACATTTCATTTGTGTATGACAAGCTAGGTTTCGATCTAACAGTTGAAAGATATTAGCTTGGAGAAATCAGGTTTTTCATCTAACGGTAAATATTGTATGCTTTGTTACCAAGGTAACTTAGATTGCAAACCCTGATTTGAAAACTATATAAAGGAGACATCTAGCAACTAGAAAAACTAATTCCCACACCTCCTGTGTGATACTAGTTAGTTTGCTAGAGTCGATTCTCCTTTAACCTTAGGTTTCCTCCCGAGACCCTGTAGGTTAATGACCGAAAGACTTCATTGGGATTGTGAAGCCAGACGAAACTACTTCTCTTGTAGTTGAGCGATCTGATCTTGCCATTTTTTTATCATACGAGTTCAATTGAATAATTTACTTGAGATTATATCTCCGATAGGACAAGATAAAAAGAAATCACAAACATCTTCGTCTCATCGTTTGTGATTCTACAACATCTTGTTTCGTTACCATATGATTAAGATTGTTGTGAGGTGATTGATAATACTAGGTTGTTCTTCGGGAATATAAGTTCGGATTATCAATTAGTTCATGTTCACCTTGATTTATCAAAAGACGGAACAAAAACTCTTTGGTCTATGTGTGAGAGACAGATTTACCAATCATAGACTTTTCTGTGTGATACAGATTTGTTTATTAAAGTCTTCGACTTTGGGTTGTAGCAACTCGTGGTTGTGGGTGAGATCAACCAAGGGATTCAAGTGCATAGTATCCTGCTGGGATCAGAGACGTAAAGAGCGCAACTGTACCTTGAATCAGTGTGAGACTGATTAGGGTTTAACTACAGTCCATACCGAAGTTAGTTTGTAGTAGGCTAGTGTCTGTAGCGGCTTAATAAAATGTGGTGTTCAATCTGGACTACGTCCCAGGGTTTTTCTGCATTTGCGGTTTCCACGTTAACAAAACTTCTGGTGTCTTTGTTATTTCTATCCGCATTATATTTTGTTATATAATTGAAATATTACAGGATGTGTGTTGTATCGATCAATTGTGAAATCCAACCTTTGGTTGTTGATTGGAAATTGATTGATCCTTGGATATTGGTCTTTGGTACCATCCAAGTTTATATCTCTTGTATTTGATAAAGAATCACAGATTTCTATTTGTTTGAGTATCGATCAAATCGAAAGATAGAGATATTAACTCCTTGATATACTTTCTATTAAGATTGATTCTAAATTTCTAGTTGATTCTCTTAAAAGTATATTAGAGTTAGTCCATACAGATTGCTAATCGAAATATAGGGTGAGGTTGTTGTACCCCGCTTTTTTAATTGGTATCAGAGCAGGAAAACACGTTAAACCTTACTCCCTCTGTCCAAGTTTACTTGCTTAATTTGGATTTTGCAAAAACTTGAAAGAAATTCAAATTACTTCCACATACATCATCGATCTTTCAAATTCTTTGTTCAATATACTAGTTTTCATATCATAGTTTTTGTTTCTTTCTTGATAATTAGAAAATTTTAATAGGAAATATACCAATTTTGTGGTACATATTTGTTAAAAAAAAACACAATTTAGGAAAGTAAAGTTGGAAGGAGGGAGTATAAGTTTGTGTTTGTCCGATCCTCAAAAGTTTATCCCTATGGGAAATCTTTTTGGGAGGCTTGCTCATGGCATCTGTAACGCACACCAGAGTTCCTTAAAGACTGCTCAGAGATTATTTTCATACCGACGATCTCTCATGATAATCTTGTGCCATCTAGAATATCAGAAGATCTAGATGTGAAGAAACAGTCTAAAGGAAAAACTAAAAATTTCTCTAAAGAGAATCGTCAAAGAAAACATGATCAACGCTCAAAGGTATGGACCCTCACAAGAATTACTCTTAATCTATTTGAGGAATACTATCATAAAGGATCGATTGACAAGGATCTATTTAGAGCGTTTGAAAATGTTTTAAAATTCTTAGAAAAGCTTAATTCTATAGAAGAATTGAATAGTTCTGATAGAAGTTTTGTACCAATCAAATCATGTTCTAATGATGTACAAACTATTCTAACTACCAGCTCTCTTGAAGTTGATAAAAAGATTTCATGTAAGGTTGGTAAAGGAACCATTTATCAGAAAAAGACATCTCTGTGTCATACGAAAAAAGGACCAACGGATTTTGAGTTTTATCACTATGATTTTACTCCTAATTCTCGCCACAAATGTTAACCAAAGAATTTTCATGAGAAAATCTCTGCATTCTACACCACCTGATTTCAGGAATGGCGTCACCCCATTTATATATAACTTGAAATGGGGCAAGTAACTGGTTGACTTTGTTTGTAAATTATTTTTCTTATTGATAAAAGCTTTTCAAAAAGTTTTGTGCAGGTATTCCTTCTTCATACTGGTACGTGTACCTCTAAAAACCTACATTCCTTATGTGGGTCGCGGTTCGGGAACGGGTCCAAGCCCAACTGTTAAAAGAAGTACGGATACGCCTACCCTTCTTCCTCCCTCATCTGTCCGCGTTCGTGAACTTTTAGGGTTCAATTTTTGTTCTCCATTAAAGCTTGTTGGAGAACAACTTGTAAAGGGATTTCTCAAGATAAAATTCAAGTAAGTAATCTCTTGCCAATACCCTTATTTCCTTCTAGAATCATGAAGAATGTTAAGGGTTCAAAAGGTTTTTCAAATAACCTAGGTTCTTGATACTCTTCAATTGATCTTCATATTGAACAAAACTCTATTAGGATTAGATTTGTGGATGAACCATGTAGCAAAGTATTTGAAAAGATTTCCTCTTCTGGGTTTATTTTAGAAAAAAATTTGGATAATACTAGTGGGTATAAGGAGGATTTATCTTGTTTTGAAAAATTCAAGCTTGGAAATATCTTTGATGGCCTTGGTGAAGGTTATGATACTCTTACTAGAATCTTCTATGCCAACATTCATGATGTTGTTCTTGAGGACATGGAATTCAAGACCATGGTCAATAGAGAAAGGATTCTAGTGAATAGAGAATTAATTTCAAAGATTACCAAAAGCCCTTTGGGTAATTTTCGTATTCCTAGACCAAGCAATGAAAGACCTTCACATGAAACCATTTTAAAATGTCTTTATGGTAAAAGTGTTGTGTGTAATGGAGGAAAATTTCCTACCAATCAATTAGATTTTCCTCTAAAGTCTTTTGGAAAATTGGGTATTTCTAACCTTTGTCCTTCCACGGTTGAGAACTCTCGTTGGAGTCGTGAGTTTGCGAAATTGGTCTATTACCTTGTGATGGAAACCAAATGTCTTGACATTTGTGGATTCATTATTTTTCAAATGTTAGACATGACTTCCATTGACAAGAAGTTAGGCTATACATGCTTGATTGAGCGTATTTGTCGAAACTTCTCCATTGAACCCATTGGGAACTCCATTGGCACCCCCAAGCTTGTTCCGCCGCGTACTTTCAATCGAATGAAGGAATATGCTTGCAAGAGACAAAGGTGTGACAAAACTAATGGTTCGAGTGATCCTTCTACGAAGCTTCTTCGCCAAATTTACAAAGGTGTTTGTAAATTGAATACCAAAGTAAGTTGTGTTCAAGAAAAATTACTTGTGATTGCTACCAAGTACCCCGATATTAAAGAAGACATGGACAAGGTTCGTTCCACCTTCATGGTCTCCGAAGATGAAGATGATGAGTAGTTTCTCGTGCCTCTTTTTAGTGGTGTTAAAATGTTTTTGACTTTTGTCTAGGAAACTTCTTAAGAGATTTTTATTCTTTTTTTTGTTTAAGAAGGAAAACTATGGTTTGGAATAGCCATTATTGTGAGTACACATAGCTATGTCCAACGTTTTCATCTTCATGTTTTTAGATTTAATTGTTTAAATTCTAAAGTTGGTTTGGAAGATGATTTTTACAGTATTAATCTTTATGGTTTTATATATTGCAATATGTTATGGGATACGTGTGTTTGCGTCCGTGAACTATTATTGTCTCATACATTGTCAAAAGTTATCTCGATTATATGTCGATATGAATGTGTTGATACAAAATCGATGAAATTTTTGACAAACAAAAGTTAAGCCTACTATTTCAATTCGTTGATGGAAGATAAGTTAAAATCTTTTGTTTACGAGGATTATGTCTATTGTATGTCGTTATGCAAATAGTGATGAAGATAGAATGAACCCTTGTATATTCCGCAGTATTGATCTTTCCATGATCCGTATGTTATGTATATATTGTGCGGCTCCATAAGTCTTCTTGTGTAATCATTTCAAACTAAACTAATCATAGATTCGTTTGTGATTATTTTGGTTGTGTATTCCGATTAAATTAATCATGGGTTCTCTTGTGGTTAGTTTAATTGAGAATTTTTTGGATACAAAATCATTTTGTGGTTTTTGATGACCAAAGTAATCATTCTTTTCTTGTAAAAGTAAGGTCGCTCTTGTTGTTCTTTCGGGAATGACATCAAATGGGGGAGAGTTCTTTTGAACTTGCGCTTAATTTCCATATCTTTGTGGGGAGTGCGGCTGTGGAATTTTGAGGAGTTATCTTGTATCTTTATAAACTCCGTGATGAATGCATCTAGCTTCGGCTATATGATTGCATCAAAACAAGTTGATATGAGCTTTTCTTTGGTCTTGAAGTGTCTCCATGAAAATTTCATTAGGATCCCGTTTTCGTACCTTTGCCAATTTTATTGAAAAAAGGGGGAGAATTAATATGTAGTTCACACTACAAATACATATGGTTTTCGGATCATTATGTAAGGGGGAGTGGTTTTCGTGTTGAGACGAAGTATTGACTAAGGGGGGAGTGATACATATCACCATAGTATTATTGTCGAAGTTGTGATATAAGAACTTTGATACTGTGTAATATTACTATGACACTGTATAACAATGATAGAGAGCTTTTGTTTTCTCATTGTTATGGCTATGGAACTTCAACAACTATGATGCTGAATTGAACATCTATGGAATCATGGGAGTACTTGGAAAAGACGAAGTTTTCGAGTAATGTTGAAGCACCAAGGATATCAAAGCATGTGGACGAGAAGCTACAAAGTTTTATTTATTTTGTAATCCATATGTATTGATAGTTTTGCCACTAAAATTGACAAAGGGGAAGATTGTTAGAGCACCGCTCGGTTGAACTCGCATGCGTTGCTATCTCAAGCATGTTTGTTAAGTTTAGGTTTCAAAACTATATGTCTTGATTTCTAGACTACTTATAGCTAAGTCTCGGTTTAGGACATATTAGTGTAGTTGAGCTCCAAACTCCATGGCGATTATCTTAGGAACACGAAAACTACTCGAGGAACTAGTGGAACTTTATCCGACTAAAAGGTATGTGGAGACTTGAACTTATATATCACTCAAAAGTCTATCTCTTTATCTCCTACTCTTGAGACAAAGTCGTATAAGTATGATAGTTTTCATACATACACATTTGCTATTTCGAGCCGAGTTTACTCGCCTATCGTTTTCTAGAAATACGTGTTGGTAAGCTTTTGATTTAACCACTTTTCATCTTTATCCGTGACGAAAGTCATGATGACATTTCAATCTTGAAAATAGCTTTGATGACGATAGTCGTGAATAACGATTGTTATAACATTATAGAAGAATGTTTCAACGATTGAAATGTAGAGTTGAGATTATGTAACCAACTATGGATATAAGCATATATAGTGTGTTCGCACATTAGTGTATAAGTCCATGAGCCGAAAATCAATTGTGTGCACTTGTGCGTGCGACATTGGTAAAGGAGACAGGTTGGGTACGCGTACTGGCGGAATTTTTCTGACCGAAAACTTCTGCTGGAGTTTGTAGTTTACAAACTGGAAAACCAGTCACCTTAGGTACGCGTACTCATGGAAGTTTTCGAACCGAAAAATTCTGCTGAGTTCACAAACTCAAATCCGGTAGTTAAGGTACGCGTACCCCAAGCTGGTTATTTCTCAAATCGGAAGTTCATGAGCTTAAAACAATAAATCAATAAGGAATGCAATCTTTGCAAACCATGGCTATATTGTTCATGAATTGATTCAAGTGAATCAAACCGATTTTGTTTCAATTGTGTCTATGAATAAAGACATAAGCAATTGAACAACTCTATTAACTGGATCTGATGAATCATTTGACTAGTTATGAGAAAGATGAATATGGTTGATATGAAAGTACTCATATGGCTAACCTCGGTTAACTATTTGTGAACCAACCAAGTGTACACGTTTAGGTACGGTTACTCAAACCTAAATGAAACACATTTCATCTAACGGTGAATATTGAATGCTTTGTTACCAAGGTAACTTGGATTGCAAACCCTGACTTGAAAACTATATAAAGGAGACATCTAGCAACTGGAAAAACTAAACCACACACCTCCTGTTATTATTTTATTATTATTTATCCTATTTTTCCTTGAATTCATCAAATTCCTTGATTTTATGGTATTTCTCTCAAATTAGGAAAAATTCCCTCAAATCATCAAAATACCTAGAAATATTAAAAAATTAGGGAAACTCGTGGGACAGGGCCCTAGCCGGCCGTCCGCGCCTCCACGGTCCCAAACTCCCTTGTTTTTATTATTTTAATATTTTTTGCTTCCCTAAACTCATGAAAACTCCTTCAATTCATGGAAACTCCCTAAATTAATCAAATTTCTCAAAATTCATGAATTTTTCATAAAATCATCAAAATATTATAAATTTAAGAAAAAGGCACCACAGGACCGTGGTCACAACCGGCCGATCATGCCTTAACCACAGCGGTCCCACGTCTCCTCATTCCTTATTTTATAATTATTTTTCATCATCTCATGGTGTTTTCCTCAGTTTCGTCGAAACCCCAATTTTGGCATATTTTCTCGAACGGATGCTCAATTGCACGCCAGAAAATATCAAAATTCTCAGGACTGAGACGCGGACGCCTTGGGGACACGAGCACGCTATCTTGACCGACCAAGATTGGCTCTTTGGCTCACGGAAGCCGGTCCCATCAATTTTCACAGTTTTGACCTAATTTGCACAATTGCTCGTATTAGGTCCAAAACTCTTCCAAACACTTTGGATTTTCATGAAGTGATCGTCAGGCGGTCACGTGACAACCCAGGGCCGGTTTCATGACTCCATGGTCGGTCCCTCGCCTCGTCATAATTAATTAGGTTTTCTCACCTAAGGCTCAGACGAGCATTTTCGAATAAATGATTAAACCAGCATTTAATCATTCTTCACCAACAAATCGTCAACTCTTCAGGAGTTCTTCGTATTTGCTCACGTGAGCATATGGACACTACATGGTTGATCCACGGTCCCATGTAGTCGCTCCCTCCTTCGTCCCATGGTTGAAATTCTGACGAACCATGAATTGATCATCAATTGATCAAATTAGGGTTTCTGAATCCAAGGATCATCATTCCAGATTCCAACCTTAATAATTTTACGACGACCTCATGGTCATTAATTTTATTAATTATGCTCGGTTCAACGACCAGTATTCTAATTAATATTTTTGGTACGCTGCCAATAATCCATCAGATGAGCAACACATGCTCAGACGATCAAATATTCAACAATTCATCACATGAGCAACACTTGCTCAGATGATAAATATTGCTCAAACCAAGGAATATTGGTTCAACAATCAATATTCAACGATCCATCGAATGAGCAATACTTGCTCACTTCATCGTAAGAACTATACCTCTGTCTCATGACATGTTCAATTCATGAGTTTCAGAACATCATGTTCAACTCAGCAACTACATGGACTCATCGTCCCATCAAACCACGAAGTCATCAATTGACTAACAACCACGAGACGTCAATCGTGTCACTTGGGGGATATCACTTAGGGTTTTGGTCTGGCGGTCTACGACACGTGTGTTCAAACACACGATGGAATGTGAGCAAGTCGTGCAATCAGTTGAAGGAATTCACGAGGTAGTGGGTGGAAAATCGACCAAGTCTCCACACGTTGAGCAACTGGTTTCAAACACGATCTCCACTTCCCCACTCCTTGATTCCATCAACTGTCACACTTCATGGAATCATGGTGTCTAAATTCCAGCAATATAAATAAGTCTCTGAATCATGATTGAAATCGCATCAGTATCATCAATCTCACGTCAAACGACAACACGAGATCATCAACTCATCAATTGAGCAACTACTCTCAATTGAGCAATTTCAATCACTCAGAGCTTATCGTATTCAGAATTCACACACCCACAATCTTTGATTACCATTGATTCCACACATTTCTCAGCTTCCCTCCTACAGATCAACCCATCCTCTCTTGTGACCGAATTTACTCTGGAACGTCATTGTCTTGATTTAGGCCGGAGTACTACAGATTGATCTCTCGAATCTAAAGCACCCCCTTTGCAGCGGTGCATCTGTGTGAGGTTTAACATTTCGCTCTCGGTCATCTCCTCAATTCCTTAAAAACCAGCAAATCGTTTTTCCCCATCTACAGATTGGCGACCACAGTGGGAGATCATTCTCTCGGTTGCAATCTCACAATTCACAAGATGGTTGGTCTTAGGACTAATTCAACTAATTCAGATCAAATTTCAAACGAACATTCCTCATGTACACCTGGCGGCATGAAGAAGATCCCGACTTTGGCAGAGTTGGCTCAAATCCTAGAGGTCCATACCAGGAACATGGACCTGATGAAGGAGACATAAACCACATCCTCGACTTTCTCATCAATTAACATCCGAGTTAGGCGGTACCCGCTCCAGAAGCTCAACACCGGGGACTGAACGTCATCTGACCCTCAAATCAACAGCTTCACCACATACGAGAAGCCGGTGGAACAAGAGGTCACACATTTGATTGAAAATCTATGTGAACTCCTGCACTTCTCCAGGGATCAGCGCACACTTTTCAGCACTCAACCAGATATATCCAGCGTGCAAATAACGCCACCAACACCATCAGTTGAAGAAGTCTCCCTAGTGCCTGGCACGATCGACACACATCTCTTTTGGAGAAGAAGATCGCATGACGGATGAAGG
Source organism: Papaver somniferum (assembly GCF_003573695.1). Lineage (NCBI taxonomy): Eukaryota > Viridiplantae > Streptophyta > Magnoliopsida > Ranunculales > Papaveraceae > Papaver > Papaver somniferum. Next base: position 188,613,929 of record NC_039360.1, on the reverse strand, counting down.
ACACAACCGAGCTTTATGTCACTGGTTTCATCAAAGGCACCGAATTTAGAAGAGCTCTTGTTGACACCGGTGCTTCCACCAACATTGTCACTATGAAGACTCTCAGGATGGCCAGATTCCCACAAGGTAAAATCGTTCGCTATCCCATCCTAATGACAGGATTTGAAGGAAGTCAAAGCCATACATATGGATATGCATACATAGATTTGAGGGTGGGGCCGATTCGATCGAAAGCAAAGTTTCATGTGATCGAGCAAGAACCTGACTACCACATAATACTGGGACGCCCATGGCTCCATGATAACAAGGTGGTTCCTTCAACATACCATCAATGCATGAAGGCTCACAACAAGATCGTTCGCATTCCGGCTTCATCATCTCCTTATGCTCCCGTCTATGATACTGAGTTCCTTGAATCTCAAAAAGGCGTCCCGGAACCTCCAAGCAGGATTCGCAGTACTCCACTTCCAAGCTGGAAGACTATCGAGAAGGCTGATAACGATCCGTCATCCTCAGCTGCTAAAATGATCAAGTCACCTACTACACCGACTAAACGCCATAATGATCAAGTCTCAACTCCAGGCAAACTTCACGACCGATCGAGACGTAGAAGGGAGAGTCATTTATCGCCGACGGAAAGATTAGCAATTAATCGGGGAGAACGATGAAAAGTCTCCCCACCATGAAGAATCGTGTCAGAGTGAGCTATCACTTGAAGAAGAAGTCCAGATGCCCCACGACAACTACAGGACGGCACTGACTCTACCACTGACGATCTTGAAACAATCAACATTGGGACTGAAGACGATCCAAGGCCAATCCTGATCAGTTCACGCTATCACCAGAGGAGCGGACCGAGCTGATAAAATTATTGAAAGAATATCAAGATGTCTTCGCCTGGACGTACGAAGAAATGCCGGGTCTGGATGACAAACTCGTCACCCATCACCTGCACATCGTCCCTGGTTCCAAAGCTGTCAAACAACCGCCCAGACAATTTAGACACGAAGTCGAGGAGCAAATCAAGGTCGAAATCCAGAAATGTTGGCAGCAGGGTTCATCAAGCCTATTCTTCATCCAACGTGGCTAGCAAATGTGGTACCTGTTAAGAAGAAAAATGGTCAAATCAGATGTTGTGTCGACTTCAGGAACTTGAATAAATGTTGTCCAAAGGATGATTTTCCTCTACCCAACATTGACATGCTCGTCGATGCAACCAGTGGTCACGGTATGTTCTCATTCATGGACGGCTATAGTGGGTACAACCAGATCAAGATGTATGAACATGACGCCAACAAGACTGCGTTCCGTACTCCCATTGGGAATTTTCACTACACTGTGATGCCCTTTGGATTAAAGAATGCTGGTGCCACCTATCAACGAGCCATGACTGCCATATTCCACGACATGATGCACAAGCAAGTAGAACTATGTTGATGATGTGGTGGTAAAATCGAAGACTCGAGCATCTCATCTCGAAGTTCTAAGGCAGGTGTTTGAAAGATGCAGAGAATACAAATTAAAAATGAATCCTTTAAAGTGCGCATTCGGAGTTTCTTCCGGAAAATTCTTAGGATTCCTGGTCACGGCTGAAGGGATCAAAGTCGACCCAGACAAGGAAAAGCTATTACCACCATGCCTCCTCCACGTACCGTGAAGGAACTACAGAGCTTTATGGGCAAGGTAAATTATATTCGACGCTTCATTCCTGGATTAGCTCAACTCATTGCTTCGTTCACACCTCTGCTGAAGAAAGGAGCAAGCTTCACCTGGACAGCTGTTCAACAAGAAGCTTTCCATAAAATACAACAGATATTAGTCACCGGCCGTCATGAGGTCTCCAGTAGGGACGACCTCTGATTCTTTACACAGCCTCCAGTGACGTCGCCATCGGCGCACTCCTCGCTCAGGAAGACGACGAAGGCGTCGAACGACCGATTTACTACTTCAGCCGCACAATGAGAGATGCTCAACTCCGATATCCAAAGGCCGAAAGGGCATGCCTGGCATTGGTACATGCAATCCAGAAGTTCATTACTTACTATCTAACAGGGTCGTACTCATCTCCAAAGCTGATCCCATAAAGTTCTTGCTATCAAAGCCAGCCTTGATAGGGAGACCAGCGAAGTGGCTACTCCAGATGTCAGAATTTGACATAGCTTGCACGCCACCTAAAGCCATCAAAGGTCAAGCGGTCGCAGACTTGCTCGCTGCTTTTCCAGGGGAAGACACAACAACACTACATGAAGAAGTGCCCGGCGAATTCCCAGACATCTTGGTCATCAAGGAAGAAACATGGCTTCTATACTTTGATGGATCTGCCACCCCTAGTAGTGACACCGGAGGAGCGGGCATAGTGGTGTCTCCATCTGGTGAAGTTTTCTCACATTCGTTCAAGTTGGATTTCCACTGCACCAACAACTCAGCGAATATGAAGCCTTCCTATTAGGATTATCCTTGGCCAAGCAAGCAGGAGCAACACACCTCGAGATAAGGGGAGATTCAAAATTATTGGTCAACCAGATGAATGGAACAATTCTCTCAAAGAAATCACACTTGCTCCATTCAGAACCGAAGCTCAGCGACTGTTGACCTATTTTGCTGACGCAACGATCGTCCATACTGGACGGACTAACAATAGGCATGTTGATTGCCTAGAACTCTCGCCTCCAAGCTGCAATTCGAAGGAGCACAGAAAACGATCACTGTACAGAGGCGTACAGTATCTTCACTTGGCTCACTCAGATCGAAGACATTCCAGCGAACGATTGGCGAGCACCCATCATTCATGAATTGAGCAGCTCTATTTCAGAAGGCCAAGTCAGCCTCAAGGAATTGAAGAACTACTTCTTGCTTCATGGAGGATACTATATCGAAACCCTGATGGATCTCTATCACGATGTCTTGGGAGACGAAGCGAAGACAGCTCAAGCGCATACATGAGGAAGTCTGTGGGCAAACGTTTGTGGTAACACTTTACAGAAAGCTTCAAAGAATGGGGTACTACTGGCCATCCATGGAGACTCAGTCAAGAGCTTTACAAGGATCTTGTCCTGATTGCCAAACACCTCATCATCACTTGGAGGTTTTGATGGTCCACCACACTGGGGACTGGAGGGAGCCTTACATCAAATACTTCCGGGACAACGAACTACCACTGGAAAAGAAGAAAGCGGTCAAACTCATTTAGAAAGCTAAGAGATTCGTCTATCTCGATGGGATCTTATACCGCAAAAACTTTGGTGGAAATTTACTGAGGTGCTTAGCCGAACATGAAATCCCTACAATCCTGAAGGAAGTACATGATGGAGAACATCAAGGAAAGAGGAAACTATTTCTTCAAATTCATGAGAAGTAGTATTGGCCGACCATGGAAGATGATGCAGCCGCACACGTTCAGAGGTGTCACCAATGCCAAACCCATGGTAATATCATCCACACTCCTTGTCTCCCGTTGAATTCTGTGAATAGTCCGTGGCCTTTCTACAGCTGAGGACTAGATATTATTGGGAAGATCAATCCAGCATCTTCAAAACAACATGAACACATCATCACTGCGGCAGAGTACTTCACCAAGTGGGTCGAAGCTCCTCTTCGAAGCACTAATGGAGTTACGATTGCCGCCTTCATCAAAGAGCATATAATATGCAGATTCGGAGTTCCTAAGCATATCATCACAGATAACAGAACTCTTTTTTCTAATCAAGATGTTGAGAAGATGCTCAATGAATATGGGATCAAACAAATCTTCTCCACGCCTTACTATCCACAAGGAAATGGTCAAGCAGAAAGTACCAACAAAACTTTGATCAGGATTATCAGTCGGACGATTCATGACAATCCTCGATCATGGCATGAGCAATTACCCATGGCTCTATGGGCTTACAGAACTGCACCAAGGAGCTCAATCGGTACTTCGCCATATTCCCTTGTCTATGGAGCCGACGCCATACTTCCAGCAGAAATCAAAGTTCCCTCAGCCAGGATTGCAGCATCCAGTGGCGTACAATTGGATGAAGCTGAAATATCCAAATCAAGAATCGCTTAATTGGATATGCTTGAATCAAGGAGAACCAAGGTGGAAAATATGTGGAAGCTTACAAACATAGGGTCTCCAGAGCCTACAACAAAATGGTAAGACCTCGAACATTTCAAGTAGGAGATTTGGTATTAAAGACGGCAAAGCACATTCAACAAGATATTTCTGCTTCTAAGTTCTCTCCCAAATGGGAAGGGCCATATGTTGTTATCAAAGCAGTGTCTAGCGGATACTACAAAATTTTAGCAATCAACGGAGGAAAAGAAGGAAATGTCATCAATGGCAAATGGATCAAAGCTTATTATGCCCGATCCATGAAATACACTACCTCTTCATCATTTCAAGCATTTTCAAAATGTAATTTCATTCCTCCAAAGAGCATGCGAATGCTCCTTTGTTCATTAAACATTCCATAAATGAGCAAAATTCGTTCACACCATGATCGATTGTTTCACCTAACTAGAAATTCAGATTTATTCAAAAAAACAACAACCATAAATGCTCATTCAGAGCAAACCATCCATCAACGGATAATCCCTGTAAGAAGCCTCGTCAAGATTCTTCTGAAAAATCTTGGTCTTTGCCTTCAAGTCTTCCACCGCTTTCTCAACCCTTACTGACTCCAGAGCCAGTATCCTCTCCTCATCCAGTAAAGCTGCATTCATTGAAATTGCATCAGCAGCCTATGCCGCCTTATGAACCTTGATTATCTCAAGACGACGACGGATCCAGCTTACATTGAATCGCAATATCTCACAATTAGAGATCATTTCATCCCATTGGTGCAGTTCATGGTTTTTGACGTCTCGAAAGTGCATCTGATTCATTTCCTCGGTGATCGGCAATAGCCCCGCTACCGTGGTTAAAAGGGTTGGAAGAAAACCTTTCCACACTTCTGCGGTAGCAATGTGACCATACTTCTTCCAGATCTTGGTGTACAGAGACGCATAACATTTGGGAATCACGAATCCGCCGACCATTTCATTGTCTGGGGAGGTATTAATCAATGGGGCTTTGAATAAAAGTCCAGCGGTTGGGTATTCACGAGCATGGACACCGTCTTCAGTCTCCACGGATCCTGCAGAATCTTCACATGCCTGGTTACTGCTTTCCTCAACTTCAACCACGGTCACGGACTTTCCACTCTTTCTTCGTATAGCATCGACAACGACACGAACATCCGACTACGATGAAACGAAGGAGTGTTAATCCCGGGACTCAGTAAAATCTCAAGAGTCATAGGTTTACTTACAGACGATCCAGCTTCAGCACGAGCCGATCCATACCAGGCAGGAGCTCTAACAGTCCTCTTAGGCCTTGCATTATGAGGAGAAACATTCTTCTTACAGTCCTACGACAAATCATTCTCTTGTGATCAACAATCTCGATTGAACAGAGACAAGAAAGGAGAAGAAGAAGAAGTGTACAACTTACTGAGATAGACGTTGCTATTTCACGCTTCGACTGAAGATCATCTTGAGAAGAAATGCTATTACTCGACATGACGACAAGAGGGTATGGACATTGGTCCATGTCATGGATTAGAAGAAATCGACGTTAACAAAATGTTCATCATTCAGAAGAAAAGTCTAATTAAAGTAAAGTCGTTTAAACAGTCAAAAGAAAGATATCCACTATGAAGACTAAAAAGGGAATGCTCTAACGTCTAAAGAAGATGGAAGTAAAACTACTCGTCGGACTCATCCGAATTGTCATCTTCATCGTAACTGTCCTTCTCGGAATCATCTTCTTCAGAGTCACTGTCAGGATCATTGTGAAGTCCGGTGGACGGAAGATAACATCATCATCTGAATCTGAGTCATCTTCTACTGCAGCTTCAGCTTCAATTTTCTTCATCATCCTCTGATGCTCTCTTTCATATCGATCAGGCTTAATGTAACGCTCGGATGGTTCCCATGTGATCTCTCCTTCAGAAGCATCAGCATCAGAATCATAAGGCACCCCATCCAAGAATTGACGCTTCTCCTCAACCCTCTGTCTCTTACGCCGGGTGCGATCTTTTTCACGTTGACGGACATCCTCCTTTTTGTCTTCAGCTCTTTTCTTTTCGAGTTCAGCAAAAGAGACTCTTCGCTCACCCAAGGGATCATTAGGCTTCGACCCTTCCTGGGTAACCCTAGCCTTTTATTTCGCTACAGGAGCGTCGGAATCCTCATCAGAAGAGCCATAGGAAGAAGAGGAATACCAGTAATCGTAATTGTTGTTATTGTTGGTCGAAATTTTCTGGAACCGGAAGATCAAAGATTACTACTATGTAAACAAACCAACATCAGCAAAAATGGTAACTCTTAACTCTTACCTTTTATACTTCCATTAACAATAGGATAGTAATGCTAGAGTTAACACCTCAAAATCGTTCGTCTCTTCGAAAACTGCAAAAAACGAACGAAACTTTATTTAGTTTCCGAAACTGATTTTTCATGAAATCACGGACACAATTTTCATAATGTGAACATTCACACAACTGACCTATGAAGTTTACAACAATAAAATATTTCATCTTAAATATATTGTCTATCTTTTCGGCCGGAAATCGGTCGGCGGCAACGGCGGCGATAGGTGGTGAGCCTGCAGCGGCGGGAATTTTCTCCTGCTGGCGTGAAGGTGTAGAGATGATGGTGAGCTGTTCGTGGAAAAAAAAAGGATTAATCCCTTTTATATCAATTTTATTTCCAAAACCTAATTTTCTAAGGATTTCCTTATTGGGCCCAACCCGCGAATCCTAACCGACCACAGACTCGTCGTCCAAACCAGCGTTTCAACACCAATTTATGCTCATCAAACGACGCTCCAATCATGACATTGAAGCCTTCATCAAGTCATGGTTTTCTCATGCTCTCTAGATCCGTCAACGTCTCAACTTACGACTAAGTTCAATTACTGGTATTATTGTTTATGGCCGGAAAATCACCATTTAATGTTGACTGAGGAACACAACTTTCCTCAGTATGCAGGGGACTTAATGTAGATGGTGGATTTTCGACAAGGGTTAAAATCGTAAACTCATAATTATACGAAGCTCTGATTCAAAAATCAAACGTGAGTATCGAGACTTGGGTCTCTCATCGAATTCTCAACGGAGAGTACTTTTTCTCAGAGTACATGTAGATATGTAGTCTCACGACTGGACAACGGCATATCTCATGAATACTGAATACTTTCAGTGATTATTTCTATATAGTATCACGAGATGGACGGCTCCTAGACAGCTTGCTCTGCTAGTATAGAGCGATAACGTCTTCAGGAACAAACAACGAGTTTACCCTGACTATATAAAGGATATGACTTACCGAAAAGCTCATATCGGGATAATTAATGCTCCTAGACATCTTGCTCTGCTAGTATAGAGCCACAAAGTTAATTATTCTTAATTACAATTTCTCATATTCCATGGTCGAATCCACGATTGGTCCCATGGAATAGCAATAACAATTGTTCTGATTCGATGATCGAATCCACGACTTGATCTCATAGAATAGCAATAACTATATTATCTCATTACTCCGATTTCATGATCGAATCCACAACTGGTCTCATAAATGGTAATAGATAAATCTTAATTACTCTGATTCTATGGTCGAATCTACGATCCCATGGAATGGTAATGCTCACTTTATTATTCTGAATTCGCAGTCGAATCCTCAGCTGATCCTATGAATTAATAATAAACATCTTATTACTCAGCTTTCTGAATTATTCCCCACTGAATTCCATAATTAGTAATAAATAATCAACAACCGGGCGTCTGAGCTACCTCTAAGTAAGCCCCGATTCAAAAGGTGAAGGTGTATTCAACGAGGATACACTAACAACCACCGCACGAACGAGTATTTCAAAAATAAAACGAAACGATGAACCTATGCAAAATAGAGAAAAAATAATAAATAATTAAAAATATTGACCAGGATGGTGGGAGCACGGACACACGACCGACCGACCGTGTCATGGTCAATCCCACGCCAGTTTTATATTTTTATTGCATTTTTATTATTTTCCAAGATTTGATGAAGATTCTCTCATTTTATCAAATCTCATTCGTCTCGAGGAAACTCCTCGGTTTCATGGTACTTCCATAAATCCATAAAAAATAATATAAAATTAAAGAAAGGAGTGTGGGGGGGTGACCATTGGCCAACCGGCCCCACACCCCACGGTTTCTTATTATTTGATTATTATTATTATTTCTCTAATTTCATGAAAAAACTCCTTGATTTCATGGTATTTTGCACAAATCATCATATAATAATAAATAAAATACAATTATGAAAAACTCGTGGGACCGAGCCACTAGCCTGCCGGCCATGCCCTAGCCGGTCCCACGCTCCCTTTGCTTTATTATTTTATTATTATTTATCCTATTTTTCCTTGAATTCATCAAATTCCTTGATTTTATGGTATTTCTCTCAAATTAGGAAAAATTCCCTCAAATCATCAAAGTACCTACAAATATTAAAAAATTAGGGAAACTCGTGGGACCGGCCCCTAGCCGACCGGCCGCGCCTCCACGGTCCCACACGCCCTTGTTTTTATTATTCAAATATTTTTTGCTTCCCTGAACTCATGAAAACTCCTTCAATTCATGGAAACTCCCTAAATTCATCAAATTTCTCAAAATTCATGAATTTTTCATAAAATCATCAAAATATTATAAAATTAAGGAAAAGGCACCACGGGACCGTGGTCACGACTGGACGACCATGCTTGACCATGGCGGTCCCACGTCTCCTCATTCCTTCTTTTATAATTATTTTTCATCATCTCATGGTGTTTTCCTCAGTTTCGTCGAAACCCTAATGTTGGCATATTTTCTCGAATGGATGCTCAATTGCACGCCAGAAAATATCAAAATTCTCAGGACTGAGACGCGGACGCCTTGGGGACACGAGCACGCTATCTTGACCGACCAAGATTAGCTCTTTGGCTCACGGAAGCCGGTCCCATCAATTTTCACAGTTTTGACCTAATTTGCACAATTGCTCGTATTAGGTCCAAAACACTTCCAAACACTTTGGATTTTCATGAAGTGATCGTCAGGCGGTCACGTGACAACCCATGGCCGGTTTCATGACTCCATGGTCGGTCCCTCGCCTCGTCATAATTAATTAGGTTTTCTCACCTAAGGCTCAGACGAGCATTTTCGAATAAATGATTAAATCAGCATTTGATCATTCTTCCACCAACAAATCGTCAACTCTTCATGAGTTCTTTGTATTTGCTCACGTGAGCATATGGACACTACATGGTTGATCCACGGTCCCATGTAGTCGCTCCCTCCTTTGTTCCATGGTTGAAATTCTGATGAACCATGAATTGATCATCAATTGATCAATTAGGGTTTCTGAACCCAAGGATCATCATTCCAGATTCTAACCTTAATAATTTTACGACGACCTCATGGTCATTAATTTTATTAATTATTCTCGGTTCAACGACCAGTATTCTAATTAATATTTTTGGTGCGCTGCCAATAATCCATCAGATGAGCAACACATGCTCAGACGATCAAATATTCAACAATTCATCCCATGAGCAACACTTTCTCAGATGATAAATATTTGCTCAAACCAAGGGATATTGGTTCAACAATCAATATTCAACGATCCATCGAATGAGCAATACTTGCTCACTTCATCGTAAGAACTATATCTCTGTCTCATGACATGTTCAATTCATGAGTTTCAAAATATCATGTTCAACTCAGCAACTACATGGACTCATCGTCCCATAAAACCACGAAGTCATCAATTGACTAACATACCACGAGACGTCAATCGTGTCACTTTGGGGGATATCACTTAGGGTTTTTGTCTGGCGGTCTACGATACGTGTGTTCAAACACACGATGGAATGTGAGCAAGTCGTGCAATCAGTTGAATAAATTCACGAGGTAGTGGGTGGAAAATCGACCAAGTCTCCACACGTTGAGCAACTGGTTTCAAACACGATCTCCACTTCTCCACTCCTTGATTCCATCAACTGTCACACTTCATGGAATCATGGTGTCTACAATTCCAGCAATATAAATAAGTCTCTGAATCATGATTGAAGGATCGGCATCATCAGTATCATCAATCTCACGTCAAACTGACAACACGAGATCATCAACTCATCAATTGAGCAACTACTCTCAATTGAGCAATTTAAATCACTCAGAGCTTATCGTATTCAGAATTCACACGCCCATAATCTTTGATTACCATTGATTCCACACATTTCTCAGCTTCCCTCCTACAGATCAACCCATCCTCTCTTGTGACCGAATTTACTCTGGAACGGTCATTGTCTTGATTTAGGCCGGAGTACTAAAGATTGATCTCTCGAATCTAAAGCACCCTCTTTGCAGCAGTGCATCTATGTGAGGTTTAACATTTTGCTCGGTTCGAGGAGTCTCCTCCGTACGGTCATATCCTCAATTCCTTAAAAACCAGCAAATCGTTTTTCCCCATCTACACACATCCGCCAGGATTGCTTTAATCCGTAAAGTGAGTATTTCAACTTAATTGAAAATGCACTCTGTGGTTTAGATCTTACTTGATTTAGGAAATGGAAGGCCATCAGGCACTTTCATGTATATCTATGAATCAAGATCCCCATAGAGATATGTTGTAATTAACCACATCCATAAGCTGCATTTCAAGTCCTTGTGAAACTACCAAGCTAACTAAGTAGCGGAACGTTATGACGTCCATTACGGGAGAGTATGTTTCCTCATAATCAATTCCATGACGTTGTGAGAAACCTTGCGCCACAAGGCGATCCTTATACCTCAAGACTTCATTCTTCTTATTATGGTTTTTGACAAATATCCATTTATGTCCTACGGGCTTTATACCTAGTGGGGTTAGCACTAACGCACCAAATACCCATCTCTTTGCTGGTGAATTTAATTTTTATTGGATTGCAACTTCCAATTTAGGCCAGTCTGATCTTCTTTGACATTCTGCAATAGAGCGTGGTTCGATATCATCGTACTCAATGATCTCTTGAGAAACAGTGTATGCAAATGCATCAACAATCTGCGTGGAGGATCTTTCCATCAACACGTATGCATTCTCATAATCCATAGAGATTTCTTGGTTCTCTGGGATCATCTCAAACATCAGAGCGTCATCCATTAATGATTTATGGACATAACTATAGTCAGAAACAACCTTATGCGATGGATTACCTGCATTGATGATACATGGATTATTTTTTGCCCCACCCACTCTTTTCTTCCTTGGGTGAGTATCTATCGAAACAGGTGGTATTTCCCACTTCCTTTGGGGGACCACAGCCTCAGCTACATTTCCACCAAGTGTGGGTTTGACACCTCTAAATAGGGTGTCTTTTCCCGTATGAGGGATTTCTAACCTTGCAGGCACGTTTGCAGCTGGTATGTGTGATCTCTCCACTTTAGCGATATCAGTGAATGCATCAGGCATTGAGTTTGCCACATTCTGAAGATCAATAATTCTTTTCACTTGACTTTCACATTGTGAGGTGCGGGGATCAAGATGAGACAAAGTGGGAACACACCACGATAATTCCTATCGTTCCCTTAGGAAATCCTTTTCCATACCTTCCCCTAACGACGGGAAGTTTGTCTCATCAAAGTGACAATCTGCAAATCTAGCGGTAAAGAGAACGCCTGTCAAAGGTTCCAAATAACGAATAATCGTTGGGATTCATATCCAACATAAATACTTATTGGGGACCCATCTTAGTACGTTGTGGGGGCGTAATATGCACATATACAACACAACCAAATATGCGTAAATGTGAAATATCAGGCTCATATCCGGTTACCAACTGGTACGCAGAAAATGGTTGGATAATAGTGGGTCTAAAGCGAATAAGTAATGTTGCATGCAATATGGCATACCCCCAGGCAGTAATAAGTAGGTTGGAACGCATAACCAATGCCCTAGCTATCATCTGTAACCTTTTGATGATAGCTTCTACGAGACCATTTTGAGTGTGTACGTGGGGTACGTGGTGCTCTACGTCAATTCCGATATACATCCAAAAATCATCAAATCCTTTATATGTAAATTCTCCCGCATTATCAAGTATGATAGACTTGATTGGATAATCGGGTGGCGAGCCCTAAAACGTATAACTTGTGCTAGGAGCTTTGCAAAGGCAACATTTCTTGTGGACAATAATGCAACGTGTGACCAACGGGCCGAAGCATCTACCAGAACCATAAAATACCTGAATGGTCCCCACTCTGGATGTGTAGGTTCACAAATATCACCTTGTATTCTTTGTAAAAACGGAATGTTTTGTTTTTTTATCTTTACCATAGGATGGTCTCGCTCCTGTCTTTGCTAAAGAACAAGTTTTGAAAAATGAGTGGTGTGCTTTTGACAAAGTCCACGAAGTAGAATGAGAGACGGGTTGCACATCAGTTGCTTTAGATGGCAGTGGCTGGCAGACGTTGTTACTTTGCAATGTAACTGTCTTTTGTCCCATTTTATTTTTTACTCAAAAGAAGGGATGTTCGTGTGAGTTCTTTAAAATATGGAACATCATATCACGACCTGGGTTCCCGTAGCGGTCGTGCCAAAGCTTGTATAAGTCATTGTTCAACAGTTCATCGTTGGTAACAACATGGGATTCGATAATCCGAATAGTAGTAGTGTACAAACCACTAGAGTGACTCATTAACTTCTCTAAAATGCGTTTTCTTCCACATGTATTAGAGATAACATTGATATATTCAATTCAGTTTCACAATGAGTTTCCAAATGATAACCATTTGCACGGATATCTTTGAAACTCAACAAGGTACGGTTAGCTCTTAGTGCATATAGAGTATCTGTGACTTTAATCATTGTGTCATTTGGCAACAAGAATTGAGCATTTCCACGCAAAATAATCACTTGTGATGATCCAATTATCGTAGTCACATAGGATTTATAAGGAATTAAGTCAAAAAATAATTGCCAATTTCTTAAAATAGTGTGTGTGGTGCCACTATCAGCTAGGCACTCAATCTCTTTAGGAGATGAAATTCCTTCTCAGCGTATGATTGACAAGGAAAAAAAATACAAACGAAAGTACCAAATAAAAACTATGATAGAGCTCTTGCTTGATAACGTTTTGGAGTGCTAATTAGGGAAAAGTAAAAGGGAGAACTTCTTATTGATAAAAGAGGAAGCAAGCATTACATAGGTATAATGTTCTTTATACTGTGAAAGGGAAACCCCTAGTCACCTAATGGCCCGCACATCTATGGCCGTAGGCCATATAACATATTTTATATTTTAATTTTATCTTAAAAAACATTTTATATTAAAAAGAAATAATAGTGGGACCCTTAAAAACCAAATCTATTCATTTTTCTCCGATTTACCATAGCGCAAAAACGCATTTGTTCATCCACGTGGCTCAACAAAAAAAATGTTAATTGCCATAGGAATTTCCCTAACGAGCGTCCAGGAATAGTGAAAATTATTGTAAACCCCATACTATATGGTTCATACATTAAGAAACTCAATAAAATGGATCCTTCATTGTCAACTCCATACTTTAGGAAAATGTTATTACTAGGCCCAAAATATCAAATTTTCTTCAGATCTGGCCCATAATTAATTATTACGAATTTTAATAATAACAACACTACCTTTTGGTATATTATACAAGAGCAATATCAGAAGATATTTTCATTTCTCTATTCTCTTTCTCTCTCTTCTCCATTTTCTTTCTCTCTCGTCTCCAGCGAATTCAGATCGGTGAAGTAGAAGACGAAGAATCGATTTGATTCAATAGATTCTACAGCTGATCATCAGTTAATCTACAAAAAATAAATCCAGTAAAAAACACATCGAATTCTCACTAGATCTTGAATTTTATGAAGTTTTTGTGCCTATAATGGAGAATAATTGAGTAAACTCATCATCAACAAAGAAATCTGAAGATTTAATTAACAAAGACTAAATAAAAGATAAGTTTCCTTTGTTGTATCCTTTTAATTTTTTCATGTTTTAGTTTTGAAAATTGTTATTCAGATTTCGAAACCTAAAACTTTGATTTCAGTTCATTTTTATTATCTAATTCATGATTAACATTCAGATCTACTTTCGACTCCTATTTTCCTTCATTTTGAGTTAGAAATTTCGAAAAAAAAAATATGAAAAAGAGTTCCCAAAACTTTTAGGGTTCTTCCTCAAGAATGCGTCGATCTTTCTATCATTTACCTGTTTGAAAATCAGACTCCAGATTTGTAATCCTCATGTGTGAATCTGTGTTATCCATTTAATATTTTTTTAAACGAAGTAGTTTAATTTTTTTCTATTTTGTAGATTTTTTGTGTGAGATTTGAAAATAGGAGTCAATTGATAAAGATGTTGTTCTTGTTGTTGTTTTAGGTTCGATATGTTGTTTTTTATATTTCAATGTTGATCTTATAGGGTTAATTAATGGTGGTGGTGATAATTTTGATGGGGATGTTGAATAATAAGTAATGATAATAGGTGTAATTGCAATGAAGAAATGAGGTTTTCAATAACTGATGAGTTCATAAAGTTCGGAACGATCTTGAGAACTTCAATTGTTTGAACTTTGTGGTTTAAGTACATTGTATAAAGATTGCCTAAACTCTTTTATTTTAGAGTGTTGTTTTTACGTTCACAATAGATTGATGTTCAATGGGATTGAATTTATTGTTAGATTGATGTTTAAATTTTGTTGTTGTAAGATGAATTTTGTTATGTGATCATATACAACATGTGTAACTTTCGTCTATACACCCAATTTGCATGTGTAACTTGCTTCTACACATCCAATTAGCATGAGTAACTTGCAGTTACACATAAATATATCTTCTTCCAGTTTTGAGTCTGTTTTTTCTTTCAATTAGTATGTGTAACTTGCGTCTATATATCCAGTAAGCATGTGTGACTTGCTTCTACACATCCAATTAGCATGTGTAACTCGCAGTTATACATAAATATAACTTCTTCCAGTTTTGAGTCTGTTTCTTCTTTCAATTAGCATGTGTAACTTGCGTCTACATATCCAGTAAGCATGTGTAACTTGCGTCTACATATCTAGTAAGCATGTGTAACCACCATTATTGCCAGGAACAATACATATAGTGTAGGTACCACATGAACTCATTTTGTTGATGTAGTATCATCAGATGAGTCGTTTATCTAACCCATCGAGTACTTGTTGATGTTGTTGCAAGTAGTTTATTGATGGAGAATTCAGAACAAAAATTGAGACTCTTGCTTCTTAACTGACAATATTTGTTGTTGATATATTATCTTTATGCATTATTTTGCTGAAGGAGCAATGTTACATTGAGAATGGTTTCATTGTAAATAAATTACTTTTGCTAATATGTGTATTTGTATTTTGAGTCATTTTCATATGTGTTGGAGCTATTAAAGATGTAGATGGATGCAAGGAGGTCCATTTAGGTGTCATTGAGAAGTGTTAAACTTGTAATTTGGACGTGAAGAAAAATGAACAGGAACTAACACGCCAACCAAGACCAGGTCAAGGGAAGTTCTTTGTCCTCAACCTCATAGTGTTGTTAGAACTCCTTATACAGTTGATAGTCTTATGATAGTATATCAAGTATTTATGCTTTCTTTGTTATTGTCTTTGTAAATTATGTATCTTATGTTTTCTTTTGAGTATTATTAGGTGTTTCGGAGTCATGGGAGCACAAGGAAGTGGAACTCGCTTAATTCCAGGATTTCTTCTCAATCATCTTGAAGAGAACGAAAATATGAAGCTAGCGATGAAAGAATGAGGTCACTACGACGTAATATGAGCGAAAGCATCGATGAAGCTTGGGAACTGAAAATACAAGAAGAGTTCTGTAGGAATTGTATTCTCAGTCTTCTAGAACTGACAGTTAAATGGAATCAACAAAAGATTGCTCAGGGCATCCCATATACAGAACATGGTGCCTAAATCACTTATTTTTGCACCACAAAACTTGGTTGAGTTTTCATATAGAAGTCATTTCTTCTCCAACCGTAAATGGGAGTGACAGCTGTGATTTTGATATGTGAGAGGAAACTGAGATTCAAGATTTGCAAGCAATTGGAGAGTGGGTTGGATTTAAATTTAAGTATGGTAAGGAATTTGGTAATGAACATGAAAAGAGAAGCACTCTTGGGAAGGAATTCAAAAGTTAGGGTTTCTGTGGTGTTTGAAGAGATGGTGATACCGAAATTGAGACGGAGACGATAATGGGTTTGAATCGGAGAAGAAAATGATGTTTCTGTTGTGTTACAAATTGATGAAAGAGGATGGGTTTGATGTTGGCCATTAATTGAAGATGATTGGTGAAAGTTTAGACAACAGATTTGATGCCATGATGAATAACTGGTACTGAAACAGCTATGGGTAATGGTTGTAACTTGAGGTGTGGTTAAAGTGAGCAGTTGTTGGCGGTACTCAGGTTAGGCTTTACAGTGATGGAATTAGTTGAAGTTATTGCTGTGATTTGAAGCGAGAAGATGAATGAGATGGTGATTTTCCACAAATTGATGTTAAACTGAGAATGGTGAAGGATGCAATTGTGTTGGGAGATTGCAGGTAGAAATTATGATTTTCAAGGGCTTACTCGAATCTGGAGAATATGGCAGTGATGATGGAGGTTGCTGTTGGTGATGGCTTAATATGGAAGAGGTAGTCTTGTGAAGAGAATGGTATGGCATGAGCAGTTGCAGGTGTTAATGCAGTGGCTAGGAAGAGTGTCAAGGATTTGAGCTGACTGATTGAAGGGTTTAATGAGATGTTGTTGTTGGATGAGTCTGTGAAGCTGAAATTAATGGTTGTTAATGATGTTCTAGCTGTGGATGTAGCTCAAGTTGCAGGAATGGGTTGCCACTGTTGACTGAAGTGGTGATTTTGCTTCTGCAAATGGAGAAGGAAACTGGTGGATTGTTGGCTTCAGTTGAGTTCAGAGTTGCAGGTGCAAGTAATGGCAGATAAACATTAAGATTGTTGCTGTGAGCTAATGGGTTTGAGGCACTGGTGATGATTCGGAATGATGCAGTGACTGATGCTGCAGATGAGAAGCTGATAATGAAATTGTGGTTGTGTTTGAAACTCATTGGCAGGGTTGAGTTAGGTTAAAAAGAAATGGCTCGAAAATTTGGTGGTGCAGGCATGATGATACAGGTACTGGTGCTGGTTGTGTATGATTGGAGTGTGCAAGAGCTGAGTAGCGCAGGAAATGTGATGCTGAGCTGCATAGGATGGTGTTGCAATGTGCAAGTGGTTTTTGAGTCTTACATTCTACCTGGAAGTGAGATGTCGTTGCCGTGGGTACTGCGAGTTGATGAATTCAGGGAGCGTGGTTGGCAGTGACTGATGGCTATGACTGAAATAGATGTATGTTAGGATTAAGCAGGGACAGGTGTTGCTTGCTGTGTGTTTGAGGCCGAGGAAATGACAAGACGAAGATATGTTGCTGACGTTGCTTTGACACTGGCAGTGTGCAAGTGATGATGCCATGGATGTAGCCGCAGTGAATTAGATGAATGAATTTGTATGTATGAAACTACAAGGAACCACAATTTGCTGAATGGTTGGATGCATAAAGTGAAGCCTAGGCCTGGTAAATGAATGAATGTATATGAAAGAATATGATGTTGCAGGGAAGGAAAATGCAGGGAAAGAGTTCAAATATTGCCGGAAGTATGTGGTGGTGGAACAAGCTAAGCTGGCTCTTCAGTGCCGCAAAACTGACAGGCTTAGTGATCTACATGGACCTGTATTGATAGGGCCGTGGCTGCTAGTGGGCTGAAAGTAGACAGGATTGGTCGAGATTCTTAAGTTTTATTTGAGGAAAGACAATACACACAAGAGAGGTTATATAAACTCTCGAGGGTCCTATTCCATATTGGGGGGGGGGGATCTTCTCTTCTATTTTGCCCAGGGTTTAGAAACATGATAGGTTTTATCTTCCTTCTTGTTATGAACTCCATGTATATGAGCACCTAGTTTTTATCATTGGTTATGGATGAAGTTGATTTCACATAAAATGAATCCTTGTTTGATATATTAGTTTTGTCTCAGTATTATCGTTTATGATTCACCATTAATATTGTTACATGATTTGAATGTTTGTTTAGTCGAGTCGCGAATCGATTGAGTTTGCTTTCTTCTTTATTGCTAGATTAGAGTTTATTATATGCAAAAGTGATAAATTTCTGATTGCAAGTAGCATAATTGTGAGTATTGCTTCTAGTGATACATCCTGGTAGTCACAAGTGGTTCATAACCTTTGTTAAAACGGATTAGCGCTTTTACACGTTCGTTTGCATTGATTAGTCTTATTTCATAGAACTTAATGCATCTAGGGAATTAAACTTGATTAGTGCTTTTACACGTTAGGTTGTTCTCTTAGATAGAATTCATTTTCGCATCTTTTAATGTGTTTATTGATGATAAGAGGAGATTTGCGGGATATACTTCCGATCAAGGTATCCTAGGGCCTTTGATAATGAGAGATTAAATATCAATTCTAGTTATTAATACAAGTCCTTAACCAATATCTTTATATCTTGATTTGAGTGTTTGCTTTACTTTATTTGTTTTTAGTATAACTTAGTTTATAAAAATCAGAAAACCCCCCTTGTTACCTTTGTTTATATAAGAAATCGAAACAAACAACAACCTAGACCTCTCTGTGGGAACGATCCTTTCTTACCCTTGCTATATTATATATTTTGAGTAGTGAGAAAGTGTAATTTATTTTTGACGCATACGATAGCGATCAAATTTTGGTGTCGTTGCCGGGGAGGCAGCGGTTGTCACTTGTTTTTGGTTTCTTATTTTTTTGTTTTTAGTTTTGTTTTATTTTCTGGTTTTTAACCTTGTTTTCAGAATCGTGTTTCAGGTACTTATTTCTCATGGATGGAGCATATTGGAACAATGGGTACGGTTTCCAACAATCTCAACAACATGACAACTTCCAACAATTCTAGGGGTATAATCAAAACCAATTCATTGGCTATGACCAATATTCCATGGATCCTTATGGTTTTACTCAACAACCTTATGGCGGGTATGTGTGTGAACAACCACAAGGATGGGAGGATTCTTATTCTCGTGAACAAAAAATCTCTGACTTTCTAGACAAAGTTTCCAACTTTGTACAACAAGAGTTCGAAAAAGATAAAGAGGCTACAGAAGAGAAACTCCAAGAACTTCGTGAAGGTATTGCTAACTTACAAAGAGGTATTGATCAAATCAAATAAGAAAGGTATGAGGAAGAACTTTGCTTTAAAAATAATAACTATTCTAATGTGCCTATGGTTTGTGATGAATATTTGATTGATGCTAATGTTGAAAAGGGCCAACCTTTGGGGTCTTTCGTTGATAATTGTGTAGCTACCTCAACTCTTGATCTTAATAATGATCATTCACCTATTCAAAAGGATGAGATTGAGATTAGCAACACTAAATTCAGCGAGAAAAATCTTATGTTAACTATGAAAGTGATGATGATTATGACGATACATCGCTTGAACCAACTCATGGTGACATTTCCCAAAGGTGTACAACGGAATCTTTTTGGGATCAAAATGAAGACGAAGAGGAATATGTTGACACTTGTGTAGATTACTCAAGCATTGATCTTAATAATGATCAAGAGCCTATTCAAAGGGTGGTGCTTGAGGATGATGCATTTTTGAGTCTTCCAAAAAAGTTCCTTATAGCGAAATTTGCAGCCGCAAAAGAGTTTGAGCCTAATGATGACGAGTATGTTGAGAATGTGACCGTTATGAACAATATTGTGGAAGACCCAATTGATCTTTCAAAGGACTATAATGATGATGTTAATGCCGAGAAT
Organism: Papaver somniferum; assembly: GCF_003573695.1. Taxonomy (NCBI): domain Eukaryota; kingdom Viridiplantae; phylum Streptophyta; class Magnoliopsida; order Ranunculales; family Papaveraceae; genus Papaver; species Papaver somniferum. The sequence continues at coordinate 188,594,058 of NC_039360.1, read as the reverse complement.
TTAGTTAAGGTAGAAAGGGATGAAGAATGGTTGCAAGGTTTGATAGAGGACCGTGATATAAAAGAGGTGAGTAATTCACTTGAATTTTTCAAGGATGAAGAGGATTATGTGATACAAGAGATTGTGCAAGGTTTGTCTAATCCTTTGCATATTGTTTCTTCTCCTTTACCTCTTGTTGGTGAATGTATGTGCTTCGAGAATATTGTTGAATGACTTTGTTTCTCGATTTCCACCATTAGAAACATTTGATTCTCATATTATGAATGTTTGCATAGAAGAAACCATAGAAGTTCCTGAATTTTATGTTCTTTATACACTTCCAAGTGTGGACAAGAATAAGTGTGGGGTAAACTTTTATTGGGATATAGCTTCACTTTTGCTTTATTAAACTAATGTTTGTGCGAAGTTACTATTTTCAAAACAGGTTACATGGAAGGATCACCAGCTTTTCAGATTATTGGTGTATGGGGAATTCGTCTTAGAAGGTTATAGTCGGCTGATGACTTTAAACCAAGCGCTAAATGGGAGGCAACCCATAAGATGAGTATTTCTTGTCTTGTTTTTAGCTTTTTCTTGTCTCGTATTTACTTTTTCTGATTTCTTGTCGCATATCATTATAAGGTTTCCCACCTTGACTTTCTTTGGACGATTCAATTTACATTGAGGACAATGTAAAGTTTAAGTGTGGGGGAGTGGTTAAGCATTTGCATAGTAAATTTTTTAAAATTTTCAACTTTTGTGTAAATTAGTGAATAAAAAAACTCCAATTTATAGTTAGTTCAGAGTCACATAGTATACATGTCACTAAGATTATATCGAGATTCTCATAAGAGTGACTGAACTTACAGATGACAGAGAACATGATCGGGTTTCTTACTTGTATGAGAGTTAAAGTTGGATTAACCATCCCAGTGGCAAATGAGATGCAGACTGAATTCGGTATTAGAGTAGTGGTCCCCTATAGTGGAGACTACCCATGTTACATCATGAGAGGCACCGACCTTCACTTCTTTGTACCTATCTAAATATGTGCTTTTAGAGTGTGTGTCACCGTACGTAAACTCCGGGTAGAATGGTGAGCTACCCAACCTCCCACCAATAGAAGCACTATTTTGATCTCTTGAGTGCTATTTTATCAATCATGATGGTGACATCGAATTGCTAACTTACATACCACTTGTATTCTTGTTCGCAGTTAACACCATCCACTCTATCTCTCTCTACACTAACAGGTCCATAGAAACACCATCATCATCAACAAGATGAGCATCACAAATTCGAAAGAAAGTTGAAGACGTTCAAGGTTTACAAGCAACGGTACAGAAATGAGCAGATTTCAGATTCAAGTATAGCAACATGACAAGGAGCATAATTTTTACAAGTTAAAGACTTATATACAAGAGCGAAGATTATCAAGATGAGAAGTCAAGAAGTCTATGATATCGAGACATACAAGTTGTGAAGAATCAAGCGGTAAAGTACTTACGCCATGGCTTTTGTACTTGCATTGTTATTTTTATTTTCAGTTTGTGTTTATTTCTCTTGTCTCATAAAGAAAAGAAAAAAAATTGGAAAAAAACATTAAAAAAAATGAAAAAGAAAAAGAGACATGAGAAAATTTTGTTTGGTTCATTATTAGTTTTATTATTTTATTTTGTTTTGTTGTCATTTTTGTAGTTGTTCTATTTTTCTTGTCTCATAAAAAAAAGGGAAAAAAAGGAAAAAAAAAAGACAAGAGAAAATTTTGTTAGGTTTATTATTAGTTTTATTATTCTGTTTTGTTTTGTTTTTATTTGGTATTTGTTTTATTTTTCTTGTCTCAATAAAAAAAAAAGAGAAAAAAAAAGAGAAAAAAAAGAGACAAGAAAAATCCTTTGTACCATATTTTGGGTTTGTATAGTTCGTTTTTAGTTTTGTATTCTTTCAATAAAGCCAATGGAAAGAAGGAATATCCAAAATGAAGTTTCAATCAACAAGGAATTAGAGGAAAGAATCACATTGTCAAGATTCTACGAAGTTCAAGAGTTATCATCACTAGTTGAAGACCGAAGACCGAAGATGAAGACAAGGATTGAAGACCGAAGACGTTTCCATGGATGCTGTGAGAGTGATGCTAACTGCACGCCGAACGGATAACGAGGTAAGTAAGCATATTCCCATCTTCGTTAAGTGGTTGATTTCCTTTCTTAGAGATCATCAGAAAAAAGGGTTTTCAAAATGAATAAAATATGTGGGTTTTCAAAACAACTCGGAGGGTTTGGCCTTCCTACTATTCAACGTGTCGCAGGATTCTCTCTTCATTCCTACCTGGACACATGTGTGATCCATAAAAAGTTATTTATTATTGAGAGCAACTTCATAAAACCCTTTCTTGTGAGGCAGAGTCGAGACTTTTGATCACTTCGAACCCCGAATTTCTTTCGATAAGGGATGGTTATTTCTCTCTCAACTTTTAAGGATGAGATTGTGTTCATTTATGTGTCTAACTTCTTATGACTAGTGTGAATAATTTCTATGTCTTCTTAGCGCGTTGGATGTTATCATTTCGGAGAACTAATAAGTTGGAAAAGTAGGTTTTGTGGGTATATCTCTAGTAAACCCTCACGAGACTATAACTCGTCCACTAGGGACACCTAGGGGTTTAAAGGCTTGTTATACATGCTAAGTGTGATCGTAGCCTCGACGACACGGAGTTGTATGTATGCTTTAGAATAAGTTTTGTTTGATTTTCTCGAGGACTAGCAAAGTCTAAGTGTGGGGGAATTTGATAGGTGTCTAAAACACCTAGTTTTATATCTAGTATTTATGCTTTCTTTGCTATTGTCTTTGTAAATTATGTATCTTATGTTTGCTTTTGAGTATTATTAGGTGTTTCGGAGTCACTGGAGCAAAAGGAAGTGGAACTCGCTTAATTCCAGGATTTCTTCTCAATCATCTTGAAGAGAACGAAAATATGAAGCTAGCGGTGAAAGAGTGAGGTCACTACGACGTCATATGAGAGAAAGCATCGATGAAGCTTGGGAACTGACAATACAAGAAGAGTTCTGCAGGAATTGTACTGTCAGTCTTCTAGAACTGACAGTTAAATGGAATCAACAAAAGATTGCTCAGGGCAGCCCATATACAGAACATGGTGCCTAAATCACTTATTTTTGCACCACAAAACTTGGTTGAGTTTTCAGACAGAAGTCATTTCTCCTCCATCCGTAAATGGGAGTGACTGCTGTGATTTTGATCTGTGAGAGGAAACTGAGACTCGAGATTTGCAAGCAATTGGAGAGTGGGTTGGATTTATATTTGAGTATGGTAAGGAATTTGGTAATGAACATGAACAGAGAAGCACTCTTGAGCAGTAATTCAAAAGTTAGGGTTTCTGTGGTGTTTGAAGAGATGGTGATACCGAAATTGAGACAGATACGATAATGGGTTTGAATCGTAGAAGAAAATGATGTTTCTGTTGTGTTACAAATTGATGAAAGAGGATGGGTTTGATGTTGGCCGTTAATTGATGATGATTGGTGAAAGTTTAGACAGCAGATTTGATGCCAAGATGAAGAACTGGTACTGAAACTGCTATGGGTAATGGTTGTAACTTGAGGTGTGGTTAAAGTGAGCAGTTATTGGTGGTACTCAGGTTAGGCTTTACAGTGATGGAATTAGTTGAAGTTGTTGCTGTGATTTGAAGCGAGAAGATGAATCAGATGGTGATTTTCCACAAATTGATGTGAAACTGAGAATGGTGAAGGATGCAATTGTGTTGGGAGATTGCAGGTGGAAGTGATGATTTTCAAGGGCTTACTAGAATCTGGAGAATATGGCAGTGATGATGGAGGTTGTTGTTGGTGATGGCTTAATATGGAAGAGGTAGTCTTGTGAAGAGAATGGTATGGCATGAGCAGTTGCAGGTGTTAATGACGTGGCTAGGAAGAGTGTCAAGGATTTGAGCTGACTGATTGAAGGGTTTAATGAGATGTTGTTGTTGGATGAGTCTGTGAAGCTGAAATTACAGGTTGTTAATGATGTTGTAGCTGTGGATGTAGCTCAAGTTGCAGGAATGGGTTGCCGCTGTTGACTGAAGTGGTGATTGTGCTTCTGCAAGTGGAGAAGGAAACTGGTGGATTGCTGGCTGCCGTTGATTTCAGAGTTGCAAGTGCAATTAATGGCAGATATACATTGAGATTGTCGTTGTGAGCTAATGGGTTTGAGGCACTGGTGGTGACTCGGAATGATACAGTGACTGATGCTGCAGATGAGAAGCTGATAATGAAATTGTGGTTGTGTTTGAAACTCATTGGAAGGGATGAGTTAGGTTACAAAGAAATGGCTCGACAATTTGGTGGTGCAGGCATGATGATACAGGTACTGGTGATGGATGTGTATGATTGGAGTGTGCAAGAGCTGAGTAGCGCAGGAAATGTGATGATGAGCTGCAGAGGATGGTGCTGCAATGTGCAAGTGGTTTTTGAGTCTTACATTTTTCCTGGAAGTCAGATGTCGTTGCCGTGGGTACTGCGAGTTGATGAATTCAGGGAGCGTGGTTGGCAGTGACTGATGGCTATGACTGCAATAGATGTATGTTAGGATTAAGCAGGGACATGTGTTGCTTACCGTGTGTTTGAGGCCGAGGAAATGACAAGACGAAGATATGTTGTTGACGTTGTTTTGACATTTGCAGTGTGCAAGTGATGATGCCATGGTTGTATACGCGGTGAATTAGATGAATGAATTTGAATGTATGAAACTACAAGGAACCACAATTTGCTGAATGGTTGGATGCATAAAGTGAAGCCTAGGCCTGGTAAATGAATGAATGGATGTGACAGAATATGATGTTGCAGGGAAGGAAAATGCAGGGAAAGAGTTCAGATATTGCCGGAAGTATGTGTTGGTGGAACAAGCTAAGTTGGCTCTTCAGTTCCGCAAAACTGACAAGCTTAGTGATCTACATGGGCCTGTATTGACAGGGTCGTGGCTGCTAGTGGGCTGAAAGTGGACAGGCTTGGTCGAGATTCTTAAGTTTTATCTGAGGAAAGCCAATACACACAAGAGAGGTTATATAAATTCTCGAGGGTCCTATTCTATATGGGGGGGGGGGATCTTCTCTTCTATTTTTCCTAGGGTTTAGAAACATGATAGGTTTTATCTTCCTTCTTGTTATGAACTCCATGAATATGAGTACCTAGTTTTTATCATTGGTTATGGAAAAAGTTGATTTCACATAACATGAATCCTTGTTTGATATATTAGTTTTGTCTCAGTATTATCGTTTATGATTCACCATTAATATTGTTACATGATTTGAATGCTTGTTTAGTCGAGTCGCGAATCGATTGAGTTTTCTTTCATCTTTATTGCTAGATTAGAGTTTATTATACGCAAAAGTGATAAATTTCTGATTGCAAGTAGCATAATTGTGAGTATTGCTTGTAGTGATACATCCTAGTAGTCACAAATGAATTATAACCTTTGTTAAATCGGATTAGTTCTTTTACACGTTGGATTGCTTTGATTGGCCTGATTTCATAGAACTTAATGCATCTAGGGAATTAAACTTGATTAGTGCTTTTACACGTTAGGTTGTTCTCTTAGATAGAATTCATTTTCGCATCTTTTAATGTGTTTATTGATGATAAGAGGAGATTTGCGGGATATACTTGCGATCAAGGTATCCTAGGGCCTTTGATAATGAGAGATTAAATATCAATTCTAGTTATTAAGACAAGAACATGTTTGTGAATGAAAACAATATCCTTAACCAATATCTTTATATCTTGATTTGCGTGTTTGCTTTACTTTATTTGTTTTTAGTATAACTTAGTTTATAAAAATCAGAAAACCCCCCTTGTTACCTTTGTTTATATAAGAAATTGAAAAAAACGACAACCTAGACATCTCTGTGGGAACGATCCTTTCTTACCCTTGCTATATTATATATTTTGAGTAGTAAGAAAGTGTAATTTATTTTTGACGCATACGATAGCGATCATCTTACAAGACTTTGCCTCACTTTGAGAAGGTAAGCAATCGAGTTAATTACTGTTTTTTTTTTTGTTGTTAATTCTTTTGGTTGTGGTTCTCTCTAGATTTTTATTTGGCTCCATCCTATGATAGATTGTTTGTGGATGTATAACTGCGGAGTACACAAGATATATGCATGTGTAATTGCTGGTTACACGTGTGTTAGAGCATAGCTTGTTCAACCCCGCATGGGTTGCTATCTCAAGCATGTTTGTCAATGTTCGTGATCAAAACTATAAGTCTTGATTTCTAGCCCACATAGCTAAGTCTCGGACTAGGATAGAAAAGTGTAGTTGAGCTCAAGGACTTCATGGTGATTCATCATACAACGACGAAGATGTATACAAGGAACCGTGGAACTTCATCAACAAAAAGGTATGTGGAGATTTGAACTTATCTATCACTCAAAAGTCTATCTCTTCTATCTCCTACTTATTATGAGACAAAAGTCGTATGTTATATAGACTAGATCATACACATTGGACATTTGGAGCTGAGCATTCATTGCTTATCTTTTATCTCGAAATCGTGTGTTGGTAAAACGTTTCGCTTTAATCAAGTTTATCTTCACCTAGTGACGAAAGTCATGAAAATTTCAATCACTTTGAGAATTGCTCTGACGTGAATCGGTCTGTGAATAACGGCTACATAGCGTCCTCTGATAATGTCTCAATGATTGAAATGAGAGTTTCGATTACATAACCATGTATTCCTTGAACCGAAGTTTTCGAACTTTGTTGATCAAGAGAAATCGGGAGAATTGTGGAATTGGATTTCCAAGTCCGCGAACCTAGTTCGCAGAGACTCAGTCCGCGAACTGTCGGAAGTTCTCGACCAAGAATTTCTGCTGGGATTTTCCAAATAATCGTTTGTGTGCTTAGTCCGCGAACTCAGTCCGCGAACCTAGTCCGCAAACTGGCGGAAGTTCTCTTTCCGAGAATTTCTGCTGAGTTTGGAAAACTCAACCGATTATCTTAAGTACGCGAACTTGTTTGTGAGCTTCAGAGGTTATGATCTAAAGATGTGCTCTGAACATGAAACATTAAATTACTAAGGAATGCTTTATGCAAACCGTGGTTATAATGTTCATGAGCCGATTCATCGAATCGAATCATCTTTGCTTCAATTGTATCTTGTATAGTACATAAGATCTCATAGCAATTGAACAACTCTTTAACTAGTTCATTTGAGTCAATTGAACTAGTTATGGTGAAGAAGAACAAGGTTAATATGAAATGCTCATATGGTTAACCTTTTGGGTTACTATGTTGAACCAACATACACGTACACGTTTGGGCATGGTTTTAACGAACCCAGTAAACGTCTACCTAAGTGTGTGTGACAAGCTAAGTTTTCGATCTAACGGTTGAATAATATTAGCTTGAATCTAAATCAGTTTTTCATCTAACGGTGAATATGGATTGCTTTGTAACTAAGGCAATACCCTGATTTGAAGGCTATATAAAGGAGACATCTAGCATTGTGCAAAACTAATCCCCACACGTCTGGGTGATACTAGTGCGCCCGCTAGAGTCAATCTCCATTAACCTTTGATTTTCTTCTCTAAAATCAGGTTAACGACTTAAAGACTTAATTGGTATTGTGAAGCCAGACCGATACTAATTTATCGTAGTTGTGTGATCTGATCTTGCATCTTCTATCGTACGAGTACAATCGATTGATTGGATTGAGATCGTGAGAGTTTTCCGATAGGCAAGATAAAGAAGTCACAAACATCTTCGTCTCACTGTTTGTGATTCCTCGACAATCCGCTTGTGTAGTCAGGAAGGATTGTAGAGAGGTGATTGATTAATCTAGGTTGTTCTTCGGAAATATATAAGACCGGATTATCAATTGGTTCCTGTTACCTTGATTTTATATCTAAAGACGGAACAAAACCTAGGGTTTATCTGTGGGAGACAGATTTATCCTTTTATATACTTTTCTGTGTGAGACAGATCTGTTTATTATCAAGCCTGTGATTTTGGGTTACATCAACTCTTGGTTGTGGGTGAGATCAGCTAAGGGAATCAAGTGCGCAGTATCCTGGTGGGATCAGAGGCGTAGGAGTATAATTGTACCTTGTATCAGTGGGAGATTGATAGGGGTTCAACTATAGTCCAGTCTGAAGTTAGTTTGCAGTAGGCTAGTGTTTGTAGCGGCTTAATACAGTGTGTATTCAATCTGGACTAGGTCCCGGGATTTTTCTGCATTTGCAGTTTCCTCGTTAACAAAACTTCTGGTGTCTGTGTTATTTATTTTCCGCATTATATTTTATATAATTGAAATAATACAAGTTGTGCATTCGTGATCATCAACTTCTCTAATCCAACCTTTAGTTATTGATTGTAGTTGATTGATCCTTGGACATTGGTCTTTGGTACCGTCCAAGTTATCTCTCTTTGATAAAGACTCGCAGATTTCTATTTGCTTGAGTAAAAATCAAATCGAGAGATTGAGATAATAACTCCTTGAGATACTTTCTATCTAGATTGAGTCTGACTGTCTAGTTGATTCTCTAGCAAAGTATTTCGGAGTTAGTCCATTCAGATTGTTAATCGAAATATTTGGTGGTGTTGTTAGACCCCCGCTTTTTCAATTGGTATCAGAGCAGGCAAACACGGTAAACCTAATAAGTTTATGTTTGTTGGTTCCATATAAATTTCCCTATGGGAAATTTCTTTGGAAAACTTGATCCTGGCATCTGTAACGCACGCCAAAATTTCTTAAAGATTGTTAAGATATAGTTATGGTTAAAACCTCTGGGTTCTCATGATAATCTTACTTCATTTAAAAGGGGATATTTAGATGTTAAGATTCAATCTGAAAGAACAAATAAAAAGAATAAAAAATTGGGAAAACATTCAATACGCTCAAGGATATGGAACCTCACTAGATTAACTCTTGATCTCTATGAGGAATACTATCGTGATGGATCAATTGATAAATATCTATTTAAAGCGTTTGAAGGCGTTTTTAAATTCTTAGAAAAACTTAATTCTGTTAAGTCTAAAATCTTTCCGGAAAGGGTGTTGGTCGTGTTAAAACTGTTAATACTGAACAACCCAGAAATCGGAAATATCCTTCCTCTAGCCCGAACCAACGAAGGATAGAAAGCTCCAGCTGCCCTGACTATCATCATTATTTTGATTATACTACAGGGACTATTCACACTTATCAACCAGACGTGTCGCATGAGAACTCCTATGCGCATTATGCCTCTTGGTAACAAGACTGGATTTTCCCCATTTGTACATATCTTGAAGTGGGGAAAGAAATGGATTGTGTTGTGTACAGTTGTGCTGTTGATTGGTTAACCTTCTATTGCTTCTGTTTTCTTCCACTTTTTGTTGGTTGTTTACCTCTAAATGTGGAAAGGGCTTAAGATTTTTCCTTAAGTCTTGTGAATCATGGTTCGTGTATAGCCCAAGCCCATGAATGAGGGATATATATATGTTGGTGGTCCACGAACCTTCTTCTCTCTCATCTTCCGTACGCGTAGGTGAACTAGGGTTTGTGCTTCTCCACCATTAAGCTTCTTTGAAGAAATCAAAAGGAAAGGTGTTTGAGGTTCTCTTCAAGTAAGTAATTACCTCTTGTATATATCTTTATGATGATTTCTAGAAGCGTGAAAAGAAGTTCTAAAAGCTCAAAATCCTCTAGCTTGAATCCTCCCTGTGATCAAAATTCTCTTAGAATTGAGTTTGTGAATGATTCTTGTGATATAACTTTTGATAGGATTGCTTCCAAAGGTTTTATTCTAGAAAAGAAATTGGAAACCTTCAGTGGACATGAAGAGGATTTAGTTTGCTTCAAAGAATTCAATCTTGGGAATATCTTTAATGGCCTTGGTGAAGGTTTTGATTCTCTAACAAGGATTTTCTATGCCAACATTCATGATGTTTATTTTAAGAAGATGGAATTCAAATCCATGATAAATAGAGAAAGGTTTCTTGTTAATAGAGAGTTAATTTCAAGGGTCACCAAAATACCGTTGGGCAACGTACGGTTACCTAGACCAAGTGATGAACGTCCTTCATATGATGATATCTCTATTGGACTTTGTGGAAAGAAGGTTATTTGGAGTCATGGAAAGTTTCCTACTAATGATCTTAGTATTGCTTTAATGGCGTTTGGAAAACTTGGTATCTCTAATCTTTGTCCCTCCACAATTGAGAATTCTTGGTGGAGTTATGAGTTTGCGAAATTGATCTTCTTCCTTGCATCCGGCAATACAAATCTTGATATTTGTGGTTTTATCATCTTTCAAATGATGACGATGACTTCTCGCATCAAGATGTTAGGCTATCCTTGTTTGATTAGCCAAATTTTCTGTGATCGTGGACTTGATTTTATTGGAAATTCTCTTGGGGTTCCCAAACTTGTTCGTCCATGTACCTTTCGGCGTATAAGGAAAAATGTTCGCAAGCGACAAAGAGGTACTCCTCTTGATGTTGAAGACCCTACCACCTTGAGGCTTATTCAAAAAATTTACAAGGGTGTATGCAAGGTAAATGCAAGAGTAAAGTGCTTAAAAGATCAAGTGTCGTTAATTGGAACCAAGTGTCCCGAGCTCAAGGAAGAGTTGGATTCAACTCAAGCTACTTGGAAATTGTCCGATGATGGAGATGATGAATAATGCATCTTCTTACATGCCTAGTAAGTCTTCTTTTTGGATTAGTTGGAAGAATAACTAGTGCTTTGAATAACGATGATTGTGACTACACATAGCTATTTTTGTTTTCATCTTCTTATGTTATTTTTTAGGTTTTGTTATTAAATTCTAAAAATATTTGGATGATGATGTTTATTGCAGTATTTTAATGGTTTGTGATATTGCAATATTTTTATGGGATATGTATTGTTTGCGTTCGTGAACTTGAAGGTCCCATATTTTGTCAAAAGTAAAGTCGTTCATGAATCGGTATTCTTATTGATGAAATGACGAATGGACTTTTGACATATACAAAAGTTAAGCCTATGTAATCATGTATTTGATGGAAAATAGGATAAAATCTTATGTTCAACAAGGATAAAGTCTATTATGTTGTTATTATGGAAAATAGAATAGATCCTTGTATGTTATCCACGGTATTGATCTTCATTGATCCATTTTATTATGTTTTACCGTGAAGGCTCCATTGTGTGTCTTATGTTGAGCACCTTACAACTAAGTCGATTTACCTTGGCTTTGTTGGTTGTTCCATAATATGTTATATGTCGAGCATTAGGAACTAAATTAATCAACTAGTTTGGTTATTTAGTTAGTACTCCATAAGTCTTCTTTCTTATGTCGAGTACATGTACGGTTAAGGTTGTCATATTCTAAGATGAACTTAGTCGGGGTTCCATAAGTTCTCTTATGTTGAGCCCAAAATAATTAAATTGATTACTTCCGTGATTAGTTCGGTTATTTGTATTCCAATTAGATTAATTATAGGTTCTCTTGTAATTAATCTAGTTGAGTTTTCATATATTCCACAAGTTCTTGTGTTGAGTATATGAAAGGCTACACTATCATGTTATTTGGTTAATGTAGTCATATATTCCGTAAGGTTTTCCTCATGTTGAGTATTTGAACGGTTAAGTTAGTCATCTCCGTGTGATTGACTTAGTCATAGCTCCGTGAGTTTACTTATGTTGAGCACTTTCAATTAAATTGATCACTTTTGTGGTTTGATTTAGTTGCGTATTCCAATTGAATTAATCATGGGTTTACTTGTGATTAATTTGGTTGAGCTTTGGATATAGAAAATCATTCCTATGGTTTTTGGTGTCCAATAAAAAATCCTTCTCTTTCGAAATTAAGGTCGCTCTTGTTGTTTTCTCGGGAATGACATCAAATGGGGGAGAGTTCTTTTGAACTTGTGCTTAATGGTAATATCTTGCGGGGAGTGCGGCTGTGGAATTTTATAGGGGTTATCTTGTATCTTAAAACTTCTTGATGAATGTTGTTAGCTTCGGCTATTAGATTGCATCTAAATTAAGTTGGTATATATTTTTCTTTTGGTCATGAAATGTCTCTTGTGGAAATTTCATTATGATCCCATTCTTGTACCTTTACCAATTTTATTGACAAAAAGGGGGAGAAATATTGTAGTTCACACTACAAACACATATGGTTTTTGGATCATTGTGTAAGGGGGAGTGGTTTCCATGATCGAGATGGAGTATTGACTAGAGGGAGTGATACATATCACCGTAGTATTATTGTTAAAGTCGTGACACAATTGGACTTTGATGTTATATAATGATACTATGACACTGTATAATAACGATCGAGAATCTCGATTTCTCTCATTGTTATAGCTACGGATCTTCAACAACGATGGTGCTAAACTTACAACCTTTGGGATCATTGGAGTACTTGCAAGGAAGAATATTTCAAGGAACGTTGAAGATTAGACTATGGAATAGGAGCCACTAAAGTTTATCTTTTTTGTATTCCATATGCATTAATAGTTTTGTCACTAAAATTGACAAAGGGGGAGATTGTTAGAGCATAGCTCGGTCAACCTCACATGTGTTGCTATCTCAAGCATGTTTGTCAATGTTAGTGATCAAAACTATAAGTCTTGATTTCTAGCCTACATAGATAAGTCTCGTACTAGGATAGAAAAGTGTAGTTGAGCTCAAGGACTTCATGGTGATTCATCATACAACGACGAAGATTTATACAAGGAACCATGGAACTTCATCAACAAAAAGGTATGTGGAGACTTGAACTTATCTATCACTCAAAATTCTATTTCTTCTATCTCCTACTTCTTATAAGACAAAAGTCGTATGCCATATAGACTAGATCATACACATTTGACATTTCGAGTTGAGCATTCATTGCTTATCTTTTATCTCGAAATCGTGTGTTGGTAAAGCGTTTCGTTTTAATCAAGTTTATCTTCACCTAGTGACGAAAGTCATGAAAAGTTTCAATCACTTTGAGAATTTCTCTGACGTGAATCGGTCTGTGAATAACGTCTACATAGTGTCCTCTGAGAATGTCTCAATGATTGAAATGAAAGTTTAGATTACATAACCATGTATTCCTTGAACAGAAGATTTTGAACTTTGTTGATCAAGAGAAATCGGGAGGATTGTGGAATTTGCTTGCCTAGTCCGCGAACCTAGTTTGCAGACTCAGTCCGCGAACTGTCGGAAGTTCCCGACCGAAAATTTCTGCTGGGATTTTCCAAATACTCATTTGTGTGCTTAGTCCGCGAACCCGGTCCGCGAACTGGGGGAAGTTCTCTTTTCGAGAATTTCTGCTGAGTTTGGAAAACTCAACCGATTAGCTTAAGTCCGCGAACTTGTTTGTGAGATTAAGAGGTTATGATCTAAAGATGTGCTCTAAATATGAAATATTAAATTACTAAGGAATGCTTTATGCAAACCGTGGCTATAATGTTCATGAGCCGATTCATCGAATCGAATCATCTTTGCTTCAATTGTATCTTGTGTAGTACATAAGATCTCATAGCAATTGAACAACTCTGTAACTAGTTCATTTGATTCAATTGGACTAGTTATGGTGAAGAAGAAAAAGGTTAATATGAAATGCTCATATGGTTAACCTTTTGGGTTACTATGTTGAACCAACATACACGTACACGTTTGGGCATGGTTTTCACGAACCCAGTAAACGTCTACCCAAGTGTGTGTGACAAGCTAAGTTTTCGATCTAACGATTGAAAAATATTAGCTTGAATCTAAATCAGGTTTTCATCTGACGGTGAATATGGATTGCTTGTAACTAAGGAAAAACCCTGATTTGAAGGCTATATAAAGGAGACATCTAGCATTGTGCAAAACTAATCCCCACACGTCTGTGTGCTACTAGTGCGCCCGCTAGAGTCTATCTCCATTAACCTTTGATTTTCTTCTCTAAAATCAGGTTAACGACTTAAAGACTTCATTGGGATTGTGAATCCAGACCGATACTACTTTATCGTAGTTGTGTGATCTGATCTTGCATCTTCTATCGTACGAGTGCAATCGGTTGATTGGCTTGAGATCGTGAGAGTTCTCCGATAGGAAAGATAAAGAAGTCATAAACATCTTCGTATCACTGTTTGTGATTCCTCGACAATCCGCTTGTGTAGTCAGGAAGGATTGTAGAGAGGTGATTGATTAATCTAGGGTGTTCTTCGGGAATATAAGACCGGATTATCAATTGGTTCCTGTTCACCTTGATTTATCAAAATACAGAACAAAACTAGGGTTTATCTGTGGGAGACAGATTTATCCTTTTATAGACTTTTCTGTGTGAGACAGATCTGTTTATTATCAAGTCTGTGATTTTGGGTTACAGCAACCCTTGGTTGTGGGTGAGATCAGCTAAGGGAATCAAGTGCGCAGTTTCCTGTTGGGATCAGAGGCGTAGGAGTACAACTGTACCTTGGATCGGTGGGAGACTGATTGGGTTCAACTATAGTCCAGTCCGAAGTTAGTTTGCAGTAGGCTAGTGTATGTAGCGGCTTAATACAGTGTGTATTCAATCTGGAGGTTTCCTCGTTAACAAAACTTATGGTGTCTGTGTTATTTATTTTCCGCATTATATTTTATATAATTGAAATAATACAGGTTATGCGTTCGTGATCATCAACTTCTCTAATCCAACCTTTAGTTGTTGATTGTAGTTGATTGATCCTTGGACATTGGTCTTTGGTACCGTCCAAGTTATATCTCTTTGATAAAGACTCGCAGATTTCTATTTGCTTGATTAAAGATCAAATCGAGATATTGAGATAATAACTCCTTGAGATGCTTTCTATCTAGATTGAGTCTGACTGTCTAATTGATTCTCTAGCAAAGTGTTTCGGAGTTAGTCCATACAGATTGCTAATCGAAATATTTCGTGGTGTTGTTAGACCCCCACTTTTTCAACGTGCATTTTGTATATGTACCAACAGATCACACACGCATTTTGTATGCGTATCAGCACATTTTAGTAATCACAGTGTTGTTGGAGTATGTGGTTCATTTTTATTTTTTTTGATTAGTGATTTAATACATAATTAATATGGTGTACATGCCAGGTACACTAGTTAATGTATGTGTAACTCTCAGCCACACTAGACAGTTGCATATGTAATTCCTAGTTACACTAGACAGGTGCATGTGTAACTTTTAATTACACATGCTAAGATGAGTTATTAGATGCTTTTCTATGATCTTTGTTATTCGCCTTTAAATTGTTCTATAATTCCGTTTCTTTCTTTTTATTCATCCAACCTAATCCCACAAATGTTTATTTTGTTGCACATATGCAGGCATTTTTGGTATCAAGGAAGGAAGGAATGGATGGGAACAGTTCTATTATAGGATGTGGTGGCTCATTTCTAGGATTTTTGTTTTGCATATCAAGTATTTTAACTCGTGTATTGTTATCAATAACAACTGATTAATATTACTGATAGACGGAGAAATTATTGTAAATAAATATTAAGGCCAATACATGTAACTTTTGTATGTTTCTTTTGATGTGCAACTGTGGACTACACATGGCATATGCATGTGTAACTTATCATTACACACTCATATAACTAATGAATACATATCCATATGCATGTGTAACTTTGCATTACACATGTCATATGAATGTGTAACTTCTGGGTACACATACCATATGCATGTGTAACTTCCGTGTACACATCTACATGTTGGTGGTGGTCGGCGGTGGCGGCGGGTGGTGGGTGGCGGCGGGAGGTGGTTGTCGACGGTGGTGGTCGGAGGTGGTGGTCGGAAGTGATCTGACGGTGGTGGTTGGTAGCGGTGGTGGCCGGAGGTGGTTGGCGGTGGTTGTCGTGGTCAGAGGTGGTTGGAACATCATCACACTATATTTTAATAATTTTGGGACTAAATTTAAAATTTATTCAAGTGGGAATGTTATAAACACCCATACTATCCATGGGTCATGCACAAATACCCTTACCCATTATACAAATACCCCTCCCCTTTTAAAGAGAGAATCTTTAAAATTATAGTACCAAATCTTCCCTCACCAAATTACAGTAGATCTAATATTTCCAATCGATCTTTTTATTTCTATTCTCTGTCTTCTCCTCTCCCGAATACAACCACCACCACCAACTTCATCTTTGCCACCGCCATAGCAACACCACCTCCACAACATCACCATCTCTACTTCCGCCAAAATTCCAGAACCATCTCTACTCGAACTTCTCCATAATCAGATCTCATAAAATAAGGTTTTCAGATTCAGAGATTTGAAGTTCGAGATTTCGGTTTCAGGTAATTTTTGAATTCGATTTGCGTGTTTGAACCATTGAAACTTAGTTATGATTTAGTTATTCTTCCTCTTCTGATTTCAAACCAGATTCAGAGATCAATTTGATTTTTGGTTTTCGATTTGACAATTTTGAGTCGAGATTTAGATTTCGTATGGATTTTGAGTTGAAGATTTCGGATTCAGTGAATTGTATTATTGAGTTCATATGGTCAATAACAGTGGTGGGTTAGTATTTTGGTTGTGTATTGGTGGTGGATGGTGGTGTTGGTGTTGTTGCACCGGTGGTGGTGGAAGTTGCAACAATGGTGTTTTGCTGAATGTTACTCTTTGTTGTTGTCATAACTATTTTATTTGATTTCTTTTCATTTTTTGTTTTGATTTGGTTTGGTTTTGATAAAAAATTAGGTTGTTACTGAGAAGAGAATTCATTTCTCAATCATTATGTTTCTAACACAAAAGAGTGTGCGGCTGAGTAGGGTTTCTGTGTGTTTGAAAGAGACGTAATCAGAGATGAATCGGTGAAGAGAATCAAGGGAGAAAAAAATCTGTTGTTGTAAATTGAAGCTGGTGTCGTTTGAATTAGGTTTCGGGTTGTCTACAAAACAAAGAAGATGAAATTGAAGAACTGAATCTAGGGTTTCTTGGTTAAAGTTTGTTTGAATGAAAATCTCAGGTGAAGAAGAAGGATTGGTCGATTGGGGTTTGAATGTTCTGGCAGCAAGACATTAAACTAGGGTTCTGAGATTTATGGAGAGATGGTTTTGTTGGCAGCATGAGTTTGAACTCGTGGTTGAGGAAATGGTATTTGAAATGGTTTATGCAGTGGTTGTATGTGATATTGCAAGTGGTATGAGGGATGTTTGTGTTCTATAGGTGGTTGTTGGTGGTGCTGTAATTGGTCTGGTGGATGTGTCACAGAGGAGAATGGTTGTTGCAGGAACAAAATATGGTTGTAGATTGTTGGAGATGGAACGGATTGTACGAAGTGCAGTGACAATGGCTCAAGGATATGTTGGTGTTGAAGTTACATTGGTCGAGTGCTGAGTGGGGATAGATAATGTTGTTGTTGTTGATTGAGGTACTGTCGTAGGTTCTGATAACGGTAGGAATTTTGGCTATGTAGGTATGCAAGCTGATTGATACAGAGAATGGAGCTGGAGTTGCATCTGCATAAATCGGTGTTGCATTGAATAGGCAAGGAACAAATGGATTGGTGGTAGGGGAAACAAAGGTTTTGAACTGCAGATGATGATATTGGCAGGGCCAAAATGGATGTGGACTTATGCTATGAATCTTTATAAATGTTTGATAAAGGTCTTGACGTCAAAGCATTTTTCAGCTTGAGGGAGATGTTGTGGATGGTGCGCCTCGTATACGTTCTATATGAGATGAAGTTTACATGGTATGCAGAATTTTGAATCAACAGTTGAAGCTATACTCGTTTAGGTCTCGGATTCTACTTGATGAGGAATTGGTTCAATCACTCTTACCAACTCGGGAGGTATGTTGCTTTAATCTAGCGTTTATGATGTGTGAAGATCTGCATATATCATGTTTGCAAAGATCATTCCTGATATAGGAGGAGTATGAAAGTTATATATGATGAGTATGAAGATTTGCATGAGTGATTATCCATGTTAAAACAGTAACTGGAGTCAATCTTGTTTTGGGATGTGTAGCCAGTTTTGAAAAAGTAGCTACTTACTCTTGATTTTGTGGACAACTTGAGAAAGTTGATTTCATTTTTGAAGGCAACTTGAGCTAGTTGGTTCCATATTCAAAGACAACTTGAGCTAGTTGGTTCCATATTCGGAGGAAACTTCAGCTAGTTGGATCCATTTTTTGATCACCTTGTTACCATATTCCACGGGGAATTCTTATGCAATTGTCTCATTCTATTCGCTTTTACTTGAAACAAAAAATAGTTAGTAGATGTGTTCTTTGTTCTCTTACAGTTTCAAAAAATAGTTTTGATTTCTGGTATTGATCTCCTTGGAGTTTGGTTTAGTGGGGATGTGCAACAGAGAGATATCCAAGAGATTGAGTGGTTGCGAATGATTTCGATATGTTGTTTTGTATTGACGAATCTGTGGTGCAATGGTAGCACAACTGACTACATGTCAGAAGATGTGTGTTCGACTCACACTAGGTTCACTCATTTGTGTATAATTTTTCTTTTTGTAGACAACTTGTGCTAGATGCCTCCTTATCTGAAGACACCTTGTGCTGGTTGCTTCCATATTTAGAGACAACTTAGGCTAGTTGCTTTCACTTTTGAAGATAACTTTGTGCTAGTTGCTTCCAAATTTGGAGACAACTTTGTGCTAGTTGCCTTCACTTTTAAAGACAACTTGAACTAGTTGCCTCAGATTTGGAGATAACTTTAGCAAGTTGACTCCACATGGTGGTGGTGGTGGATTTGAGGAAAGTAGCGGTGGTAGAGGTTGGTGGTTGTCGGCGGTGGTGGCTGATGCGGTGGTGGTTGGAGGCGGCGGTGGTGGTTGGCGGCAATGGTGTTTGTGGGCAGCGACAATAGTGGTGGACAATGGTGGTGGTTGTTGGCGGTGGTGGACGGCGGCGGTGGTTGGTGGTGGTGGTGGTGGGCGGTGGTGGTGGTTGATGGTGGTGGTTGGCGGCGGTGGTGGACAGTGGTGGTGCTGGTCAGTGGTAGTAGGCAGTAGAAGTAGTTTTTTTTTTGAATAGTTGTTAGTGGTAGTGGTAGTGGTTTTGTATATACACTACATAAAAGAGGGTATTTTAGTAATGTATTAAGTTTAGGGGTATAAATGAAGTTTGAAAGGGTATATTTCAATGAGACTCATGCTAGGGGTATATAGATAGTGTTCCTTTTATTCAATATATGCATAAGGGTATCAACGTCTTTTAATATTTCGGGGCCTAGATTTAAACTCTTTTAATTAGAAGGTTGTTATTGGGGCGTCACATTCCATTAGAGGGGCGTTACCTAATAGGACAAAAACGGATCACCCATAAGTAATATCAGAAATCCCTTATCTCAAATAATTTTGTAATGACTAAACAACTCTTATTTAGTTAATTTTAATTTAATTTAATTAGATAAAAATTAAATTAATGAATTTTGTTGTATACTTGGTGAATTCTGGGACAAAGTTTTTGTGGGAAGAAAAACTGGTCGTAAAATAAACTTCTACGGTTGGAAATAATCCAAATCTAGACGTAAAATCACTTCTACGGTTGGAAATATTCCAAACCTGGACGTAAAATCACTTCTACGGTTGGAATTAAAAGGAACCTGGACGTAGAATGAGCTTCTACTGTTGGAACTAATTCAAACCTGGGAAAATAAAATTTTACGGTTGGAATTAATCAAAACCTGGACGTAAAATCACTTCTACGGTTGGAAATAATCCAAACCTGGACGTAACATCTTTTACGGTTGGAATTAAAAGAAAACTGGACGTAAAATCAGATTCTACGGTTGGAATTAAAAGAAACCTGGACGTAAAATGAGCTTCTACGGTTGGAACTAATTCAAACCTGGACGTAAAATTACATGCAAATAAAATTCTACGGTTGGAATTAATCCAAACCTGGACGTAAAATCACTTCTAGTTAAAGGGTAATCTAGACATTTTGTATATGTGTTAGGATATCCCATAACCACTTTTTTGGACATTAAGAATCCAAGTGAAACCCCTTTATTGGAGTGTAACGCCCCAATAATAACCTTCTTTAATTAAGGGCCTGATATCATGGGTAGCCATGAGTCGGGCCTTAGCCTAAATTTCCTCCCTATTCCATAAGCAAAAAACAGACCCGTGCATGGGTGAGAAACCAGTACCAAAAACACACGAGTTAACCGAGTTGTCCTTCGCTAATCGCTCAAATCTCGTTTTTCATTTTCTTCTCTCCAATTTTTATTTTTTTTAAGGTTAAGGTGAAAACTGAGAACCCTAATTATTCATAGTTGACTACAATCGGAGAAGAAGAAGATGAATATCTTCAGATTAGCAGGGGATATGACCCATCTTGCTAGTGTTCTGGTTCTCCTTCTCAAGATCCATACTATCAAATCTTGTGCCGGTACATATCCATTTATCTAAAAATTTTATTAAATTATCTGTTGTTTTTTTTTTTTTTTTGGTATCTAGGTTATATTGTAATTGCGAATTTATGTTGTTTTCTTTAATTACTGTAAATCAGAGAAATTCTGAGATTTAGAGCTGATTTGCAATTAGGGTACAAGTTATTTTTATAGTAATCGTTTTGTGGTTCGGAATCTGTTGAGTACCTTAAAAATATTAGTTGTCCAAGGCACCAAGTAGGTTTGTTTATCTAGGTTAGCAAGTTGTATTATTGAGTTGGATGTGAATGGTTTATTTTTTTTGCTGAATTAAAGAGGTTTGTAGAGATAGATGTCCGTTCTTGAGCTACAGAATCACCAATTAGGTGCAAAATATCGTGTTAATATATTTGATAACATTTATGTAAGAAGTAGGGAGTGAAAACTGACGACTATAGAGAAATGAAATACATTACACTACTATAAAATTTTGTATTTCTGTGGAGATCTCATTATGCTTTGTATCTCCTTTGTAGGAATTAGATTTCATAGGCGCTGTTCATAATTAGATACAACGGCGCACCGTTATCTAGTGTTGGGAACCCATGACCTTCTGTTCCATGTTAGATGATTCAACATCAAATTTATTCCCTATTGCAAATAGAGATGAGATGTTCCCTGCTTTTAAGTTATGAAATCACCAGAAAAAGAGATACAGATGCTAAAAACACATTTCATGTTAGAAATTGAGAATGGTAGGTTGACACCGTTGGAGACTCCCCCGACCAAACTAAAGCCATACTTCGTGCCCTATTACTACCCCCAATTAAAAAGTCCACAGAAATTTGTTACTCCATTGTCAGCTGCCATTAGTTATGGCAGTGAGTTTGTTTCAGTGTACGAGGAAGCAAATGCCAGTCTCGACCAATTAGGTTCATGCTTTCACTGGCATGTTCAATAAATTAGCATCTTTGGTAATCACTTCGTTTTTCTTCCTCGGTGTTTGTGTATCAAATGATCAAAGGGACGTATTAAGTTATATCGCAAGACAGAATTCGGTTAAAGGCTCCCATTTGGAAATGTACCTTTGATCGAAGAGCTCCGACTTTCTTAATTTTTGTCTGTTTCTAGCTAGATCTAAAGTTTATTAACTTGTTTCGTATCTGCAATACATTGCACTCTTTATGGCTTCCAGCCTTCCACTTTGCATTTGCTTTTCTTTATTATTTATTTATATAGGTGTTCTTGTTTAGGTCTTTTATTTTGTAAGGCGTGTAGACATTGTAATACCTGATTTTTTATTTTTTATTTTGTAAGGCATGTAGACATTGTAATACCTGATATTTTTTTGATACACAGGGGTTTCTTTGAAGACTCAAGAACTGTATGCTCTTGTATTTGCAACTCGGTACTTGGACATATTTACCCATTTCATATCATTTTATAATACCATGATGAAGTTGATATTTTTGGGTAGCTCGTTCTCAATTGTTTGGTACATGAGACGCCACAAGGTTGTGCGTAGATCGTATGATAAAGAACAAGATACCTTTCGCCATTTGTTTCTTGTTATTCCATGTGTGCTCTTGGCCCTTGTAATCAACGAGAGGTTCACTTTCAAGGAGGTAACGTCATATGTGCTTTAAGCCATCATTTGCGGCTAATGAGTTATGATTAAGTTTATTCTTGCTTCTGTATTTATGTCCATATTATCACTGTTCTAAATCTGTTGGGCTCGTCATTTGGGTATGTCTTCATTGTTAGCTATACTACTAACAATAAGTTAACTGCCGAGCCGGCAGTCTTATGTTGGATTTAAAAGGTGTTAATGCTGAAGCGTACACTAGTTGGCTCTACCAAGGAACCCTGCACACTTGGTGGCATTGCTGTTGATTATAGTTGGTCCCAGTTTACTGGAAGTTTATCTAACAATTGTCAATCACTTTCTTTCTTCTAATTTGTCCGTAATGAAATTTTGCAAAATTGAATGAACAGGTAATGTGGACATTTTCCTTGTACTTGGAGGCTGTTGCAATATTACCTCAGCTGGTGTTGTTGCAGAGGACGAGAAATATCGACAATCTAACAGGACAATATGTTTTCCTTCTTGGGTGAACTACTTCTCCAAATCCTTCTTTACTCGATATGCAGTTTTGAAGTAGTTGTTTGACGTGTATAGATTTACACTGATTTACCTGACCTTAACTTTGCAGTCTTTGCTTCCTGCCATTCTGTCGTGGAACTTCTTTATATTCCTCTAGGCAGCTTAATATGAAAAATGAATCAACTGCAGAACCACTATTTCTTCTAGAGAACATCAGTTGTCTTGTTTCTTTGCTTCTTTCAATCCTTTTAAGTAATGCATTCTTCCCTTATGCAGTGCTTACCGATCTCTATACATTCTCAACTGGGTTTATCGTTACTTTACTGAGCAGCACTTTGTGCATTGGATAAGTACGCCCAACTCTTCTCACACTCGTATTATATCTATATATCTTTTTTTTCTCAATTTAATTTAGTATATTCGTTGTATTTCTTCTGTTTACCAGCTCTCACTTTCCTTATAGTTTAAACGTGTCGTTCTATTATGCAGCTTGGATATCTGGCCTTGTTCAGACATTACTCTATGCTGATTTCTTTTATTATTACTTTCAAAGGTATGCAGCTATTTTCCATTTTGAAATGGATGGAAAATTCTACATTTGGCTAAAATAATCAGAGTTCCTTATGTATTCATATTTTTTGTGTCTTGCAGCTGGAAGAACAACGAGAAGCTCCAGTTGCCAGCTTGAGGTCAATGCCAGCATGAGCACTAGTGACCAAAGCATTGTTCAGGACCTAGATTTTGAAGGTCTCCGATCTTTTATGTTAAATTCTTTAAAATCTTGTATGTTGTTCAAGTTCAACCCTACGCTTGGCACCTATGTGGAAAATCCTTAGGCTGAACTTTCGTGAGGTGTAGTTGGTCCTCGTAAAAAGAAATCAAATCTGTTTTAAAGCTACTAACATTATTAGAAAGATGATGCAACTTTTAAGCTAATGGAACTGCCGTTTTTATGATGGATTTTAATTACTCCAAGTGATGCTAGAAGACTAGAAGTTGTAGAATGATGAGATATTTTTCTTCGTGGGAATGATGGATGAGATCAAGTAATCTTTGCAGAAACTTAGCCCTTTCTGATATTCAATTTGGCAGCACTTATGAAACAACTTGAGATGTTTCTCGGAAGCAAAAATTCTAGAACAGATCTTTCCCTTATTTTCCCCTCCTTTCACTATGTAAGTTGACTACCACGTTGAAGTTAGAATAGAAGACAAGATACAGGGTAAGATTTATTCAAGTAAAGCTAAAGTCTGCTCTTTGTTCATCCTCATCTTTTTTTTTTTCTTTTCTAGTTCTTTGCATCTTCAGGTTTGGTGAAAGCCATAGCCACCTCCTCCTACTTCCAGCATAACATCAATTTCATCCCCGTCTTGCATTCCAAGCTGCAACAACCAAGGATTCATCCATCCCAAAAACATCTCAAAATTAAGAAGCAAAAAGCTTGGACCAAAAATTCAAGACATTATGTCTTGTGATGTAAAATGATTGTTTGAATAGAAGAAATATATTTTACTTTGATTGGGGTTTGGTGTGGTTTAATCACAACACCACCGAATAAGAACCTGAGGAATTTGATATCAAGATCTTTTCGTGCACAGTAAGCAGTCGTAATCTTACATAGTTGAATGTTGTTCCTGATCTTGAAGAAAAGCTCCGTTTTATCAACCTACAAACATAACCAGGAACAGTAAATATGTAACCATGAAAATAACAAACCATACAAGACCACCACCACTCTCACTTATGCTAATATTTAAATCAGTAAAAATGATGGACTTGTATAGCGATACGATACTGGAGTTGGAGAACCCTTGAATAACACCAAAAGAAACACTAAAGCATACATATATCTAGATTGAAATTTGGAGAGGGAGGTATTTTACATTATAGATGATCTTGATATTAATGTAAGTGCAACCAGCTTGCTCACGAGTTGCCCTCCCATATTCTTCTAGACCAACACTTGTAGCTGTAGCTTTCTTTTTGCTTTCTTTTTCAGAACTTTGCTCCACAATGTTGTTCAAGAACAGGAAGGAGAAGCTTTATAGCTAGAGAAGAGAGAAGTACGAGAAATAATTATGTGCTTCATTTTCGTATAAACAAAAAAAAACAGAAAATAAAAATAAAAAATCATGATATATATCCTGGCGAGATTGAGGTATATCCAGATTAATTGGGATATACCCATTTTATTTCCATCCAAACTAGTGTGCTAAGGGGTGTCTAAAAGGTGTTAAAAGACCAAATTGCCCATACTAAAAAATCATGCCGACTAAAACATATTCAAAAAAATTTCAAAATCTTTCTTCAAAACTCTAACTATACATGATGAAATCAAGAAAAAAAAGAAAACGAAGAATAAAAACGAATCGAAAGTCGGCAAGGTTTTTTTTGTCGACCTTGCCGACTAAAATATAGTCGGCAAGGTATGAGGTTGAATAACGTGCCGACTTTTCATCTCTGAAATCAGCAGTTACAGGGTCGGCACGGTATTCATCCTTATACCTTGCCGACTATAGTTTAGTCGGCAAGGTTATGAAATTAATATCTTGCCGACTAATCATGCGTTTGTAACACCTTTCTCTGTATGTCAACAATCCTATAGTCGGTAAGGTATTTTTTGTCGACCTTGCCGACTATAAGGTAACCGGCAAGGTAAAAAATCAATAAGATGCCGACTAGTGAAACATTTACAAGAGTCTCCTGTGTGTCAAAAATAATAAAGTCGGCATCTTCTTCATGCACCGACCTTGCAGACCGGATATAGTCGGCATGTTATTCATCCGTAGACCTTGCCGGCCCAATATAGTCGGCATGTTCTTCATTCGTCGACCCTGCCGACTTTTCATAGTTTCAGAACTGAAAGTATTGATTTCTTCTTTAATTTTGAGTATGATTTCATACATCAGCTTTGCAATCCCCTTTTTAGAAGTGTTTGGGTAGTATGTTTTCATTTCCGTTGCAAAAAAAATTCTCAAAACAAATTTTTTTCATCAAAAATCTTCCCACATGAGTTCAATCAAAAACAAAATTTCATAACTTAAATTCACATGTTTTAGTCTACTCAATTAATCAATCTAAACGCAATTAATTAAGCTAATCAGTTTTTTAGTGTTAATTAAACAAGGATATATTAGCCATTTAGAAAATACATGGTTAAGGGGTGGTTTCTTTTACTTCAAAATGACCTGAGTTTTGTCTCATTAGACATACATGAAACTCCCTTGTCTTCATCAAAGGAAAAAAGAAACTCACTTCCCCAGTTGTCTTACTGGTGTCACTTGAATAGATTAGAGTAATTGAAACTTGTGTGTGTACATATTTCACCGTCAAACACGTGTATGTAGGAAGACACGTGGAGAGCATGCGGACCAAGCCATCAAAACATGATGACACACGCCCACAGCCAAGCATCCCATCCCGTGGACGTCGGATCTTTGCTCGAACAAATCCAAGGGCAGAAGATAAGAGATGTATCAAAAACACGATGTACTGCGGAGCACCAAATAACTCCCGAAGAGTTACTTTATCTCATCCCCAAAAGAAGCCAAGATCAATGGTGAAGAAAAGCTCGACTGACATGGACGTGACAGGGGAAGAAGACACTTGTCTGACACGAGCATGCGTCTCAACTACCCGCATTAAACACTCTGAGCAATATACGTGTCGATCAACCCGTGGAACGAATGAGGATTACTCTGCGTGATTAAGTAATGAACGAAGACCTCCGCGTGATGGACACAAATCACAAGAAGATAAGGTTCCAACGGCCCTCAGAAACGGGTCCCACAATCTAACCCTATAAATACCCCTTCTCCACCAAGAGTAAGGGGGATCGAAAAAAAAAGTGGAGAAAAGAGAGAGGAGAATTGTAAGTGTAAGTTTATCTTTTATAATTCACAAACCAATGTAGACTCCAAAGTCATTCGACTACCTCTGTAATCATCAATGCATAGTGAAAACGACAACCCCGTGGATGTAGGCCTTAGTGCTGAACCACGTAAATCCGAGTCTTATTTACATTTCAGTACTATACGTTCATTTGATACTCCACGAATTTTACTTTTGTACCACGTTTTCTTTATCTTCCTCTATGTGAACGCCTCTAGTGATGATATTAGATGAGGCTATGAAAAACCCGAAGGTTTTGAGCCAAGGAATCAGTAGTCATTTCATCATTCCGAGTGGGCACATAGAGTGCGAACATTTTTTGTGAACATATAGATGCCTTCGTGATTTACGTGTTCACAATTTGGCGCTAGAAACAGGGACTTCGTCCCGGTAAAAGATTTATTTTATCCTGTGATTTCATCTTAAACTAGCATATGATTGCTCTGCTTCATTAGCTCTAGCAGTATTTACCTTTTGTTAAACTTTGCCATATTCAAAGCAATTTAAACTGATTAAAAGATTTATTGCTTAGATCCATGGATTTACATTTTTTAGATCTCGTACGGACCTGTCTTTCCGGTGGGTTTTCGAAAATTTTCAAAAAGATCTACGTGCATTTTCAAAGGGATCCTTTCACGTGGCCCTCGGGCAGTTTTTCCCTGTCTTGGAGTAAGGTATTTCGCAAACTAACCCGATCCGCACGGACATTTCTGTTTCTCGCTGTTTGAAATTCCCTTGTGCAGAAAGAAGACGACAAAAGGACCCACGATGGAAAAGATGCAGGAAGCAGGAAAATCCAAAGCCTCGTCAAAGGAAGCACCAAGGACAACCCCGGTCATCACCCGGAGCAAGCAGAAAGGAGACAAAGCCAAAATGACTAGTCAGAGGCAGGATACTGCGGAGATCACTTCGCCTATGAACGCTAACTCCGTTGCAGCCGCGGCCCTCAGAGCAGCGGAAACAAAGTACAGTACGTCAGCGGCAGCCTTAAAGGCTGCGGAAGCCAGCAAAACTCTTGCTACGAATCAATTTCACCAACCAAAAGAAAGGGTGGATGAATCCGGAACACATCAACCCGCGCACCCGCCAACCTTCGGAATACCATCAACAAACGATCAGAATCAAACTGTGCCGGCGGCTTTAACACCGCAGATGGGCACTCAGCCCGATCTGGAAATGCCAACAATCGAAGCTGAACCTCAACCCCCCTTAGTGCAAACCGTAGAAGAAGGTGGCACCATGGCCGTAGTATCACAAGCTGGGACTCTCAATCAGGGGTCAAACCAATCACATCGATTGATGGCTGAGCTTGAATAATTGAAGAAGAGCCAGCAGGTTTACGCAGATGCAGTAGCTCTGCTGGACAGAGAAAACCAAGATTTAAAAGACCGGATTTCCCAAAGCACGAAGACCAGCCAACCACTTGATGAAGCAAATTCAAAGGCACCAGAACCAAATCGAGACCGAAGAGTCATCGTAGCAGCTAATGGAGACACGTCTAGGGGAAGTAGCGCACCCGACCCGGATTATAATGACGGAGAGTCGGACTATCACGAGCAGAAGAGCGTAGGGCACCACCGCGCGATGGAAGAGCTGCGTGATGAGATGATGGCAGAGATCAGGCAATTAAAAAGTAGACAAGGCGGGGGAAGGTTAGAAGAGGTCATGAGAGAGGCTAACTCCACGCCTCTAACTCATCGCCTGGCCAACACCCCTATTCCGCTGAAGTGCCCTGTCCCGACGTTCGAATGCAATGACGGATCCAGTGATCCCGCTGCACATATTCGGTATTATAACCGTGTCTTAGCTAGATGGAGTCAGAACGACGCCGTACTCTGTAGATACTTCCCATCAAGCCTGAAGGGATCGGCATTGTCTTGGTTTGATAATCTGCCGCCAGACTCCATCCACTCCTACGACCAACTCGCAGAAAAGTTCTTAAGAACTTACATGTACAACAAGGATGTTAACACCGGAATGGATAAGCTCTTTTCACTGGAAATTGGCTACAAGGAAACCACGAGGGAATACACTAACAGATGGCACAAAATCTGCCAAGCCATAGGAAGTGTGGAACCAGTGGTAAGTATCAACTGCTACAAGTGGGGATTAGACCGAATGAGTCTACTATTTGTTGAGATTCATGGAAGCGTGCCTAATACAGAGGGAGATCTTCGAATAATTATTGAAAAGCACGCTCGTCTTGAAGAAATCCAGTGTGAAAACCCGAGGGCGTACCCGCAGAGGTCTCACCGTACCAATTCCGCAGAACAAACCAATGGGTCCAAAAGGAATTGCTCAGTGGAACGGACTCACGAAGATAGGAAGGAACGAAGGGATGAACGACGAAAAGACGATCGAAAATTCGAAGATCAAGTTTACACGAAGCTCAATGCTAGCTATGCTCGGATCCTGCGAGAGATCAAAGGAAGGGAAAATCTGGAGTGGGCATGGTCTAAGGGAAAACATCCCCCAAGAACTGAGAAGTCTAAAGATTACTGTGAATATCACTGCTTCAACAGACACCATACCGAAAAATGTAAAAACCTCAAAATAATGATCCAAAAATTGATTGATGCTGGCGAGCTCAAACATTACATACTAAAGGATATTTCCGAGGATAGATCCAAACGAACCAAGCCAGTCCAACTTCCAGAGGGAAACCGCACAATCAACACCATCTCGTGTTCTGAAGCCGCGGGGCCTTCACTCACAGCACAGATAGGAAAGAGGTTACGGAAGCAGTTCGAGGACCGCTGCGAATTGTATAAGATCGATGGGGTAGAGGTGGACGAGCACGAAGAGTGGATGTACTCACCTATTATCTTCGATGCTGAAGATATCGAAGAAGATATGGAAGACCATAACGACCCCCTGGTCCTCACACTACCATTGGCTGGATGTAACCTTAAAAAGATCCTCATAGACGGGGGAAGCTCAGTGAACGTTCTATTCTACGACGCATTCAAACGAATGAAGCTCCATGAAGAACAACTAATGACCTCTTATTACACCATCTATGGATTCAACGGAGCACCCACGAAGCCATTGGGAGACATCGTGTTGCAGGTTAACGCCGGACCCATGAAAGTAGAAACACGATTCAGCGTGGTTGACGCCTCATCCCCCTACAACGCCATTATTGGACTAAAATGCTTACATAAACTCAAGGGAGTGGCGGCAACTTACTACCAATATCTCAGATTCCCTACACCTGAGGGAGTGATGGAAATCAAGGGAGACCGGGTCTCTGCAAGAGAGTGCCAAGCCACTCAGGATCGTATCAACAACGAACAAGAAGAGCAGTGAAAAACCCAAAGAATTAAAAATAAAGAAGCCGCGAAAGAGAAGGCCATAAACCTGTTCCTCAAGGAAACTACAGGAAGGGGTTTGGAAAAAGATGATAATGTCCTAAACACAGAGACAGGTCCTTCAGCAGCCAACGAAGGACATAAACATACCAAATAGCAATCAAAGAACGTCTCAGTCCTCGGGGACCCGAAGCCGGTGTTCACGCCAGTAGATCCCGTAAAATAAATCAACATAGGAACGGAAGAAAACCCGAAAATGATCAAAGTAGGGACCATAATGGACGAAAGAAGGGAAGATTCTCTAACCAAATTACTTAAGGAATACGCGGATATATTCTCCTGGAAACTAGGAGATATGACGGGGATTGACCCGAAAGTAATCCAACACGAGCTGCGCATCAAACTAGGCACGCCCCCGTTCCGGCAGAAAATTAGAAAAGTTGCACCAGAGTACCATAAGGCAGTGGAAAAAGAACTTCGGAAACTACTAGACGCGGGTTTCATCAAGGAAGTCAAGTACCCTACATGGATCTCCAACATGGTCGTCGTTCCTAAGAAAAATGGAGGGGTTAGGATATGCATCGATTTTACTAACCTCAACAAGGCATGTCCAAAGGACAGCTATCCCCTGCCAAGCATAGATCAGCTTAGTGAAATTGAAAGAGGTAAGAGTTCAAGATTTAACGTTTGTAGACACCGGCGTTTTAATTTGCATGGTTCCATCATCTTATTGATTCGCGGATGACTGAAACAGTGTGTGGATTTCACAGCAGCTTTGCGAGGATGTCTGATTCTCTAGCCAATGACGCTTCCAGAGATGAAAGGTGCGCAGATGATGATATCTCCATAGAGGAAACATGCACGGATGAGACTTCCGTTGGTAAGGAAGACGAAACACCTGGAGTCAAGAATGTCCCAAACATAGATGACGCTTTCTTTGAGGTTCAGGAGCCCGAAAATCGTCTCAAGTCCCCGGTATATCGCCTTCTGATCAATCCCAGGACGGTAACTCAAAAGAAATTGGTGACTCCTCGTGCTGCTATTCGGTTCTTTCTTGAACGAGGATTATTCCAGGCTTCAATGATTTAATTCAAGCTTTCTCGACGCCCTTTAGAGAAGTTCTCGGGATTGTCTAGACACATGCTGGGATTTCCTCGTGTTAGAGCTATGCTGGATAGAGCACAAATTACCAGGGCCGTTCAAACATCTGGAGATTTGTATATCTTTCATGACACACGAGGTATTGTAGCTCTTCTTGCTCTCTGGTGCATCCCAAATCATACGTTTATATGCAGCTAGGGAGGGCTCACTATTACCTTGGAAGATGTAGTTGCTTTGTTGCATCTTCCAATCACACGTAACTTTCCTGAAGAACTTTGGACGGCGGAAGAGAAAACAGTTTCCAAAACTTTAGCAGCTGAGATGGAGAGAATCAACAAGGTTTTTGGTAAAGGTTGTTACGCTCATTGGTTGACATATTGGTGCCACGAGACGCCCCTCTTGATGAACCCGACGGTATGTTGTATATTGATGCTTTCTTGTGCTTATGGCTGTCTAGAGATGTGTTTGAAGATGCTGGTACCTTGTTGGAGCCGTTTGTAATTCCTTTCGCTATTAACTGGCTCAAGGTGAACAACTTCTGCTTGGTAGCTTATTCTTGGGTTCTTTATATTCTAACCCGGACTCTTTAGTCGTAGACTCCAGTGTTTCGAACGAATTCATGAAGATTGAATGCTACGCCAATACGATGTTCCTCCAAGCTCTGACGTGGAAGCGTTTCGGAAACTATGCACCCATTCCCCGTAGTGTCTTACAAAGTCTGAACTCTGCTGATTCTCGACGTATCTTCCATGAGAAAGATAACTCTAGGATTATGCGCTGGTCTACGAAGCAAATTCAGTCCAAGACACGCTTCATCGACGTATTAGATGACGAGTCTGAGTTCAACTTCCGTCCTTGGGTGGTGGTTCCTCCTCACGTTTCTCAATTGAAGACTTTCAATGATGGAGAAAGTAAGTATTTGAAATCCGGTGCTGATTTGAGTGATGGAGAAAGATCTTTCATGCTGAGTTGTACTCCCGATCACATAATATCAGCAGCGTATGGAGATTTTTCGGTGGAGGAGTATAATATTGACAGAACCGCCCGTCAGATGGGCATGGACCAATGTGTTCCAAACTTCAGAAGGATAAGACCATCAGTGGAACAACTTAAGACTTTTTTAGATCACACACATGATGAATGGAGCTCCTATTGGTTACCTTGTATTGATCGAACCACGTACGTGACTCCAGGTTACATGGAATTCTGGGATCAGCAGCTTGAGCGTCTTAATGATTATGTGACGGCCTCCTAACCATTAGTGAAGGATCCCCCTTCTTCTGAGATGAGTGCCTCTCGTCCCAGACTAGGAATATTTCTAGTGGTGACAAACGAAAGACATCTCCAGGAGGTTCACCGGTATGTATTGTTTTGCATATTCCTCATACAACTCGTATAATCGTCTTTAATTACTACATCAATATCTTTTACAGGAGGGTCGTGCTGTGAGACCTCGAATTGAAGTGAATTTCTCAGAGGCGGAGGCAATTGCCCATGGTGGAGAAGGCAGGAGCAAGAATTGCAAGTTGTTGCCCAACACCATAAAGTCCCCAGTCGCCTTTTTGGTGAGTTGTTGATATTTTTTCGTTGTGACTTCTTCCATCCGCATTATCAGGATCTCAAAACCAATATTTGTTATTTGGTTACAAGACTTTGCTCCGTCTAGTATTGACGGTCTTCGATTCTCTGCTGCTGGGAAGACGACTTCTGATTTGAGCGTTGAAGAAGAAGTCGCCGTGAGTAATTTCCTTTACCATCGGACATAAAAGTTTCATGTGAAGACGCTAATTACTTGATAATATGTTCAGGAGGATGTCATCATGGAGGCGGAAAGTGCTTATGTTCGACCTTCCTCTAAGAATATAGATGAAGGCGCTTCCGAAGATTCGGAGCCAAATAAAAGTAATGAACCCCTTGTCGTTAATACGGACGATCATAATTCCTTGAGTACTTCGGAGACCTCCAAAGTAAGTATATACCCTGTACCCTCTTCATAGAAGTATGAAAGTTCTGTTTTGTGAATGAATGAATGAGAATCTATGTGTATATATGAAAAAACTTGGTCGAACTTCGTCGTCAGAAAATTCAGAACCCAGTTTTTTACCAAAAACGTCGTAAAATCTTCATCTGGAGTCGGATTATCCTCAAGACCAGGAAATTTCCAAGCTTAAAAAGAGAAGCTTTTTGAGTTTTGAGCACGTTTAGGGCCTGAAAAAGACGAAATAGTAAACTTCCAGGAGACTTTCAGAACTTTTTTTCAGATTGCATGTTTCCCGATGTTTTGACCACAACTCCTAGATCGTTCTCCCAATTGCCATGAAAGTTTGACATGTTGTGGAGGACTTCCATACGAAGATAATGGTATATGACCCAACTCTAGACTCCATACCAATTGCTCCCAGTTCGTCATTGAACGCAGGGAAATGTAAAATTTCTTCAGCTGAGTTTCTTTGAAAACGTGTTTCATGACTTTGATGCTACTTGTACACGTATTAGATGCATGATAAGGAACTTAGATGATGTTAGTTCACTTACTTTCTTAATTTTATAATCGTATTGGATTTCCATCCTTGAATCATTCTAATCCCATGTAATCTTCGCATTAGGTGCCGAATAACGAAGTTGGGAACTATGGATCCAGTAATGAGGGTTTGGGCAATCCAGGAGTTGTCGGTGACAAGACTTCCATATCTGTGCCTCAAGATGATGAAGCGCTGGTCAATGATGCCGTGGAGGTAGAAGAAACTCTAATTGTGCCTCAGACGGTGGAACCCGAACCCGGAATAGCGGAAGCTACTTCTTCTGAAATTGTCTCTATGATCTCCGATGCTGCTCCAGTAGTTGAGAACCAGATGATAGTGCATGAGTATCCAACTGCAGGGATTTCCTTTGATCCTCAATTTGGTGATTTACTCCCGTATCACCAGCTTGTTGGAGGATTTAGCGTTCCTATCGGTTATGCTGCTATGTACAAGGAACTGTGGGAAATGTATGGACACATTGTTGTCGCTCGGGATCCAGAACGCAATTATTTTCTGAAGAAACAAGTGGAGGCTATCTTGCGTGTCATAGATGATATCCGAATTATTTCCAGAAATGTTGTTACTCAAGATGTACTCTTTGATTGGGAATACAACTTGAAGAATGCTGAAGATCTTGGCTTCAATCTGAAGTGGCTCCGTAAAAGACTTGAAGTTATCAGTAAAGCAGTAAATGGAGATGTTCCCTTCCCTACCAGTGATGCCGTGTTGAAGAAGATGAATGAAGTTGCTGATCTAACCAGAAAGATGGAGGTGGAAAAGGCGGCTCTGAAAGTCTTGGAGGAGGCAGAGGAGCAGAAATCTTTCTTCGATGGTTTTCTTTAGTTTCCTTTCCATAATCCCATGAATTTATGAACTTCTGAGAGATGTGATGTTTTCATTTGGGTTTTGATATTAGCTGGTTTTGGTATTGCTAGATGGTTAAGGATTTTCTTTTGAATTTGATTGAGATTTTCCTTTAAGTGAAGTGAACTGAATTTTTGATAAATTGCTGAATTCAAATACTGATTGCAAGTATTGCAAATGTTTTGTAGGAATTGAAATACAATGAAATAAAATCCTAAATGCCAAATCCAGACATCATGAGTGCTCAAACGCTCAGTACCTCAAATACCCAATAATTTCAGACAAACGCCTTAAGCCAATTCTCGTGAATTACTGGCAGGGTTCTGCCATCCGTGTTGACCAATTTGTAGTATCCTCCAGTTATGGATTTAGCAACCATAAATGGTCCTTCCCAATTAGAGCTCCTTGCGGAGTGGAGATCTCGTTTAGCCGCCTTGAGAACCAAATTCCCTTCCTCGAATTTGTTCGGCTTAGTAGTTCGTGCCTTGAATATCTTTTGCTGATTCCATGGTTGTGGAACGTATGGGCATTAGAGGAGAGTACCCAGGATACTGTCTGTCGTGCTTAGCCGGGTCTTCAGCAATAAACCTCTTGATAGAATGACCGACTTGGAGAAGCTCTGAACCCAACCATTGGGTATAATATTGGCGGGGTGAAGTTGTCCATTCATAACTTTTGGTAATTGCTAAACCGTTTGTAGGGAGAAGTCTTTGAATCAAAGCATCATATTTGAACATTGGTAATATTTGAGCATGAAGAGGAATAAGACTTGCCTGAGCTCTAAACCTCTTGACAAAGGTATATGGATTTTCCCCAGGTTCTTGCGTAAGTCCCATCAAGGTTTTTACTTCCTCCAGATGCTCAAATGGTGGGGTTTCCTCTACTTATTCTTCTGACTTGGAGTCTTTGTCGGCGACAGAGTGTGTTGAAAGCTTTGAAGTTACCCTTCCAGCATGAATCCAAGTTCTTCCAAGGATCATGTCATATCCAGGATCTTCTCGAATTATGTAAAACTTGGTCTCAGGACCTTCTCCGTGACTTTAGAATGATGAAGCCGTATGCATCTCTAGAGATTCCTTCGTGGTCTCTGATTGCTATGGGAGCATGAGTAGCCTCTTGTCGAGTAATGCCAGCAGTTCTGAGAGTTTTCAAAGGGATGATGTTGACGGCGGTGCCGATATCAACAAATGCTTTTTTGAATTCATTTTTTTTTTAATATACACGGTGGTAAGTAGTCCCCAGTCATACATTGTTTTTTCGGTGTCTGATGGTTCAGGAGGTACTTCTGGAATCAGTAGGCGTTTCTCAGACACTATGTGGTTCAAAGCTGTGAACATGTCTCCTTTTTGTGCGTTTGATAGATAGAGCAATTCGCAAACATGCTCTATCAATGACTGAACTGCTTCCTTGACTGGTGCTTCAGAAATAGAGAAAGTCCTGATAGGAAGAGGATCTTTGTGTACTCCTTCGGCTCCAAGGTTAAGTTCTCCTGTCTCAACCTTTTCTCTGAATATGCGTTTCAAAACTTTGCAACTACTTGTGGGGTGATTGACGAACCTGTGGAATCGGCAGTAACGAGGATTTTCCATGTCTTCCTCAGTTGGGTCTCTCCTGACGTATGGCAATTTGATTGCACCATCTTGGATCCAGGCGTCTAATAGTTCGAGCACTTCTCCAATGGGGAGAGGAAAATCAGGTGCATCATCAGGAGCATCTGTGCGTTGGCCAGGAGCATGTGTCTCTGGTTTGTCCTTCTTTTGAATCTTTGGAGGAGCTGCAGCATGCTTGTTCGGGGATTCAGCCTTGCGCTTGCTCCCTTCTGCAACAATGTTTGTTGAGGACTGCAGGTTATACTTCTTATTGATCAGGCTTCTGCTTCCTCGAGTGTCACGTGATTCCTCAGTCTTTGTGGACCTTGCTCTTTCTAACAGAGCAGGTGCAGTGGTTGCTGATCTTTTCGCGACTTCGTGAAGTTCTGAGAAAGTCTGGAATCGAAGATTCTCCGGTAGAGCATTGTAGACCGGGAGCATGTCGTTGATACAAAAATATACGAGCTGCTGCTCTGTGACATTTGGGTCATGACAATCCAGGGCATGGACTCTGAATCTTTTTACGTAATCATTGGGATTCTCACTGACCCTCTGGAACATTCTTCCAAGATCAGAGAGAGTGACTTGCTCTGAAACGAAAAAGTACTTCCTGTAGAAGGCGTTGATCATTTCTCCCCAATTGTTGATAGTCCCCGGTGCGATGTTGTTGTACCAGGTGTATGGTCTGCCTTTCAAGGATTTTGAAATCTCCTTGAGGCGAACAACATGGTTATGTTCATGCTCTCCCAAGGCTTCGAGGAAACGAGAGACATGTTCTCGAGCATTGTGGACATGTGATGTCTTGTCTTTTCCACGGTTCTCCAGAAGGCGCTCCACGTCTTCCCGAGTAATGAAATTTGATGGTTCCTTTGCTGATGAATCTGCAGCTTTGCCAGTTTCATAATCATCCACTGTATGGATTGGGATTACTTCAGGATCAGCAACCTATTTTCCCTTTTCTTGAGTCTTCTCTGTCATCTTATTAGTAAGAGTTTTGAGATAATTACATGGATCCTTCTGTGTAACAACCATGTCAGTATGATTCTTTGCGAGAGTCTCCTGCACTTTGATAAGATCAGCAATGGTAGGTGGTGGATTTCTTCTGACTTCTTCAAGGTGTCGACCGAACAGGGGATGACCTTCAGCGTGAGGAGGAGTAATGTCACCATCGTCAGTGTTGGAGGAAGAAATCGTTTCCGGGATATTCTGATTGTCATTGTTGTTGTTGCCAGTACTGGCGTCGTTTGTGTTGGAACCTGTAACTAACCCAGACCTAAGACCAGCCATCTTGTGAATTCTTGAGATTGCAACCGAGAGATTAACCTCCCATTGTGGTCGCCAATCTGTGAGTGGGGAAAAACGATTTGCTGGTTTTTACGGAATTGAAGAGTCGACCGTGTGGAGACTCCTTGAACCGAGCGAAATATTGAACCTCACACAGATGCACTGCAAGAAGGGAGTTCTTTAAGTTCGAGAGATCAATTTGTAAGGCCCCGGACTAAACCAAGAACAATGGACGTTCCAGAGTCAATTCGGTCACAAGAGAGGATGGGTTGATCTGTAGAAGGGAGGCTGAGAAATGCGTGAGATCAATGGTGATCTGAGATTGTAGGTGTGTTGTGAATTCAGCGTGAAAATGCTCTGAATGATTGAATTTCGCTCAATTGAGAGTAATTTCTGTGAGTTCGTGTAGATGAAAGATTGTTTGTATGAATTTTGATGAGAAATTGCTCGTCTTGGCGAATGTTGTTCGAGTGTTCGAAAACTTCTGTCTTTTTAATCAGGATTCAGGGATATTTTATAATGCCAGAGTTGACAACACCATGATCCCATGAAGTGTGACAGTTGCTAGAATCAGAGAATGGGAAATGGGAAATCATGTTAAAACCAATTACTCATCGTGCGGAGACTTGGTTAACTTTCCACCCACTACTTTGCTGACTCTTCCAACTGATTGCACGACTTGCTCACATTCTCATCGTGGGTGAACACACGTGCCGTAGACCGCCAGAACAAAACCCTAGTTAGTATCTCCCATGTGACACGATTGAAATCTCGTGATTGTGGAGTCAGTTGCTGACTTTATGGGACGATAAGTCCATGTATTGCTGAGTTGAACATGATTAGCAAATGTTTCGAAACTCATGAGTTTAATGTGTCTGCTGAGACGAGGTATCATTATAACCTAAGACGAGCAAAACTGTGTTGCTAAATTGTTGAATATTGATAGTTGAACCAATATTCATTGATTTGAGCAAATATTGCTAATTGAGTAAATATTGCCGGTTCGAGCGAATATTGCTAGTTTGAGCAAATATTGCTAGTTTGAACAAATATTGTTCTTTTGATGAATTGTTGGTAGTTGGACCAAATAAAATGTTAATTTAAGTTACTGACTACTGAGTCGAGCAAAATAAATATGAGTATCAATCATTGAATCAACATAAAATTATCAGAGTGTTCGAATCTGCAGGATTCAAAACCCTAATTTTACCGAAATGATGATTTGTTGCAAATCAAGACGGGACCGGCTAAATGGGATGACGGGTTCACCATATAACGCCCAAATGCTCGAATGAGCAAAAATACCAAAGTCTCTTGAGGACCAGTTGGTGAAAGAATGATTAAATGTTGATTTAATCATTTACTGAAATAATGCTCGTGTGAACAACAAATCATAAAACCTGATGTAGAAAATATGAGTGGCCGACCAAGAGGTCATGAGACTAACTCTTGATGGTCGTGGGACCAGTAGATGGTCGTTTGAGCGAACTTCCAATTGTTTGGAAAGAGTTCGAACCTAATATGAGCAACTGAGCAAATTAGGTTAAAATCATTAAAACATGCGGGACCAGCTGTTTGCAAGCCTCAGGGTCACCCTTGGTCGGTCAAGGGGATGTGAACGTGTCACCATAATGTCTGTGCTTTAGTACTGAGAATTTTGATATTTTCTAATACACGTTTGAGCAACATTTGGAGAAAATATGCAAAATCCATGGTTTTGCTGAAAACGGCAAAAATACATGAGATGATGAAAATAATAAATAAAAAAAGGAATTACAAGGTGTGGGACCGTCCACGTCTAGGGAATGGCCGGCCGGATGACACGCGGTCCCACATGCTTTTCCCAGTTTTATGTGATTTCATGTATTTTTCTCTGATTTAAGGGAAATTCCATGAAACTGGAGAGTTTGGCGAAATTAGGGAACTTCCATGAGATGAGAGACATAAATTAAAATATAAAAATAGGGAATGGGAGTATGGGAGTGTGGGACCGGCAATGGCCGTGGCATGGCCGGCCGACCAATGGGCGCAGGTCCCAATGCACTCTTCCCAATTTTATGTAATTTTGATGATTTTAGATAATTTTCATAAAATCAAAGGGATTTGTTGAAAACCAAGATATTTTGTTGAAATCAGGGATTTTACATGAAATCAGGAAACAAAACACCAAATAATAATAAAATAATGGGAGTGTGGGACCGGCTAGAGCCCGGTCCCACAAGTTTTTCCTAATTTTTTAATATTTTCCATGATTTTAGAGAAAATACATGAAATTAGGTAATTTTAGGGAAAGTTCATAAAATCAAGGAATTTTCATAAATTGAGAAGGAATAATAAAATAATGGGACGTGAGGTGTGGGACCGGCCACAGCCTAGGCATGATCGGCCAGCCGGCGGTCCCGCGACACCTTTCCTTAATTTTATTATTTTTTGATAAAATCATGTGATTTAGATAAAAATACATGAAATTAGGTAATTTTCATGATTTTAGGGAAAATTCATAAAATCAAGGAATTTTCATAATTTTGAGAGAAATAATAAAATAATGGAGACGTGAGGTGTGGGACCGGCCACGACCAAGGCATGGCCGGCTAGTGCCCGGTCCCACGACACCTTTCCCTAATTTTATTATTTTTTGATGAAATCATGTGATTTAGATAATTTCTTTGAAATAAAGGAAATTTGCTCGAATGAGAGGATTTTCATGAGATCGTGAAAATAGTAAAAATATGGTAAAATATAAAATTGGGCGCGGGACTAGTCACGGCATGACTGGCCGGATGGTGAGTCTAGTCCCCTGGCGCTTTTTTTTAATATTTTATTATTATTATTTTCACTTCCTATTTTGCATAGGTTCCTCGTTCGTTCGTATTTTTGAAATGCTCGTTCGTGCATTCAAAATGCTGGTCTGTGCATTATCCGCTAATTACACTTGCACCATTTTTGTCAGGGCTTATTCAATGCTCAGATGCATGTTCCGTTGAATATTAATTACTAACCTGTGGAAATCTGCTGGGAAGAACCACAGATTGAAGTAACGAAATATAACGAGGAATCGTAGAATATTGCTGAATATTCAGGCGATTAATTGACGACTCGTCGAATATTGCTGGATTTTCAGATGATGGCTCGTAGAATATTGCAGGATATTCAGACGATTAAGATAATTAATTGTTGGCTCTGTACTAGAAGGGCTTCCTGTCTAGGAGCATTAATTATCTGAGGGTTGAGCAATATGAACTTGCTGGAGTGTCATATTCCTCTTGCATAGTCGTGGAAAACTTAGTTACATCCCGAAGACGTTGTCGCTCTATACTAGCAGACATGCTGTCTAGGAGCCGCCCAATCTTTCGATTCTATACAGTATGAGATGTGTCGTGGCCTCAGCTGAGAGACTACACATCTACATCTTCTCTGAGAGACTTTCTCCATCAGAGGTGGCATGAGCTTTCATGCATAGAGACATGAGTCTCGATACTCATCTGATTGCCGGATCCGGAGTAATTACAGAAATTGCTCAGTATTCATGAGATGTGTCGTGGCCTCAGCTGAGAGACTACACATCTACATGTACCCTGAGAGACAGCCTTCTCAATCAGAGATTTTATGGCATGAGCTTTCATGCTTTGATGAGAGACATGAGTCTCAATACTCATCCGGTTGCCGAATCTGGAGTATAGTTTTACAATTCTAGCCTTTGTCGAAATCCACCATCTACAGCAGCGAAAAAAGATATTGTGGAATCACAAAC
Source organism: Papaver somniferum (assembly GCF_003573695.1). Lineage (NCBI taxonomy): Eukaryota > Viridiplantae > Streptophyta > Magnoliopsida > Ranunculales > Papaveraceae > Papaver > Papaver somniferum. The sequence continues at coordinate 188,553,329 of NC_039360.1, read as the reverse complement.
GATGAGACGAAGTTTGTTTGTGATTAATTTTCTATCTTTCCTATTGGAGATTATAAAATCTTGAGCCAATTATTACTCGTAACGATAGAAGATGCAAGATCAGATCACACAACTATGATAAAAGTAGTATCGGTCTAGCTTCACAATCCCAATGAAGTATTTAAGTCGTTAACCTGTTTTAGAAGAAGAAACCAAAGGTTAAAGGAGAATCGACTCTAGCTTAGCACAACTAGTATCACACAGAATGTGTGGGGATTAGGTTTCCCAGTTGCTAGAGTTCTCCCTTATATACACTTTCAAATCAGGGTTTGCAATCAATGTTAGCTTAGTAACAAAGCATTGAATATTCACCGTTAGATGAAAACCTGATTAGATTCAAGCTAATATTTCTCAACCGTTAGATCGAAAACTTAGCTTGTCACACACAAATGAAATGTCCAATTTTGGGTTTACGAACCGTTCCCAAACATTAACATTTGTTGGTTCAACAATAGTTAACCAAATGGTTATCCATATGATTACTTTCATATCAACCATATTCTTTCTCACCATAACTAGTTCAAATGACTCAAATGAACTAGTTAGAGAGTTGTTCAATTTCTTAGATCATATGTAACTATACAAGACACAAACGAAGCAAAAACGGTTTGATACACTCGAATCGGTTCATGAACTTTATAGCCATGGTTTGCCAAAGCATCCCTTAGTTTAATTAAACATGAGTTCAAGAACAACCAGTTTTAGATATAACCTGCTCAAGTTCGCGGACTTAAGCTCATGGAAGAAGTTCACAAACTCCAGCAGAAATTCTCGGGTCGAGAACTTCCGCCAGTTCGCGAACTGAGTTCGCGGACTTGGCTCACGCCACTTCCATTTCTCTTGATCAACAAAGTTCGCAAACTTTGGTTCAAGGAATAAGGACTTATACAAATATGTGTTTCCACAACAACGCTTATATCGTACCAATGGTTATGTAATCTAAACTCTCATTTCAATTATTGAAACATTCTCAGAGGACGGATATAGCCGTTGTTCACAGACCATTTTTCGTCAGAGAAATTTTCAAAATGATTGAAACATAACATGACTTTCGTCACTAGGTAAAGATGAATTCGGCTAAAGCGAAAGCTTACCAACACATATTTCGAGAAATAGATAGGCGAGATAAACTCGGCTCGAAATAGTAAATGTGCATAATGAAAGTCTATATATCAAAACGATTTTTATCTCAAGAGTAGGAGATAGAATAGATAGACTTTTGAGTGACAGATAAGTTCAAGTCTCCACATACCTTTTAGTCGATGAAGATCCACCAGTTCCTTGAGTAGTCCTTCGTATTGTATGATGATTTCCATGGAATTCTTGAGATCAACTACACTTTTTATCCTAGTCCGAGACCTTTAGCTATGTAGGCTAGAAATCAAGGCTTATAGTTTGATCACTAACATTGACAAACATGCTTGAGATAGCAACACATGCGAGTTCGACCGAGCAATGCTCTAACAATCTCCCCCTTTGTCAATTTTAGTGGAAAAACTATTAATACATATGGAATACAAAAAATAAATAAATTAACTTTTGTAGCTCCTATTCCACATGCCTAATCTTCAACATTACTCGAAATCTTCGTCACTTCCAAGTACTCTAATGATCCCAAAGGTTGTAAGTTTAGCATCATCGTTGTTGAAAATCCGTAGCTATAACAACAAGAAAACAATAGTTCTCAATAATTGTAATACAGTATCATAGTATCATTATACAATGTCAAAGTTCAATTGTATCACAACTTCAACAACAATACTATGGTGATATGTATCAATCCCCCTTAGTCAATACTCCATCTCACATGGAAACCACTCCCCCTAACATAATGATCCGAAAACCATATGTCTTTGTAGTGTGAACTACATATTAATTCTCCCCCTTTTTGTAAATAAAATTGGCAAAGGTACAAGAACGAGATCCTAATGAAATTTCCGAAAGAGATATTTCATGACCAAAAGAAAGAACACACATCATATTGTTTAGATGCAATCATAAAGCCGAAGCTAAATGCATTCATCAAGGAGTTTAATGATACAAGATAACCCCTATAATATTCCACAGCCGCACTTCCCACAAAGATTTGGCAATTAAGCGCAAGTTCAAAAAGTACTCTCCCCCATAAGATGTCATTCCCAAGGGAACAACAAGAGCGACCATAATTTCGAAAGAAAATAAGGATTTCTTTGGACATAACAAATCACATACAAGTATGAATTTGAATCCAAAAAGTTCAATTAAATTAACCACAAGAGAACCCATGATTAATTTAATCGAAAAATGCTCAAACATAAGTGAACTTATGGAGACTTAAAAAATACAATTAGATTAATCACAAGAGAACCCATAATTAATTTAATTGAAATACACAACCAAATTAATCACAAAAGTAATCAATTTAATTGGTCATACTCACATAAGAGAGTCTATGGAGCAATGACTAAGTTAAACAATCAACCCAGTCATGAACGCTCAAACATAAGAAGACTTATGGAGTCATAACTAAATAACCAAACAAGATGATTAATTTAGTTCAAAATGCTCAACATAAAGTACCTTACGGAACAATAACAACGCTAATCATAAAAATAATCAACTTGGTTGTTTCGTGCTCAACATAAGACACATTACAGAGCCACACAGTAATACATAAAATATGGATCACGGAAGATCAATTACTGCGGAATATACAAGGATTCATTCTATTTCCTATCACTATTTGCATAACGTCATTTAATAGACATAATCCTTGCAAACAAAAGATTTTAACCTGTCTTCCATCAATAATTGACAATATAGGCTTAAATTTTGTATTTGTCAAAAGTCCATTCATTCTTTCATCAATACATGCATATCAATTCATGAACGACTTTACTTTTGACAAGATATGGGACAATCAATTTCACGGACGCAAGCACACATATCCCATAACAATATTGCTATATATAAAACCATAAAGATTAATAATGCAAAAATCATCTTCCAAACAATTTTATAATTTAAACCAATAAATCTAAAAACATGAAGATGAAAACGTTGGACATAGCTATGTGTAATCACAATAATGGCTATTCCAAACTCTAGTTATTCTTCTAATAAAAACAAGAAAAATAGAAGATTTACTAGACAATAAGAGAAATTAACAAGCTAGGGACCAAAGCAGACTCCGGTGCCATGGACGAACACGAACTAAGGTCAAATAGACGATTCAGGATCCTCACGAGTCTTGGTGTCTTTGAGCTTGTGATTAGCAGCATCCATTCCATCTTCAGAGAAGAGATTCTCTTTGTAAAGATCATTGATGTGAGATTTTATGAGACCAAGGTCAGATGAAACTTTTTTCAACTCAGTTTTCAACACATCAAGATTTTTCAGAGTATCAACGAGCTGCAATTTTGCTTCCTCAAAATACTTAAGAAAGTCATGAACCACTTCAGCAGAAATCATATCATCTTTCTCAATATTATCATGAGTATATGCATAGTAACACGAGGCATTAGGAAGATCTTCATCTACAAGGGTTCTTTTCTTCGTCCCTTCAGATTCAAAACCAATACCTTTATCAAGAAAGCCTTAAGCAAAACTACTCGATTGTGAAGAGGACGACATTCTTGATAAACCAAAATAACCTAGAGTACGCAAACGTGACTCAGTGTTTTGGTATTTATATGTTTTCTTAGGGAAGAAGACCTTTAGGGTTTACAAACTATTGACTCGTGATGGTAATGCACGTACACATACGAATACAACAAGACCCACAAAGAAAAACTAACAAAAACCTTTTGCTACAAAAATGGCTCAATAAATTTCATAACATGAAGAAATCTAGAACACAAGTATAGCAGACTATAAATACAAAAAGTCTTGCATCAAAACAGAGAAACGATACTAGACAACACAAATACTTTTTAGGAAATATTGTCTGTAGACACTAGTTTAGATATAAACGATAAGAGGATAGCTCAACTAGACAGAACATCAAATCGCCACAGTATACCTGACTTTTACACATCTTGCTCAACAGGATTTTTATGAGCAAGTTCTCAACTCTTGTGATTAATTGGCACAAGTATGAGCACTGAGCTCATTAAGAAAATTGTGTTTCTGATCAAGTCTCTTTTTCCTTTTAAATATAGAAAGAGATCCCTTTTTATGTGAGAAATTATCATAAAACTTATTGTCGTCAAAATACGAGACATAGTTATAGTTCTTACCCGAAGAATTTTGACTTGAGGAGGATGAAAACCTGTCGGCAATTTCTTTATATCCTTCAATCATCTCCGTCAGGTTATTTCTCATATCATCAATTTTTCTTCTTTCTTCTGGAATTTTGTTCACATTAAGGGAAATGTTATTTCCAGAGGAAACGACATAGTCTTTCCTTGGACGATTCTTGTTAAGACTCCTATTCTGCTTTAGAGCATTTGAAGAACTCATTGAACTGACCTTCCTGGTAAGGTACACATGATAAGTAAGAAAACTAACTGGTTTAGACATACGAATGTCAGTTACACCTTTGAGAATTAAGTCTAAGGTGTGTTGAAGTTGAACCAAGGAGGTTTTATTCAACCTAGAGTTTTCTTTTGTTTACCAGAGCCTTTTGCATCACAAAAGAGGCATACTTTCTGATCACAAGTGTGATTATGCAAGATAGTCTTAACAACCTCGTTAGGAGATTTCTTCCTTCCATGTGATGCGGTACATCCTTGATCAATGGGAAATTCAGACACATTTTTTTTAACAGGAAAGGATTCCAATTTTACTTCTGGAGCTGGAAGGTTTTCAGGCGTAGCAGAAGTGCTTGGTATATTAGACTTCTTAGAGCATCCGTGAATAGAGAGTTTACTCAAGCGATGTTCAATTTCCAAAGCATCCTTTTTAAGGCGAGTCTCAGGAGTCATACATGAAGAATGATCTTCAGTATTTTCTTTGAATTTGCAGTCTCTTATTACACCAAGCAGAACATCGACATGGTGTTTTAACCGTTTAAATTTATCAGCTTGGATTCTAGCAAGATTTAGAATCAAGACACCCTCTTCAGTTGTTTCCCGTTCATTTTGAGAGATAAACTCTTTTGAAGTGTAACCGGAAATACTCATGTCGGAGCCTGTATGCCTTGTTGGAATACATGGTTCGTCTATTGAGGAATCTTTCTCTTTAATAGAATTAGACAAGACAAAGCTTTTATTTCAGGTGACGCGTTTATCAGAGATACTATCGTTCATCCTCAGATCGCTACAAACACAAACTTGTAAGGTCTTGAACGTGTTTTCCTGCTATGATACCAATTGAAAAAGTGGAGGCACAACAACCACACCCAATATTTCGCTTAGCATTCTGTATGGACAAACTCCAATATACTTTCTAGAGAATCAACTAGACAGTCAGACTCAATCTAGATAAAAAGTATATCAAAGAGTTTATATCTCAATCTCTCGATTTGATCTTTACTCAAGCAAATAGAAATCTGCGAGTCTTTATCAAAGAGAGATAACTTGGATGGTACCAAAGACCAATATCCAAGTGTCAACAATTTAAATCAACAACCAAAAAGTCGGATATTCTAATTGATTGAACAACACACAACCTGTATTATTTCAATTATATAAACAAATATAATGCGGAATAGAAATAACACATACACCAGAATTTTGTTAACGAGGAAACCGCAAATGCTGAAAAACCCCAGGAACTAGTCCAGATTGAAAACACACTGTATTAAGCCGCTACAGACACTAGCCTACTCCAAACTAACTTCGGTCTGGACTGTAGTTAAATCCCAATCAATCTCACACTGATCCAAGGTACAATTATGCTCCAACTCCTCCGATACCAGCAGGATACTGCACACTTGATTCCCTTAGGTGATCTCACCCACAACTAAGAGTTGCTACGACCCAAAGTCGAAGACTTTAATAAACAAATCTGTATCACACAGAAAAGTCTACGATAGTAGATAAATCCGTATCCCACTAATATCCCTACGACTTTTGTTTCGTATTTTGATAAATCAAGGTGAACAAGAACCAATCAATAATACCAGACTTATATTCCCGAAGAATAGCTTAGTATTATCAATCACCTCACAATAATCTTAATCGACGCAGTGAAAAAAGATATTGTGGAATCACAAACGATGAGACGAAGTTTGTTTGTGATTACTTTTCTATCTTGCCTATCGGAGATTATAAAATCTCGAGCCAATTATTACAATCGTACTCGTAACGATAGAAGATGCAAAATCAGATCACACAACTACAATAAAAGTAGTATCGGTCTGGCTTCACAATCCCAATGAAGTCTTTAAGTCGTTAACCTGGTTTAGAAGAAGATACCAAAGGTTAAAGGAGAATCGACTCTAGCTATGCAACTAGTATCACATGTAAGGTGTGGGGATTAGGTTTCCCAGTTGCTAGAGTTCTCCCTTATACACACTTTCAAATCAGGGTTTGCAATCAATGTTAGCTTAGTAACAAAGCATTGAATATTCACCGTTAGATAAAAACCTGATTAGATTCAAGCTAATATTTCTCAACCGTTAGATCGAAAACTTAGCTTGTCACACACAAATGAAATGTCCTATTTTGGGTTTACGAACCGTTCCCAAACATTAACATTTGTTGGTTCAACAATAGTTAACCAAATGGTTAGCCATATTATTTCTTTCATATCAACCATATTCTTCTTCACCATAACTAGTTCAAATGACTCAAATGAACTAGTTAGAGAGTTGTTCAATTGCTTAGATCTTATGTAACTACACAAGACACTATCGAAGCAAAAATGGTTTGATTCACTCGAATTGGTTAATGAACTTTATAGACATGGTTTGCAAAAGCATCCCTTAGTTTAAATAAACATGAGTTCAAGAACAACCGGTTTTAGATATAACCTGCTCAAGTTCGCGGACTTGGTTCGCGGACTTAAGTTCATGGAAGAAGTTCACAAACTCCAGCAGAAATTCTTGGGTCGAGAACTTCCGCCAGTTCGCGGACTAAGTTCGCGGACTTGGCTCACGCCACTTCCATTTCTCTTGATCAACAAAGTTCGCAAACTTCGGTTCAAGGAATAAGGACTTATACATATATGTGTTTCCAAAACAATGCTTATATCCTACCAATGGTTATGTAATCTAAACTCTTATTTCAATCATTGAAACATTCTCAGAGGACGGATATAGCCGTTATTCACAGACCATTTTTCGTCAGAGCAATTTTCAAAGTGATTGAAACATAACATGACTTTCGTCACTAGGTAAAGATGAATTCGGCTAAAGCGAAAGCTTACCAACACATATTTCGAGAAATAGATAGGCAAGATAAACTCATCTCGAAATAGTAAATGTGCATAATGAAAGTCTATATATCAAAACGACTTTTGTCTCAAGAGTAGGAGATAGCATAGATAGACTTTTGAGTGACAGATAAGTTCAAGTCTCCACATACCTTTTAGTCGATGAAGATCCACCAGTTCTTTTAGTAGTCCTTCGTCTTGTATGATGATTGCCATGGAGTTCTTGAGCTCAACTATACTTTTTATCCTAGTCCGAGACCTTTAGTTATGTAGGCTAGAAATCAAGACTTATAGTTTTGATCACTAACATTGACAAACATGCTTGAGATAGCAACGCATGCGAGTTCGACCGAGCGATGCTCTAACATATGTGTATACTGCAATGCTCCATAAGTTTTTCTTGTGTTGAGCATAAGACGATTAAGTTGATCATTCTTTTACGGTGAACTTAGCCGTAGCTCCGTAAGCTCTCTTATGTTGAGCATTTCCAACTAGATTAATCATAGATTCGTTTGTGGTTATTTTGGTTGTGTATTCCGATTAAATTAATCATGGGTTCTCTTATGGTTAGTTTAATTGAGAATTTTGGATGTAGAAAATCATTTCTTTATGGTTTTTGGTGTCCAATAAAATCCTTCTTTTCTTGTAAAAGTAAGGTCGCTCTTGTTGTTCTCTTGAAAGCTAAAGCTAAAGTTTCTGAAATTGGTGCTAAAAATTTGGAACAAGGAAGTTTTTGGGGATATCCAACTTAATGTTAACAATGCTACTCGGGCTCTAGAAAATATTCAAAAGCGCATTGTGGAGGAGGGTTACTCTGATGAGTTGCAATCTGTAGAGGTTGATGCTTCAAACAATCTTGTTGATGCTCTAAAAATTCAGAAACAATTTTGGAGAGATAAGTCCAGACTCAACTGGGTAAAGGACGGAGATGTTTTCACTAAATTCTTTCACACTTATGCGAAAATTAGAGCTGCCACTAACAAACTTACTCATCTGAAGGCAAATAATGATTTGCTAGTTTCTCATGAGGAAATTTCAAACCATGTGGTTTCTTATTTCCAGGATTTATATGCTAATGACACTGTGAATCCCTCTACAGATTTCATTTCCAGAAATATTCAGAGCTCGGTGTCCCATGATGATAATATTTATCTCACTGCCATGCCTGACAAGTTTGAAATCAAAGTTGTTGTGGAGGATAAAAACGCTAATGGTGCTCCTGGACCTGATGGCTTCAACGATATATTCTTTACTTCTTTATGGGATATAGTAGGTACGGATGTGATTAACTCAGTTCAATTTTTCTTTCAAAATGGATGGCTTATTCCTAATGCCAATCCAAGCCATGTTATCATCATCCCTAAAGAGCCAAGAGCTGATGTTATTGAGAAATTTCTCCCCATTGCTCTGAGCAACTTTCATTTCAAAACTATTGGCAAGATTTTGGATAACCGTCTAAGCCCAATCGCTTCTAAAATTATTTCTCCTCAGAAAAGAGCTTTTCTTAAAGAGAGGAATATATTTGACTGCATTAGCATTACTTCTGAGGTTATAAACATGCTCGACTATAAGTCTTTTGGAGGTAATATTTCTCTTAAATTTGATATTCGAAAAGCATTTGATACTCTAAATTGGGATTTTCTTATTCAAGCGCTTCAGGGTTATGGTTTCTGCGATAAATTTGTGGGGTGGAGTCGATCCATTTTGCACTCAGCTAGATTGTCCATTGTGGTTAATGGCAAGGCTATGGGTTATTTTAGTTGTACTAGAGAAGTTCGTCAGGGCGACCCTCTTTCTCCCATTCTATTTTGCTTGGATGAATATTTTCTAAGTAACGCAATCTCAAACGCTTTTAAGCAGGGTCTCGTACATCACATCTCTTCTCCGAGAGGTACAATTTCTCCTTCCCATGTGATGTATACAGACGACATCATGGTCTTCTGTAGAGGTACTAAGCGCGATGTTCAGGATCTTATGCATATTTTTGAGGAGTATGGTCAGAATTCAGGTCAATTTATTAGTGCAGCAAAATGTACAATCTATTCAAGTAAGCATATTTATGACAGAATCTCTACTGTCGTGGCAGCTTATAATATTTCGATGGGTACTCTTCCTTTTCGATATCTTGGCGTCCCAATCTTTCAAGGAAAACCAAGAGCCTCTCATTTTAATGAGATTATGGATAAAATCAAAATTAAATTTGCGGCTTGGAAAGGTAAATCCTTATCTATGATGGGAAGAGTGGAGCTTGTCAAAACCGTGATAGCCAGTTCTGCTTTGTATAGCTTTCACATCTACAAATGGCATATGTCTTGCATTCAAACCCTTGAGAAGTGGATTAGAAACTTTGTGTGGTCTGGTGATATTAACGTCACGCATCATAATTCTGTGGCTTGGGACAAGGTGTGTCTCCCTGTGAATGAAGGTGGTCTTGGTATTAAGTCTATGAGGAGTTTAAATGATGCTGCTCTAATCAAAACGGCTTGGAGGATCATGATTGTTAACTCTGTCTTTGGAAACTTTATTAAAGTTCGTTTTACAGAAGCTGCATATAAGAAGTCTTCTATTTGGCATGGGCTCAAAGAACAGTGGAGTATTATTCAAGAAAATCTGATCTGGTTAGTTGGTCATGGGAGGAATATAGATTTCTAGAATGATAATTGGTGCATTAACATGGAGTCCTCTATTGCGGATTTCCTGGAGGTAGATAACTCAAATCTGTATAACTCTGTTGCAGAGTTTATAGTTGATGGAGAGTGGAAGTTTCCTTCTTACATGCCTAAGCTGGCAGGCCAAGTACAACAGTTGATTAGGGAGACTCCTTTTGCTTCTCATATAGAAGATAAACAAGTGTGGAAGGTGAGTAAATCTGGTGGTATTATGATGAAGGATGCATATGAATATCATAGGCCTAAGGAGGTTGAAAAGTTGGATTTTAAAGATCTGTAGGCTATAAAGGTTCCTCCTCGTCGTGCCTGCACGGTTTGGAAATTATGCATAACAGAATAGCTACAGATGACAATGTGAAGTGTCATGGTGTGGATATAGCAAACTGCTGCAACCTTTGTCCCACTCTCCGCTGTAGTGAAACTCAACATCATCTCTTTTTCGATTGCGTTTTTGCTAACTCTCTTTGGAGTTGGATTATGCAGGTGTTCCGTTATCAGTTAGACTGTTCGAGTGTTAGATTGATTTTTGCCTCAGTTAGAAGATTCGCTGGCTGCTCTCAGACGAAAAACCTTCTCTGGATTGTTGTGGCTAGCTGTTTTTGGATTATTTGGTTTTGTCGTAACAAGATCAGGTTTGAACATCGTGTCACCTCTTATAATCAGGCCATTACTCAACTGACTAACCTAATCGTGGAATCTAGTAGGCACAGTGGTGGCTTTTTTTTTTATACTTCCGCAGATAAGCTAATTCTGTATTTCCTGGGTATTAAGCGTTTGTCTCCCAAACTGCCAAAAGCGATTGTGGTCAAATGGCAGCCTCCTGCCCCTGGTTGGGTTAAAGCCAACATAGATGGATGTTCAATTGGTAACCCGGGTCCTTCTGGTTGTGGTGTGGCCTTCCGCGACTCCCATGGTCTGGTGAAAGGCTGTCTAGCTCAAAACTTGGGGATCAACAACTCTTTATTTGCTGAGCTTTGGGGATAAATTTATGCTCTTCGATTGGCTCACACAAAGAGAATACGAAGGCTTTGGTTGGAGTGCGACTCCATGTTTGTTTTACAAGCTATTAAAAATCCAGAGTTAGTCCCTTGGAAGTTATTGACTCATTGGAATAATTGTTTGAACTTCGCCTCTTCTATTCAGCTGGTTTGTACTCATGCATATCGAGAAGGTAATTCGATAGCAGATCTTTTGGCCAAGCATGGTGCTATGGTGGAGTCTCGTTGGTGGACAGATCCTCCAGATTTCGCAAGACGGAAAATCCTCATAGATAACTCTATATTTCCGTTATACCACTTTCGTAATATGTAATTTTGTGTTCTTTTGTTTTCTTTGTTTAGTCTGTTTTGCTTCTCTTTGTCTTGTTGGAGGTAAGGCCTAGTCCCCTTTCTTCTTTTTTCTTGATTTAATAAAATTTGCTGCCCAGTGTGCCTCTGCCATGGGTAGTTTTCTAAAAAAAATTGTTGTTCTCTTGTGAATGACATAATTTGCCAATGTTCTGAGACTCATGGATTGAACATGCCTGCTGAGGAAAAATACCATTGTCAAATAAATATTGGTAACCTGAGCAAACCGTGTTGCTGAATTGTTGAATATTGATAGTTTAACCAATATTCCTTAATCTGAGCAAATAATATTGCCGATTTGAGCAAATATTTCTAGTCTGAGCAAATATTGCTCGTTTGATGAATCGTTGGTAGCAGGACCAAATAAAATATTAATTTAAGATACTGACTGCGGGGCCGAGCATAATAAATAAAAGTGTTGATCATGGGATCAACATAAAATTATCAGTATTTGAATCTACTCAGAATTATGTTTTGCAGAGCTCTGGATTCAAAACCCTAATTTCATGAATTGATGATTTATTGAAAAACAACTGCAGAGCGAAGCAGGGACCGGGTACATGGGATGATGAGTCTACCATATAATACCCAGATGCTCAAATGAGAAAATACCAAAGTATCTTGAGGATCAGTTGGTGAAAGAATGGTTAAATGCTGGTTTAATCATTATTAAAATAATGCTCATGTGAGCGACAGGTGGTAAAACCTAGTCATGAAAAGATGAGGGACCGACCAAGAGGTCATGAGACCGGCCCTTGGTGATCGTGAGACCAATTGATGGTCATTTAAGCAAACCCTCAATTGTTTGAAAAGAGTTGGACCTAATACGGGCAATTTAGCAAATTAGGTCAAAATAATTAAAACATGTGAGACCGGCCATTTGCAAGCCTTAGGCCACCCTTGGTCGGTCAAGGGGATGTGATTGTGTCACCACGGTGTACGTGTCTCAGTACTGAGAGTTTCGATATTTTCCGATGCGCGTTTGAGCAACATTTTGAGAAAATATGCAGAATCCAAGGTTTTGCTGAAACTAGGAAAAATTCATGAGATGATGAAAAATAAAAAATAAAACAGGGGATTGCAAGGTGTGGGACCTGCCATGGCTAGGGCATGGCTGGCCGGCTAGCAAGCTCGGTCCCACAACACTTTTCCCAGTTTTATATACTTTTATGTATTTTCTCTAAATTGAGAGAAATTTCATGAAATTGAAGAATTTTATGAAATTAGGGAACTTCCATGAGATTAGGGAAATAAAAATAACAAATAAAATAGGGAGTCAGGAGTATGGGACCGGCAATGGCCTGGGCGTGGTCGGAAGGCCAACGGGCACGGTCCCAAGGCACTCCTCCCAATTTTATAATATGTTTTCATGATTTTAGGGAATTTTCATAAAATCAAAGAGGTTTGTTGAAACCAAGGTATTTTTTTGAAATCAGGGAGTTTTCTTGGAATGAGGAAAACAAAACAAATACTAATAATAAAATAAGGGGCGTGTGGGACTGGCTAGGGCATGACCGGCCGGCTAGAGCCCGAGCCCACGGTTTTCCTAATTTTATAGTATTTTTCATGGGTTTAGGGAAAATCATGAAATCAAGGAGTTTTCATGGGATGAGGGAAATAATAAAATAATAAGGAACCGTAAGGTGTGGGACCGGCTACGGCTAGGGCATGGTCGGCCGGCTAGTGGGCTTGGTCCCGCGACACCTTTTCCTAATTTTATTATTTCCTTGATATGTGGAAACACCATGGGACTGAGAGTTTCTTTGGAACGAAGGAGATTTGCTCAAATGAGAGAATTTTCATGAGATCATAGAAAAATAATAAAATATGATAAAATATAAAATTGGGCGTGAGACTGGTCACGACGTGACTGGCTGGCTGGTGAGCCCAGTCCTCTGGCGCCTTTTCTAATATTTTATTATTATTTTTCTTCCTATTTTGCATAGGTTCATCGTTCCTTCGTGTTCTGAAATGTTCATTTGTGCATTCAGATGCTGATTCGTGCATTATTGCTATGTACACTTGAACCATTTTGATCAGGGCTTAGTCGATGCTCAGATGCCTGTATATTGAATATTTATTACTAACCCATGGAATTTCTACTGGGAAAACCATAAATTGAAGTAACGAAATATTCGAAGAATCGTAGAATATTGCTGGATATTCAGACGATTAGAGATAATTAACTTGATGGCTCTATACTAGCAGGCATGCTATCTAGGAGCATTAATTATCTGAGGGTGGAGTAATATGAGCTTGCTGGAGCGTCATATTTCTCTTATATAGTCATGGAAAACCAGGTTGCATCCTGAAGACGTTATCGCTCTATACTAGCAGGCAGTCTGTCTAGGAGCTGTCCAATCTTTCAATTCTATATAAAATAATTACTGAAATTTCTCAATATTTATGAGATGTTCCGTGGTCTCAGCTGAGAGACTACACATCTACATACACTCTGAGAGACAACCTTCTCAGTCAGAGATTTTATGGCATGAGCTTTCATGCGAGACATGAGTCTCCATACTCGTCTGATTTCCGTATCAGGAACATGTATAATTACTGATATTGCTCAGTATTCATGAGATGTGTCGTGGTCTCAGTTGGGAGACTACACATCTACATATACTCTGAGAGACAGCCTTCACAGTCAGAGATTTATGGCATGAGCTTTCATGCTTTAAATAAGAGAATGAGTCTCAATACTCATCCGATTGCCGGATCTGGAGTGTGGTCTTACAATTTTACCCTTGTCGAAAATCCACCATCTACAAATAGTTGAACCAATATCCTTTAGTTTGAGCAAATATTGCTCGTCTGAGCAAATGTTGCTCATTTGATGAAGTATTGGTAGCATGACTAAATAAATATTAAGTTAAAATACCGGCGACCGAACCAAGTATAATTAATTAGAGTACTGATCATGAGATCGTCATAAAATTATTAGTGTTCGAATCTGGAATTATGAACCTTGGACTCGAAACCCTAATTCGATCAATTCATGATCAATTGAAAATTAACCACTGAGTGAAGGAGGGACCGGCTACATGGGATGATGGGTCGACCATGTAGCGTCCAGATGCTCGAGTGAACAAAATACCAAAGTCTCTTGAAGACCAGTTGGCGAAAAGATGATTAAACGCTGGTTTAATCATTTACTCAAACAATGTTCGTCTGAACCTTAGGTGATAAAACCTAATAAATTATGAAGATATGAAGGACCGACCAAGGGGTCATGAAAATCGGCCCTGGATGGTCACGGGATCGACTGACGATCGTTTTATCAAATTCCAAAATTGTTTGGAAGCCTTTGAACCTAATGTGAACAAATTAGGTCAAATGATGAAAGTATGTGGGACCGACCTCTTACAAGCCAAAGAGCCAACCTTGGTCGGTCAAGGTAATATGCTCGCGTCGCCAAAGTTTCCGTGTCTCAGTTCTGAGAATTTTGATATTTTCTGATGTGCGTTTGAGCAACATTTTGAGAAAATATGAAGAAATCAAGGATTTTGCTGAAACTGAGGAAAACTTCATGAGATGAAGGAAAAATAATAATAAAATGAAGGAATCATGAAGTATGGGACCGGCTCTGGCCAAGGCATGGCCGACCGGCCAATGAGCCCGTCCCATAGCATTTTCCTAATTTTATTATATTTTTTCATGATTTTATGGAAATATCATAAAATCAAGGAGTTTGTTGAAACTAAAGAGTTTTGTTGAAATCAAGGAGTTTCCTTGAAGTGAAGGAGTTTCCATGAGATGAAGGAAACAAATAACATTAATAATAATAACATAAGAGCATGTGGGACCGGCTAGGGCATGACCGCCCGGCTAGGGCCCGGTCCCGTGAGTTTTCCCTAATTTTATGTATTATTTCATGATTTGAAGGAATTTTCATAATTTGAAGGAAACATCATGAAATCAAGGAGTTTCATGGGATGAAGGAAACATAATAATAATAATAATAATAATAATAAAATAAGGGGTGTGTGGGACCGGCAGGCTAGGGCCAGTCCCACGAGTTTCCCTAATTTTATATTATTTTTCATGACTTGAAGGAAATATCATGAAATTAAGGAGTTTTCATGAGATGAGGGAAATAATAATAAAATAATGAGGAATCCTGAGGTGTGGGACCAACCACGACTAGGGCATAGCCGACCGCCTAGTAGACACGGTCCGATGACACCTTTCCCAATTTTATATTATTTCCTTGATGCGAAGGAAACACCATGAAAATGAGGAGTTTCCTTAAAAACGAAGGATATTTGTTCAAATGAAGGGATTTTCATGAGATCAAGGAAAATAATAAAAATATGATAAAATATAAAATTGGGCGTGGGACTGGGACTGGCCACTGCACGGACGGCCGGCCGGTGGGCCTAGTCCTCCATCGCCTTGGTTAATATTTTATTATTTATTAATTTGTTCCTATTTTGCATAGGTTCATCGTTCCTTCGTATTTTGGAATGCTCGTTCGTGCATTCAGGTGCTCATTAGTGCATTATTGCTGAGTACACTTGCACCATTTTAGTCGGGGCTTACTCGATAGTCGCTCAGATGCCTGTACGTTGAATATTTATTATTAACCCATGGAGTTCTGCTGGGAAGAACCACGAATTGAAGTAACGGAATATTATGAAGAACGTAGAATATTTCTTAATATTCAATTAATTAATTTAAGGATTAGAGATAATTAATTGATGGCTTTATACTAGTAGGCATGCTGTCTAGGAGCATTAATTATCTGAGAATTGAGTAATATGAGCTTGTTGAAGCGTCATACTTCCTTTATATAGTCAGGGAAAACATTGTTACATCCTGAAGACGTCATTGCTCTATACTAGCAGGCAAGCTGTCTAGGAGCCGTCTAATCTTTCGATTATATATAGAATTAATTACTGAAATTTTTAATTATTCATGAGATATGTCGTTGCCTCAGCTGAGAGACTACACATCTACATATACTCTGAGAGACAGTATTCTCAGTCAGAGATTCCTGTGGCATGAGCTTTCATGCTTCGATGAGAGACATGAACCTCAATACTCATCTGATTGCTGGATCAGGAGCATGTATAATTATGGTTTTACGATTTTAGCCCTTGTCTAAAATCCACCATCTACATTAGGGATTACTCAGTGATGGTCCAGATGCCCGATTGTTGAGTATTTATTACTAATTTATGAAATTCAGTGGAGAATGATTCATGAAACTGAGTAATAAAAGTGAGTAGTTTTTTATTATCAATGCATAGGATCAGTCGTGGATTCGACCATGAATTTGGAAAATAAAATGAGTATTACCATTCCATGGGATTGTGGATTCGACCAAAGAATCAGAGTAATGAAAGTAGTTATTTCCATCCCATGAGATCAGCCATGGATTCGATCATGAAATCGGAGTAATAAGATTCTATTACCATTCCATGAGATCAACCGTGGATTCGATCATGAAATCGGAGTAATGAGATAAAATAGACTATCTTCTAGGAATTCAGTGGTGAATGTCACGGTAGAATTAATCTATCACAGAAGGGATATTAGCCAGTTAAAGCGTCATACCCATTCTGAAAGGTGCATAGTCAGGAAACAGCGAGTGTTGCTGAAGTCCTGAAGGCATTATTGCTCTCAATCTTACAGAGAACTTCCTGGATCTATACACGGTCTCTCTACATAGTCAGGGAACAGTGAGTGGCACCGACGTCCTAAAGGCGTTAATGCTCTCAATCTTACGGAGAACCGCCCAATCGTTCTTCTATGTAGAGGCATGTCTCTCTATGTAGTCAGGGAACAATGAGTATCACCGACGTCATGAAGGAGTTAATTTCTCAATCATATGGAGAACCGCCCAATTATGTTATTCTACATAAAGGCTCATGATGAAATGCGCGCAGCATCGAACGCTCGGCTAGTGGGAGGCCTTTCGAGAATCATATTCATCATGGCTCTGAGAGGAACTTGATCAGAGCTCGTGAAACATTTCACGGATCGTAAAACATGAATCGTCACATGCGTTCCTGAAGCCGGGTCAGAAACATGCAGTATCATGATTTCACGATTTTGACCTTTGTTGAAAATCCACCATCAACATTAAGTCCCCTGCTTAGTGAGGGACAATCATGTTCCGCAGTAAGCATTAGATGGTGATTTTCCAATCGACGAGATAAGCAGTTGAGCTCGGTCGTACAAAGGTATTTTCAGAATCTTTGATTTTCTCCAATGGTGTCATGTACAAGCAAATGCTCAGGTAAGGACTCTAACGTGTGATAGAGCGTCGTCCCGTGGTCATGGAGAAACGAAGCACTGCTGATTTGGACGGTCAGACATTCAGTTTTGGTTGGTTTAGTGTTTGCGGGATCTGGCCCAAAAAATAAATCTTTGTTTTAGGAATATGCTAGTTTTAGAATTAAACAATGATCCCTAGCATAAGAGAGAATCTTTCTTTTTAAAAACAAATTGTGAGACTTCACAAAATGTAATAAACTCTCGTTTCAAAGGTGGATGCTCGTACGAGAGAAAAATATTTTTTTTAATAGACGTGTGTCTGTTAGTAATAAAAAATTTGTCTATGAGCTTTCATGAAAACAAAATTTTAATACGTGAATATGCGGATTTTCACAAAATTGAAAGACTCTCGTTTCATAGACGAATACTCGCGAGAGGGAGCAAAAATATATACATATATTTTCAAATTTACGTGAGTTTCACGTTAAAATATATATTTTTTGTAAAATCAATGTTTTGATTTTGAACAACTGTTGAAAGTAGACAATTATTCATGGTGAAATAATGTCTATATGTGAGTTTTTATAATTGTAGTGAATGTTCACGCAATGAAAAATCAAGTTTTGGTTTTTGAATAAAAATTTTGCTCGTGTTTGCAGGTTCGAGGAGACGAGGAAATTTTGAAATATTAACTCTTGTATCACAATCACTACTGTTAGTGGAATCGTAAATAGGTAAGAGTTGAAAGTTACCTTTTTTGTAGACGTTGTTATGAGCATCTTAAAACCATGATTCATTATTTAGTTGAATCCTGCGCTTTGTATGAACGATGCGTTGAATGTTATGCATCTGCCACAACCACTTTGCAAGAATGACTGACTCCCATGATGACACTTCCAAAGATGATGTTTCCAGAGATGACATATCTACGGATGCAACTTTAAGAAATGGTACTTCTGAGACCTCTGAGTGATGATGAGAGATCCTTCATACTGAGTTGTACTCATAATTATTTCATTAACTTTATCACAAGATGGTCGTGTAGTGAGATCCCGGATCAATGTAGACTTTGGTGAGTTGTTAGCGCTCCTTGTGTCATGACTTTTCCTGCCGTGCAATTAGGATCACGAGACCAAGGTTTGTTATTTATTTTCAGACCTTTGCTCCATCGATTGCCGGTCTTCAACTTTTTCTCGGGAAAATAATTCAGGAATCCAGCATTGATGAAGAAGTCGATGTAAGTATCTCTTTCATGCAGGTCATCCTGGCATCTCCTTGAATGAAATAATAATTGTTGTTGATGAATCCAGGAAGAAATTATTGTGGATGAACAAGGTATTGATGCTTCTCATTCATCCTTGGACCACGGTGAGACGGAGAATTCCCAAAACCCGAAACCGCATGAAAGTAATAACGCTTCTAATGATGACTCCGGCAACATTGGTTCTTCGAACGGCTTAGAGACCACTCAAGTAAGTACCCATATTATCTTTTATTCATAGAAGTATAGGATCTCTGATTCATGAATGAATAAATGAATGAAGACCCATATGAATGAATGAAAAAATTTACCGAAATACGTCACCATAAAATTCAGAACTCAGCGTTTTAGCAAAAACGCCCTAAAATCTTCATCCAATGTAAGATTTTCGTGATCTACCCATGTAACCTTATGCCCATGAAATTTCCAAGCTTTAGTGAAGAATATTTTTAAGTTTTAAGCACGTTTAGGGGTCGAAATTGATGAAACAGTAAACTTCCAGGAAGTTTTCAGAAAAATTTCAGCTGGTGCGTAGTCCAAAGTTTTAGCCACATTGTTTCGCTCGTTTCTCCAATTGCTGTGAATTTTGGATATGTTGTAGAGAACATCCATATGAAGAGAATGGTATATGAACCATCCCTAGATTCTTCACCAATTTCTCCTAGCTCGTCGTTTTATACAGGGAAGCGTAAAATCATCTCAGACGGGCTTGTCGTAAAACACTCCTGTTGTGTATTTAAACCATTTGCTTGTGTCTTGAACGGTTGGAGAAGGATTTAAATTTCATTGATTAATTTGATATCAGGACCCATTGATTGATACATGAGCATGGTGCTTGTAGTGCCATCTTGTTTCTGTCAGTCGTAGAAACATCACTTCTGAAACCCTGGTCATGGGACCATAACTGAGGTTGCTCCCAAGAGGGGGTGATGTAATACCATGGTTGCATGTCCCGGTGATAGAATTCATTTTTAGATGAATGATTAGCACTGGAGATCCCGGCTCCACGAGTCTTGGACTTGTGAAATTGAAGCGGACCATGAGTCCCCAGTATTTTGTTAAATCTCTCCATTTCGTTTTCCCTTATTCTAGTAAGACCTAGATAGAGGACCCAGGTAGAAAAATTGATGTAAAGGCCTAGGTGGTCGAAGTTGGAGGTACCTTGATGAAGGACTCAGTGGAAAGACCTGGTCGACACCGATCGACTGTGGAATTTATGAATCCCGTCTAAGAATTGTTGCTTGCATGTTGTATGCTCTGTAAGCTATAGGAACCTCATACGACATCGGAATTCGATGCTTGACCCAACTTTTGAAGCTAAGAGACTGAATTATCACATGAAAAAAGAATTACTTAATTTGGAGTTGTAGAGGTCAGCCAACGAAGCGTGCAAATTTGTAATTTGTAATCCCGTACAAAATTTTCAGATTTCGTAGACCTGACGGTAAAGGCCATATCTTTCAGCTCGTATATCCGCTTGATGCGCCCTTTTGGTATGACATAGACGAACAACTTTGGTTGAGGAAGAATTTTCCCATTCCCCACCCATTGGTACATTTTTGTAAACCCATGGCCTGAAGTGTGTTGTATCTCATTTGTAGAGGTGATGATAACATCTTGTAGAAGACTTGGGATTGTGCCCGCCCGTCGTGTAAGCTTTGGAAAGACTTTCATGTGAAAATATTTCATGTCTACACACCTTGATATGAATGATTATTTCTTGGGTAAGTCTGCTTCATCGAGCAATACTTCAGAGAATGATTAATTGATGAAGCCCTATCATGAGGATGTTTCTCTTGAGACCGTTGTTGATGCTGAGATCGCGATTGAATTTCCTCCAGAAATTCTTGTTGATGCTGGTTCGAAGTTGATCAGAGAACGAAAAGGATAGAACCATGATTTCATGTGATCAGTGAAGAGAAGAAGTTCCTCAGTCGTGCATGGGATAGTGATGTAGAGAAGTCCGGTTGATGAAGTTTCACATAATCACCACAGGTTGCAATAGATTTGAATCGATCTTTCCAATAAGATCAAGTCCCCAGTGTATGTTGTAGGAGTTTGTGCCATCCATGGATGAATGATGTTGCATATGCTTCAGAAGTCTTATCATGGGATAATGAAGACTTATCGATTGTAGTTCAGTTACACTTTGATCGTGTTGTTGTTGAATTAGTGTGTCATCGTCGAGATGCTTGTGCTGAAGCCAGACACGCCATTATCGAAGGTGTACTCTTTGATTGGGAGTACAATTTGAAGGCTTCTAAGATGCTTGAGCGTTGAAGCATCATATCCCTTAAGCATCGAATATCTTAGGTTTGATCGTTTCGGCCCTGAATATCTTCTGTTGATTCAGCATCCCTTTCGTTGCGGTAGTGGGATTCAACACTTGTGCGGACATCAGAGCTTTATGATTTTGTGTAATACATGGACACTCCTGCAAAGCTATGGAGAACTCACAAAGTATTCTTTGTCATGCTTGAACATTATCTCAGTAATGAATGTCTCAGTGCTCGATTCAGAAAAATGTCAGATTCAACCACTTGGTAAAATACTAATGTAGTGAAGCTACCATTCGTCTTGCAGTAGCAGATTTGCTATCAGGATTGAGTCCCCATGCTAGGATAGCATGTGAGGAAATAAATGACAAAGACATGGAAGGAATGAGACTTTTCTGATGTGGAACTTCTTGATGAATGTTTATGCACAACCTCATCAAAGTTCAGAATTCCCCCAAGTGATCTGATGATGGAATGTCCATCAAATCTTCTAGATCAGAACTTTCTTTGTTGGAGAGATGTGCAACCAAAGATGCTTTGTCAGTATCCATATTTTCAGCGTGGATCCACGCTCGTCTGAAGTACATGTCATATCTTGGATCTTTTTGATTATGCGAAACTCGGTTTCTGTCCAGGTTGAACCTATGTTCGCTTTAAGAGTGATGTATCCATAAGCATTTCCGAGCTTTCCTTCAAGGTATCTGATTGAGATGGGATCACGAGTAGCTTCTTGTCGAGTGATGTCTGCGGCTCTGAGGGTTTTCAGTGACGTTGATGGCAGTGTCAGCATCGATCAACATTCTTCCGAATTCATTTCCTCTGAGATGGACTGTGGTAAGCAGTCCCCAGTCGTGCATCTCTTTGTCTATGTATGAAGGTTCAAGGAGCATTTCCGGGATGGACGGACGTCTGACACAATGTAATTCGGTGTCGTGAATATATCTTTCCTTTGTGTTAGAGCATAGCACGGTCGACCTCGCATGCGTTGCTATCTCAAGCATGTTTTTCAATGTTACTGATCAAAACTATAAGTCTTAATTTCTAGCCTACATGGCTAAGTCTCGGACTAGGATAAAAAAGTGTAGTTGAGCTCAAGGACTTCATGGAGATTCATCATACAACGACGAAGATCTATACAAGGAACCGTGGAACTTCATCAACAAAAAGGTATGTGGAGACTTGAACTTATCTATCATTCAAAAGTCTATCTCTTCTATCTCCTACTTCTTATGAGACAAAATTCGTATGCTATATAGACTAGATCATACACATTTGACATTTAGAGTTGAGCATTCATTGATTATATTTTATCTAGAAATCATGTGTTGGTAAAGCGTTTCTCTTTGATCAAGTTTATCTTCACCTAGTGACGAAAGTCATGAAAAGTTTCAATCACTTTGAGAATTGCTCTAACGTGAATCGGTCTGTGAATAACGGCTATATAACGTCCTCGGAGAATGTCTCAATGATTATAATGAGAGTTTAGATTACATAACCATGTATTCCTTAATCCGAAGTTTTCCAAATTTGTTGATTGAGAGAAACCGGAGGAATTGGCTTTGCCAAGTCCGCGAACTCAGTCTGCGAACTGACGGAAGTTCTTTTACCGAGAAATTCTGCTGGGATTTTCCAAAAAACTCGTTTGCGTGTAAGTCCGCGAACCCAGTCCGCAAACCTAGTCCGCGAACTGGCGAAAGTCTCTTTGCCGAGATTTTCTGCTGAGATTGGAAAACTCCACCGGTTGTCTTAAGTCTGCGAACTTGTTTGTGAGCTTAAGTGGTTATGATATAAAGATGTGCTCTGAACATGAAACTTAAATTACTAAGGAATGCTTTATGCAAACCGTGGCTATAAAGTTCATGAGCCGATTCAATCGAATCGAATCATCTTTGTTTCAATTGTGTCTTGTGTAGTTATATAAGATCTCATAGCAATTGAACAACTCTTTAACTAGTTCATTTGAGTCAATTGAACTAGTTATGGTGAAGAAGAACAAGGTTAATATGAAATTCTCATATGGTTAACCTTTTGGGTTACTATGTTGAACCAGCATACACGTACACGTTTGGGCATGGTTTTCACAAACCCAGTAAACGTCTACCCAAGTGTGTGTGACAAGCTAAGTTTTCGATCTAACAGTTGAGAAATATTAGCTTGAATCTAAATCAGGTTTTCATCTAACGGTGAATATGGATTGCTTTGTAACTAAGGAAAAACCCTGATTTGAAGACTATATAAAGGAGAAATCTAGCATTGTGCAAAACTAATCCCCACACGTCTGTGTGATACTAGTGCGCTCGATAGAATCGATTCTCCTTTAACCTTTGGTTTTCTTGTCTAAAACCAGGTTAACGACTTAACGACTTCATTGGGATTGTGAAGCCAGACCGATACTACTTTTATCGTATTTGTGGGATCTGATCGTGCATCTTCTGTCGTACGAGTACAATATTTGATTGGATTGAGATCGTGAGAGTTCTCCGATAGGCAAGATAAAGATCAAACATCTTCGTCTCACTGTTTTTGATTCCTCGACAAACCGCATGTGTAGTCAGGAAGGATTGTAGAGAGGTGATTGATTAATCTAGGTTGTTCTTCGGGAATATAAGACCGGATTATCAATTGGTTCCTGTTAACCTTGATTTCATATCTTAAGACGGAACAAAACCTAGGGTTTATCTGTGGGAGACAGATTTATCCTTTAATAGACTTTTCTGTGTGAGACAGATTTGTTTATTATCAAGTCTGCGATTTTGGGTTGCAGCAACTCTTGGTTGTGGGTGAGATCATCTAAGGGAATCAAGTGCGCATTATCCTTCTGGGATCAGAGGCGTAGGAGTACAACTGTACCTTGGATCGGTGGGAGACTGATTGGGGTTAAACTATAGTCCAGTCTGAAGTTAGCTTGGAGTAGGCTAGTGTCTGTAGCGGCTTAATACAATGTGTATTCAATCTGGACTAGGTCACGGGGTTTTTCTGTATTTGCGGTTTCCTCGTTAACAAAATTTCTGGTTTCTGTGTTATTTCTTTTCCGCATTATATTTTATATAATTGAAGTAATACAGGTTGTGCGTTCGTGATCATCAATTGGAAATCCTTGGACATTGGTTTTTGGTACCGTCCAAGTTATTCCTTGTAGACTCACTATTGATTTTAGCTTGAGTAAAAATCAAATCAAGAGAGAGATATTAAATCCCTGAGATTCTTTTATCTAGATTGAGTCTGATTGTCTAGTTGATTCTCTAGCAAAGTATTTCAGAGTTAGTCTATACATATTGCTAAGAGAAATATTGGGTGGTGTTGTTAGACCCACGCTTTTTTAATTGGTATCAGAGCTGGCAAACACGTTAAAGACCTCAAAAGTCTGTGTTTGTGGCGATCTGACTATATGGACCGTAAAGTCTCAATTGACGCTTCACCAGGTGTAAAAAACAACCGTACGAAAAGGTTTGACAAACTGATGTCTCTTCAAAAAGGGTTGGATGAACAAATCCGGATCAACCGTGGTCTTGTTGCAGAAATTGTAGTTCTTAAGGATTTGATATCTGGAAATACACCCTTTGTGAATTTGAAAAATCTCAGTTGTTCCTCTCTCAAAAAATGTCATAAGTCAGATAGTAATCAACGACAGGATGTTGAGAAAACTGATATGACAAGGAACCAGTCAGGAAATATTAAACGCATAGACTCATGTTGTGATCTATCCGATCATATACATCAAGCATGCATGTCTTTTCAAAAGAGTCTTAACGTTGCAAGTAATCTTTATAAGAAAGCTAAACAACTGTATGATTCTCTAAAAGATCATACAACACTACCAGGAAACTCTAAATCGAGAAGTACTAGTAGTATGGGTTCCTTTGCTTTAAGATCTACATCTCCCTTTTAATGGTTTCTTGTAGTAGATGTATTCGGCACATGTCAGGAGACCTTACGTGGTTTGTTTCTTCTGTTGACTATGAAGGAGGACCTGTGACGTTCGAAGATGGAAGTTGTTGCTACATCAGCAAAAAGGGAACGATCAAGCTACCCGGTGTTCCAGAAATCCATGATGTGGCATACGTTAAAGGTATGACTTCTAATCTTCTTTCTATTAGTCAAATTTGCGACAAGGGCCATCGAGTTATCTTCAATGCGAATGGATGTGACATTGTTGACAAATCTGGGAAAGTGATTTTCCAAGGAACTCGTGGTAGAAACAACTGTTATCTTCTTGATACTCAGTTTAGCAACCGCTGCATTTTGACTAAGGTGGAATCTACACATATTTGGCATGAGCGTTTTGGTCACATCAATTATCGCCTTCTAACTAAGATCATTAACAAAGAACTTGTTATAGGCATTCCCAAAATCAATGCAAAGATTGAATGTGTATGTGGTTCCTGTCAAAAGGGTAAGCAAACAAGAGTTCACCACAAATAATCTCGAGATATCCTCACTAAAGCTCCACTTGATTTAATTCATATGGATCTCTTCATACCAATTCAAAAACCCACGGTTGCAGGTAAGTAGTATGCTTTAGTTATGGTAGATGATTACACCAGATTTACTTGGGTTGTATTCCTATCCATAAGAATGAAACCCTTGGTGAATTCAAGATTATTGTTAAAAGAATCCAGAACGAACAAGGTCGCAAACTAAAGAAAATTAGAAGCGATCGTGGCACTGAATTCAAAGATACCAAGGTATTTGAATTATGTGAGGAACTGGGGATCATTCAACAATACTCACCACTGATTACTCCTCAAGTTAAGGGAGTTGCTGAAAGAAAGAATAGGAACATCCAGGAAATGGCAAGGGTAATGCTCCACAACAAAAACTTACCTTTAAGATTTTGGGGAGAAGCTGTCTTTACAGCATGCTACTTGATCAACCGTGTGTATGTGCGGTCTAAAACCCTTAACACTCCTTATGAGTTATGGTATGGAAGGAAACCCAACCTACACTATCTCAGGGTGTTTGGAAGTAAGTGTTATATTCTGAAAGATCGAGAACGGAGAGGGAAATTCGACACCAAAAGTGACGAAGGTATCTTTCTTGGCTATGCGTCTGATAGTCGTGGTTTTCGTGTTTTTAAACTCAGAACACAAGTCATGATGGAATATGCTAATGTTATCATCGAAGACATTAGTAATTTTCGTTAAGATAGTTCTCCTGCTGAGTGTCCTCCAACAGAGACAATTGAAAAAGTCAAAGAAATTCCAGAATCAGTTGAAGTTATCCCAACTGTTACCGATCCTGACATTTCTAGTGACGAGGAGAAGAGCACTGATCAAGCCATTCCTGATGAACAAGAACGTGTCCCTCCACGACATCTATGGCTTCAAAGGAATCATGACCCCAACAATATCATTGGGGGAAGGGATTCTACAACCAAAACAAGGGGTCAACTCCATAATATATGCAATATTGGTTGTTATCTTTCGCAGGTGGAACCAAGGATTATTGATGAAGCTCTGAAAGATCCTTTTTGGGTCAATGCGATGCATGAAGAGTTAAATCAATTTGAAAGGAAAGATGTCTGGGAACGTGTACCTTATCCTCCAAATGTCAATATTGTCGGTACCAAATGGATATTCAAGAACAAGTCTGATGAATTTGGTACAATTGTCAGAAATAAATCTATACTTGTTTCTCAAGGATATTCACAGATTGAAGGAATTGATTTTGACGAAACCTTTGCTCCTGTGGAACGTCTTGAGTACATTCGACTTTTATTTTCCCATGCCTTCTTTCTCAAGGTTAAGTCGTTTCATATGGACATAAAATCAACGTTCCTGAATGGAATTCTAAAAGAGGAAGTCTTTGTTTCTCAACCTAAGGGATTCGAAAATCCTGATTTCCCAGATCATGTGCTGAAGCTCGAGAAGTCATATACGGATTGAAGCAAGCACCACGAGCCTGGTTTGAGAAACTTACTACCTCTCTTATTAGAAAAGGATTTTCAAGAGGAGGAGCTGATAAAACATTGTTTACCAAATGGAGAGGGAAAGATGTTGTAATTGCTTAAATATATGTAGATGATATCATCAATGGATCAACTTCTGAGGAATTCGCAAAAGACTTTCAAGTCTCTCTTGCTAAAGAATTTGAAATGAGCAATGTTGGTGAATTAAGATACTTCTTAGGATTACAGATTCAACAACATAAGGAGGGGATTTACTTATCCCATGAAAAGTACGCACGAAATCTTGTGTCAAGATTCGGTCTGGATAAGTCGTCTCCTAAGCTGACTCCCATGCCTACTACTGGTAAATTACACAGGGATGAGAAAGGAGCAAAAGTGGATCAAAAAATATATTGATCCATTATAGGTAGCCTTTTGTATCTTACAACTACTAGACCTGATATTTCCTTCAGTTTTGGTTGTTATGCCAGGTTTCAGGCGGATCCAAGAGAATCTCATCTTGCAGCTGCGAAAAGAATCATACGATATATAAATCACACTGTTGGGTATGGTCTTTTATATACTTTTGATACTACTACTGACCTTTCTGCTTATTCTGATGCTGATTGTGCAGGATGTATAGAAGACAGAAAAAGTACATCATGGGCTTCTACTATGTGGTTCTCAATCTTGTAGCGTGGCATAGCAAGAAGCAAAACTCTCAATCCCTGTCTACATGTGAAGCAGAATACATTTCTGCCGAATCATGTTGTACTCAACTCCTATGGATGAAACAAATGCTTGCTGATTATGGAGATGATACTGGAATAATGAAGATCTTTTGTGATAACTTCAGTGCGATTCGAATTACTGAGAATCCTGTTGAGCACTCAAGAACAAAGCACATTGGCATAAGATACCATTTTATTCGTGATCTTTATGAAAATGGTATCATTGGTATGGAATTTTTGCCTTCCGAACAACAATTGGCTGATATTCTCACCAAACCCTTAGACACTCCAACTTTTCAACACTTGCGGCAGTCTATTGGTGTTGTTTTGGTTCATTAAATCGTTTCGATGACTCTTGCCCTTATACTTATTCTTATCTTTTGGGCAATTGAGTCTGAAACTCCAGTAGATACGTTCCAAGTTCAATTTCTGTAGGATTGTTGTCATTTTCTTTTTATCTCTTTTGTGCTTCAAAATCCTTATTTTCTTTCGAAATTAAGTTCGCTCTTGTTGTTCTTTCAGGAATGACATCAAATGGGGGAGAGTTCTTTTGAACTTGTGCTTAATGGTAATATCTTGCAGGGTATGCGGATGTGGAATTTTATAGGCGTTGTCTTGTATCTTAAAACTCCTTGATGAATGCATTTAGCTTGGGCTTTATGATTGCATCTAAATTAAGTTGGTATGTATTTTTATTTTAGTCTATGAAATGTCTCTTGTGGAAATTTCATTATGATCCCGTTCTTGTACCTTTGCCAATTTTATTGACAAAAAGGGGAAAAAATAATGTAGTTCACACTACAAATACATATGGTTTTTGGATCATTGTGTAAGGGAGAGTGGTTTCCATGATCGAGATGGAGTATTGACTAAGGGGGAGTGATACATATCACCATAGTATTGTTGTTAAAGTCGTGATGCAATTGGACTTTGATGTTACATAATAATACTATGACACTATATAATAATGATCGAGAATCTCGATTTCTCTCATTGTTACAGCTACAGATCTTCAACAACGGTGATGCTAAACTTAAAACCTTTGGGATCATTGGAGTACTTGGAAGGACGAAGATTTCAGGGAACGTTGAAGATTAGACTATGGAATATGAGCCACTAAAGTTTATCTTTTTTGTATTCCATATGTATTAATAGTTTTGTCACTAAAATTGACAAAGGGGGAGATTTTTAGAGCATAGCTCGGTCGACCTCGCATGCGTTGCTATTTCAAGCATGTTTTTCAATGTTAGTGATCAAAGCTATGAGTCTTGATTTCTATCCTACATAGATAAGTTTCGGACTAGGATAGAAAAGTATAGTTGAGCTCAAGGACTTCATGGAGATTCATTATACAATGACGAAGATCTACTCAAGGAACCGTGGAACTTCATCAACAAAAAGGTATGTGGAGACTTGAAATTATCTATCACTCAAAAGTCTATCTCTTCTATCTCTTACTTCTTATGAGACAAAAGTAGTATGCTATATAGACTGGATCATACACATTTGATATTTCGAGCCGAGTATATCTCGCCTATCTATATCTCGAAATCATGTGTTGGTAAAGCGTTTCGCTTTGATCAAGTTTATCTTCACCTAGTGACGAAAGTCATGAAAAGTTTCAATTACTTTGAGAATTGCTCTGACGCGAAACGGTCTGTGAATAACGGCTATATAACGTCCTCTTAGAATGTATCAATGATTGGAATGAGTGTTTATATTACATAACCATGTATTCCTTAATCCTAAGTTTTCGAACATTATTCATTGAGAGAAACCGGAGGAATTGTCTTTGCCAAGTCCGCAAACCCAGTCCGCGAACTCAGTCTGCGAACTGACGGAAGTTCTTGTACCGAGAATTTCTGCTGGGATTTTCCAAAAAACTCGTTTGCGTGTAAGTCCGCGAATTGGCGAAGGTCTCTTTGCCGAGATTTTCTGCTGAATTTGAAAAACTCCACCGGTTGTATTAAGTCCGTGAACTTGTTTGTGAACTTAAGTGGTTATGATCTAAAGATGTGCTCTGAACAAGAAACTTAAATTACTAAGAAATTCTTTATGCAAACCGTGGCTATAAAGTTCATGAGCCGATTCAATCAAATCGAATCATCTTTGTTTCAATTGTGATCTCATAGCAATTGAAAACCTCTTTAACTAGTTCATTTGAGTCAATTGAACTAGTTATGGTGAAGAAGAACAAGGTTAATATGAAATGCTCATATGGTTAACCTTTTGGGTTACTCTGTTGAACCAACATGCACGTACACGTTTGGCATGGTTTTCAGAAACCCAGTAAACGTCTACCCAAGTGTGTGTGACAAGCTAAGTTTTAGATCTAACGGTTGAGAAATATTAGCTTGAACCTAAATCAAGTTTTCATCTAACGGTGAATATGAATTGCTTTGTAACTAAGGAAAAACCCTGATTTGAAGACTATATAAAGGAGACATCTACCATTGTGCAAAACTAATCCCCACACGTCTGTGTGATACTAGTGCACTCGCTAGAGTCGATTCTCCTTTATCCTTTGGTTTTCTTCTCTAAAACTAGGTTAACGACTTAAAGACTTCATTGGGATTGTGAAGCCAGACCGATACTACTTTATCGTAGTTGTGTGATCTGATCTTGCATCTTCTATCGTACGATTACAATCTTTGATTGGCTTGAGATCGTGAGAGTTCTCTGATAGGCAAGATAAAGAAGTCAGAAACATCTTCGTCTCACTGTTTGTGATTCCTCGCCAAACCTCCTGTGTAGTCAGGAAGGATTGTAGAGAGGTAATTGATTAATCTAGGCTGTTCATCGGGAATATAAGACCGGATTATCAATTGGTTCCTGTTCACCTTGATTTCATATTTTAAGGCAGAACAAAACCTAGGGTTTATCTGTGGGAGACATATTTATCCTTTGATAGACTTTTCTGTGTGAGACAAATTTGTTTATTATCAAGTCTGCGATTTTGGGTTGCAGCAACTCTTGGTTGTGGGTGAGATCAACTAAGGGAATCAAGTGCGCAGTATCCTTCTGGGATCCGAGGCGTAGAAGTACAACTGTACCTTGGATCGGTGGGAGTCTGATTGGGGTTCAACTATAGTCCAGTCCGAAGTTATCTTGGAGTAGGCTAGTGTCTGTAGTGGATTAATACAGTGTGTGTTCAATCTGGACTAGGTCCCGGGGTTTTTATGCATTTACGGTTTCCTCATTAACAAAATTTCTGGTGTCTGTGTTATTTCTTTTCCGCATTATATTTTATATAATTGAAATAATACAGGTTGTGCGTTCGTGATCATCAATTAGAAATCCAACCTTTGGTTGTTGATTGATATTGATTGATCCTTGGATATTGGTCTTCGGTACCGTCCAAGTTATTTCTTGTATTTGATAAAGACTCTCTATTGATTTTAGCTTGAGTAAAAATCAAATCAAGAGAGAGATATTAACTCCTTGAGATACTTTTATATAGATTGAGTCTGACTGTCTAGTTGATTCTCTAGCAAAGTATTTCAGAGTTAGTCCATACAGATTGCTAAGCGAAATATTGGTTGGTGTTGTTAGACCTCCCCTTTTTTAATTGGTATCAGAGCAGGCAAACACGTTAAAGACCTCAAAAGTCTGTGTTTGTGGCGATCTGACTATATGGACCGTAAAGTCTCAATTGACGCTTCACCAGGAGTAAAAAACAACCGTAAGAAAAGGTCAAATCTGGATCAACCGTGGTCTTGTTGCAGAAATTGTAGTTCTTAAGGATTTGATATCTGGAAATACTCCCTTTGAGAATTTGAAAAATCTCAGTTGTTCCTCTCAAAAAAATGTCATAAGTCAGATAGTAATCAACGACAGGATGTTGAGAAAACTGATATGACAAGGAACCAGTCATACAATCTTCAAAGCATATGTTCATGTTGTGATCCATCCGATCATATACAACAAGCATGTATGTCTTTTCAAAAGAGTCTTAACGTTGCAAGTAATCTTTGTAAGAAAGCTAAACAACTGTATGATTCTCTAAAAGCTAATACAACACTACCGGGAAACTATAAATCGAGAAGTACTAGTAGTATGGGTGCCTTTGCTTTAAGATCTACATCTTCCTTTCAATGGTTTCTTGATAGTGGATGTAGTCGGCACATGACAGGAGACCTTACGTGGTTTGTTTCGTCTGTTGACTATGAAGGAGGACCTGTAACGTTCGGAGATGGAAGTTATTGCTACATCAGCAAAAAAGGAACGATCAAGCTACCCGGTGTTCCAGAAATCCATGATGTGGTATAAATTAAAGGTATGACTTCTAATCTTCTTTCTATTAGTCAAATTTGCGACAAGGGACATCGAGTTATCTTCAATGCGAATGGATGTGACATTGTTGACAAATCTGGGAAAGTGATTTTCCAAGGAACTCGTGGTAGAAACAACTGTTATCTTCTTGATACTCATTTTAGCAACCGCTGCATTTTGACTAAGGTGGAATCTACACATCTTTGGCATGAGCGTTTTGGTCACATCAATTATCGCCTTCTAACTAAGATCATTAACAAAGAACTTGTTATAGGCATTCCCAAAATCAATGCAAAGATTGAAGGTGTATATGGTGCCTGTCAAAAGGTAAGCAAACAAATGTTCACCACAAATCATCTCGAGATATCCTCACTAAAGCTCCACTTGATTTAATTCATATGGATCTCTTCAGACCAATTCAACAACCCACGGTTGCCGGTAAGAAGTATGCTTTAGTTATGGTAGATGATTACACCAGATTTACTTAGGTTGCATTCCTATCCCATAATAATGAAACCCTTGGTGAATTCAAGATTATTGTTAAAAGAATCCAGAACGAACAAGGTCGCAAACTAAAGAAAATTAGAAGCAATCGTGGCACTGAATTCAAAGACACCAAGGTATTTGAATTCTGTGACGAACTGGGGATCATTCAACAATACTCACCACTGATTACTCCTCAAGCTAATGGAGTTGCTGAAAGAAAGAATAGGAACATCCAGGAAATGGCAAGGGTAATGCTCCACAACAAAAACTTACCTTTAAGATTTTGGGGAGAAGCTGTCTTTACAGCATGCTACTTGATCAACCGTGTGTATGTGCGGTCTAAAACCCTTAACACTCCCTATGAGTTATGGTATGGAAGGAAACCCAACCTACACTATCTCAGGGTGTTTGGAAGTAAGTGTTATATTCTGAAAGATCGAGAACAGAGAGGGAAATTCGACACCAAAAGTGACGAAGGTATCTTTCTTGGCTATGCGTCTGATAGTCGTGGTTTTCGTGTTTTTAAACTCAGAACACAAGTCATGATGTAATCTGCTAATGTTATCATCGAAGACATTAGTAATTTTCGTTAAGATAGTTCTCCTGCTGAGTGTCCTCCAACAGAGACAATTGAAAATGTCAAAGAAATTCCAGAATCAGTTGAAGTTATCCTAACTGTTACCGATCCTGACATTTCTAGTGACGAGGAGAAGAGCACTGATCAAGCCATTCCTGATGAACAAGAACGTGTCCCTCCACGACATCTATGGCTTCAAAGGAATCATGACCCCAACAATATCATTGGGGGAAGGGATTCTACAACCAAAACAAGGGGTCAACTTCATAATATATGCAATATTGGTTGTTATCTTTCGCAGGTGGAACCAAGGATTATTGATGAAGCTCTGAAAGATCCTTTTTGGGTCAATGCGATGCATGAAGAGTTAAATCAATTTGAAAGGCAAGATGTCTGGGAACGTGTACCTTGTCCTACAACTGTCAATATTGTCGGTACCAAATGGATATTCAAGAACAAGTCTGATGAATTTGGCACAATTGTCAGAAATAAAGCTAGCTTGTTGCTCAAGGATATTCACAGATTGAAGAAATTAATTTTGACAAAACCTTTGCTCCTGTGGCACGTCTTGAGTCCATTCGACTTTTATTGGCCCATGCTTGCTTTCTCAAGGTTGAGTTGTTTCAGATGGACATAAAATCAGCGTTCCTGAATGGAATTCTAACAGAGGAAGTTTTTGTTGCTCAACCTAAGGAATTCAAAAATCCTGATTTCCTAGATCATGTGATGAAGCTCAAGAAGGCATTATACGGATTGAAGCAAGCACCACGAGCCTGGTTTCAGAAACTTACTACCTCTCTTACTAGAAAAGGATTTTCAAGAGGAGGAGCTGATAAAACATTGTTTACCAAATGGAGTGGGAAAGATGTTGTAATTTCTCAAATCTTTGTAGATGATATCATCTATGGATCAACTTCTGAGGAATTCGCAAAAGACTTTCAAGTCTCTCTTGCTAAAGAATTTGAAATGAGCAATGTTGGTGAATTAAAATACTTCTTAGGATTACAGATTCAACAACATAAGGAGAGGATTTACTTATCCTAGAAGAAGTACGCACGAAATCTTGTGTCAAGATTCGGTCTGCATAAGTCGTCTCCTAAGCTGACTCCCATGCCTACTACTGGTAAATTACACAGGGATGAGAAAGGAGCAAAAGTGGATCAAAAACTATATCGATCCATTATAGGTAGCCTTTTGTATCTTACAGCTACTAGACCTGATATTTCTTTCAGTGTTGGTTGTTGTGCCAGGTTTCAGGCGGATCCAAGAGAATCTCATCTTGCAGCTGCAAAAAGAATCATACGATATATAAATCACACAGTTGGGTATAGTCTTTCATACACTTTTGATACTAATACTGACCTTACTGCTTATTTTGATGCTGATTGGGCAGGATGTGTAGAAGACAGAAAACGTACATCATGGGGCTTCTACTATGTGGGTCTCAATCTTGTAGCGTGGCATAGCAAGAAGCAATACTCTCAATCCCTGTCTACACGTGAAACATAATACATTGTTTCCGGATCATGTTGTACTCAACTCATATGGATGAAACAAATGCTTGCTGATTATGGAGTTGATACTGGAATAATAAGGATCTTTTGTGATAACTTCAGTGCGATTCGAATTACTGAGAATCCTGTTGAGCACTCAAGAACAAAGCACATTGACATAAGATACCATTTTAATTGTGATCTTTATGAAAATGGTATCATTGGTATGGAATTTGTGCCTTCCGAACAACAATTGGTTGATATTCTCACCAAACTCTTAGACACTGCAACTTTTCATGCACTTGCAGCAGTCTATTGGTGTTGGTTTGGTTCATTAAATCGTTTCGATGACTCTTGCCCCTATACTATTCTTATCTTTTGGAAAATTGAGTCTGAAACTCCAGTATATACGTTCCAAGTTCAGTTTCTGTAGGATTGTTGTCTTTTTTTTATCTCTTTTGTGCTTCAAAATCCTTATTTTCTTTCGAAATTAAGGTCGCTCTTGTTGTTCTTTCGGGAATGACATCAAATGGGGGAGAGTTCTTTTGAACTTGTGCTTAATGGTAATATCTTGCGGGGTGTGCGGATGTGGAATTTTATAGGGGTTATCTTGTATCTTAAAACTCCTTGATGAATGCATTTAGCTTCGGCTTTATGATTGCATCTAAATTAAGTTGATATGTATTTTTATTTTAGTCTATGAAATGTCTCTTGTGGAAATTTCATTATGATCCCGTTCTTGTACCTTTGCAAATTTTATTGACAAAAATGGGGAGAAATATTGTAGTTCACACTACAAATACATATGGTTTTTGGATCATTGTGTAAGGGGGAGTGGTTTCCATGATCGAGATGGAGTATTGACTAAGGGGGTGTGATACATATCACCATAGTATTGTTGTTAAAGTCGTGATGCAATTGGACTTTGATGTTACATAATTATATTATGACACTGTATAATAATGATCGAGAATCTCGATTTCTCTCATTGTTATAGCTACGGATCTTCAACAACGGTGATGCTAAACTTACAACCTTTGGGATCATTTGAGTACTTGGAAGGACGTAGATTTTAGGGAACGTTGAAGATTAGACTATGGAATAGGAGCCACTAAAGTTTATCTTTTTTGTATGCAATATGTATTAATAGTTTTGTCACTAAAATTGACAAAGGGGGAGATTGTTATAACATAGCTCGGTCGACCTCGCATGCGTTGCTATCTCAAGCATGTTTGTCAATGTTAGTGATCAAAGCTATGAGTCTTGATTTCTAGCCTACATAGCTAAGTCTCGGACTAGGATAGAAAAGTGTAGTTGAGCTCAAGGACTTCATGGCGATTCATTATACAATGAAGAAGATCTACTCAAGGAACCGTGGAACTTCATCAACAAAAAGGTATGTGGAGACTTGAACTTATCTATCACTCAAAAGTCTATCTCTTCTATCTCCTACTTCTTATGAGACAAAAGTCGTATGCTATATAGACTGGATCGTACACATTTGATATTTCGAGCCGAGTATATCTCGCCTATTAATATTTCGAAATCATGTGTTGGTAAAGTGTTTCGCTTTGATCAAGTTTTTATTCACCTAGTGACGAAAGTCATGAAAAGTTTCAATTACTTTGAGAATTGCTCTGACGCGAAACAGTCTGTGAATAACGGCTATATAACGTCCTCTTAGAATGTCTCAATGATTGGAATGAGAGTTTAGATTACATAACCATGTATTCCTTAATCCGAAGTTTTCGAACTTTGTTGATTGAGAGAAACCGGAGGAATTGTATTTGCCAAGTCCGCGAACCCATTCCGCTAACTCAGTCCGCGAAATGACGGAAGTTCTTGTACCGAGAATTTCTGCTGGGATTTTCCAAAAAACTCGTTTGCGTGTAAGTCCGCGAACTGGCGAAAGTCTCTTTGCCGAGATTTTCTGCTTAGTTTGGAAAACTCCATCGGTTGTCTTAAGTCTGCGAACTTGTTTGTGAGCTTAAGTGGTTATGATATAAAGAGTGCTCTGAACATGAAACTTAAATTACTAAGGAATGCTTTATGCAAACCGTGGCTATAACGTTCATGAGACTATTCAATCGAATCGAATCTTCTTTGTTTCAATTGTGTCTTGTGTAGTTACATAAGATCTCATAGCAATTAAACAACTCTTTAACCAGTTCATTTGAGTCAATTGAACTAGTTATGGTGAATAAGAACAAGGTTAATATGAAATGCTTATATGGTTAACCTTTTGGGTTACTATGTTGAACCAACATACACGTACATGTTTGGGCATGGTTTTCACAAACCCAGTAAACGTCTACCCAAATGTGTGTGACAAGATAAGTTTTCGATCTAACAGTTGATAAATATTAGCTTGAATCTAAATAAGGTTTTCATCTAACGGTGAATATGGATTGCTTTGTAACTAAGGCAAAACCCAGATTTGAAGACTATATAAAGGAGACATCTAGCATTGTGCAAAACTAATCCCCACACGTCTGTGTGATACTAGTGCGCTCGCTAGAGTCGATTCTCCTTTAACCTTTAGTTTTCTTCTCTAAAACCAGGTTAACGACTTAAAGACTTCTTTGGGATTGTGAAGGCAGACCTATACTACTTTTATCGTATTTGTGTGATCTGATCTTGCATCTTCTATTGTACGAGTACAATCTTTGATTGGCTTGAGATCGTGAGAGTTCTCCGATAGGAAATATAAAGAAGTCACAAACATCTTCGTCTCACTGTTTATGATTCCTCGACAAACCACATGTGTAGTCAGAAGGATTGTACAGAGGTAATTGATTAATCTAGGCTGTTCTTCGGGAATATAAGACCGAATGATCAATTGGTTCCTTTTCACCTTGATTTCATATTTTAAGACGGAACAAAACCTAGGGTTTATCTGTGGGAGACAGATTTATCCT
This sequence comes from Papaver somniferum, assembly GCF_003573695.1. NCBI lineage: Eukaryota > Viridiplantae > Streptophyta > Magnoliopsida > Ranunculales > Papaveraceae > Papaver > Papaver somniferum. The sequence goes on along the minus strand of NC_039360.1, from coordinate 188,515,856 downwards.
TTGATAGACTTTTCTGTGTGAGACAGATTTGTTTATTATCAAGTCTGCGATTTTGGGTTGCAGCAACTCTTGGTTGTGGGTGAGATCAGCTAAGGGAATCAAGTGCGCAGTATCCTGCTGGGATCATAGGCGTAGGAGTACAACTGTACCTTGGATCGGTAGGAGACTGATTGGGGTTCAACTATAGTCCAGTCCGAAGTTATCTTGGAGTAGGCTAGTATCTGTAGTGGCTTAATACAGTGTGTATTCAATCTGGACTAGGTCCCGGGGTTTTTCTGCATTTGCGGTTTCCTCGTTAACAAAATTTCTGGTGTCTGTGTTATTTCTTTTCCGCATTATATTTTATATAATTGAAATAATACAGGTTGTGCGTTCGTGATCATCAATTAGAAATCCAACCTTTGGTTGTTGATTGATATTGATTGATCCTTGGATATTGGTCTTCGGTACCGTCCAAGTTATTTCTTGTATTTGATAAAGACTCGCTATTGATTTTAGCTTGAGTAAAAATCAAATCAAGAGAGAGATATTAACTCCTTGAGATACTTTTATATAGATTGAGTCTGACTGTCTAGTTGATTCTCTAAAAAAGTATTTCTGAGTTAGTCCATACAGATTGCTAAGCGAAATATTGGTTGGTGCTGTTAGACCCCCTCTTTTTCACTTTGTGCCTTAGACAGATAGAGCAATTTCACAGATATGCTCGATCAACGATTGGACTGCTTCTTTGATCGGTTGTTCAGAGAGTGTAAAGATTTGGGAGAGGATTCTTGTCTACTCCTTCAGTCCCCAGTTGAATCTATTATGGATCAACCTTCTCTTTGAAGATGTTCTTCAAAATGTTGCAGTTACTTTTTGGATGATCGATGGACTTATGAAGGCGACCGTACCTGAGATTCTCCATTTCTCCTTCAGTTGGCTCTCTTCTGATGAACGATTATTTGATTGCACCATCTTAAACTCAGACTTCCAGTAACTCTATCACTCCTTCATGAGAAGAGAGAATTTTGAGTTTGTCTGATCATTTCCCCGTTCATTGATGCTGGGTCGAGGTTTGCGCATTTTAGGATTGGTTATCTTTTCTTTGCGCCTTCAGAGGAGCCTGCGATGTTGGAGAAGCGCCCTGATACTGTGTATCGTCTTTCCTTTCATTCCTTTCAGCAACAACGTTTGTTGACTAAACATCGGCTTCTTCGAGGTTCCTCGACTTTGCAGACTTTGCTCTTTCCAGTAAAGCAGGTGCAGTAGTCGTTGATCGTTTGGCTACTTCATGAAGCTCTGAGAAAGTCTGGAACCGGAGATTTTCCAGTAAGGCTCTGTAGACCGGCATCGTTCCGTTGATGCACAAGTCCACCAGTTGTTGTTCAGTGACATTCGGGTCATGACAATCCAAAGCTTGGACTCTGAACCTCTTCACATAATCGTTCGGATGTTCATTGTTCTTCTAAGCCATCCTTCCTAAGTCAGAAAGAGTAATCTGCTCAGAGACGAAGAAGTACTTACTATAGAAGGGGTTAACTATTTCTCCCCAGTTAGCGATTCTCCCAGGTGCAATGTTGTTGTACCAGGTGTATGCTCGGCATGTCAGAGATTTCGAGAATTCTTTCAGACGGACAACACGGTTGTGTTCATGCTGTCCTAGTGCCTCCAGGAATCGAGAGACGTGTTCTCGAGAATTCCTTGTTTCGTTGTACAGTGTGAACGTAGGAGAAGTGTAGCCTTTTGAGAGAGGGATTCTCTGCGTAGCAGCAGCGTATGGAGGTTGATGACGGTGGACATATGGTGTATTGATTTTCCCTCGATCCTCCATAAAACCTTCAAGATCTTCACGACTGATGAAACCGACAGGCTCTTTTATTGATGACTTTTCTGCAGCTTTGTAGACTTCATCATCGTCAACTACTGGAACAACTTCAGGATCAGCAGTTGGAGATATTTTTTTGGATTTTCCCTTCATCTTGTTGGTGAGAGTTTTGAGATAATTGCACAGCTCTTTTGGTATTGCAGCCATGTCAATTTGATTTTTCGCGAGAACTTCCTGGACCTTCATGAGATCATCTATGGTGGGAGGATTTTCTCTGACTTCCTCGGGATGTCGGCCGAAGAGAGGATGATTTCCAGTGTTGGTTTGAGGAGGAAAGGTATCACCAGTACCATTGATGGAAGCAGGAATAGTTTCTGGAGTACCACCGTTGTTGCTAGTGCTAGCGTCGTTTGTGTTAGGATTTGTAACTGAGCCTGACTTAAGACCAACCATTTTGTGAAAGTTTGGATTGCAACCGAGAGATTAATCTCCCACTGTGGTCTCCAATCTGTAGATGGGAAAAAACGGTTCGCTGGTTTTCTAGGAAATCGTAGAGACGAGCGTGTTGTCGAGACTCCTCAACCGAGCAAACTGCTCAACCTCACACAGATGCACTGCAAAGGGAGTGCTTAGATTCGAGAGATCAATCTGTAGGACTCTGGCCTAAACCAAGTCAATGGCCGTTCAAGAGTCAATTCGGTCACAAAGAGGGAGATGGTTGATCTGTAGGAGGGAATCTGATAATTATGTGGGATTAGTGATGATCAAGGATTGTGGATGTGTTGAAGGTTTCTGCAAGTTTTCTGTGAACTGATGAGTTCGAATAAGTTCTGGTAAATTGATGAATTCTTGAGAGTAATTGCTCAAAAAATTCTGTGTAGACGAATGTTCGAGTGTTTGAATGTTGTCCCCAATCATGGATTCAAATACTTATTTATATTTTCAGAATAACAAATACGTTGATCCCTGTAAGTGTGATGGTTTCTTGAGTGAAAGAGTGGGAAAGTGCAAGATCGCGGTGAAACCAGTTACATGTCGTGCGCAGACTTGGTTAACCGTCCACCCACTACTTTGCTAACTCCCTCAACCACTTGCACGACTTACTCACATTTCTCATCGTGGATGAATCCACGTGTTGTAGGACGCCAGACCAAAATCCTAATTGATATCCCCCATGTGACGTGATTGATGTCTCATGAATCGTGGAGTATGCATGACAGATGCGTATTTTATTAGTCAGTTGTTGACTGATTAGACAATGAGTCTAAGTTTTGTTGAATCGAGCATGAGTGACGAATGCTCAGCGATTCATGGATAGAACATGTCTGTTGAGACGTATAGTTCTTTGAATGATGTTGATATTGCATGTATTAGCAAAGATGGTAAATTCGACGACTGAGCAAGTATTGCTCAATTCGAAGAATTACTGATAAGTTACTGAATATTGATAGTTGGATCAATATTCGAGCAACTGAGCAAGTATAAGTATTGCTCAATTCGGCGAATTACTGATAAATTACTGAATATTGATAGTTGGATCAGTATTCGAGCAACTGAGCAAGTATTGCTCAATTCGGTGAATTATTTATTTATTGGTGACGTGATCCAATAAAATATTAATTAAAATATTGGTAGACTACTAAATATTATATAATTAATCGCGATGTTGATTACTGGATCAAAATAAATTTATTAGTGTTTAAACCTGCTCAGAATGATGATTTGTGGAGCGTTTGTTCGAAACCCTAATTTTTGATCAATTGTTCGTCAATTGATGAATTGCTGAAAAATAGGTCATGAGTGATAGAGGGACCGAACACATGGGATGATGGACGTCCATGTGGCGCCCAAGTGCTCGAGTGAGCCTGCACCAGGGTCCTTAGTTGGCCAGTTGGTGAAAGAATGATGATTTAAATGCCGGTTTCATTATTTTTTGAAATAGTGCTCGATTGAGCATTAGGTGATAAAACCTAATTATAGAAAAGTGAGGGACCGACCAAGAGGGCATAAAACCGTCCCTTGGTGGTCGTGGGACCCGCGGATGGTCATTTGAGCAAATTCCAAGTTGGTTGGAAAGAGTTTGGACCCAATATGAGTAATTGATCAAATTAGGTCAAGAATTGAGCATATGTGTGGGACCGGCTTTATGTAAGCCCTAGGGACGGCCTTGTTCGGTCAAGGAAGCATGCCCGGGTCACCATGATGTTCGTGTCTCAATTCTGAGAGTTTTGGTATTTTCTGATGTGCGTTTGAGCAATATTGTGGATTTTCAGAAGAATTTGGTCTTGACTGAAATTCTTAATTTTTTTGCTCGAATGAGCATGTGTGCTCATTTAATCAATGTTTTGTAAATATTAAAATGAGGATATTTTAATATTTGTATTTTTGTGAATAGCCAAGCCGGTCACATGACCATGTTGACTTTTGGCTTTTTCGTGGTTTTAGCAATATTTGAGAAAATATGAACCATGATTTTTGCTCAAGTGAGGAATTTTTATGAGTTTATGAAAATAATAATTATGGAAATAAGGATTGCAAGGTGTGGGATCGGCCACAACTAGGACATGGCCATCCGGTTAGGTGGCTCGGTCCCGCACACCTTCCATATTTTATTATTTTTTATGAAACCATGAAAATATGAAGAAACCCTGAGTTTTGCTCAATCCAGGAAAGTTGCTTGAATGAAGGAGTCTTCATAAGTTTATGAATAATAAAAATAAGGATTTCAAGGTGTGGGACCGGCCACGGATAGGGCATGGCCGTCCGTCTAGGTGGCCCGGTCCCGCGACACCTTTCCTTATTTTATTATTTTTCGTGAAACCGTGAAAATATGGAGAAACCGTGAGTTTTGCTCAAACAAGTAAATTTGATGAAATAAGAGAGTTTTCATGAATTCATTAAAATAATAAAAATAGGATAAATAATGTGAGAGGCCAAGTGAACCGTCCACGGCGGCGTGACCGGCCGGTGGGCCCGGTCCTCCCTAGGCGCCTCTTTTTTTTAATTATTATTTTGTCTCTCCGTTTTTGTGTAGGATTCCTCATTTGTCCATACTTTCGAATGCTCGTTCGTGCATTCGGGTGCTCGGCCGTGCATCATTGTCGAGTACACTTGCACCATTTTCTGAGGGCTTACTCAGTTATGGTCCAGATGCCCGATTGTTGAGTATTTATTACTAATTTTGAAATTCAGTGGAGAATTATTCATGAAACTGAGTAATAAAAGTGAGTAGTTTTTTATTATCAATCCATAGGAACAGTCGTGGATTCGACCATGAATTCGGAAAATAAAACGAGTATTACCATTCCATGGGATTGTGGATTCGACCATAGAATCATAGTAATGAAAGTAGTTATTACCATCCCATGAGATCAGCCATGGATTCGATCATGAAATCGGAGTAATGAGATTATCTATTACCATTCCATGAGATCAGCCGTGGATTCGATCATGAAATCGGAGTAATGAGATAAAATAGATTATCTTCTAGGAATTCAGTGGTGATTGTCACGGTAGAATTAATCTATCACAGAAGGGATATTATCCAGTTAAAGCGTCATACCCATTCTGAAAGGTGCATAGTCAGAAAACAACGAGTGTTGTTGAAGTCCTGAAGGCGTTATTTCTCTCAATCTTACGGAGAACCGCCTGGATCTATACACGGTCTCTCTACATAGTCAGGGAACAGTGAGTGTCACCAACATCCTGAAGGCATTAATGCTCTCAATCTTACGGAGAACCGTCCAATCGTTCTTCTATGTATAGGCAGGTATCTCTATGTAGTCAGGGAACAGTGAGTATCACCGACGTCCTGAAGGCGTTAAGTTCTCAATCATACGGAGAACCATCCAATTATGTTATTCTACATAAAGACTCATGATGAAATGCGCATCACCGAACGCTCGGCTAGTGGGAGGCCTTTCGAGAATCATATTCATCATGGCTTTGAGAGGAACTCGATCAGAGATCATGAAAGGTTTCACGGATCGTAAAACACGAATCGTCACATGCGTTCCTGAAGCCAGGTCAGAAACATGCAGTATCATGATTTTATGATGTTGACCTTTGTCGAAAATCCACCATCAACAAACTTAAAACAATAAATTATAAGGAATGCAATCTTTGCAAACTGTGGGTATATTGTTCATGAATTGATTCAAATGAATCAAACCGATTTTGTTTCAATTGTGTCTATGTATAAATACCTAAGCAATTGAACAACTCTTGAACTAGTTCTTATGAGTCATTTGAACTAGTTATGAGAAAGATGAATACGATTAATATGAAAGCACTCATATGACTAACCATTGGTCAACCATTTGTTAACCAACCAATGTACACGTTTAGGTACGGTTACTAAAACCTAAATGAATATGTAGTTGCAGGAAATCCTACAACACACCCCTTGTATTATCATGACTATGATTTCTAGATCTAAACTTATTTGATATGAAAATAAAGATAAAGATAATGAAAATAGAAAATAAGACACAAGATTTACGTGGTTCGATCAATGTGATCTACATCCACGGGGTTAGGGATCTCCACTATGATTGTTTGTAATTACATATGGATTACAATTGAGACTCCATTAATGATTATTTGGAGCTCTTGGTTGAAGAAGGATGAAGAAGATAATAATACAAATTCTGCTCTCTCTCTCTCTACAAATGTGTCCTCCTAAAGTGTCTCTCTCATTTTTCTTTTTGATTATTCCCCTTTCTCTCTCTTTCCTTTTTATTTATATAGGTATTTACATAATGGATGACAACTCATATATGGTGGGGTACAACTAACATTTCCCCTAATTTCGAATCTGGCTTGCGGTATTTTCGCAAACTTACAAATGTTAACTTCGCAAACATCCTAAATTTCGCACGATCATCATACCTTTGTCACGTTTAAGCTGATGTCATCTGTTATGTCATTTCTGAAATCATACTGCGATGTGTTCGTGATGTATTGCTAGTAATTTCGCAAGCATGTCGTTGTTGCGAGATTCTGATCCTACATCTTGCCTCTTTTTTCTTGAATATTGCTTGAAGAGCGATATTTAGGAAAAAATCCGTTGTTGTAATTGTTGGAGCGAGATATGTGTTGTTGGAGTAGTCTTTGATCTTTGTTGATGAAGGAACGAGCGAAAGAATACTGGACTTGAAAAGTACGTACTTTCCTGTATTCTTTTGTGAAGTTCCGAAATGTTGCGAAGTAAATAAGAAGTATCATCTTTTGAAGTATGCGGAGTATGAAGTATCCTTGAAGAAGTATAAGAAGCATGAAGTATCCTTTGAGAAGTATAAGAAGTACTTAATCCTCGAAATATATAAGAAGTATGAAGTATGAAGTATCCTTTGAGAAGTATAAGAAGTATTCATTCCTCGAAATATATAAGAAGTATTCGTCCTTGAATGAGAATAATAAGTATTGCCTCTATTCATGCGAAATTATTACTCCATTTTTGGTGATTCTTGCCGAGAAGATAAAGAACATAAAATGTTTTCTTGGTAATCCATAGTTGCCTTTGTTCTTTATCTATGAGGGTAGAATCCTTGAGAAAATGTTGAATGTGCGAATTGTTTCTTCATTCTTATCTTGCCTCTGTCTCATGTTTTGTGCTCATGCGATAGTATAATCTCTTCAAGTTGCTTATAATTGTGTGAAATAATTGAGCGAGATAATCACATCATTCGAAATAATCACATTCTGCAAAATTCTGACACATTCTACGAAATTTCGAATCATTCGGCGAAGTTCTGAATCATTCTACGAAGTTCTGAATAATCCTGCGAAATTCTGAATAATCCTGTGAAATTCTGAGTAATCCTGAATAATTCTGCTAAATTCTGTGATATTATTGCGAAGTTCTGCAATATTATTCCGTACAGTTTTGTAAAGTACTTGTGCGAATATAATGCTTATGTGATGATTATGTTATGAAATGTGTATGCGATGTTTATGCTATGAAATGCTTATGCAATGCTTTTATGATGCGCGTATGATGCTTGTATGATGAGAATGCTTATCTATTGCAATTTATAGTTAATGTTTGTGTTACTTAACTCATTTTGCACGCTAAAATTGATGTAGCTTTAAATTTCCTCCATTCTCCATTTCTCTGGCTTTTTCTTTAGTGTATGCATTCCTATTCGTGTAGTTATTGTTCCTCACAAGTTCTTACTTGGGTTTCATCTTTCCTTTTTCCTGCAGTATTAGTATCTCATAACAGTATGATCATAATATCAAGTCTGCGGCATTTTCACTGCCATAGTTTCATTTCCATGTACATATTCGCAAGCTTGTTTGCTTACATATAATCATTCTTGCAAGCTTACTTGCTTACTTATTTTCTTATGTGGTCTTATTTTTCCTTCCTAGTTAAAGGTCTTATTTTGCCACCTCTTGTCATTGCGACAAAATCGCAGGACGTCTTTGCACTTTCATGCAAAAACCCATTGACCTTGCCTTAACTTTTTCTCTAGTATTATTTCCTCTTCAGGATTGTTGCGACAATATGACAGGTCTAAATATTCTTGCGAAAATAAAGCCCCATGACATTGTCGTCTTGCGACGAAATCGCAGGACGTCTTCACACTTTCATGTAATGACACATTGATCTCGTCTTATCTTTTTCTATAGTATTATTGCCTCTTCAGGATTGTCGCAAAAATATGAAAAGTATTAATACCCTTGCGAGTAAAAAGCCTCATGACATTTGCGTCTTAAGACACTTATCAGCTCCCTAATGGAGGGTGCCGCCCTTATCTCCCCCTGGTTGCCCCTTCAAGGAGGTGTACTTCTACCGTACAAGGTTATCTCCTCCCATACGGTCTTAATAACAACCAGTTGTTTTCGCATCGTCTTGTCCCTTTTACCTATATGGCTTATGGTTACGAGATTGCACCCTAAGTGGGGTTTTCTTCGGGCCGAGTGCAGTATAAGCCAAAACTTGTCAAGAATGGAAAGGTACACTCCAGACGCCCCTGGCACTCTTGACTCAACCGTGTACCTCGGCGCCTTGATCATATTCTGCACTCCTTGGGAGAGTCCTTATTACCTTAGTCGCCCAACCTAAGTCATAAGCTTAAGCTGAGAATCCAAGGTGCCTCTCTCGGATGGGCTTTATTGACCCCAAATCTCCATGACTCAGGTTCCGGTGGCGGTGTAGCATTTCCCTGAGCCATGCAACAGGTACCCCCTTATATTACGTACTTTAGGTCTTACATTTGCCTCTTGCGAAATTGTATTCGCGAACTAGGGTGTACGCCATAAAGGTTCGCCCCTTTCTCTTTTTGTTTCTGCGAAATTTTCGCGTCTCTTTGTTTCTGCGAAATGTTCGCGTTTCTTTATTCTCTCATTCATCTTTTCATTTATGTTATCTCTTTCATTCATTCTTTCAGTCTCATAGTATCATATCATTTGAATCAAAATAAATATTCAAGAGAAATTCTAATACATGGTAACTCTGAAATCTTTGTAGTTGTGAAATCTTTGTAATTCTGCGATTCTATCGCGTTTTGTAAATTAAATCAAAAATCTTTTTATTCTCTGCAAAAGAAATATTCTAGAGAAACCTATAAATTGAATTTTCTCAGTTTTCTATAATTTTGAAATCTCGAAATCTCTGTAATTTTGAAGTCTTTGTAATCTTGAAATCTTAGTAATTTTTATAATCTTTGAAATCAAAATCTTTGTAATCGTGCGATTGAATCGCTTTTTGTAAATCAAATCAAAAATATTTTTATTCGTTCCTAGTATAAAGTAAAATGTTCAAGGAAAGTGGTTCTTAGCTTTTATGTGATTCGCTGTTGTTGTCAATCTCGCGCGAAAAATACGTTGCATGAAGTATAAGCGTCGCTTAGAAAAAATAGATTCGAGAGGCAAGAATTGAACCCGCGACCTGCTACTTGCATATTCTCACTCCATACCAACTGTGCTAAGCCTCACTTGCGAAATAATCAAATTTCTTGCGAAGTAATCAAATTCCAACTGTGTGAGAGGCACTTCTGTATAAATTTCTCGTAACAAAAATAAACATGCGAGAAGCAAGAATTGATCCCGCGACCTGCTGCTCGCATTCATGCCTCCTGAACAACTGTTCAAGCTTCTTATTTGCGAAATATCTCTGCAAAATTATCATAAATTCTCTTCTGTGCGAAATAATCAAAGAAATATCTGTGCGAAAAATAGCAGGTGTTGGGACTTGATCACACAACCATGAACTCATTAACTTCACAGATGACCAATTGTGCTGCCTCTTGTTTGCGAAATAATGAAACAATATTGCGAAATTATTCATTTCTTCACTCTCTGTAAAAAAGAAGAAAACTATGTTCGCAGGCGAATTCGAACTTGCGACCACTAACGCACATACTGCTCTCTGGACCAATTTTGCAAGAACCTCTCTGCGAAATTAACGTAGAACTTTTTTCCTTATTCTTTTATTCTCCCATGCAAATGAGAAGAAAATGAAAAATATGTGTCTCTGCGAATTCAAACCCGTGACTTATTTGTTGTTCGCTCAACCTTAAACTATCTGTGCGAATTTCTGTTTGTGACAGAAATTACAGCGCCTGCCTCTTATCTTATCTTCGTCTTTCCCTTGTTTCTTCTCCTGAACATGAAAATCTTCCACTGAAACTTCCATTTTTTCCTTAAATTTCACCACAACAACTAATTTTTCTCTCTCACTCTTTTCATGTCTTTGAATTGTTGATGATGTTTACTCCATGAAAGTGTGATTTCTTCCATAAAATTTCCATTTTTGAACCTAAACTTTGTAGATCTAGAAAAATATGATCAATAGCTAATCTTCATGGAAATTTCTTGAACCAACAAGCTACAGGAGGGATAAATCCTTTACTCCTCCATGTTTCTAGCGCCAAAATGTAGTTGTAAGAAATCCTACAACACACCCCTTGTATTATCATGACTATGATTTCTAGATCTAAACTTATTTGATATGAAAATAAAGATAAAGAAAATGAAAATACAAAATAAGATACAAGATTTACGTGGTTCGATCAATGTGATCTACATCCACGGGGTTAGGGATCTTCATTATGATTGTTTGTAATTACATATGGATTACAATTGAGACTCCATTAATGAGTATTTGGAGCTCTTGGTTGAAGAAGGAAGAAGAAGATAATAATACAAATTATGCTCTCTCTCTCTACAAATGTGTCCTCCCTAAAGTGTCTCTCTCCTTTTTCTTTTTGATTATTCCCCTTTCTCTCTCTTGCCTTCCTCTTTATATAGGTATTTACGTAGTGGATGACAACTCATATATGGTGGGGTACAACTAACATTTCCCCTAATTTCGGATCTGGCTTGCGGTATTTTCGCAAACTTACAAATGTTAACTTCGCAAACATCCTAAATTTCGCACGATCATCATACTTTTCTCACGTTTAAGCTGATGTCATATGTTATGTCATTTCTGAAATCATATTGTGATGTCTTTGTGATGTATTGCTAGTAATTTCGCAAGCATGTCGTTGTTGCGAGATTCTGATCCTACAGAATACATTTCATTTGTGTGTGAAAAGATAAGTTTCGATCTAACGTTTGAAAGATATTAGCTTGGATTAATCAGGTTTTTCATCTAACGGTGAATATTGAATGCTTTGTTACCAAGGTAACTTAGATTGCAAACCTTGAGATAGCTATATAAGGAGACGTCTAGCAAATGTGCAAAACTAATCCCCACACCTCCTGTGTGACATTAGTTAGTTTGATAGAGTCGATTCTCCTTTAATCGTAGGTTTCTTCTCGAGACCCTGTCGATTAACGACTTAAAGACTTCATTGGGATTGTGAAGCCAGACGAAAATACTTCTCTTGTGGTTGAGCGATATGATCTTGCCATTTTATATTGTACGAGTTCAATTGAATAATTGACTTGAGATTATATCTCCGATAGGGCAAGATAAAAAGAAATCACAAACATCTTCGTCTCATCGTTTGTGATTCCGCCATATCTAGTTTCGCTACCATACGATTTAGATTATTGTGTCGTGATTGATAATACTAGGTTGTTCTTCGGGAATATAAGTCTGGTTTATCAATTGGTTCTTGTTCACCTTGATTTTTATCAAAAGACAGAACAAAACTTTTAGGTTTATCCGTGGGAGACAGATTTATCTATCCTTGTAGACTTTTCTGTGTGATACATATTTGTTTACTAAAGTCTTTGACTTTGGGTCGTAGCAACTCTTGGTTGCGGGTGAGATCATCTAAGGGAATCAAGTGCGTAGTATCCTGCTGGGATCAGAGACGTAAGGAGCGCAACTGTACCTTGAATCAGTGTGAGATTGATTAGGGTTCAACTACAGTCCAGACCGAAGTTAGTTTGTATTAGGCTAGTGTCTGTAGCGGCTTAATACAGTGTGGAGTTCAATCAGGACTAGGTCCCAGGGTTTTTCTGCATTTGCGGTTTCCTCGTTAACAAAATTTCTGGTGTCTGTGTTATTTTTATTCCACATTATATTTTGTTATATAATTGAAATATCACAGGTTGTGCGTTGTATCGATCAATTGTGAAATCCAACCTTTGGTTATTGATTGGAAATTGATTGATCCTTGGATATTGGTCTTTGGTACCATCCAAGTTTATCTTTCTTGTATTTAATCGAGACTCGCAGATTGCTTGAGTAAGATTTAAATCAAGAGATAGAGATATTAACTCTTTGATATACTTTTCATTAAGATTGAGTCTGACTGTCTAGTTGATTCTCTTAAAAGTATATTAGAGTTAGTCCATACAGATTGCTAGTCAAAATATTGGGTGAGGTTGTTAGACCCCCGCATTTTCAATTGGTATCAAAGAAGGCAAACACGTTCAAGACCTCAAAAGTCTGTGTTTGTTGCGATCTGACTCTATGGACGGAAGTGAAAAAGCGGGGGTCTAACAACACCACCCAATATTTCACTTAGCAATCTGTATTGACTAACTTCGAAATACTTTGCTAGATAATCAACTAGACAGTCAGACTCAATCTAGATAAAAGTATCTCAAGGAGTTAATATCTCTCTCTTGATTTGATTTTTACTCAAGCTAAAAACAATAACGAGTCTTTATCAAATACAAGGAATACTTGGACGGTACCAAAGACCAATGTCCAAGGATCAATCAATATCAATCAACAACCAAAGGTTGGATTTCCAATTGATGATCACGAACGCACAACCTGTATTATTTCAATTATATAAAATATAATGCGGAAAAGAAATAACACAGACACCAGAAATTTTGTTAACGAGGAAACCGCAAATGCAGAAAAACCAAGGGACCTAGTCCAGATTGAATACACACTGTATTAAGCCGCTACAGACACTAACCTACTGCAAACTAACTTCGGACTGGACAACAGTTGAACCCCAATCGGTCTCCCACTTATACAAGGTACAGTTGTACTCCTACGCCTCTGATCCCAGCAGGATACTGCGCACTTGATTCCCTTAGCTGATCTCACCCACAACCAAGAGTTGTTGTAACCCAAAATCACAGACTTGATAATAAATAGATCTGTCTCACACAGAAAAGTCTATAAAAGGATAAATCTGTCTCCCACGGATAAACCGTAGGTTTTGTTCCGTCTTTTGATATAAAATCAAGGTGAACAGGAACCAATTGATAATCCGGTCTTCTAATCTCGAAGAACAGCCTAGATTAATCAACCACCTCTCTACAATCCTTCATGACTACACAAGCGGATTGTCGAGGAATCACAAACAGTGAGACGAAGATGTTTATCTTGCCTATCAGAGAACTCTCACGATCTCAAGTCAATCAATCGATTGTACTCGTACGATAGGAGATGCAAGATCATATCACACAACTACGATAAAGTAGTATCAGCCTGGCTTCACAATCCCAATGAAGTATTTAAGTCGTTAACCTTATTTTAGAGAAGAAAATCAAAGGATAATGGAGATCCACTCTAGCGGGCGCACTAGTAGCACACATACGTGTGGGGATTAGTTTTGCACAATGCTAGATGTCTCTTTTATATAGCCTTCAAATCAGGGTTTTGCCTTAGTTACAAAGCAATCTATATTCACCATTAGATGAAAACCTGATTTAGATTCAAGCTAATATTTCTCAACCGTTAGATCGAAAACTTAGATTGTCACACACACTTAGGTAGACGTTTACTGGGTTCGTGAAAACCATGCCCGAACGTGTACGTGTATGTTGGTTCAACATAGTAACCCAAAAGGTTAACCATATGAGCATTTCATATTAACCTTGTTCTTCTTCACCATAACTAGTTCAATTAACTCAAATGAACTAGTTACAATGTTGTTCAATTGCTACGAGATCTTATGTACTACACAAGACACAATTGAAGCAAAGATGATTCGATTTGATGAATCGGCTCATGAACATTATATCCACGGTTTGCATAAAGCATTCCTTAGTAATTTAATGTTTCATGTTCAGAGCACATCTTTAGATCATAACCTCTTAAGTTCACAAACAAGTTCGCGGACTTAAGTTAATCGGTTGAGTTTTCCAAACTCAGCAGAAATTCTCGGAAAGAGAAATTCTGCCAGTTCGCAGACTGGGTTCGCGGACTAAGCACACAAACGAGTATTTGGAAAATCCCAGCAGAAATTCTCGGTCGAGAACTTCCGATAGTTCGCGGACTGAGTCTACGAACTAGGTTCGCGGACTTGGCAAGCCAATTCCACAATCCTCCCGATTTCTCTTGATCAACAAAGTTCGAAAACTTCGGTTCACGGAATACATGGTTATGTAATCTAAACTCTCATTTCAATCATTGTGACATTCTCGGAGGACGCTATGTAGCCGTTATTCACAGACTGATTCACGACAGAGCAATTCTCAAAGTGATTGAAACTTTTCATGACTTTCGTCACTAGGTGAAGATAAACTTGATCAAAGCGAAATGCTTTACCAACACATGATTTCGAGATAAAAGATAAGCAATGAATGCTCAACTCGAAATGTCAAATGTGTATGATCTAGTCTATATGGCATACGACTTTTGTCTTATAAGAAGTAGGAGATAGAAGAAATAGAATTTTGAGTGATAGATAAGTTCAAGTCTCCACATACCTTTTTGTTGATGAAGTTCCATGGTTCCTTGTATAAATCTTCGTCGTTGTATGATGAATCACCATGAAGTCCTTGAGCTCAACTACACTTTTCTATCCTAGTCCGAGACTTATCTATGTAGGCTAGAAATCAAGACTTATAGTTTTGATCACTAACATTGACAAACATGCTTGAGATAGAAACGCATGCGAGGTTGACCGAGCTATGCTCTAACAATCTCCCCCTTTGTCAATTTTAGTGACAAAACTATTAATACATACGGAATACAAAAAAGGTAAACCTTAGTGGCTCTTATTCCATAGTCTAATCTTCAACGTTCCTTGAAATCTTCTTCCTTCCAAGTACTCCAATGATCCCAAAGGTTGTAAGTTTAGCAGCATCGTTGTTGAAGATCCGTAGCTATAACAATGAGAGAAATCGAGATTCTCGATCATTATTATACAGTGTCATAGTATTATTATATAACATCAAATTCCAATTGTATCACGACTTTAACAATAATACTACGGTAATATGTATCACTCCCCCTTAGTCAATACTCCATCTCGATCATGGAAACCACTCCCCCTTACAGAATGATCCGAAAACCATATGTATTTGTTGTGTGAACTACAATATTTCTCCCCCTTTTTGTCAATAAAATTGGCAAAGGTACAAGAATGGGATCATAAAGAAATTTCCACAACAGACTTTTCATGACCAAAAGAAAAATACATACCAACTTAATTTAGATGCAATCAAATAGCCGAAGCTAACAACATTCATCAAGGAGTTTTAAGATACAAGATAACCCCTATAAAATTCCATAGCCGCACTCCCCGCAAGATATTACCATTAAGCACAAGTTCAAAAGAACTCTCCCCCATTTGATGTCATTCCCGGGAGAACAACAAGAGCGACCTTAATTTCGAAAGAAAAGAAGGATTTTTTATTGGACACCAAAAACCATAGGAATTATTTTCTATATCCAAAGCTCAACCAAATTAATTACAAGTAAACCCATGATTAATTCAATTGGAATACGCAACTAAATCAAACCACAAAAGTGATCAATTTAATTGAAAGTTTTCAACATAAGTAAACTCACGGAGCTACGACTAAGTCAATCACATGGAGATGACTAACTTAACCGTTCAAATACTCAACATAAGGAAAACCTTACGGAATATATGACTACATTAACCAAAGAACATGATAGTGTAGCCTTTCATATACTCAACACAAGAACTTGTGGAATATATGAAAACTCAACTAGATTAATTACAAGAGAACCTATAATTAATCTAATTGGAATATAAACAACCAAACTAATCATCGAAGTAATCAATTTAATTATTTTGGGCTCAACATAAGAGAATTTATGGAACCCCGACTAAGTTCATCATAGAATATGACAACCTTAACCGTACATGTACTCGATATAAGATAGAAGACTTATGGAGTACTAACTAAATAACCAAACTAGTTGATTAATTTAGTTCCTAATGCTCGACATATAGCATCTTATGGAACAACCAACAAAGCCGAGGTAAATCGACTTAGTTGTAAGGTGCTCAACATAAGACACACAATGGAGCCTTCACGGTAAAACATAATAAAATGGATCAATGAATATCAATACCATGGATAACATACAAGGATCTATTCTATTTTCCACCATAACATCATAATAGACTTTATCCTTGTTGAACAAAAGATTTTATCCTATTTTCCATCAAATACATGATTACATAGGCTTAACTTTTGTATATGTCAAAAGTCCACTCGTCCTTTCATCAATAAGAATACAGATTCATGAACGTCTTTACTTTTGACAAAATATGGGACCTTCAAGTTCACGGACGCAAACAATACATATCCCATAAAAATATTGCAATATCACAAACCATTAAAATACTGCAATAACAATCTTTGCCCTTAGAAGGTAGAATCAATCTTTTTCACACGGATTTATACCAAGAGTGGTTACCAAAAGCGTATAAAAAGATTTCCTTAACAGAGAAGAACATACAAAGTCATTGACGACTATGCACCATAGTTCACATGAGATGATTGTGAACACTCAAGAATATATAGCAATGTGAACTACTACCCATTATCGAACTTCCTTCTTTGTGATTCAACATCACTCTTGTAACAGCCACAAAATTGCTTAGAATATGATTTCTCCAAGAATCCTAGTGCCCAAGTCAAAGAGAATAGAACAAGTGCAACGAAATGGAGCAAACACTAAAAAACAAGAGACAAGATAAAGACCAATATTAAATCATCTAAATTCAACAATTCTCATCTCCATTTTGAAGGGAATTCAATAAGGAAGAGAATGCAAATAGAATGAGGTAAATCCGAGTTCGGACGAAGAAGTTACAACCAAGACAAGTTTACCGAATATCGACGTCAAGTATGCATACGGGTTTGCAAACGAATTTTCATGACAAAAAAAGTTTACAGGCTGGGTTTGCGAACTTAAACCCATGGATTTTGATTTTAAATGATGTTATGCATCCCTGTAATGTGAACCATGAAGTCCAAACATCCCGAACAACTATTTTCAAACCTAAACATATAAGAACCTTAAACACGGATCAAGTTAGGTAGAAATGAATGATAAGCAAGGTACATGGATCATAATAGGTACTTAAGCAAGTAAAAACACAAATATTACTCAAGTTTATAGACATACCTTTTTATAAGAATTCAATCGAATTCTACGGCCTTACTGAACACAATCTGTGTGCCCCAGTTCTCGTGCTTCCTTTACCGTAACAGGGCATTCCTTGGTGAGGATGCACTTTCAACACAAACAAGTTGTGTTGAGATGAACATTGTCTTGATCACCATGGCACCAAGAGAGAGTTTCTTTCCAGCAACTCTTACATCTTTTAGTGTTGAGAAACACCCAAGGAACTGTTTTTATAAGTTTATCAAAGAACTTCAAGAGAACCCAAAAGGATTTGTGTTTCTGATTTCTTGTTTTCCAACTTATAAAAAATAGTTTTTGCAGATAGTTTTTAGTACTGAGAGGGGAAACTCTTTTGATAAACAGAGACATCCTAGCTTCTTCATAAAATAAGGCAATACTACTATCTTGATATGCAGTATCAGGAATCGAGCAACGAATCAATTCATGCTTTGAGGTGATACACTCAGATGACTGAGATTTAAACTCCTCTTGTAATTCGTTTAGTTTGTTACAACTAATTGGATTACGCAGAGGAGGAGCATTGCTCTCACTTATTAGTAAATCAATATCAACCTCAACATAAATATTATTCATCATAACTTGATTTAGCCTGTCAAGAGATTATTGCTCTTTCTGGAGGTATAACTCAACATCAAGAGATAAGCTCTCAAGCTTCTTTTCAAGCCCTAAAAACACTTCAAGGGATTTTAAACCTGGTGGAGGTTTAGATAGAATTTCTTATACAGATTTAATTAAATCATTCATGGAAGAGAATTCTGAAATCCCTGGATCTGGTGGTGCATTTATTGAGATAGCAGTGTCCATAGAGTCGGATCGCTTACAAACACAGACTTATAAGGTCTTTAATGTGTTTGCCTGCTCTGATACCAATTGAAAAAGCGGGGGTCTAATAACACCACCCAATATTTCGCTTAGCAATCTGTATGGACTAACTCCGAAATACTTTGCTAGAGAATCAACTAGACAGTCAGACTCAATCTAGATAAAAGTATCTCAAGGAGTTAATATCTGTCTCTTGATTTGATTTTTACTCAAGCTAAAAACAATAGCGAGTCGTTATCAAATACAAGGAATACTTGGACGGTACCAAAGACCAATGTCCAAGGATCAATCAATATCAATCAACAACCAAAGGTTGGATTTCCAATTGATGATCACGAACGCACAACCTGTATTATTTCAATTATAAAAAATATAATGCGGAAAAGAAATAACACAGACACCAGAAATTTTGTTAACGAGGAAACCGCAAATGCAGAAAAACCAAGGGACCTAGTCCAGATTGAATACACACTGTATTAAGCCGCTACAGACACTAGCCTACTGCAAACTAACTTCAGACTGGACTATAGTCGAACCCAAATCAGTCTCCCACTGATACAAGGTACAATTGTACTCCTACGCCTCTGATCCCAACAGGATACTGTGCACTTGACTCCCTTAGCTGATCTCACCCACAACCAAGAGTTGTTGTAACCCAAAATCACAGACTTGATAATAAACAGATCTGTCTCACACGGAAAAGTCTATAAAAGGATAAATCTGTCTCCCACATATAAACCCTAGGTTTTGTTCCGTCTTTTGATATAAAATCAAGGTGAACAGGAACCAATTGATAATCCGGTCTTATAATCCCGAAGAACAGCCTAGATTAATCAATCACCTCTCTACAATCCTTCCTGACTACACAAGCTGATTGTCGAGGAATCACAAACAGTGAGACGAAGATGTTTGTGACTTCTTTATCTTGCCTATCGGAGAACTCTCACGATCTCAAACCAATCAATCGATTGTACTCGTATGATAGAAGATGCAAGTTCAGATCACACAACTACGATAAAGTAGTATCGGTCTGGCTTCACAATCCCAATGAAGTCTTTAAGTCGTTAACCTGATTTTAGAGAACAAAATCAAAGGTTAATGGAGATCGACTCTAGCGGGCGGACTAGTAGCACACAGACGTGTGGGGATTAGTTTTGCACAATGCTAGATGTCTCCTTTATATAGCCTTCAAATCAGGGTTTTTCCTTAGTTACAAAGCAATCCATATTCATCGTTAGATGAAAACCTTATTTAGATTCAAGATAATATTTCTCAACCATTAGATCGAAAACTTAGCTTGTCACACACACTTGGGTAGACGTTTACTGGGTTCGTGAAAACCATGCCCAAACGTGTACGTGTATGTTGGTTCAACATAGTAACCCAAAAGGTTAACCATATGAGCATTTCATATTAACCTTGTTCTTCTTCACCATAACTAGTTCAATTGACTCAAATGAACTAGTTACAGAGTTGTTCAATTGCTATGAGATCTTATGTACTACACAAGACACAATTGAAGCAAAGATGATTCGATTCGATGAATCGTCTCATGAACATTATAGTCACGGTTTGCATAAAGCATTCCTTAGTAATTTAATGTTTCATGTTCAGATCACATCTTTAGATCATAACCTCTTAAGTTCACAAACAAGTTCGCGGACTTAAGTTAATCGGTTGAGTTTTCCAAACTCAACAGAAATTCTCGGAAAGAGAACTTCCACCATTTCGTGGACTAGGTTCGCTGACTGAGTTCGTGTACTAAGCACACAAACGAGTATTTGGAAAATCCCAGCAGAAATTCTCGTTCGAGAACTTCCGACAGTTCGCGGACTGAGTGTGCGAACTAGGTTCGCGGACTTGGCAAGCCAATTTCACAATCCTCCCGATTTCTATTGATCAACAAAGTTCGAAAACTTCGGTTCAATGAATACATGGTTATGTAATCTAAACTCTCATTTTAATCATTGATACATTCTCATAGGACGCTATGTAGCCGTTATAAACAGACCGATTCACGTCAGAGCAATTCTCAAAGTGATTGAAGCTTTTCATGACTTTCGTCACTAGGTGAAGATAAACTTGATCAAAGAGAAACGCTTTACCAACACATGATTTCGAGATAAAATACAAGCAATGAATGCTCAACTCGAAATGTCAAATGTGTATGATCTAGTCTATATAGCATACGACTTTTGTCTCATAAGAAGTGGGAGATAGAAGAGATAGACTTTTGAGTGATAGATAAGTTCAAGTATCCACATACCTTTTTGTTGATGAAGTTCCGCGGTTCCTTGTATAGATCTTCGTCGTTGTATGATGAATCGCCATGATGTCCTTGAGCTCAACTACACTTTTTTATCCTAGTCCGAGACTTAGTTATGTAGGCTAGAAATCAAGACTTATAGTTTTGATCACTAACATTGACAAACATGCTTGAGATAGCAACGCATGCGAGGTTGACCGAGCTATGCTCTAACAAGAAGTGTTATCTCAAAAAATGCACCACCAGATCCAGGGATTCCAGAATTTTCTTCCATGTCCGATTTAATTAAATCGATAGAAGAAATGTTGTCGAAACCTCCACCCAGTTTAAAATCCCTTGAAGTGTTTTCAGAATGTGAAAATAAACTTAAGAGTCTACCCTCTGATGTTGATTTATTTCTCCCGAATGGACAAGAGTCTCTTTTCAGACTAAATCAAGTTATGATGAATAATGTTCATGTGGAGGTTGATATCGATTTGTTGATTAGTAATTATAATACCTCCTATTTGTGTAATTCAACCAGTTTCAACAAACTGAACAAATTACAAGAGGAGCTCAAATCACAGCTATCTGAGTGAATCACCTCAAGAGATGAATTGTTTCATTGTCCAAGTTCTGACACTCTCTATCCAGATAAAAGTATTGTTTTCCATAATAAAGCAAGGATGTCTCTTGTCACTAAAAGAGTTACCCTCTGCACTACTAAAAATTATCTCTCATGAGGTTGAAAATAATAAATCAGAAACGCAATTTGTTTTCTGCCTTCTGGTTTTTCGTTGAAAAACCTAGAGAAACAATTCCTGGGGAAGTCTCCAATAATGCAAGAATTAAGAGTTTTTGGAAAGAAACCCTCACCTGGTGTCATGGTGTACAAGATTCTTTTTTGTTTTACTTGTTACAAATACATGTGGATGTTGCTCCTATGTTGCACCAAACAAGTCCTCTGACATACGTGTGGTTCACATACGTGGAACCTAGGACCGCTTCACAAACATGTCCCGTTATGAAACGTGTCAAAATGATTCCATGACACACAAAAAGGGGAAGAAAATCTTTTCGTTCACTTCACCCTCTTCTCTAGTTCTTTCAGTTCGAGAACGCAAGAAAAAACCGAGCAACTCTCAGTTCTTGCTTCATCAACTTCACGTTTTTCTAATCAAATCAAAGTTGGTTTGTGTCCTTGAACTCAGGAGAAGCTCGTGAACATTGGGTCAAGAGTAGTTTTTGCTCTTCTCAATAATTTGGAGAATTACCATTAGAAACAGTTCACGAACCAAGTAAGTGTTTCAATTCGTTCTTGTATCTTTTGAAATCATGAGTAGAAGAAGAACTAGGAAAGTAGGAAGCTCAATCCAACAAACTAGAGATGAATCCTTCCTTGACTCCAGTGTTGGTGCTAGGTTTTTCAACCCTGCTTCTCGTAAACTGTACCAAGTGTTAAAAAACAAAACACCCACTCGTGAACGGTTTTATGATGCGACTAAAATAGATGTTCCAGGCTTGGTTGGATTCTTCAATAGCCATGCTTGGGGAATTATTCATAGACCTTTAGGGAGTGTTCGTGTTGAAATGGTTGCTCAGTTTTATGCTAACATTCATGATGAAAACACTGCTCTCTGTTCCTTCAAGACCATAGTAGGTGGAACCATTTTTACTGTGGAACGTTTTGTTATCTCCTACTTTCTTGATGTGCCTATTGGAGGTGAAATATATCCTCCTTCTGAGTTTGTGAGACTACCACTAGAAGTATTGTATAACAGGTTGTTTGACAAAGACCTCTCACGTAATGATGGTAAGGTTTATGTAAGAGGAGAAGGATTGTTTCTCAAAGTTGCTGCTAAACTTATTGTGGAAAATATAATGCCTAGCACTTGTGACAGCAATTCATGGACCAAGGGACTTACTGAGTTCATCTATTACATTGTTGAAGATAGAAATATTGATTTCTATGGAATTATCATTGATCAAATGATAAGTGTCAGACACAACACAGGAAAGACACCAGGTTTTCCATGTCTCATCTCAAGAATTTGTGCTAACTTTAATATTCCTGTTTTTGGTTCCGATCTTGGAGGACCAGCTGTGCTAGGCATGTCAAGCATTGATAAAATGAGGCCCTCTACAATCAGAGTCACCCCAAGAACTCATAGTACTCCAGCAACTGAAGAACTGTCTCGTCTTCGAGGAGAACTTGCTGAACTTCGGGAGGAAAATGTGGTTCTTAGAGAGCAGGTAGACTTTGCCGGGAATGTTGTCCCAGAGTTATTAGAGAAATTCTATGAGATTGAAAGAGGTCATTATGAATGGAGTGACTGATATCTAGTAGCTATAATTTTTGTTTTGTCATTATCTGTTTAAACTTCTGTTGTTGGATTTAAAGTTTATGTCTTTGTGATGTAATAACTTTTTATGGCACAATAGTCTTGGATGATTATGTCTTTCAATTAAAAGTGCTATTGAGAAGTGCATATATATCTTGTCAAAAGTAAAGTCTTTCGTAAGTTGATATGCATGTGTTGATAAAAGAAGGAATGAACTTTTGACAAAAACAAAAGTTAAGCCTATTATGTCAATTATTGATGGAAGATAAATTAAAATCTTTTGTTTACAAGGATTATGTCTATTGTATGTCATTGTGCAAATAGTGATGGAAAATAGAATGAATCCTTGTATATGCCGCAGTATTGATCATTCCCTGATCCGTATTTTATGCGTATACTGCAATGTTCCATAAGTTTTTCTTGTGTTGAGCATAAGAAGATTAAGTTGATCATTCTTTTATGGTGAACTTAGTCGTAGCTACGTAATCTCTATTATGTCGAGCATTTCCAACTAGATTAATCATAGATTCGTTTGTTGTTATTTTGGTTGTGTATTCTGATTAAATTAATCATGGGTTCTCTTGTGGTTAGTTTAATTGAGAATTTGGGATATAGAAAATCATTTCTTTATGGTTTTTGGTATTCCATAAAACCGTTCTTTGCTTGTAAAAGTAAGGTCGCTCTTGTTGTTCTCTTGTGAATGACATCAAATGGGGGAGAGTTCTTCTGAACTTATGCTTAATTTCCATATCTTTGTGGGGAGTGCGGCTGTGGAATTATTTAGGGGTTATCTTGTATCTTTATAAACTCCTTGATGAATGTTAGCCTCGGCTTTATGATTGCATCTAAACAAGTGGATATGTACTTTTCTTTGGTCTTGAAGCGTCTTCGTGAAAATTTCATTAGGACCCCGTTTTCGTACCTTTGCCAATTTTATTGACAAAAAGGGGGAGAATTAATGTGTAGTTCACACTACAAATACATATGATTTACGTACTTTACGGGTCATTATGTAAGGGGGAGTGGTTTTCATGTTGAGACGAAAGTATTGACTAAGGGGGAGTGATACATATCACCAAAGTATTGTTGTCGAAGTTGTGATACGAGAAATTTGATGTTGTGTAATAATACTATGACATTATATAACAATGATCGAGAGCTTTTTTTTTCCCATTGTTATGGCTACGAAACTTCAACAACTATGATGCTGAATTGAACATCTATGGAATCATGGGAGTACATGGAAAAGACGAAGTTTTCAAGTAATGTTGAAGCACCAAGGAGATCAAGCATGTGGACGAGAAGCTACAAAGTTTTATTTATTTTGTAATCCATCCATATGTATTGATAGTTTTGTCACTAAAATTGACAAAGGGGGAGATTGTTAGAGCATTGCTCGGTCGAACTCGCATGCGTTGCTATCTCAAGCATGTTTGTCAATGTTAGTGATCAAAACTATATGTCTTGATTTCTAGTATACTTATGACTAAGTCTCGGTCTATGATAGTTAGGAATAGTTGATCTCCAGACTCCATGATGATTATCTTGCAAAGAGGAAGAACTACTCAAGGAACCGGTGGAACTTCATCCGACCAAAAGTGGAGACTTGACCTCATCTTGTCACTCAAAAGTCTATCTACTCTATCTCCTACCCTTGAGACAAAAGTCGTATAAGTTTGATAGTTTTCATACATACACATTTGCTATTTCGAGCCGAGTTTAATCTCCTATATTTTTCTCGAAATACGTGTTGGTAAGCTCTTGCTTTAACCATCTTCATCTTTAACCGTGACGAAAGTCATGATGACGTTTCAATCTTGAAAATAGCTTTGATGATGATAGTCGATTCTTTATTTTTAACGACTGTTATAACATTATAAAAGAATATTTCAATGATTGAAATGTAGAGTTGAGAATATTTAACCACTTATGGATGTAAGCATATAGTGTGTTCTCACATCAGTGTATAAATCCATGTGCCGGAAACCAAGTGCGTGCATATGTGTGTATGCGGTATTGGTGAAGGAGATAGGTTGGGTACGCGTACCCGTACGCGTACTGGCGGAAGTTCACGTCCGTGAAATTTTGCTGAGTTTGAAGTTTACGAACTAAAAAAACCAGTCACCTTAGGTACGCGTACCCGTACGCGTACTGGCGGAACTTTTTCACACGAAAAAGTCTGCTGAGTTTGGAAACTAAAACCAACTCAAATCCGGTAGCTAAGGTACGCATACCCGTATGCGTACCCAGCTAGTTATTTCTCAAATCGGTAGTTCATGTACTTAAAACAATAAATTATAAGGAATGAAATCTTTGCAAATCATGGTTATATTGTTCATGAATTGATACAAATGAATCAAACCGATTTTGTTTCAGTTGTGTCTATGTATAAAGACCTAAGCAATTGAACAACTCTTGAACTAGTTCTTATGAGTCATTTGAACTAGTTATGAGAAAGATGAATACGGTTAATATGAAAGCACTCATATGGATAACCATTGGTCAACCATTTGTGAACCAACCAATGTACACGTTTAGGTACGGTTACTTAAACCTAAATGAATACATTTCATTTGTGTGTGACAAGCTAAGTTTCGATCTAACGTTTGAAAGATATTAGCTTGGATAAATCAGGTTTTTCATCTAACAGTGAATGTTGAATGCTTTGTTACCAAGGTAACTTAGATTGCAAACCCTGATCTGATAACTATATAAGAAGACGTCTAGCAACTGTGAAAAACTAATACCCACACCTCCTGTGTGATACTAGTTGGTTTGATAGAGTCGATTCTCCTTTAATCGTAGGTTTCTTCTCGAGACCCTGTCGATTAACGACTTAAAGACTTCATTGGGATTGTGAAGCCAGACGAAACTACTTCTCTTGTAATTGAGCGATCTGATCTTGCCATTTTCTATCGTACGAGTTTAATTGAATAATTGACTTGAGATTATATCTCCGATAGGGCAAGATAAAAAGAAATCACAAACATCTTCGTCTCATCGTTTGTGATTCCGCAATATCTAGTTTTCTACCATACGATTTAGATTATTGTGAGGTGACTGATAATACTAGGCTTTTCTTCGGGAATATAAGTCGGTTTATCAATTAGTTCTTGTTCACCTTGATTTTTATCAAAAGACAGAACAAAACTTTTAGGTTTATCTGTGGGAGACAGATTTATATCTATCCTTGTAGACTTTTCTGTGTGATACAGATTTGTTTACTAAAGTCTTCGACTTTGGGTCGTAGCAACTCTTGGTTGTGGGTGAGATCAACTAAGGGAATCAAGTGCGTAGTATCCTGCTGGGAGCAGAGACGTAAGGAGCGCAATTGTACCTTGAATTAATGTGAGCTTGATTAGGGTTCAACTACAGTCCAGACCGAAGTTAGTTTGTAGTAGTCTAGTGTCTGTAGCGGCTTAATACAGTGTGGTGTTCAATCTGGACTAGGTCCCGGGGTTTTTCTGCATTTGCGGTTTCCTCGTTAACAAAATTTCTGATGTCTGTGTTATTTCTATTCTACATTATATTTTGTTATATAATTGAAATATCACAGGTTGTGCGTTGTATCGATCAATTGTGAAATCCAACCTTTGGTTTTTGATTGGAAATTGATTGATCCTTGGATATTGGTCTTTGGTACCATCCAAGTTTATCTCTCTTGTATTTAATCGAGACTCGCAGATTTCTTGAGTAAGATTTAAATCAAGAGATAGAGATATTAACTCCTTGATATACTTTTCATTAAGATCGAGCCTGACTGTCTAGTTGATTTTCTTAAAAGTATATTAGAGTTAGTCCACACAGATTGATAATCGAAATATTGGGTGAGGTTGTTAGACCCCCGCATTTTCATCATTTGAACTAGTTGTGGTAAAGAAGAATAAGGTTGATATGAAAGTGCTCATATGGATAACCTATGGTTAACTGCCGTTGAACCAACGACTTGTACACGTTTAGGTACGGTTACTCAAACCTAAATGAAGTTACATTTCACGTATGTATAACAAGCTAAGTTCGATCTAACGGTTGAAATATATTATCTTGAATCTAATCAGGTTTTCATCTAAAGGTGAATATTGAATGTTTTGTTACTAAGGTAACTAAGATTGCAAACCCTGATTTGAAGACTACTAAAGGAGAACTCTAAAAACTGGGAAACCTAATCCCCACACCTCATGTGTGATACTAGTTGTAAGCAAGAGTCGATTCTCCTATAACCTTAGGTTTCTATCGAGACCCTGTAGGTTAACGACTTAAAGACTTCATTCGGATTGTGAAGCCAGACCCAACTATCTTCTATATAGTTTCGTGATCTGATCTTGCTGTTTCTATCGTATTTGAGTACAATCGTAAGGATTGGCTTGAGATTAATTTCTCCGATAGGTAAGATAGAAAAGTAGTCACAAACATCTTCGTCTCATCATTTGTGATTCCACAATATCTTGTTTCGTTAGTCGATTAAGATTATTGTGAGGTGACTTATATTTCTAGGTTGTTCTTCGGGAATATAAGTCCGGTATATCAATTGGTTCCTGTTCACCTTTATTTATCAAAAGACGGAACAAAACTCGTAGGTATTTATGTGGGAGACAAATATATCTATTCTGGTAGACTTTTCTGTGTGATACAGATTTGTTTATTAAATTCTTCGACTTTGGGTCGTAGAAACTCTTAGTTGTGGGTGAGATCAGCTAAGGGAATCAAGTGCGTAGTATCCTGCTGGGATCAGAGACGTAGGGAGCTCAACTGTACCTTGGGTCAGTGTGAGATTGATTGGGTTTCAACTACAGTCCAGAACGAAGTTAGTTTGTAGTAGGCTAGTGTCTGTAGCGGCTTAATACAGTGTGTGTTCAATCTGGACTAGGTCCCGGGGTTTTTATGCATTTGTGGTTTCCTCGTTAACAAAACTCATGGTGTATGTGTTATTTCTTTTCCGCATTATATTTTGTTATATAATTGAAATATCATAGGTTGTGCGTTGAATCGATCAATTGGTAAATCCAACCTTTGGTTGTTGATTGAAATTGATTGATCCTTGAACATCGGTCTTTGGTACCGTTCAAGTGATTTCTCTTGTATTCAATTAGACTCGCAGATTTCTATTTGCTTGAGTAAGTATTGAATCGAGAAATTGAGATATAACTCGTTGATATACTTTTTATTAAGATTGAGTCTGACTGTCTAGTTGATTCTCTTAAAAGTATATTGGAGTTTGTCCATACAGATTGCTAAGCGAAATATTGGGTGTGGTTGTTAGACCCCGCTTTTTCAGTAACAATCAACCTCAAATTATCACACTTAACGAATTTTCTCATGAATTTTGGATTTTGGATAAAATAAAAAGTTTCTCTTATATTTAGATTCAACTTACTTATGGAGATCTTATGGAAATGATATCTTTTGTTTACATCGTCCCATAATATGTTGATCCCGTTAAAGAGTGATTTGGTTAAGATTTTTCAGAAGATTTGAAAAATATTTGTACCACATATTTTTTTCTTTACGGATCAGAAGAATAAGAAGCAAATAGAAAATTATTACTATTTTTGACTTTTGAAACGTGTAAGAGGTTTTGGGCTAGGATAGTTTTGTCTGATTCATAGAAAAACACGGGACACGGCATATTAGGTGAGTTAAGAAGACTTTTCCCCTCATTTGATCCAAAACCCCCCTCCTTATAATAAAAGTGATTCTTATTGTATTAGTCCTTCAGATAGAAAAACTCGTTACTCTACCACGTGCCTTGGACGACTATAAAATTTAAACATGCAAATCCTCAAATACTACATTTTTGCTGGCTAGTTAGTGATATAATTATGGAATAACACACAAACATAAAGTGATTATATATTTACAGTTAGGAGTACTAGTAGAGCGAGCAAATCAGTGATTGACAGGAAAAACACAATACTTAATCAACTAACAACATGATCATATCAACAAAAGAATCAAAAGAAGAAGGAATATGATTTGCAACGTAACATGACAAGTATTCTTTGAGAGGGAAATTATTAAATCTCAAAACATCAAATTTTGAGTTTAATCAAACTCTAAAGAAAAATTCCCACACATTAAATCTCTCCATAATTTCCTTCGTGAGTACGACTAATTTTTTTGAACAAGATTAGTATTGTACAAAGTAACTACCAACACTACACAAAGTTTCTAGTAACCACACAAATTAACTAACAAACCAAATCTTACTACCAATTTAAATGCAAGATACTCGAAATGTGCATATTGGAGTAGCACATAAAAGAGTATTTATTGTTGAAGACAACGCAAGTTGCTGCTGGTTCACCTCATAATAAAGAAACTTAAGAATTTTAAAAACCTACAATGGTTAAATATTGTTGGATTTTTTCAAAAAAAAAAAAGCTTTTTCTGTTTGCCTTAGTGCTTTTACATTTTAGGTTATTCTCTAGGTAGAATTCACAGTTGCATCTTTTACTATGTTTGTGATGGAATATGAAAATTAATGGGATATTCTTGCGATCTAGATATCCTAAGACTTTTGATAAATGAGAGATTAAA
Organism: Papaver somniferum; assembly: GCF_003573695.1. NCBI lineage: Eukaryota > Viridiplantae > Streptophyta > Magnoliopsida > Ranunculales > Papaveraceae > Papaver > Papaver somniferum. The sequence continues at coordinate 188,486,319 of NC_039360.1, read as the reverse complement.
TTATCAATTTTAGTTGTTGATAAAAATACATGTTTGCGAATAATACAACCACTTGATCAATATCTTCATCTTATTGATTACTTCCAACTAATTAATTTTCTTTCAATTTAGTTTTTATTGCTAGATAAAATCAAAAATCCCCCATTGGTTACTTTAGAAATTGAAATTGAATAACAACAATAGCCTCCCATGGAACGAATTCATTCTTACAATACGCTTCACTTATATTTTGTTGAGTGAGAAAGTAATATAATTTTAATGCGTTGTGACAAGCGATCATCTCACTGATAATTTACCATTTATGTATCTTGGACTTCCACTTGGTGTAAAATATAACTTTAAAGCTATTTTGTGAAAAAATTTGATAGCGAACTCGCTACTTGAAAGAGAACTCAACTCTTAAAGGGAGATAAGATAACTTTGATAAAACATGTTCTCTCTAGTTGAAAAAGCGGGGGTCTAACAACCACACCCGATATTTCGTTTAGGTAGTCTGTATGGACTAACTTCAATATATTTCCAAGAGAATCAACTAGACAGTCAGACTCAATCAAGGAAAATACATCCAAGAGTTATATCTTAATTTCTCAAATCAATCTGCAATCGAACAGATAGAAATATGTGAGACGGATTAATATGAGAAATAACTTGGATAGTACCAAAGACCAATATCCAAGCGTCAATCAATTTAATTCAAAAACCAAATGTTGGATTCACCAATTGATTGAACTACGCACAACTTGTGATATTTCATTTATATAGAGAATATAATCCGGAAAAGAAATAAAACAGACACCAGAAATTTTGCTAACGAGGAAACCGCAAATGCAGAAAAACCCCGGGACCTAGTTCAGATTTAAACACCACACTGTATTAAGCCGCTACAGATTCTATCATATACAAGTTAACTTCGGACTGGAATGTATTTGAGCCCTAAACAATCTCACACTGATTAAGGTACAGTCGCGTTCCTTACGCCTCTGAATCCCAGCAGGACTCTATGCACTTGATTCCCTTAGCTGATCTCACCCACAACTAAGAGTTGCTACGACCCAATGTCGAATACTGGATAAACAAATCTGTGTCACACAGAAAATTCTATTGAATAGATAAATCTGTCTCCACAGAAATAGCTAAGAGTTTTTGTTCTGTCTTTTGATAAATCAAGGTGAATAGGAACCAATTGATACACCGATCTTATATTCCCGAAGAATAGCCTAGTAATATTAATCACCTCACCATGATCTTAACCATATGGTAGCGGAACAAGATATTGTGCTATCGCAAATGATGAGACGAAGATGTTTGTGACTACTTTTTATCTTATCTATCGTAGATTTAATCTCGAGCAAATCTTAGAGAAGATAGTACTCAATACGATAGAACAAAGTAAGATCAGAACATGCAAATACATCTAAAATAGTTGGGCCTGACTTCATAATCCCAATGAAGTGTTTTAGTCGTTAACCTATAATGGTTTTGGATAAACCTAGGTTAAAAGAGAATAGACTCTAGTCGCAAGTAGGGATTCGGTTCCCAATTTCTAGAGTTCTACCTTATATAGTCTTCAAATCAGGGTTTTCAATCAATGTTACCTTGGTAACAAAGCATTCAATATTCACCGTTAGATGAAAACCTGATTAGAGTCAAGTTAATATCTTTCAACCGTTAGATTGAACTTAGCTTGTTACAGACAAATGAAATGTGCCTTCATTTGGATATGGGTAACCGTACCTAAACGTGTACACTTGGTTGGCTCAATAATAGTTACCCGAAGTTAGCCATATGAACACTTTCATATCAACCTTGTTCATCTTAATCACAACTAGTTCAAATGACTCAAATGAAACTAGTTACAGAGTTGTTCAATTGTTTATATTCTCATAGAAGTATACGAGACACAATTGAAGCAAAATCGATTTTGATTCACTAGAATAAATTCATGAACATTATATCCACGGTTTGCAAAGATTGCATTCCTTACTATATAAATGTATTTATTCATGAACAAAACGATTTTAGAACTTAACCCACTCAAATATGCAAACAGGTACGCATACTTAGAGTTCCGGACTTGGTCTTGCCGCCAGTATGCGAACGGGTACGCATACTGTCGTTCACGACCGAACTCAGTTGAATTAGTATGCCAACGGGTACGCATACTAAATTCCCTGACTTGAACTGTTAAGCCTGTACGCATACGGGTATGCATACTAAGTTCCCGGACTTAAACTGTTAAACTAGTACGCATACGGGTATGCATACTATGGTTCCCGGACTTGGAGTAACTTGCAACAGTTAGCATACAAGTACGCATACTGTGTTATATCCAATCAATGGTTAATTGTTCTAAACTCCATTTTAATCATTGAAACATTCTTAGAAGACGGGAATAGTTGTCTCACACAAACTATTAGATTCAAAGCAATTTTCAAGTGATCAATAGATCAATACGAAACATTCTGAGTCTACATCAAATGACCGTCTCATAAAAATCATGTAAGATGTTACCATGCGAATTTTACATGATCATCTTTTGACTTTCGTCAAGAATAAAAGATGAACTTGGTTAAAGCAAAGCTTACCAACACATATTTCGAGAAATATGTAAGCGAGTTAAACACATCTCGAAATATCAAATCAAATGTGTATAAAGTAAAGTCTATATAGGTATACGACTTTTGTCTCAATAAGAGATATAATAGAAATAGACTTATGAGTGATAGATAAGTTTTAGTCTCCACATACCTTTTGTTGATGAAGTTCCTCCAAGATCTCCTCAGTAGACATTCGTCTTCAATCGATGAACGCCGTGAAGTCTAAAGCTCAACTGCACATTCTATCCTAATCTGAGACATAGCTATAAACATACTAGACATCAAGACTTATAGTTTTGGCAACTAAACTTGACAAACAAGCTTGAGATAGCAACACTTGCGAGTTCGACCGAGCACTGCTCTAACACTAGTCTTCCGCTATTTCTTCAGATTTTTCAAATCCCGTTTTACATTACAAATTTGCTAAAAAATGGATAAGAGATTTCTTATGGAATAACAAAAATGAATCGAAGAAAAAACACCTACTAGTAGGTTTTTATTGTGTACACCTGTTGATAAAGGTGGTATGGGCTTTAGGTATTTTCAACATTCTAATATAATTTTGTTAGCTTAATGGTTTTGGAGATTTGGAGTAAAAAATATCTAGAGAGTTTTTCAATTTCTTAGATCTCATAGAAGTATACAAGACTGTGACTACTCATTTTCCCGTAGTCTATGTAATGTATACAGCTCAGAGAATCAGATATTAAGTAGTATTGATGCCTCTGTTGAAATGATAATGCTAAGTAGTAAAAGATACTCAAGATCACAACAATAACTAAGAATACAAAGATAATGTAAATGCCGCTAAGTTATCATGAGACACAAGAGATTACGTGGTTCGACTTTCGTCTACGTCCACGGGGTAATGAGTGATTTTTTTGTATTAAGTCATGGTGGTTACAAAGATCTTAAATGCTTCCCAAAGTAATAGAGAGAACTCAAGTTGAAGTAAATACTTGAGTTCTAAACATTAAAGAGGTATAATCTTAAGACTAGATCTTCTCTCCTAGGTATTGAATGCCATTAGTTTGTTGGTGAGGATTGGTATTTATATCCCCTTCTGCTCCAAGTATATCTTTGCTGCTTCTGGGTCCATCGTTTCCTGATATACCTTTAGTATAGATGGTATCTTCGTTCGCTGTGTGTTTTCTCCAGTCGAACCCTGCCACCTCAGCTGACCCACGTTCCTTAGGGAACTTCCCAGCCTTAGTACAGATTGTACCTTCGTTCACCACCATCCTCTGCCAATCGGGTTCCGCCACATCATATCTCTCCACGTGCCTTGATTATGCGTGTAGATAAGAGATTTGTGCATTTAATGCTGATTAGATATGTCATCTACCTTTGTCCCTTTGCCAGCTGCCTCCCCATAGACTAGGCTTTTACTTCTTTCATCTTAGTCGTCGAGGCATCCTTTCTTGGGACGAGATAAAGTAGATCTACGAAGGTATCCTCTGTCACTCGGATTCCTCTATATAGCGAGGGCTACACAGTTATCTTGTATGCGACCACTGAGATCGTGACACGTGTTCCTCAGAATATTGGGATTCACAGTTTGCCCCTTTTCTTTCATATTCTACCGTTTGGTAGGATTGGAAGAAAACTTACGTAACGCTGTTATTTTTGCATGTACCGATTGGGTGGTCCCCACATGTCTTTTCATGCAATAACTTCCCCTCGAATTTCGGAACATACAAATTTTTGGATTCATCAGCCGCCTATAAGAAGAGAACAAAGAGGAGGAATTTTCATTAACTCCTTTTTTTCCTCTCGAACTGTCTCTTTCACAGAGATTTTCCTCCACCATCGACTGCCAATCTTTCCTTCGTTTTACCGAAGCTTTATGGTTCAATACTCGATCATCATATACACGTAAGTGGTGCTTTTCTCTTTGTTGTTGCTTTTCGTATTTCTCCATGCTTAATTCTGTTTTCCCTTCTTCAATTTGTTTGAAGTTGCTACTGTTCCTGCATGTGAGAATCTTAATTCTCTTTTACTTGTTCATGTTGTATTTGAACTTGGGTTTGTTCCCATTTCGTATTTTGATGATGACTCTGCCATGGTTGTTCCTTGTCTGCAACTTTATTCATGGTGGTGAATGGCCTTCGATTTTGCCTTATGATGATTTTAAACCGTTTTCCTTTGGTTGGTTTAGTAAAACCCATGCCCAAAGTATGTTTCTTTTTTCCCCAATTTGCTTTTGAGTCGACTGTGATTTTCAGTCCACTATTATTGATGAGCCATTCTTCCTATTGGTGTTAGGAATTATGAGACTTCCGAAGAAGCCTACGCGTAAGAGGCAAAGAACCTCTTCGTCTACTGATCCACCTCCGCGGATGGATCATCCTGATGCTACGCCATCTCCACCCCCTGAGGATACTGAGGTACCTGCTGGTACTGAGATGGATGTTGTTCCTGAGGCTGCTGCGGATCCATAGGTAGAAGAAGTTTATGTTGAAGATCTTCCACCCCCTCCTCCTCATTATGAACTTCAAAGGCTGACACTTCGTGATAAAGGTAGATACGCTCATCTATCCTTGGCTGAGATCACCAAGTTTTTTTGCCTCCATAAGTTCAATATCTCCTTTGTCAATGGCCCCAATGTGCTCACCGAATCCCTGATCCGGAGTTTTCCTTATGATGATAATAACCTCTTGATTAGAGTTGGTCAGTTGGCCGCAGGTATGCTCCTCCCTTTGTTTAGTAGTAAGGATCCCTTCTACTATGACATTTTGTCTACCAGGAATGACCCGGTGAACAAGACTCAGGTCCGAGGAGTTATGCAGTATACTGGTAACTACTGGCGTGCCCTTCGTGAGAGCTGGTACCGTAGTAAGGGAAAGACCACTTTGAAGTCTTATGACCCCTTTGCTGATGGAAGGTCTAAGAAGGAGGATTATACCCCTGCCAACTTCAATGCTACGTACACTGATGCTATTCAGAAAAGTAATCTTCTTCCTTGGAGTGTTGTCCCTCTTCGTATCCATGTCACTGCTAAGCAAATCAGGGAAGGCAACGTCCTTCGTCTGTTGGAGGATATCGATAAGACTGGTTTTACTGTCATCCCTTATTCTGCTAGGCTACCTTTGCCGAAGTCTGATCGCATCTGTCTTGATCATGATGATCACTGGGCTCGTACTCCTCTTCATGTGGTGGGTTCTTGGTCCTACGGTTTTATTACCGCTGATCCCAATGTCTATCGTACGTCTCTTTCTTTGCCTGAGAAGTATGATGGATATCAGCCTTGGGTTTTCAACCCTGCTGCTTCTCATGAGGTAACCTTCGTTTCTGTTTGAAGGTTTTTGCTTTAATATCTTTGTTTGATATTCTGATGTGTTTCTTTTGCAGTCTGCCCCTGTTTCTTCTGCTGGAACTGCTCCAGGATCTGCTGCTAAGACTGCTCCGGGTTCTGCTGGTAATTACGTAGCCACAAGGACTAGGAAAAGGAAGGCTTCGGCTGAAACAGATACGCCAACACCTGCGGAGGTAAGGATAATTTCCATACCTCTGTGTTTTGTAGGTTCCTTAGTATCTTTCCCCTGATCCTTAGCTGGCGCTTGTGTCTTTCCACAGTCATCCAAGAGAAAGGGCAAGTTGAAGGCTGTTATCTTGAGGCATCAGACGAAGATCCCAAAGCTGGTGAGGAGGTGCCGGACGATGAAGATATGGAGGACATTGAGGATACTGACCTCATCCCTCATTTGGATGATATTGAGGAAGATTTTTCCAAGGATAACCCCAGTCTTATCCGTGTTGGATCAGTGGAGGGTGAGAACCTCGTAGCTGGTGGTGGTGCTCTATTTGTTAACCTTTTTAGTGTTCAAGATCTAGATCCTACGTTGTCTTCGAAGGTGCCTTCGTCACATACCCCTGGCGAAGCATTTTCTGTTGTCTCGGCTACTGCTGGGGCTGCTATTGTAGCTTCCAAGAGTCTTCCTTCGTCTCCTTCTACTTCGCTTCAATCAAGTTGTTCGTTTGCTAAGGTTTTAACCCCAGTGGTGAGGGTTAGCATTTCGGACTCTCAGTTGAAGAAGAAGGTTGTGATTTTACTAGACAACTTCTCCTTTAATACTACGCCAACCTCATTAGGGAGCGCTCAGTCTGTTTCTGCTGCCCCTATTAGCAAAGTTGTTGGACCTCCGCCTTCGTCACCAGATTGGACCGTACTGGGAAATCTTCCTTCTGCTGGTGATATGTACTTAAGTGGTGCTCAAGCTTTTTCTTCGGTTCCCAGCTCATCCACCATGTCGTCTCTTCGTCGTGGTGAGGATTCAACAGTCATTCCCCATGTTCTCTCTCAAGCAATTGATGGGGTTGTTGCTGAGTATAGCAAGGGTAAGCTGCCTGAGAACTCGAGACTTGGTAGTTCTGATGATGGCATCCTTGAAGCCATTCTGCGAGACTCGAGAGGTCCTTTTTCTGCTGAGGTCGATCGTCATCATCTGGATAGCTTTTTTGAAGTAGCTTCGTAGTTGGACGTGCTGTCTGCTCAGTATCGTTCGACTAAGGATCTATTCTTTGACCCAGATTGCCTTCGCTCCAGCCGAAGACTTGGTGAAATCCGCAGGGGTAGCATTCAAGAGATGGAGGCTTTCATTGACACCTACGCTGATTTCCTTCCTCGCCTCTCAGTGTTTTCAGTAAGTGATTCACACCTTACTGCTGCACAATTTGTTTTGCTTCTCCGTCTATTCTTATATTCCTTTGTTTGCAGCTTTGCAAAAAAATAGATGTTGGTTGCACCTTGTTCAAGTTCTATAGGGCTAAGTTTACTCACTTGAGTGCTCATTTGGAGTGTGCTCGTCAAGAAATGCCCTTGTTAGCACACAACAACCTTCGTCCAGTAACGCTGCTTCTATTTCTAGGGTATCCTTGTTGGAGGATGATCTGAGGAAAACTCAAAGATCTTTGGAAGCTTGTTTGCTGGTGTTGATGGTGGATTTTCGACAAAGGTCAAAATCGTAAAATCATGATACTGCATGTTTCTGACATGGCTTTCAGGCATGTGACGGTTCATATTTTACGAGCCATGATGAATATGTTTCTCGAAAAGCCTCCACTAACTGAGCGTTCGATACCTCACATTTCATCATGACCTTTATGTAGAATAACATAATTGGGCGGTTCTCCGTATTATTGAGGATTTAACGCCTTCAGGACGTCGGTGACACTCACTGTTCCTTGACTACATGAGAGAGACCCACCTCTACATATAAGAACGATTGGGCGGTTCTCCGTAAGATTGAGAGAAATAACGCCTTCAGGACGTCGATGATACTCACTGTTCCCTGACTATGTAGAGAGACCGTGTATAGATCCAGGCGGTTCTCCATAAGATTGAGAGCATTAACATTTTCAGGACTTCGGCGACACTCGCTTTTTCCTGACTATGCACCTTCAGAACGGGTATGACGCTTTAACTGGCTAATATGCATTCTGCAATAGATTAATTCTACTGTGACATTCACCATTAAATTCCTAGAAGATAATCTATTTTATCTCGTTACTCTGATTTCATGATTGAATCCACACTGATCTCATGGAATGGTAATAGATAATCTCATTACTCCGATTTCATGATCGAATCCACGGTTGATCTCATGGAATGATAATAGTTAATTACTCTGATTCTATGGTTGAATCCACGATCCCATAGGATGGTAATGCTCATTTATTATTCCGAATCAGTGGTCGAATTCACGGCTGGTCCTATGGATTGATAATAAACAACTACTCATTTTTACTACGCAGTTTCATGAATCATTCTCCACTGAATTTCATAAATTAGTGATAAATACTCAACAATCGGGCATCTGGACTATCATTGAGTAAGCCCCAAGAAAATGGTGCAATTGTACTCGACAATGATGCACGACCGAGCATCCGAATGCACGAACGAGCATTCGAAAATATGGACAAACGAGGAATCCTACACAAAACAGGAGAGACAAAATAATATTATTAAAATAATAAAAAAGAGGCGCTCATGGGTCGGGCCCTAGCCGTGGCCGGTCCCATGCCTCTTCCATTATTTTTCCTTATTTTTTTATTTTCATGAACTCATGAAAAACTCCTTCATTCTAGCAACTTTCCTTGTTTGAGAAAAACTCACGGTTTCTCCATATTTTCATGGTTTCATGAGCAAAAATAATATAAAATAGGGAAAGGTGTCGCGGGACCAGGCAACCTAGCCGGCTGACCATGCCCTGGCCGTGGCCGGTCCAACACCTTGCAATCCCTTGTCCTTTCATAATTATTATTTCCGTAATCTCATGAGACTTCTCTGTTTCAACAAAACTCATGGTTTCTCCATAATTTCATAGTTTCATGAAAAATAATAATATAAAATAGGGAAAGGTGTTGCGGGACCGGGTTACTTGGTCGGCCGGCCATGCCCTAGCCGTGGCCGGCCTCACACCTTACAATCCCTAATTTTTCATAATTATTATTTCTCTGATCTCATGAAACTCCTCAGTTTGAGCAAAAATCATGGTTTCCTCATATTTTCTCAAATATTGCTCAAACCATGAAAAAGCCAAAAAGTCAAATGGTCACATGACCGACTAGGCTACTCACTTCAAATATTAAAATATTATTACTTTAATATTTTTCGAATTTTGATCAAACGAGCAAATTTCTACTTGCTCAATCGAGGAAAATCAAGAATTTCAGTCAAAGATCGAACTCTTCTGAAAATCCGAGATATTGCTCAAACGCACATCAGAAAATGTCGAAACTCTCAAGACTGAGACACAGACATTATGGTGACACATGCATGCTTCCTTGACCGACCAAGGACGGCCCTAAGGCTTGCAAGGAGCCGGTCCCATATTTTTTCATAATTTTGACCTAATTTGCTCAATTGCTCATATTGGGTCCAAACTCTTTCTAACCGACTTGGAATTTGCTCAAACGACCATCTTCTGGTCCCACAACCACTAAGGGCCGGTTTTATGTCCTCTTAGTCGGTCCCTCACTTTTCTATAATTAGGTTTTATCACCTAATGCTCAATCGAGCAATATTTCAATAAATGATGAAACTGGCATTTAATCATCATTCTTTCACCAACTGGTCAACTCAGGACCCTGGTGCACGCTCACTTGAGCACTTGGACACCACATGGACGTCCATCATCCCATGTGGTTGGTCCCTCTATCACTCATGAACTGTTTGCAGTAATTCATCAATTGACGAGTGATTGATAAAAAATTAGGGTTTCGAACAAACGCTCCACGAATTCATCATTCTGAGCAAGTTCAAACACTAATGAATTTATGTTGATCCAGCAATCAACATCTGGATTAACTATTTAATATTCGATAGTCTACCAATATTTTAATTAATATTTTATTGGATCATGTCACCAATAAATAATTCGTCGAATTGAGCAATATTTGCTCAGTTGCTGATCCAACTATCAATGTTCAGTAATTTATCAATAATTCGTCGAATTGAGAAATACTTGCTCAATTGCTTGAATATTGATGCAACTATCAATATTCAGTAATTTATCAGTAACTCGTCGAACTGAGCAATAGTTGCTCAGTTGCTCAAATTTATAATATTTTCTCGGACGAGCAATATCTAAGAACGTCTAACATGTTCAATCCATGAACCATCGACCATTCGATCACTCATGCTCGATTCAACAAAACTTAGACTCATTGTCTGATCAGTCAACAACTGACTAATAAAATACACGTCTGTAGATATCAATTAGGGTTTTGGTCTGGCGGCCTACGGCATGTGGATTCATCCACGATGAAAATTGTGAGTAAGTCGTGCAAACGGTTGAAGGATTTAGCAAACTAGTGGGTGAACGGTTAACCAAGTCTCTGCACGACCTGGAACTGGTTTTACCATGATTTCCCACTTCCCCACTCTTTCACTCAAGAAACCGTCACAACTTATAGGGATCAAGGTTTTACCATTCTGGCAATATAAATAAGTCTCTGGATCCACGATTGAACAACAAATTTTTTTTCGAGCAATCACTCTCAGAAATTCCATCAATCGACCAGAACTTATTCGAACTCAACATTCATCAGTTCATCAATTTTGCAGAAACCTTCAACACATGCACAATCCTTGATAATCATTGATCCCACACAATTCTCAGCTTCCTTCCTACAGATCAACCCATCTCCCTTTTGTGACCGAATTGACTCTGGAATGACCATTGACTTGGTTTAGGCCGGAGTCCTACAGATTGATCTCTCGAATCTAAGCACTCCCTTTTCAGTGCATCTGTGTGAGGTTAAGCAGTTTGCTCGGTTGAGGAGTCTCATCCGCACACTCGACTCTACATTTTCCTAAAAACCCAGCAAATCGTTTTCCCCATCTACATATTGGCTACCAAAGTGGGAGATTAATCTCTTGGTTCCAATCTCACATTTTCACAAAAATGGTTGATCTTACGTTAGGTTCAGTTACAAACCCTAACCCAAACAACGCTAGCACTAGCAACAATGGTGATACTCTAGAAACCACTCCTGTTTCCAACAACGGCACTGGAAATACCACTCCTCCGCAAACCAACATTGGAAATCATCCACTCTTCGGCCGACATCCCGAGGAAGTCAGAGAAAATCCAACCGCCATAGTTGATCTCATGAAAGTTCAGGAAGTTCTCGCCAAAAATCAAACTGATATGGCTAACACTCAGAAGGAGTTATGCAATTATCTCAAGACTCTCACTGACAAGATGTCATAGAAAACTCAGGTGAAAGGAAAAGCCAAAGAAACGTCTTCAGCTGCTGATCCTGAAGTCATTCCAGTCCACGTAGTTGACGATGATGAAGTCCACAAAGCTGCGGAAAACTCACCAATAAAAGAGTCTGTCGGTTTCATCACTCGTGAAGATCTGGAACGTTTTATGGAGGATCGAGGGAAAGGAAATGCACCATCTTTCCACCTTCATCAACCTTCATACCCTGCTGCTACACACAGAATCCCTCTCCCAAAGTCAACACTTCTCCAACGTTAACACTGTACAACAGAACATGGAATGCTCGAGAACACGTCTCTCGATTCCTGGAGGCACTAGGAGAGTACAAACACAATCATGTCGTCCGTCTGAAGGAATTCTTGAAATCTCTGACAGGCCGAGCATACACCTAGTACAACAACATTGCACTTGGGAGCATCGCTAGTTGGGGAGAAATGGTTAATGACTTCTACAAGAAATACTTCTTCGTCTCAAAGCATATTACTCTCTCCAGCTTAGGAAGAATGTCTCAGAAGTGCAATGAACATCCGAATGATTATGTGAAGAGGTGCAGAGTCCAAGCTTTGGATTGTCATGACCCAAATGTCAATGAACATCAATTGGCGTACTTGTGCATCAATGGAATGATCCCGGTCTACAGAGCCTTGCTGGAAAATCTCCAGTTCCATAATTTCTTAGAGATTCATGAAGCATCCAAACGGTCAGCGATTACTACACCTGCTTTACTGGAAAGAGCATAGTCTGCAAGGTCGAGGAACCTCGAAGCAGCCGATGCCTAGTCAACAAGAAGTACAATCTCCAAACTTTCATGAATGTTGCTAAAGGGAGCAAGAGAAAAGCCGAAGTGCAGCCACATAAGAACGCTTCTCCAACATCCCAAGCTCCTCCGAAAGTGCAAAGAAAGGATATCCAGTCTTGCAGAATCCTCGACCCGGCATCAACGAACGGGGAAATGATCAAACGGGGACTCAAACTTATCTCTTCTCATGAAGGAGTGAAATTCTAGGTTCAAGATGGTGCAATCAAATTGTCGTTCATCAGAGAGATCCAATTGAAGAAAAATGGAGAATCCCAGGCATTGTCACCTTCATAGATTCATCAATCATCCAACAAGTAACTGCAACATTTTGAAGCACATCTTCAAAGAGAAGGTTGATCCACAATATCTTCAACTGGGGACTGAAGGAGTACACATGAATCCTCTCCTAATCAGAACCTTTACATTTTCTGAACAACCAGTCAAAGAAGCAGTTCAATCGTTAATCGAGCATATCTGTGAAATTGCTCTATCTTTCTAAGGCACAAAGGAAACATATGTTTACTCCTCGAACCTTCATCCACAGACAAGGAGATGCACGACTGGGGACTGCTTACCACAGTCCATCTCAGAGGAAATGAATTTGGAAGAATGTTGATCGATGTTGACACCGCCATCAACATCATTCCGCTGAAAACCCTCAGAGCTGCGGGCATCACTCTACAATAAGCTACTCGTGATCCCATCTCAATCAGGGACCTTAAAGGAACGCTCGGAAATACTTATGGCTACATCACTCTCAAAGTGAAAATAAGTTCAACTTGGACAGAAATCAAGTTTCACATAATCAGGAAGATCCAGGATATGACATGTTCATCAGACAAGCGTGGATCCACGCTGAAAATGTGGCTACTGACAAATCGCCTTTGGTTGTACATCTCTCCAAAGAATAAAGTTCTGATCCAGAAGATTTGGCGGACATTCCATCATCAGAGGAATTTCGAACTTTGGCGAGGTTGAAGCAAGAACCTGCAAAAGATGCATAGACATTCATCAAAAGATTCCACACTCAGGAAAGTCTCATTCCTTTCATGTATGTGTCATTGATTTCCTCATATGCTATCCTAGCATTGGGACTCAATTCTGCTAGCAACTCTGCAAGACGTTATGAATGTCAGCTTCACCACATTAGTATTTTACCAAGTGGTTGAATCTGACATTTCTCTGAATCGAGCATTGAGACATTCATTACTGAGATGATGTCCAAGCATGACCAAGAACACTTTGGGCGTTTCTCCATAGACTTACAGGAGTGTCCATTTGTCCCACAAAATCAGAAAGCTCCTGAAAAGTGGGGATACAACAACCACACCCAATATTTCGCTTAGCAATCTGTATGGACAAACTCCAATATACTTTCTAGAGAATCAACTAGACAGTCAGACTCAATCTAGATAAAAAGTATATCAAAGAGTTTATATCTCAATCTCTCGATTTGATCTTTACTCAAGCAAATAGAAATCTGCGAGTCTTTATCAAAGAGAGATAACTTGGATGGTACTAAAGACCAATATCCAAGTGTCAATCAATTTCAATCAACAGCCAAAGGGTCGGATATTCTAATTGATTGAACAATGCACAACCTGTGATATTTCAATTATATAAACAAATATAATGCGGAAAAGAAATAACACAGACACCATAAATTTTGTTAACGAGGAAACCCCAAACGCAGAAAAACCCCGGGACCTAGTCCAGATTAATCACACATTGTATGAAGCCGCTACAGACACTAACCTACTCCAAACTAACTTCGGTCTGGACTGTAGTTGAACCTAAATCAATCTCACACTGATCCAAGGTACAGTTATGCTCCTACGCCTCTGATCCCAGCAGGATATTGCGCACTTGATTCCCTTAGATGATCTCACCCACAACTAAGGGTTGCTACGACCCAAAGTCGAAGACTTTAATAAACAAATCTGTATCATACAGAAAAGTCTACGATAATTGATAAATCTGTCTCCCACGAATATACCTACGAGTTTTGTTCCGTCTTTGGATAAATCAAGGTGAACAGGAACCAATCAATAATACCAGACTTATATTCCCGAAGAACAACTCAGTATTATCAATCACCTCACAATAATCTTAATCGACGCAGCGAAAAAAGATATTGTGAAATCACAAACGATGAGACGAAGTTTGTTTGTGATTACTTTTCTATCTTTCCCATCAGAGATTATAAAATCTCGAGCCAATTATTAGAATCGTACTCGTAACGATAGAAGATGCAAGATCAGGTCACACAACTACGATAAAAGTAGTATCGGTCTGGCTTCACAATCCCAATGAAGTCTTTAAGTCGTTAACCTGGTTTAGAAGAAGAAACCAAAGGTTAAAGGAGAACCGACTCTAGCTTAGCACAACTAGTATCACACAGAATGTGTGGGGATTAGGTTTCCCAGTTGCTAGAGTTCTCTCTTATATACACTTTCAAATCAGGGTTTGTAATCAATGTTAGCTTAGTAACAAAGCATTTAATATTCATCGTTGGATGAAAACCTGATTAGATTCAAGCTAATATTTCTCAAACATTAACATTTGTTGGTTCAACAAGTCATGTTTTGTTCAATTTTGGGTTTATGAACCGTACCCAAACATTAACATTTGTTGGTTCAACAAGTCTACCAAATGGTTAGCCATATGATTACTCTCATATCAACCTTATTCTTCTTCACCATAACTAGTTCAAATGACTCAAATGAACTAGTTAGAGAATTGTTCAATTGCAAGGAAATCTTATGTAAGTACACAAGACACAATTGAAGCAAAATCGGTTTGATTCACTCGAATCGGTTCATGAACTTTATAGCCACGGTTTGCAAAAGCATTCCTTAGTTTAAATAAACATGAGTTCAAGAACAACCGGTTTTAAATATAACCTGCTCAAGTTCGCGGACTAGGTTCGCGGACTTAAGCTCATGGAAGGAGTTCACAAACTCCAGCAGAAATTCTCGGGTCGAGAATCCGCCAGTTCCCGGACTGACTTCGCGGACTTAGTTCGCGGACTTGGATCAGGCCACTTCCATTTTTCTTGATCAACAAATTTCGCAAACTTTGGTTCAAGGAATAAGGACTTATACATATATGTGTTTCCACAACAATGCTTACATCCTACCAATAGTTATGTAATTTAAACTTTCATTTCAATCATTGAAACATTCTCAGAGGATGGATATAGTCGTTATTCACAGACCATTTTTCATCAGAGTAATTTTCAAAGTGATTGAAACATAACATGACTTTTGTCACTAGGTAAAGATGAATTCGGCTAAAGAGAAATCTTACCAACACATATTTCGAGAAATAGATAGGCAAGATAAACTCAGCTCGAAATAGAAAATGTGCATAATGAAAGTCTATATATCAAAACGACTTTTGTCTCAAGAGTAGGAGATAGAATAGATTGACTTGTGAGTGACAGATAAGTTCAAGTCTCCATATACCTTTTAGTCGATGAAGATCCATCAGTTCCTTGAGTAGTCCTTCGTCTTGTATGATGATTGCCATGGAGTTCTTGAGCTCAACTATACTTTCTATCCTAGTCCGAGACCTTTAGATATGTAGGCTAGAAATCAAGACTTATAGTTTTGATCACTAACATTGACAAACATGCTTGAGATAGCAACGCATGCGAGTTCGACTGAGCAACGCTCTTACAATCTCTCCCTTTGTCAATTTTAGTGGAAAAACTATTAATACATATAGGATACAAAAAATAAATAAATTAACTTTTGTAGCTCCTATTCCACATGCCTAATCTTCAACATTACTTGAAATCTTTGTCACTTCCAAGTACTCCAATGATCCCAAAGGTTGTAAGTTTAGCATCATCGTTGTTGGAAATCCGTAGTTATAACAACAAGAAAACAATAGTTCTCAATCATTATTATACAGTGTCATAGTATCATTACGCAGCGTCAAAGTTCAATTGTATCACAACTTCAACAACAATACTATGGTGATATGTATCACTCCCCCTTAGTCAATACTCCATCTCACATGGAAACCACTCCCCCTTACATAATGATCCGAAAACCATATGTATTTGTAGTGTGAACTACATATTAATTCTCCCCCTTTTTGTCAATAAAATTGGCAAAGGTACAAGAACATGATCCTAATGTAATTTCCGAAAGAGACATTTCATGACCAAAAGAAAGCAAAAATATCAACTTGTTCTTTAGATGAAATCATAAAGCCAAATCTAAATGCATTCATCAAGGAGTTTATAAAGATACAAGATAACCCCTATAATATTCCACAGTCGCACTCCCCACAAAGATTTGGCAATTAAGCACAAGTTCAAAAGAATTCTCCCCCATAAAATGTCATTTTGGGTTTATGAACCGTAACCAA